>NC_090446.1:489679887-490304887 GCF_031143425.1 Pleurodeles waltl
TCCCTTCACTCTGACGTATTGACACAGCTGTTGCTGCAACTGAACGAAAACACCCAGGCAACGCTCGAGCGACAGGATCAAGTACTGCTGAACAATATGCACAGAGTCGCTGCTTATCGCCATGTGTCTGTACTAAAACTGACAATGCACATCCATCTTTCTCATGTACGTAAAGTGCAAAAGGCTTTGTGTAATCTGGAGTACCTAACACTGGTGCTGAACAAAGGGCTTGTCGTAGCTGCCAGAAAGCAGTCTCACATTCATCTGTCCATGGGAGGGGCATTGGAGTATTTTTAGTCAAACGTGCTAGCAAAGGTTTGACAATGTGTGAAAACCCTAATATCCATTGCCTACAAAAAGAAGTAAGACCAAGGAATCCACGAGCATCTTTCTGAGTAGAGGGTACTGGTGAGCTTAAATTGCTTGAATACGATCTGATGTAAGTGCACGGCCCTCCTTAGACAAAAGGTGACCTAAATAGGCTACCTTTGGTCTACAATATTGCAATTTCTTTCGTGACACTTTATGATGGTGTGAAGCAAGAAAAGAAAGTAAGGACAAAGTGCACTTTTCACATTGATCAGGGGTATCAGCTGCCAAAAAAATATCATCAACATATTGTATGAGAGCCACACCTTCAGTCAAAACAAAAGAATCAAGTTGTCGTTTTAACGCTTGACTATAAATCCTAGGACTCTCAGTATAGCCTTGAGGAACTGTGCAAAATCTATATGATCGTTTATTCAAAGTAAAACCAAACAAATATCGGCTGTCAGGATGAATAGGGATCGAAAAGAAAGCATTCTTCAAGTCTATCACAGAGAACGTAGTTGCTGTCGGGGGAACCAAAGTAAGAAGTGTTGTGATGTCAGATACAACAGGATATTGTGGTACCACAATCTTATTGACTTCTCGTAAATCAATAATGAATCGGTAAATCCTAGTATCAGTATCCTTTTTCAGAATAGGAAGAATCGGACTGTTACAAACATTATACGGAACTTCCTCAACAACTCCAACTGCAATAAGATCATGCACACTTTGCGTGAGTGCTTCTTCGCCCTCCTGTGAAATGTTGTATTGAGGCAAACGTGGCAATACAGCTCCCTCCTTGACACTAATATGTACCGGAGGAATAATCATTTGTCCCACATCAGTATCTGAAGTAGCCCACAAAGTACTAGGGAGTGAAGCTAATGCAATATCCTCTTTAACAAGACAAACTCTTTCCATCACAGGATGATTATCATTCAAAATAACACGCACCCCTGCAGGAGAGCATCGTATTGTGGCCCTGAAATACTTGAGCATATTAAGACCCACAATATTGTCTGGTGTATTTGGAGAAAGCAAAAATGGACATGGAGCAGTACATTTATCAACATGGAATGCAAGTGGTTGTGACAATGGGCTAGGGGAAGGTGTTCCATCGAAACCTATCGATGTAATGGTTAAGCCAGACAGGGGAGCCCTTGGAATCAATTGTTTAGACAAGGCGCTACGAGTAGCTCCTTTATCAACCAGAAACTGATCAGTAGAACCCAAAACATGTGCTGTAACATAGGGACCCCTCTGATCTACTGGAACTTCAACTGATTCCTTACCCCATCCTAGGCAATCCTATGCATAAGCAGAATCTTTGAAATCAGGCTGCACATAGTTAGACATCTGGTATTGGTTCCGTCTATCAAAAGTGTTAAACTCATCCTGCCCTCGTACATTAGCATCAACCCTAGCATGATCATTCGTGCTTCTTCTAGGCCCTGAATATCCTGAGCGATTTCTCATTTGTCCCCGACCACGTGAACACTGCTGAACACGTAGTGCTGGACAATCGACAGCCCAATGCCCAAATTTCTTACAATACGCACACTGATCAACAGACAAATTCGAACAAGTGTAAGAAGAACCACGTCCACCTCTATCACTACCTCTAAAAGGCGGACCATAAGCTGGAGCCAACATAACCTTCATCTTTGATTCTTTAATCTTTTTATCCTCACTACCTTTTGCTTCTAATTCCTGACGTTCATAATACTGAGCCATAGTCAAAAGAGAAACCGGAGTAGAGGTAGTCCATGAACTTTCACTAGCTTTTAGACGACTAGCTATTCCTGGTAACAGATTTGTGACATATTTATCGACAAACAAATGTCTGCCCGTATCATCTGACAATATTTGGCCGCTAAAATCATGAAATGCTTCTTCAAAGCGTGTAAAGAAATCAGAGACCGATTCATCTGCCTTTTGCTTACAAGACGCTAAAACAGTCCAATCTATCTTTTTAGGGGGAATAATCGTTTTTAACTTAACTAATATGGCTGCGGGAAGATCTAGAATCAACTGATATGGCTTTTTCGCAGGTTCCCTATCTCCGTCCATCTGTTCTAATTCTTTCCATGACGCCCCAAAAACTACACGATCATCAACTTTACGAACAGTTCTCCGCATATCTGGCGGTAATATCAATCCGAAAAATAAATCAATGTCAGCCAAAGTCATAGTACAAGAACTAATTGCTCCCTCAACTTCCTCATAAAAGGCGGCTGGATTTTTCCGCGGGTCAGGTAATGCTGTTTTAAGTGCCATTACATCTGCCCTATTCCAAGGAGTATGCACCCAATTATAAATAAAATAACCCTCAGCATCAACAGAAGTTTTATCATCACTTGTACCCAATCCTTTATGAGGAACATACAAAGGCGCGGCCTCCCGCATTGGTTTCGCGTGAACTATCATAGTCTTATCTGTTCCGAAGATGGAAGCTTGCACCCCGCTGGTCTGAGATGTCCATACAACTACGTCCACTGCCCTTTTCTCCTCTTGCAAATGGACTGCCACAACACATAATTTCACCAAACGCCTGATTGCATCAGCCACAAAACAAAAAGACCATCACGCATTTGCTTATGATCAGCTGCTACATCATCAGGCTCTAACTCATCAGAATATTTCCGAAATAGTTCAATAACTTCTGTGCCAAATGCCTCAGTAAAATATAGCTGCTCCTTTTCCGTCCACCCTTTCATGTTGTCTAAAAGTTCAGAAGCAGAGACAACGCTACGAATTGTTTTATGAGCAATAGATCTAGGCTCAGACGCACTGTCAGCAGGCAACATAGAGCGACTGTCTCGTATCTTCTGTTGCTCCGAACCGGAGACCTCAGCTAACACATGAGAGGCAGAAGGAACGACATATGGAGGTGGAGGGCGATCTAGTAACAAAAAATGATCATGTGGTTTATTAAGGATAGGATAGAGAGGTTGCCTAACAGTGTATTGGCCAGTTACCTGTAATTTACGTTCTTTCTCTTCTAGCTCCTTTAAGTCATTTATTCTTTCTTTCTCATTTCCAGTGCTTTCACATATACATTCTTCCGCTGCTCTTTCTCAAGCAAGGCTTGCTCACGTTTCACTCGTCCACGCACTTCTTTCTCCCACATTCGTACACAGTCAAACATATCTTGCCTAGACCTTCGCTTACACATACATTGTTCCACATACTCAATCTTTCACAAATCAAATGACCCATGCATAGGTCAACGTAATTCAGGATCCGCACGAGTGTATTTATTCCATAATGTGCTGTACATTATAGAAGAAAGACCATGTTTAACATACATATCTCTATTGGGCGCCCCCTCTGGGGGTGCCGGTTGAGATTCTACCAGTCTCAAATTGGTACCATTACAAATGCAACACATCCTACGAAGTGCGCTAAAAACAGGCATGCCAAAAATAGTGCAGAATATGCAATATTATAATCAAAGTAGCACTTAAGGTGCAGTTCAAATCAAAATTAAATTGGAGAAAATTCTCCTCTTTACCTGCCTATATAAATTGCAATTTATATATCAATTCAAACGACACAAATTGACTAGTCACCCAAAACACGAGAGCCACAGTAAGTGGTGCTAAAGTTAATTACCAAACAAAGGCATCAAAACCCACAGCAAGTGCCGTAAAACGGCTCTTACCAATCACAGGGCGTCCAGGTTCCAACTGCCTAGTTCTAAAATCGACCAAATGGTCACTGCATGACGAATTAACAAAAAGGATCTCAGTCGAGGACGGCGTCATCTGGATGGTCAAATCAGAAAGAAGGGAAAAACGCTGTGGTTGCCAAGACTCGGGTCTCCTCAGGCATTGGTCGTCCGCAGCGAGATCCCACTCCTTCGTCGCAACCAATCCGTCGGGCGTCCGAGTCACCGATGAGTCCCTGTTCGGGCGCAAATTTGTCGACGTAAGCCTCAGCAAGGACTACTAGTGCAAGGGGTTCGCCCTTCTCTGCACAAAGTCCTCAGACCATATAGGAAGAAGTTGGCACAGAAACTGAAATAAAAGACAAAGTTTATTAAACCTCATGAGGTTGTTCTACAGTTCAAACAGCACCCTTCGGTAATGTTTGAAGTAGCACACTGAACTAAGAGAGCATGGTCCTTTTATACCCACGCAGGGGCTAAAAGAAGGTGGTACAATTATAGAAGCAAGACTTACATACATATAAGGTCATATGGAAATGCACAGTCGACAGGTAGGAGGGGCTAACAGTTTTCAAGGACTAGTTGACACATTACTGTCTGTTACTGATTACTAACAGCTGCAGATCTTACTGGGTATGTGCGAAAGTGGGAGATACTAAATATAACTTGTCACTAGACAGATTTTCAAGAGTAGTTAACAGAAAGGTAGGACAGAGCACATGGCGAGCACATGGCAGCATGTGGCAGAGAAAATGTCTGCCAGGAATACAAAATGGATTCTGCGAAATGTTCACAATAGTTGCTAAATACAAGATGTCTTCTGCTAATGCTTAATCTAATCGCTATTAAATTACAACACATGAAGCAATAATAGCCAAAATTCACTCCGGAAATCCGATACTTCAATCAGTATCTTGCATGAAGCATGCTCGGAATGATGATAAGCTAGAAGATGACATGAGAGCATGGGCTACTCTAATAGCTGAATTATAAGAGTCTCCTGTGAGAACTCCCCTTATGGAACCTAATAAATGTTAACATGTCTGACAGATAGGGCATGGTGATTGAATGCCAGTTCTTGAATTGATGTTTATTCTATTATCTGAGGTGTCCTACACAAGAGCAAGGGAAGGAAGGTTGTTGGGTAAGTTGTTATGGTCTTATTGCTGGAGCATTTTTACTGTTCTTACACCATTTTTGATGCTCAGTCTTAGTATCCTTTGTATACTTGTAACCACAATAAAGAACATTTAAAAAAAAAACAGGAATATCCAAGCCATCTTTCTCTGCAATCCTCCCGTCTGTCCTGGATGCACTTATCAGCCTCACACCCCAGTACCTCCTGTTCCCCAAGACACAGCAACTGTCGTAGTTGGATTCTTGTTCTACGCAAGACTGCTGGTTTAAGGATGTCAGTACTAATGTTTGTAGGCGACTATGCCAATCCTACAACAAGTCGCAACTGTCGTCCCAACCTTCCCGGCTCACAAGCAGCACCTCACCAAAAACACAAAACAGTAAAAGGTGATGTGTGGCAGCCTTTACGCATGGACTCAAGAGTGTGACATCTCAGGGAGTGTCATGGTTAAACGTAGATTACCCCTTTCTCACATTAACAACATGTCTCAATCAAACACAGGCAATGAAAGAGATGCAGTAAGGTTTCAATAGGTTTTATTTTAACAGAACTGCAGTCTACGATAAATTGCGTGGGCTGCAATGATTAGGATAATGAAATGTGCAAGAAACAGAATGGTAAACAAGAGTCATTAATACAAAGACCCCCCACCATCTTGCAATGACATGAAATTACATGAAATGTAATATATGTCCTAATACCCTAATGAGGTGAACTCAACCTCTAATCTAAAAGAGAGCTAGGCGTGATAAACCTAATCTGCCATTGGCATGTCCATGAGAAGAGCCCCCCAACCCTCGTTACCTTGGAATGAGGTCTCTAGCTCAGACTCTGTAGGAACACGAAGACTGGGTCAGCGTCAAGGCAACGTGCAGCATCAATAGCAGCGATGGCATCCTATTTGAAATCCCTCTGACTATCTGTCTAAGTGAGGAGTATTTATACAGATCTGCTTGGACTCCTGATGTAGGTCTATTCCCAATCAATAGATAACAAGACATGCTTGGGACGGTAATTTATATAAACAATTCCCTCGCAAACTTGAGGAGGGAAAGTACCTAATGTGAACACCTACAGTTGGGTTATTTTTGTCGCTTGATATTGACGCCTTAGCACGGTGGCACTGATAACATGAAACTAAAACATGTGCCTAACTAAAAACAAGGCAGCCATCTTAAAAGATATAATTAAATAAATTTGCTAAAACAGAGCAGGTTAAGTGGGGTAAAAGTCACTAGGTGACGGGGGGCACAAGTCTGCAAGCTGAATGGTAAGCTAACTCCTGTTTCCCATTAAAACAAACTAGGATTCACTACACCCTCCCCATTGCCGTAACAAGTAGGATGCCATAGGAGTGATGCCACTGAAGGTGAATGAACCCAAATGCTAAAAAGTGGTCTGGACTAAAAGATAAAAGCATAAAAACTAAGTAAAAAATCACATTAAAAACGTGTTAAAAACCATTTCGCTAAAAAACATACAAAGAGATATAGGCCCTCATTACAACATTGGCGGGCGGCAAGTTGTAACCTCCGTGGGGCCGCCAATGCGGCCGCACTCCCGCGGTGGCCATTTGGACATCTCCGTTGGGCCGGCTGGCGGAAACCGAGTTTCCGCCCGCCGGGCCAGCGGGGATCTCGGCCGCAACACAGGACCGGCTCCGGCAGTTGCACCCGTCGCGCTTGGACCGCCAGGGTTGTAATGAGGGCCATAATGTCGACCATGACAAGCACAGCAGGCCAAAGTAAGTGCAATAAATGCACACTTTGAATTTGATATTAGAAGCCAATCATAAAAATTTTCTAACAATAGTCATGATCTTTAAGAGCATCTTCGAAGCCATCGAATGGAAAGGACCTCAGGAAAGAGGCCACATCGTCAGATGTTACGTCGATCACAAGATGGGCAGACGGATCCACGGAGCAGAAGTGCATAGTAGATTCTTATGCAGGTACACCTGCAGGAGTGGCACTCTCCACAGTGCCAAACAGAACCAAATCATTCACCAAGGCTGGCTCATAGTGGTCTTGCGGATCAGCCTTAGTCTCAAGGGGCACGAGCGTCAATGAACCCTCATAGGCATCAGCAGGGCTTGGTCCACAGGAGGCACAGGCGTAACAGCAAGACACACTTTAGGGAAGTGTTCGAAGAGGCATCATATGCCACGAAAGACTGGTTGCATGCACCATAGGAGAGGTCGGAATGACAATGACCAATCATGCTCCAATTCCTCCAGCAACGGAGCATTAAAGACCTGAACCATGAGTTCATGGCAAAGTTGAGCTGGTGGCAATGGCTCCATTGCATCACGTAGCTGGAAAGTCACAACCACTGCGGATCAGAAGAAATAGCAGCAGAATTCCTCCTAGCAATGCCAAAATTATAGGAAAGCCACCAAACACACTTGAAAAGAGTGCATGGATGGCCGATGGAATGACTCCTAAGACAGTCTGGAAGAAGGACACAAATCCAGACCCAACAGCCTTAAAGAAGTGGACAATCCCAGTAGTGTTCGAGGTGTTGAAAATTCTGGATACCAGCTCTCCAAAATTCTTGGGGAAGTTGGTATTTAATAGGGATTGTATCTCGGCTGATGATCTCACAATCTGGAGAGCATACGTCTCTCTAGCTGATGTCAATGCGACTTGTTTTTGAAACAGTAGCGCCTTTAGTCTGCTCAGCTTGTCATGATTTACATTAGCAGTATCACTGTGAGGCCACATTTCTGATACTTTTCTGTCTCAAGTGGGGGGGAATAAAACTTGTCCACAACATGTAACAACCTAAGAGACTGAAATTGCGTAGACAATTCCTGGTCGCATACAGCAACAGCTTAGGTCGCTCAGCACCATATAACTTCCATTTGAAAGTACATTGAATCAAAGGGACGGGAGTGCCCTGAGAAAACAGGCCAAGTTCATGACCCCCGCATTGTAAAGGACATGAAGGGACACCTGCTTGCAGAAAATTGAATGACTAACAGTAGTCTTGCATTCGCTTCAACTAGGAAAGACCTCTGTTTCATCGTTCAGACATTTGTATTGAAAGAGCAACTCCCACTCTTCTTTGATATAGCTATCGCCTAGTCGCTCCTACCTGCCCAGGGCAAGATGTTTCAGGCATTTCGAAAAACGAAAAGTGGAAATGGGCAGAATTAATAATGTCATGTAGGAGCCACACTGTTGAAGGACTCTCTGAGACTGTGAAGGGCAACTTTTTTAACTTTTCTATGTGAAGCATGGAGAAACTAGCTTCCCTTTCAGCCATCGACTGTTGTTCCCTGGATAAATTAAAAACAGTGAACAATTCACTACCGTTAATGTACTTCCATGGAACTCAGCCATTTTTCAAAGTCTGTAACGTCCAACCTAACTGCATAATGGAACACAGCTGACTTTGCCCATGATATAAAATGGGCATGTCTGTCTGAATGATATCTATCGCAGATGACACTAAGGCCCTCATTACGACCCTGGCGGTTTGTAACCGCCAGGGCCGCTGGACGCGGAGGCACCGCCGACAGGCCGGCGGTGCCCCGCAGGGCATTCTGACCGCGGCGGTTTGGCCGCGGTCAGAAAGGGGAAACTGGCGGTCTCCCGCCAGTTTCCCGCTGCCCCTTTGAATCCTCCAAGGGCGGCGCAGCTCGCTGCGCCGCCGAGGGGATTCTGACACCCCCTACCGCCATCCTGTTCCTGGTGGTTCGCCCGCCAGGAATAGGATGGCGGTAGGGGGTGTCGCGGGGCCCCTGGGGGCCCCTGCAGTGCCCATGCCAATGGCATGGGCACTGCAGGGGCCCCCGTAAGAGGGCCCCGCTTGTATTTCACTGTCTGCATAGCAGACAGTGAAATACGCGACGGGTGCAGTAGCACCCGTCGCACCTTCCCACTCCGCCGGCTCGATTACGAGCCGGCTTCATGGTGGGAAGGTCGTTTTCCCCTGGGCTGGCGGGCGGCCTTTCGGCGGCCGCCCGCCAGCCCAGGGGAAAACTTGGAATACCCTCCGCGGTCTCTGGACCGCGGAGCGGTATTCCTGACGCGCAACATTGACGGGCGGCCTCCGCCGCCTGTCAATGTTGGAATGAGGGCCTATATTTGTCAGGGAATAAATCCTGTTGAACAAGGTGTTCGTGCCATTATGGACTACAGCATAAGCCTTTTCTAAGTTTTCCTTATCTATTTGCCTTAAACGCACATCAGCTTCTATCGGGGAAAGCTTCCAGATCTCATTATACATAGCATATATGAATCTCTTAGAGCGTGGCTTTCTAGAACCTAGCAAAAAGTCCTGCAAGTTTACATCTTCAGAAAGAGTGTTAAGATGTTCCTCTTCTGTGGCCAACGTGCTAGACTGTACCCATTGTTGGCACAGTTTACCCACACTGTATGTTGTAACTATAACTGTACGTTGACCCGACACAAAGCGAGGGTCAGGCTGACTAATCTTGAAACCCCCTGAGGAATTCACAAAATGTGCCTCACATCCATTGGTGTCTATTGGACAAATTAACCACCTTCCGGGACTGGAAAGTGAAGAATTATAGGTACCAACCTGAACCATTGCATCTAGTTCTTCCCTGGTGATATTCAGGAAGGATTGTCAATTATTAAACTTTGCCGGTGTGGGGATTGCCAACCCCTGACATGATGTCTGTTGAATTGTTTTTAAAAAATATATAATTTGCACAGGAATCATGCACGCTCTAAATAAAGCTTCCCTACCCTGTATTTGCCAATCTTGTGTTCCCTATACGCTCTTTAAGTCAATAGTGTTCTTCCAGTATTTGTAACCTTCAAATGCAAGACGGGAAACAAAGGAATCTGAATAAATCAGTTTTGTATCAGTTAGCAAAAATGTTCCTAATTCTTGAAGTAGGTAATTCGAAATAATATGACTCTGGATGTTTGTGTCATACCCAGAAAAATAAGTAAATTTATCTGTAAAATGTTTTGGCTCCCCACAGGTGGTGTTGAACAGTGTTCCCACTGTGTGTAATTAAGTACTGGTCTGTGTCTAGTGGCACGGTGCAGGTAGTAATGTCCATAGTTGTTATAGCAGAACATTTCTCCATTATTCATTGTATGTCTATATACATCATCACTTTCAAATACTGAATAGTCCTTGTAGGAAAGTAGCCTCTTTCTAGCATGGTTACCCACACTTTTGGCCTGTTTGTGAGTGTGTGTCAGTGTGTTTTTACTGTGTCACTGGAATACCACTAGCCAGGACCCCAGTGCTCATAGATACAAAACTATATGTCAGTGTGTTTTACCTGTCTCACTGAGATCCTGCAAGCCAAGACCCCAGTGCTCATAGTTTGAGGCCTAATGTGTATGCCTATGTAGTGCCTAACTGTGTCACTGAGGCTCTGCTAACCAGAACCTCGGTGCTTATGCTCTCTCTGCTTTTAAATGTGTCACTGTAGTCCAGTGACTTCATTTACCAATTTCAATTGGCACACTGGACCCCCCTTTTAAGTCCCTAGTATATGGTAGCTGGGTACCCAGTGCATTGGGGTTCCAGAAGATCCATATGGGCTGCAGCATTTCTTTTGCCACCCAATGGGGTGCTCCGACAAACCCTTACACAGGACTGCCACTGCAGCCTGCGTGAAATAGTGCACACACTATTTCACAGCCATTTTCACTGCACTTAAGTAACTTATAAGTCACCGATATGTCTAACCTTCACTTGCTGAAGGCTAGGTGCAAAGTTACTAAGTGTGAGGGCACCCTTGCATTAGCAAAGGTGCCCCCACATAGTTCAGGGCCATTAACCTGTATCTTGTGAGTGCGGGGATGCTATTACACATGTGCACTACATGTAGGTCAATACCTATATGTAGCTTCACAATGGTAACTCTGAATATGGCCATGTAACATGTCTAAGATCATGGAATTGTCCTCCCATTCCAAATATGGTATTGGGGGAGCCAATTTCATGCATCATGGGGGCTCTACCATGGACCCCCAGTACTGCCAAACCAGCTCTCTGAGGCGTGCACTGCAGCTACAGCTGCTGCCACCGCACAGACAGGCTTCTGCCCTCCTGGGGTCTGGGCAGCCCAGTCCCAGGAAGGCAGAACAAAGCATTTCCTCTGAGAACAGGGTGTTACACCCTCTCCCTTTGGAAATAGGTGTTACAGGCTGGGGATGGGCAGCCTCCGCCAGCCTCTGGAAATGCTTTGAAGGGCACAGATGGTGCCCTCCTTGCATAAACCAGTCTACACTGGTTCAGGGACCCCTTCTCCCCTGCTCTGGTGGGAAACTCGACGAAGGAAAGGGGAGTGACCACTCCCCTGTTCATCACCACCCTAGGGGTGGTGCCCAGAGCTCCTCCAGTGTGTCCCACACTTCAGCCATCTTGCTTTGCAAGGTGTGGGGGCACTCTGGAAGGTCTGAGTGGCCAGTGCCAGCAGGTGACGTCAGAGACCCCTCCTGGTAGGTCCATACCTGATAATGTAGACAATACCCCTCTCAGGGCTATTTAGGGTCTCTCCTGTGGGTTCTCTTCAGATTCTGCTTGCAAGTTTCCTTCAGGAATCCTCTGCAACAACTTCAGACTCTTCTGACCTCGGATCAACCGCAGCCTGCTCCAAGAAACGCTGTAACTGCAACAAAGTGTCTATAAGAGACACTTTTCTTCAGCAACCTCAGCTCCAAGTCAGCAACAGTTTCCACAGTGTGCACGCTCTGGGGACTCCCGATCTTCATCCTGCACCAGAAGGACCGAAGAAATCTCCTGTGGAGTGACGGAGTCACTCCCCTGCTCCAAGCAGGTACCTTCCAAGACGACGACCGGGACCATGGAAGTCCTCTCACAGCAACGAGCGTGCTCCTAAGGACCCAGAGAGTAGACATCATCAACATAGACTGTCCTGAGGTCCTGCTGACTTAATTTGGAGGAGGTAAGACCTTGCCTTCCCCAAGAGCGACAGCACCCCTGTGTATTACGTCTTCTTCGCCTCCTGAAGCCTCTGTGCACTCTTTGCAAAATTCCTTTTTGCACAGCCTGGCCCAGGTCCCCTGCACTCCATCCTGCGATGCACAACTCGCTGAGGTGTTGTCCGGTAGCGTGGGACCCTCTTTTGTTGTGCTGCATCAACTGCATTTTGCACCTCCTTTGAACCCAGATCCTGCGACTCCTGGGGGTGCTGTCTGGTATCCTGAGGGCTCTCTAAAGTTCTGAGAGCCCCCTCTTCCTCCTCACACAAAGTTGAGGCCCCCAGGTCTCTCCTGGGTCCAACCAGTGCCATTTTGATGCAAAATGCACTTTTTTCGTAGCCAAGGCTTGTTGGTGCCTTCCACACGAAATCTCATCTGCAACAATCTTCACACTGTGGGACATCTTTTGCATCATGCAGGAACCCGCTGGCATCTTCCTAGGGTGCATTTCTGCAGTCTTCAACTAACCGGGGACTCTTCTTTTGCACCCTCTTCTGGATTGGCAGGGGCTCCTGTCCTTCTTGGAACTTCTTTCGACTTCTAGAGTTGGTCCTCTTCCTTTGCAGATCTTCTGGTCCAATAATCGAGCAATTGTTCTTTGCAGACTTGGTTGGCTGCTGCAAAGTCCCCAAAACGAAGTGTAGTGTGTCCTAAGGAAACTTGCAGTACTTTACTCCTGCTTTTCTGGGCTCTGAGTTAGGATAATTTACTTACCTTTACTGTATTCTTACTCTCCCAGCGATTCTGCACACACTACACTTGTCTAGGGGGTAATTTGTGATTTGCATTCCGCTTTCTTAGTATATGGTTTGTGTTGCCCCTACACCTATTTTCTCCCATTGCATTCTATAGGATTTCCTATTACTTGCATTGTTCTATGGCTATTTACTTGTCTACTTTTGGTGCCTAGTGTATATATTATGTATAATACGTTCCTCCAGAAGGAGTATTGTCTCTAAGGTATTTTTGGTACTGTGTCACCCAAATAAATACCTTTATTTTTTGTGACACTGAGTATTGTCTTTACTTGCGTATAAGTACTGTGTAACTATAGTGGTATTGCATGAGCTTTGCATGTCTCCTAGTTCAGCCTAAGCTGCTCTGCTATAGCTACCTCTAACAGCCTAAGCTGCCAGAACACTATTACATTTCACTAATAAGGGATAACTGGACCTGGTATAAGGAGTAAGTACCCAAGGTACCCACTACAACCAGGCCAGCCTCCAACATCTACAGTGACTAAGATGTATTTGAATGCACCATTTGGTTGGAGCGGACCGCAGTGGTCCAGGTACACACATTGTAGTGGCCTGCTGGATACTAAGAGGTATGTCTGCAGTGGGCGTTTGATGTTAGAACCTTTAATTAGCTGGCAAATGTCACAACAAAGGATGTACTGTTTTGTCTGTTTGTATAGACCTGGCCATCAGAAGCGTTTCTGTAAAAGTGTTACTGTGGCCAAAATACCAGCATGAGCAGAAGCGACACCATCATGCTCTGCTTTTATTAGATCTAATCTCTGGTCTCCATTGGGGATCGCTAGATCTCCAACTGCAGGAAGTGCTGCACAGGCAACATTCTGTGCACTGATATGATAGGAGTATTTTGTAGGGTATGCTTTCGGGAGAGCCTTTCACAGCAGTCAGTATTTCATTGTCCAACCTTGTCTGAGAATGAGTCACTGCAGCCACAGAAGCCATAGCCACTGCAGCTTTGGCTGCTTTATCAGCCAAAGTATTACCAAAAATGTGAACTCCTACACGTTAGTGGTCCAATGTATGTAAAACATGAACACAAGGTAGCTTATCCTTCAGCTCAGCCACCCTCACCCACAGAGTTCTGTGTTTTATGGTGTTCCCTTTGGAGTCTCTAAACGCGCTCAGCTTCCAATGATTGAGATAATCATTGTAGGACTGGACGCAGTCGTATGAGTCACAGACTATTAAAGTCAGTAATCCTGGCTCTCTAATGCTAAAATAAGGGCTTTAAGTTCAGTCAGTTGAGCTGTGCAGTCCCCTAAGGACTGCGTGTAGGTATTGTGAGGGTAGAAAACTCCATCCTTCATCACTCCGTTCACGGCTGTGCAAGTGGCTTAGTATTGATGTTTGGTGCCTACAGCTGGCCGCACTGAACCATCCATGTAAATGACAGTACGGTATCTGTCAAGTGGCAAAATATCTAGAGGAGCGGGGTACTCCTGTTCGTAATGGAGAAATTCTTGTGTCTGAAGTTTTGGATCAATGATATAATCAACATTGGTGGCAGTCAGGGAGGTTGCTCACTGAATCCAACGTGGATGTATTGCCTCAGCGTTAGGAGCGCTTGCTTTGGTGACGGCCTCTAAGACTGGCACTGAGGTAATGACAATGATGCATTTCCCTTGGGCAAGTGGTCTCTCCTTAATGACAGCTATCTGAACTGCAGTTAAAAAAAATTCTCTGGGTGTAAAACGTTGTTCTGCATTGGAATATAAGTGTGATTTATTTGCTATGGGCACTGTGTCGCTCTCGTTAAAGGGGACATAAGTGAACCCAATGGCACCAGCAATTATTCTGATGACCAGATTTCTCTTGTTGTCACCTGTGTGTAAGTGTTTCGCTTCTAGCATGTCCTGTTGCAAGCCCCTAAGAATGCGTGTGTTCAACTGTCCAATGTCTGCTAGAAAAATCTGGGCATATTAAGTCATAAAGTGGCTTGATATGTTGTGCATAGTCAGGAATGTATGTTCTGCCAAAATTAAAGAAACCAAGTAAGGACTATGGTTACTTGAGAGTGTTAGGTGGGTGTAGTTGAGCACATTTCTCTAGAAAGTGCAGGACCAGGCTCTTCCCCTCGTTTGATAGCTCATATCCCAGGAACAATACGCAGAGAAAGGCTATTTTAGTTTCCCTAAAATTAAATTTGTAGCCGAGGGCTGCCAATCCTAAAACGATCCGATCGACCCTAACAAGATGAATGGTGAGGTAATCTGTGAGATAGATATCGTACACATAAGACAATGCCTCAGGATAAATATCATGCAATATTGATGTTACACAGGCTGAGAACAGCTCTGGGCTGTTTTTGTAGCCTTGGGCAAATGGCAGAAGCGTTTTTGTGAGCCAAATGAGAATGCACTCAGCTCCCAACTTTCATGTGCTAAGTTCTGGCAGAAAAACCCATTGGAAATATCCAATGTTGTTTTGTATTTTTTATGCACTATGTTGTTAATTAGCGTTGTGCTATGAGAATTTTGTATAGCGTGTGTACGTGTATGACTGTTTAGGTGTCTGTAATCTAAGTTTATTCTATAGGAATGTTCTGGCTTTGCAACGGGGAATAATGGGTTATTCATTGGGGAAACACAGGGCTCAATTACTCCCTGGTACTCGAGTTGAGTGAGGATCTCCCTCACTAGAGCTTTTGGTTCATGTTTAACAGGATATTGAGGCTGAGGCTGGGGTGTAGACCTTATAGGTATTACATGGCAAGGTGAGTCCTTGTCCAACCTACATTATTGCGGTATAACGCAGGTGCCTGCGCTAAAGCCCAATTGACAGTGTAGGCTTGTTTTACCGCTTCTGGAACAAGATCAGAAAAAGTTGGCAAAATGACATTTTCCTTATATGGGAGCTTACGGACATGCTCGGGAGGCCAGTCCCTCTCGGCTACTAGGATATCACAACTGAGTTCATCCCAAAATACCACACCAATGGTGAGCTCCATGTCTCCCTCAGTTTGGATATTTAAATCATAAACCCTGTTGGGTGGGAGAAAGCAGCCGCCCACAGTCTCATCTGCTATGAAATCGCTAGTTGCTTTCGCATCCAGATTATCTTTTAGACTCTGGCGGCATATCATGACCTCCACTGCGCTGTCTAACAGTGTCACTGCCCACGTCTTGTTCTTCAGAAATGTTCTCAAGTGTACTGGCATTTTTAATTGACAGTGTTGCCAACTTTTTCTTTTTAAACTGTGGCTTTTGTTGTGGGGACTTATCTTCTTTTTTGTCTGAAGACTGTGGTGAGTCTTTTTTTCTGTTTCACGTATTCAGGACGTCGAACAGGACGGCCCCCTCTCTCGCTACGTCTAACGGTGTGTCCTGAAAGGAATGAGAGGGAAGTGCATAAGTATATCTGTCAGGACCTTTTATATTTTCTCTGTTTCTGAGAATAGATCTCCTGTCGGAGTTCTCCGGGTGTGGAGAATCAGCTCTCTGATTTTGTCTATCTTTAAATAGTTTTTGCTTATCCCAGTGCTTCTTAGAACTCTCTTGTGCTTGTTTAGTACCTTCCTTAGGGGTGGTACTCTGTAGTTCAAGCTTCTTTGGCTTGGCTCCCAAACTATCCCGTCCCATACTAGTATAGTGTCGGAAATTGTTTTGGTAGCTCTTTCTCCCAGTCCAAATGTGGAGTCTCTCGGAGGCATTGGCGTATAGCCAGTGCCACCGCTCCCTTTTAATGTTACTGAGTATGATTGAGGAGACAGCATCGAAGTTATGCATTAGTTTCATCCTCAAATCTAGGGCTGGAGCAGCTCCGTGCTCATTCTGTATTTGTTTTAACCCCTTCCCCGCCAAGGATGTGATGGTTACATCCGTGGCTGAGGCACTCAGGCACCAAGGACGTAACCATTAGCTCCTGGGACCGGCCCACGGGCCAAGGTCAGGGTTGGAAGGGGAATCCCTTCCCCTTCCACCCCCGATATCACCCCCCGCCCCACCAGTGACATCTGATGATGTCAACACGCCAACGCGCACTGACCTCCTCAGAGGTCAACTCCCATAGTTTCTCCTCAGTACGGGGGACAGGGGAGGCAGAGAGGCATGGAAAGGGAAGGAAATGCTTTTCCTTCCCTTGTCATGTCTCCCTATACATTCCTGCAGCACGATCACATAGTGATCGGGCTGCAGGAAGCCACTAGACACTAGGGATTTTGTTTTTTTGTAAATTGTCATAAGTGGAGCATTTTATTTAAGGCCATTTCTAATATTGGTAATTGGCAATTTTTTTTATTAGGCCTGTTCTGCCTTCCCTTGAGGCAGATCAGCCTATATTAATTAGGCTGATCTGCCCCCAGGGGGGCAGAAGCCACTAGACACCAGGGATTTATTATTTGTATTTATATTATTTCTATTAGAAACCACTTAGGCACCAGGGATTGGTGTGTGTGTGTTTTGTTTGGCGGGCAGCCCCTTGGGCAAGGGTCGCTCCCCATGGGGGCACATTACTGTTGGCCAAATCTGCCCCCCCTTGGGGGCAGATCGGCCTATTTTTCGAAGTTCCATCTGCCCCCACGGGGGCAGAAAGCCCCCCAGAGACCATGGAAGATTTGTTTTCCAAAATAAGAGGGTGGGGATATGGCCATACCCCCACACCAAATAAACAGGCTCAAAGTTGTTCTGCCCAGCAGTGGGTAGATAGGGCAATTACCCCCGATCCACTCTCCGGGAGGGGCAAAAAGTCTACTAGATGCCAGGGAATTAAACAAAAATAATAATAATAGGGTGGTGGCTACCAACCAGTATGGGTCTGGTTATGCCCCCACCCCAACTGAAATGGGTAACTGTCTTTCAGCTCTCCCCCCGCACACTAAAACATCTTATCCCACAGCAAGCAAGAGTTCATTTGATTATTTTGGATTTTGGTATTATATTTGGGCCTTGAGAGCTTGGCTAACTCTCCAAATTCTCCCACTTGGAATGGTGAGAGCTGCACATTTTGGACTTTGGAATGTTGCCATGTAGAAAAATCCACAAGACCTAGACACATCTGAAAAATAAACATCCGGGTGAATCCATGGTGATGTGCTTCACATGCACCCCGCACCATTTTCTTACCCACAATGCCCTGCAAACCTCCAACTTTGCTGGAAACCACACATTTTTCCCCATTTTTATGATGGAACCTTACGGAATCTGCAGGAATCCACAAAATTCCTACCACCCAGCATTGTCTCATATATACCGATAAAAATTCTGCCCCACTTGTCCGCCTAAAAATGTTTTTTTTCCAACTGCCCTTTTGGACCCGCTTTGGTTCCCCCTCAGCTTTGACATGTTTTTGGTTCTTCCCTGTCACAGGCACTTGGCCCACCTACACAAGTGAGGTATCATTTTTACCGGGAGACTGAGGGGAATGTTTGGTGGTAGGAAATGTGTCCCAGTGCGGTGATCCCACACAGAAAATTATGATTCTTTAGCTAAATTTGAGGTTTGCTGAGGATTCTGGGTAAGAAAACACTGGGGGATAACACTGGGGAATCCACGCAAGTCACACCTACCTGGACTCCCTCAGGTGTCTAGTTTTCAGAAATGTCTGGGTTTGGTAGGTTTCCCTGTATGGCTGCTGAGCCCAGGACCAAAAACACAGGTGCTCCCCCCACCCCCACAAAAACAGGTAGTTCTGTATTTGATGATTTTGATGTGTCCAGATAGTGTTTTGGGGCATTTCCTTTCACGGGCACTAGGCCTACCCACACAAGTGAGGTACCACTTTTATCAGGAAACTTGGGGGGACGCTGGGTGGAAGGAAATTTGTGGCTCCTCTCACATTCCAGAACTTTCTGTCACCGAAATGTAAGGAAAAAAGTTTTTCTGGGGCCGAATTTTGAGGTTTGCAAAGGATTTTGGGTAACAGAACCTGGTGAGAGCCCCACAAGTCATCCCATCTTGGATTCCCCTAGGTGTCTAGTTTTTAAAAATGCACAGGTTTGGTAGGTGTCATTAGGTGCTGGCTTAGCTAGAGGCCAAAATCCACAGCTAGGCACTTTCCAAAAAACAGCTCTATTTTCTTTGGGAAAATGTGATGTGCCCCCGGGGTGTTTTGGGGCATTTTCTATCGCAGGTGCTAGGCCTACCCACACAAGTGAGGTACCATTGTTATCGAGAGACCTAGGGGAATGCTGGGTGGAAGGAAATTTGTGCCTGTTCTCAGATTCCAGAACATTCTGTCACCAAAATGTGAGGAAAAAGTGTTTTTTTGGCCAGATTTTGAGGTTTGCAAAGGATTCTGGGTAACAGAAACTGGTGAGAGCCCCACAAGCCACCCCATTTTGGATTCCCTTATGTGTCTACTTTAAAAGAATGCACAGGTTTGGTAGGTTTCCTTAGGTGCCGGCTAGGCTAGAGGCCAAAATCCACAGCTAGGCACTTTCCAAAAAATAGCTCTGTTTTCTTTGGGAAAATGTGATGTGTCCACGTTGTGTTTTGGGGCATTTCCTGTCGCGGGCGCTACGCCTACCCACACAAGTGACGTGCAATTTTTATCGGAATACTTGGGGGAAGTGGGTTGAAGGAAATTTGTGCCTCCTCTCAGATTCCAGAACTTTCTGTCCCCAAAATGTGAGGAAAAAGTGTTTTTTGGGCCAAATTCGAGGTTTGCAAAGGATTCTGGGTAACAGAACCTGGTGCAAGCCTCACAAGTCACCCCATCCTGGATTTCCCTAGGTGTCTAGTTTAAAAAAATGCCCAGATTTGTTAGGTTTCCCTAGGTGCTGGCTGAGCCAGAGGCCAAAATCTACAGCTAGGCACATTGCAAAAAAAACATCAGAACTCAATGTAAAAATATGATGTGTCCATGTTGCGTTTTCTGTTGCGAGAATTAGGCCTACCCACGCAAGTGAGGTACCATTTTTATTGGGAGACTTGGGGGAACACAGAGTAGCAAAACAAGTGTTATTGCCCCTTGTCTTTCTCTACATTTTTTCCTCCCAAATGTAAGACAGTGTGTAAAAAAGACATCTATTTGAGAAATGCCCTGTAATTCACATGCTAGTATGGGCACCCCGCAATTCAGAGATGTGCAAATAACCACTGCTTCTCAACACCTTATCTGTGCCCATTTTGGAAATACAAACGTTTTCTTGAAACCTATTTTTCACTCTATATTTCAGCAAATGAATTGCTGCATACCCGGTATAGAATGAAAACCCATTGCAATGTGCAGGTCATTTATTGGATCTGGGTACCTAGGGTTCTTGATTAACCTACAAACCCTATATATCCCTGCAACCAGAAGAGTCCAACAGATGTAATATTGCTTTCAAAAATCTGACATTGCAGGAAAAAGTTACAGGGTAAAACGTGGAGAAAAATGGTTGTTTTTTTCACTGCAATTTCAATATTATTTTATTTCAGCTGTTATTGTCCGTAGGATAACCTTGTAGGATCTACACAAATGACCTCTTGCTGAATTCAGAATTTTTTCTACTTTTCAGAAGTGTTTAGCTTTCTGGGATCCAGCATTGGTTTCACACCCATTTCTTTCACTACCTGGAAGGAGGCTGAAAGCACAAAAATAATACAAATGGGGTATGTCCCAGTAAAATGCCAAAACTGTGTTGAAAAATTGGGTTTTCTGATGCAAGTCTGCCTGTTCCTGAAAGCTGGAAAGATGGTGATTTTAGCACTGCAAACACTTTGTGGATGCCTTCTTTAAGAACAAAAACCACAAGCCTTCTTCTGCAGCTCTTTTTCCCCATTTGTTTAATCTCCTTCAGGGGAACTCACAAAGTCTGGGTACCTCTAGAATCCCTAGGATGTTGGAAAAAAAGGACGCAAATTTGGCGTGGATAGCTTATGTGGACAAAAAGTTGTGAGGGCCTAGACGCGAACTGCCCCAAATAGCCAAAAAAATGCTTGACATGTGAAGGGGAATAGGCCTGGCAGCGAAGGGGTTAACACTTCCAGTAGATTGGCAAGTGTCGGGGTACCATGTGTGGTAGTATAAATCACAGCGAAGACCGTAACCCATGTGGTGCAGTCATCCACTGAGGGAACCATCCCGAAGGGAATGCACATTGTGAGAAGTCTATGATTCTCATGTGGTCCCGTATGGGGAAAGACAGCTTCCAGCTGATTTGTTTTCTGGGCTATCCAGAATGGTATTTTCTCTTGTTTTGTGGGAACCTTACTTGTGATAGTATGTACTGTTTGTGGATTCATCTCAGTAGCCAATTGGTATCCAGCAGGTTCTGGACGCGCTGGTGTGGTGTTTATGGTTTGCATCACAAACTGAACAAGTTGTCTGTAAAGTGTTACTAGCTCAATGTATAAGTTGCGCTCGTCTGCAGCCTGCATTTTATGTATACCTGGGTGAGGTCTATATGTGGCAAACATGGGCCACGTTGGTCCGTCATTACCTAAGGAACCTAATCTCACTGGTTGTATTACATGTGGTAGGGCGCCTTCATATCAGTTCTGATGCTCCTGATAAGTGAGCGGTATTTCATGATACTGGTATGCTTGGTACTGAATAGGTACATTTGCAATTCTATATTTATGGAATGTAGTATTGTCTTCCCTAGGAAAGTGTACCCAGGAATAGAATGTTTCTCCTTGGTAAGCTTCTCTAGCTTCCACTATGAATGTAACATCCGTGCCCACTTCTGTCAAGCCAGGCACTACTAGGTGTAATGTTAATGCTTGTGTAGCATTCTCAGGAATCTTTAGGGCGCTAGGCATGTTTTATAATCTGTAAAGAGATGGAACACCACATAGGGAGAAAAGTCCTTTTAATGAGTTTGAGCTTGAACAACCTAAAGCCTAATTAGGTGGTCCCTGTTCAGCTGAGGATCGTTCCCAAGACCACAGACGTCTCCGAATAATGGTACTTAGGGTGCCTGTTGTATGTGAGAAAGTGATAGGCAGGGTATCCGTAAATTAGTGCCTCAACACCATCGTTGGTGGCACCATGTCATAGTTGGACTCTTGCTCTAGGCAAGACTGCTGGTTTAAGGATGACAGTACTTATGTTTGTGGGCGACTATGCCAATCTTACACCAAGTCGCAACTATCATCCCAACCCTCCCGGCTCACAAGCAGCACCTCACCAAAAACACAAAACAGTAAAAGGTGATTTGTGGCAGCCTTTACGCATGGACTCAAGAGTGTGACATCCCAGGAAGTGTTGTGGTTAAACTGAGATTACCCCTTTCTCACATTAACAACATATCACAATCAAACACAGGCAATGAAAGAAATGCAGTAAGGTTTCAATAGATTTTATTTGAACAGATTAGGATAATGAACAGTGCAAGAAACAGAATAGCAAAGACAAGAGTCCTTAATACAAAGACCTCCACCATCTTGCAATGACATGAAATTACATGAAGTGTGACATATGTCCTTATACCCTATTGAGGTCAACCTAACCTCTAACCTAAAAGAGAGGTAGGCGCGTTAAACCTAATGTGCCAATGCCAGGTCCATGAGAAGAGCCCCCCTAACCGTCGTTACCTTGGATTGAGGTCTCTAGCTCAGATTTCGTAGGAACACGAAGACTGGGTCAGCGTCAAGGCGACATGCAGCATTGATAGCAGCGAAGGCATCTGGTTGGAATCCCTCTGACTATCTGTCTAAGTGAGGAGAATTTATACAGATCTGCTCGGACCCCTGACATAGGTCTGTTCCCAAATAATAGACAACAAGACATGCTTGGGACTGTAATTTATATAAACAATTCCCTCAAAGACGTGAAGAGGGAAAGTACATAATGTGATCACCTACAGTTTGTTTACCTTTGCCGCTTGATATTGACACCTTAGTGCGGTGGCACTGATAACATGAAACTAAAATATGGGCCTAACTAAAAACAAGGCAGCCATCTTAAAAGATATAATTAAATAAATATGCTAAAATGGAGCAAGCTAAGTAGGGTAAAAGTCACTAGGGGACGGGGGCATGAGTCTGCAAGCCGAAGGCCAAGCTAAGTCCTGTTTCCCATTAAAACAAACTAGGATTCACTACACAACAACAGCTGGTCACTAAGCAAGGATTCTATGCCATTGCTGGGTTTCCATACGTCTTGAGAGCTATGAACTCCACACACATGCATCTGATTCCCTCCTGCTGCAACATCACATTTGTGTAGGAACCAGAAGCACACATGCTCAATCAATGTGCAGGCCAGTATGGACCATCAGGGGACCTTCACAAATGTGCTGGCAAGATACCCTGGGAGTGCGCATGATGCATATATCTTCCAGCACTCCATCATAAATGACCGGTTACCGAATGGGCAATATGGGAATGACCTGCTTGTTGGTAAGCAAAACTGAAGTACCTTACAGATTAACTGACAGTAACAAATGTATTATATAATAGCCATCTGTGTGAGTGTTGAAGACAGGGCCATATGTCTGACGGGTGTGTATCATACATGCAACATGATTCAAGCACACGTGTAATGCAAACCCCAAGTCACACAGGTTAAGACTTGCAAATCCACTTTCTGTGCCTTTGCATGGTGTAAAGGTACAAAGCAATGCAACACTGCCCAACATGCAGTGTAGAATCACTGTGTGCAAAAGAGGGATTCCATAGCAGTTCTGTGGATGTCTCCATTCAACTCATGGTTCATGAGCCATGTCATGTATCCCACACTAGGTAAACTTTGGAATGTGACAAATGGGTTGGGTCCCTCAGGTGATGTGTAAAAAGGAAAATAACAGAAGTCATCCAAGTAATTAACACTGCCTATGCGTGCTGTAGCCAGTGGCAAACACACATAGAGGATCATGGCTCTGCCAGCACATCATGTGCAGGAAGGTGCCCTTCCAGCACAAAGACAATCCTGCATGTCATGCAGGCATCCAAGTACAGTGCAAGTGTGTCTGTGTCTGTGCTAGGCAAGACAGTGGTCCAAATTAATGGGGAATTGGTGTAGGGTAGTACAGCAAGACTTCTTGCTGCGCTGTCCTACACCAACGTAAAAGGGCAGGAATGCACCATATTTCTTAAATACAGCAAATTCCTCTCCCTTCCCCCTGTGCTGGCATACAATTGGCTGCCTAGTGCCAACACAGGCACTCTTGCACTATGGTGCAAGGGTGCCTGCATTGAAAGAGGATTGTTTTTGTGCACAAAGGGACACCTTCCTGCACAAAAACAATCCCCTGAGCCATATTCCTATAGCTATGTGTGCTGCAGAATGCAGCACACATGGAAAGATGAAAAGAAAGGAAAACAAAAAATATTTCTCCTCGGTACACCTGCTGTAGGGAGGTGGAAGGTTTTGCCACTGCCCCAGGTTTATGTGTTAAAGTAAATCTGGGTCTGCGTCTGAATCCATGGATGACACGTGTGAAAACCCACTCCAACGTCCATGGAACACCTCCCTGGTGCAGAGTAAAGCATCACAACAATTTGCACTCAGTAGTAGATATGGTTGAGAGGCTTGCACTACCAAAGCCGAAAGAAAGTGACACTACGGGGGCAAGCCTCTCATAAATATGCCCTTCTGTATGCCAGTGTATGTGGAGAGGTGAAGGATGTGCTGTATGGCCTAAATACTGTGTGCTACTGTCTTTTCTCTGAGCCACAGTGTAGAGGAGACAGATGATTGTGCATGCACTGTAATGTGTATACAGTGATGTGCCACATTGACAAGCACTTACTTATCGGTCAATTGCAAAAGTGGTTGATTGTCAATATGTTTCAATGTGTCATTTCACTCTGTATGGAAGGATGGAACCAAATCATCTGCATTGGGTAACGAATCATCAATTAAATCATGTGGCATAATAGACAAGCTAATTATGGGCACAAATGGAACACCTGATAAAAGTCTGACGTGAGTGTCCCCTCAATGGTGTACCAACTCTTGGTATCAGTCACAGGTCTACAAGCTCAGTGGTGTTTAAAAAAGTACTAAGGAAATCAGCAAGTGTGTTACACATGGCAGTTAACTTGTATGTCGACCTATGTTGTAGGAGCAACACTGGAAGAAGTATGCGTAAGCCAGATGTGTGGCATGTCATGTCAATGTAGACCCCATACAAATGTAAATTTTAATCCTGGATAACATAATGGCACTAATACAATACAAAACACACATATGTCTCCTCTGCAGTACTGACAGTCTATGCACACTCATACATGTAGGCAGACAGATGTATCCACAGATGTAACCAATGTGATCGTTCACCTGTTTTGTGTTGTAATTTGCCCAAATAAAAAAGCATATGAATCCAGAAATGTATAACTCACAAAGTCATACACAATGCTGGCAAACATGCCATACATCAGTGATCAACACAGATTAATAACTGACCTGGACAAGGCACACAGTTTCCTCAGGCTGCCATTTTCAACATTAATTTGCCATAGCAATGATGAAGAAAATCAAGTACACAATCCCCTACAAGTTATAGACATACAGATACATGTGAACAATCAATGTAATGTGTCTACGTTTGTAGTGCCCAGCTCCTTGTAACAACATTAGTGTGTTTCACATGAAGATGGCCCACATTGAAATACATGTGTTAATCAAAGTGCACCGTTACAACTTCTCTGCCAAAAATGATAGTTTAAGATCAACAATGAACAACATAAGAATCCGTGTGACACATGAACTGCACCACATGTATGCCACTAAATCACATGAACAAGTAAGTGTACTATGAAACGGCTGTGCCAATGTCATGGAGGCCAACAACGACATATGTGGTTTATCATGGACCTATGCATGTGCAAGTAGAATACATTTTGGCAATGTAACTACCTACCTAGGGAGGACCAGCGATCCAAATATCTGATCACCAATCTGTCCTTTCACACATGTAGTTAGTGCACATAACAGAGAGCGGTCAGGCACATCTCCACATAACCATAACAGAAAACTACTGAATCACCATGAAAGTCAGGATGCTGATCAGTACAATATATCAGCCCATGCTCAGCATTTGCTGTTACACAGAAAACTTGAAGAGACCTGTGTAATCCTATGGCCAACTGCATAAGTAATACATGTTGTGAAATACTGTAAGAACTGTGTATGGTTATTTCAGTACACATAACACACATGCACATGAATGTAGCTGTAACAGAGATCAAAAGTAGACCGTTGTCATTTTTTTTTCACTTTCAGCTGACCAAGGATATGGTCTCCAGACATGGGACATGGCTGCCATACCACATCCACAGACTGAACCGGAGAGAACTACAATCAGGCAATGATCAAGACATGAATCATTGTTGAGAGGACCTTCAGTGTGTTCAAGTCCTGGTTCACTTGTCGGGGGGGCAGTCCTCTCGTCTGCAAGATAGTAATTGTCTGTGCCATTCTTCACAATATCTGTGTGTCCAGACAAATGTCCTGTGGGACTGGGACCATCAAGAACAGGACACAACGGAGTATGGGGATGGTGGTGAAATCCACAACACAGCGGCTGAGAATAGGTGACGGACACACATTGTGCAACATTTCTTCTCCTGAAGCACATGTTCTGTGATGGAGCACGTCCATACATAATTAGAAGGTTCGACATGCAAATACATGTCTTAATCTTTCATTTGTCTTTGTTTATGTCACAGTCCGAAGAAAAATCAACTCACCCACAACAGGTCTACTAGAAGTAGGTCTCAGAAAGTAACAATCATGTCATCAGACATATGAGCAACATAGGGCCATGTCTCACATCTATCAATTGCACATTTCCAGAGATGTTATGTGAAGCAGTGACCTGCGTTTAAGGGACAGGCCAGCCATGCAACATCACAAATTCAAAATTGATCATCACTTTCACCTTGCACCTGAGAAGTGCAGAGCTGCAAAACTAGCAGCCTTGCTGTGTTGTGCAGCAGCAAAGTGTACAGCAGATAGCACTCAGTGAAGTGTTCAACACACGACAATAAATTCCATACCAGAGAATAACCTCACAATGTCGTGTATCGCAAATGTTTGAGCATGCAGAATGACAGCATCTTGCTGGAACTAATGTTGGTGCAGATAGCCTCAGAGCTAACGAGTGACAGTTGTCATGAACATAGGTCTAGTGTCACGCAAACATATAACGTATACCTTCATATGAGGCTTTCCACAAAAAGAACAAATTACTTACCTTCGGTAGTGCTTTTTCTGGTGGATAAAGTAGCTACATGTGGATTCCTCACCTTATGAATTCTCCAAAATGCGCCAGCACTCACAGGAAATTTTTCCTAGCTCTCCACGTCGACGAGGACGTCACAACTGCATGGCTCCGCATGCCACTCCGCCTGATGTCATCAGAGCCATAAGAAGTCCTCGCCGGCGTGCTGACGTCAGTTTCACCACTTTTTACCGTGCCTTCGAGGTGAAACAGATGAATACCGACATCACAAGCACAACACATGCAACTCAGTAAACATATATATATATTAAAATAATTATTTATACAAAAATAAATATATATGTAAAAAACAATGATTCATATACAATATATATACTATCGATAACATTAACAGCACTCTTGGTATGATAAGACAGGCAACGGGGAGGCGGGTGGTACTATGAGAAATCCACAGGTAGCTACTGTATCCAACAGAAAAAGCGTTACCGAAGGTAAGTAACTTGTTCTTCTGATGGATACAACTACCTGTGGATTCATCACCTTATGAAAATAATTCCACAGTAGTCCTGCACTCGATGGCGGGTGCCCTGCAGAAGAAGTCCTGCAAAACAGAACGGGCAATATGGCCATCCCTCCTAACTTCCAAGCCTAAACAGTAATGCTTTGTGGAAGTGTGGAGGGAAGCCCAAGTTGCTGCCTTACAAAGTTCAGCAACCGGCAAGCCTCTAGCCAAAGCCAAAGTGGCAGACTTGGCCCTGGTGTAGTAGACCTTGATGCCATCAGGGGAAACCTTGTTTGCTAGCGAATTACAAATCTTTATGCAAAAAATGACCCACCTTGAAAGAGACCTTTTGGGAACAGCTTTGCCCTTCATTTTGCCCACATATCCAATGAAGATCTGATCATCAGTTCTGAAGTCTCTTGTCCTTTCTATATAGAAGGTCAGGGGCCTTCTCGGATCCAAGCGATGCAGCCTTTCCTCCTTCTTTGGTGGATGAGGAGGAGGGGAAAAGGACAAGAGAGTTATAGATTGTCCCAGATTGAAGGGAGTGACTACCTTAGGAAGGAAAGCCGTCCTGGTTCTCAGCACCACCTTGTCAGCATGAAAGGTAGTGAAAGGTGGTTTCACACTCAGAGCCTCAAGCTCACTCACACATCTAGCCGATGTGATGGCCGTAAGAAAAACTGAAAGCCTCAATGGGCAAGTATGCATAGGCTCAAACAGTAAACCCATCAAGAAAGTCAAAACTAAATTCAAATCCCTCTGAGGCATTACAAACAAAGTGGGAGGAAACTTGCTAGGTAACCCTTATATAAGGAAGGCTGATAAGGAAGGCAAAGAAAAGCCGACAGCCCCAATAAATAGTCTTTCACTGTTGCAACTGCATAATCTTTCTGTGCCAAGGAAAGCGCAAACTGCAAAATATCAGATAAATGGGCCTTTAGGGGATCAATTTGTCTTTCTCCTCACCAAGTAACACATTTCGCCCATCTACCAGCATGAACAGTCTTGGTAGAGTGTCGCCTGACCGATAAGATAACATCCACCACTTCTGGAGGGAGAGAAAAAGAACTCAGATTGTCCTGATCAATCTCCAAGCATGTAAGTGAGGGTGTGGGAGTGGGGGTGTAGAACCTGCCCTGCAACTGCGAGAGGAGGTCTACCCTAAGAGGGAGATGGAGCGGAGGACACAGTGATAGTTGAAGGAGGTCTGTGTACCACACCCTTCTTGGCCAACCCGGGGCTATTAATATGACTTGGGCCCGATCTTGGTGAATCTTCCTCAGAACTCGAGGAAGCAAGGATATGAGAGGAAATGCATAAAGCAGTTGATCGCTCCAGGACAGCTGTAACACATCCCCCAACTCTCCCTGAATTGGATACTGGAGGCTGCAGAACAACGGGCAGTGCGCGTTCTCATGAGTGGCAAACATGTCTATCTGAGGTGCTCCCTACATCCGGAAGACGTGAAGAATCATGTCAGGATGGAGATGCCACTCGTAATCGGTCCAGAATTGCTTATACTGAGACTGTCCACGCGCACATTGAGAACTCCGGCCAGATGATTTGCTACTTTGCAAATTTGATGGTCCTGTGCCCAGGATTGGAGCTGCAGAGCCTCTCTGCAGAGAAGGTACGACCCTACTCCTCCCTGTTTTTTGATGTAGCCACTTGTATTGCCCGCAGTTCTAACAGACTGATGTGAAACATCTGTTCTACTGGAGACCAAAGGCCCTTGATCTCCAGGTCCCCCAGATGAGCTCCCTATCCCAGAGTGGAAGCATCCATTAAGACTGTGGTCACCAGCGGTGGTAGACAAAACGGCCTTCCTTGAGAGAGGTTGCTGTACACAACCTACCATTGCAGATCCACTGAAGCATCTCTGGAGATCGTTATCGACTCTTTGAGATCCCCTTTGTTTGGAAAGCACTGCTTGCGGAGGCACCACTGTGGCAACGTGCGTCAGTGAACAACAGAATGCTGGAAGCGAACAGACCGAGCAGACATAGGACCTTGAGGACTGGGACAGCCCCTCCCTTTTGAAACATTGAAATCATTGTCTGAATGTCCCAAATCCTCTGTGGAGGAGGGTAGGCTCAATTCAATGTCGTGTCAAGTACTGCCTCTATGAATAGGAGGCACTGAGAGGGCTCCAGGTGAGACTTGGGCACATTTACCGTAAAGACCAGTTTGAACAACAACTGGGTCGTCACCTGCAAATGGTGCTGCATGAGCTCAGGGGACCTGGTTTTGATCAGCCAATCGTCCAGATAAGGGAATACTGATCCCCCCTTCCTTCTGAGATCAGCCAACCACTGCCATCACCTTTTTGAAGACTCGAGGTATGGAAGTAAGACCAAAAGGAAGGACTGCAAACTGGTAGTGTGGTGAACCTACCACAAACCGGAGAGACTTTCTGTGCAACTTCAGAATAGGGATATGAAAATAAGCATACTGTAAGTCGATAAACACCACCCAGTCTTCCTTGTTCAATGCAAGAAGCACCTGTACTAAGATCAGCATTTTGAACTTTTCCTGCTTGAGGAACCAATTCAAAATCCTCACATTCAGGATAGGCCTCAAACGACCATTCTTCTTGGGAATCAGGAAATACCTTGAATAACATCCCTGACCCCTTTCCTGCTCTGGAACCAACTCCACTGCACCTTTTACCAAAAGGGAATGAACCTCCTGCTGAAGCAACAGGAGATGATCTTCTGTGTAAAACAAATGATGGGGAGTGAAGGGAAGAAACTCTCAAAAGGGAAGGGCATAACCTTTTCTCACTGTGCTTAGCACCCAAGAGTCTGATGTAATTAACCACCCCTCGTGGAGAAAATGTAACAGCCTTCCCCCTACAGGTAGAACATGCTGGTGAATGGAGAGAGAACTAGGGTTGCTCCCTGGCTGGATTCCTCCAGAGGATGAAGATGAGGCGGAAGGCTGCTGTGTGGCTCCTCGCATTCTAAATCTCCCATGGCCCCTATAGGACCTGTAGAGGGGGTTTGCAGGCTGCTGGACATGGGACTGTTGCCACCCACGAAAGAATGACTCACGGCCAAACCCTCTGAATCTTCGGAAAGATCTGAAGGTCGCAGAAGAAGAAGCCTGAAGGCCCAAATATTTTGCAGTGACCCTGCTATCTTTAAATCTCTCCAGGGCTGAGTCTGCCTTTGCCCCGAACAGTCTTGCACCATCAAATGGGAGGTCCATCAACGTCGCATGTACATCAGAAGAAAAACCAGAACCTCTGAGCCAATCATGCCTCCTAGTCGCAACGGAACTCCCCATAGCTCAAGCAACTGAATCTGCAGTGTCCAGACCTGACTGAATCACCTGCTTTGCTGCTGCTTGACTGTCCTGCAGCAGTTCTCTAAAATGTCCCTGAACTTCCTGAGGCAATTTTGGGATGACTTCCTTTACTGTATAGACATAGATATATCTCCCCAGTACACATGTTATGTTCAAAGATTTGAAGGCCAGGCTTCCTGAGGAGAAGCCTTTCTTAGCATACTGTTCCATGCATTTCGACTCCCTATCAGATGGTGTTGTAGGGAACGAACCCCGGAGCCGACCTTGAAGAACAAGAAGCTTTCACCACCAAGCTCTCTGTTGTTAGGTGTTGGGACAGAAACTGTGGATCACCTGGGGCAACCTTGTATCTTCTGGCTACAGTCTTGGAAACTGCAGGTGTCGTAACCGGTTTCTCCCATTTCTCTATTATGGGCTCTGTCAGGGAATCATTGAATTGGAGAAGGGGTTCAGAAGAGGAAGCCGATGGATGCACAACCTCCATCAAAATATTGGTCTTTAACTCCGACACAGGAAGTAGCAAGTCCAAAAATTCTGCCACCTTCCTTCTCACCCAATGGTATGTAGTAGCTTCTGCCGTGAGTTCACCTCCAGGGGATGAAATCTCCCACTCAGGAGACACATCTAACCCACTTGCAGAGTCTAAGCCCTGGAAATCACCTGAAGCCCCTGGGATTTCTCCTTCCTCCAATTGTTGTTGTTTTTCTTGATACTGTTGCTTCTCCAGAAGTCTCAAGGCTCTCCTTCTCAACCTCAGCCTGGACTTCAAATTTAGTGTCAATAGAAAGTTAATCGACGTCGAAGACGCAGGCTTTGAAGGCGAAGGTAACACTGGAGGAGGAGGTGAGGGAAGCAAAGCCATACTCCATGCTGAAGTAGAGCATTGGGATCCATCTGGAGCCGGTATCGACTCCGTCGGCGCCGTTAGCGCCGACATCCGGGGCAGAGGCAGTGACACCCTCGGAGGCGAGCCAGTATCCTCGCAAGGAATTGCTGGTAAAAAGGGCATAAATGGGGCCTGCTTATACAGCTCATGAAACCCCATGGACCTGTGGGACCAGCAGGTGCACCAGAGGGGACCATCGCCATGTTGAAAATGCTAAACATAGCATTGGGGAATAAAGACGGATCCGCTGCCGGAGCCAGGAAGGCATGATAATCTTGATCCCCTTGCAGTGGCTGTGCTGGATCAGTCGCTGGAAATTCAAACTCCTGACCATGTGAGGATGCAGGAAAGAAATAAGATGTTGGACTTCCTGGCAACTTAGAGATCTTGATCAAAGTTGGGGCCGGACTTGCCTCCGGAGACTGTGGCTGAGGAGACCCGGTGGGGCTGACCTCCCACGTTGTGCTGCGCCGTCTCGGAGAAGACTGAGACCGATCTCGGGATGAGCGGCGTTGTGACTCATGCCGTCGGCGTCGCTTCTTATGAGACCTCAAAGATCTGGGTGACAAAGTGTCCTGTGTCCTCGATCTTTGCCTGCCTCTTTCTCCTTCTTAGCTTTTGCTAGGAAAAGCTCAGCCTCTCTTTCATGATCATCGATCAGATCAGAGCTCAGACACCAGAGGCAATTCTCGTGCAGATCCATCACCGACATGTGGCCTCTGCACTCTCTACCAGGTTTAAAATCAGATTTCTTCAGTGGAGACATAGTAGTGCTACGAAACAATTCCTTTGATACAGTTGAGAAACTACAGAGAGGTAGAAAAACCATTAGCAGTGAAGGTGCGGAAAAAGGGAACTGACGTCAGCACGGTGGCGAGGACTTTTTATGGCTCCGATGATGTCAGATAGAGTCGCGTGCAGAGCCATTCAGTTGTGACATCCTCTTCAACGTGGAGAGCTAGGAAAAAATTCAGTCAAATGCTGCCACATTTGGGAGGTAGTTGTATCCATCAGAAATAGCACATCAAAAACTTTTTCTGGCTACATTCTCACATATGCCACACCATGCTATAATAGATAAAGGACGCATTTCTCATGCATTGCACAAGAATGCAATTAGGAACTAAGGCATGTAAAAATACAATATGAGCTGATGACATTGTACAGTCAGTAAATAGGCAGAACATTGGATGTAGGGAATTTGATATAAACTTTGCTTTGCATGGCAAGAGCTGGGTACCTCTGACCTGAGTGTACAAGTGCATTGTAGAGTAACTCAGAAATCTTGTATCCACCCAAAGGTGAAATGTAAGTTGAGTGTGCCCCACTACATATGCTTGTGTCTGGAAATGCAGTCTCCTTGGACCAGGAGGCACATACAAAGTCCTCCCCTCAGAGTCTATGTAGTGTTATTAATGTTGACAATAGTAAGACATAGATCATGTGTGAATGACAGCATCTTGTTAATTGAATATCACAAGTATAATGGACTATTTAAACATGTCTAACTGAGGGGTGACTGATGGCTAATTCACCTATTCTAACGGTCTGTTATGTGACACACTCACCCAGATCTATGTTGTGTTTCATGATATATGTGGTCATGACAACATCAGGTGCGGCAAGCTAGGGCCTGGCCAAGGCATTCACAACCGAAAATGTGCAATGTGTAATGGTCTGTGTAGGAGGCTGGCCTGGCTTATAGTGGGTACCTTGTGGTACTTACACCCTGTGCAAGGTCCAGTTATCCCTTATTAGTAGAATAGAGGTGTTTCTAGCAGCTTAGGCTGATAGAAGGTAACTATGGCAAAGCTTAGGCTGAACTGGGAGACATGCAACGCTCCTACTATACCACCTATATCATATAGCACAATATCTTAAGAAAACATAATACTCAGAGTTACTAAAAATAAAGGTACTTTATTTTTATGACAATATGCCCACAAGTATCTCAGTGAGTACCCTCTGTTATAAGGTAAGTAATATACACAAGTTATATGTACACAAACCCAAAACAGGTAAGTAATAGTAAGAAAAGTAATGCAAACAGTGTAGAATTACAATAGGATGCAATAGGTGAACATAGGTCTAGGGGCTACACAAACCATATACTCCAAAAGTGGAATGCGAATCACGAATGGACCCCAGACCTATGGGAGCTTGTAGAGGGTCACTGGGACTGTAAGAAAACAGTCAGGGTGTCCAAGATACACCACCCCAAGACCCTGAAAAGTAGGAGTAAAGTACACCTACTACCCCAAAAGGACACAATCAAATCAAATCAAATCAAATCAAATCAAATCATTAACATTTATAAAGCGCGCTACTCACCGGTGCGGGTCTCAAGGCGCTAGGGGAAAAAGGGGGGGTTATCGTTGTTCGAACAGCCAGGTCTTTAGGAGTCTCCGGAAAGCGGAGTGGTCCTGGGTGGTCCTGAGGCTGGTGGGGAGGGAGTTCCAGGTCTTGGCCGCCAGGAAGGAGAAAGATCTCCCACCCTCCGTGGAGCGGCGGATGCGAGGGACAGCAGCGAGTGCGAGGCCAGAGGAGCGGAGGAGGCGGGTGGGGACGTAGAAGCTGAGGCGTCTGTTGAGGTATTCCGGTCCCTTGTCGTAGAGGGCTTTATGTGCGTGGGTGAGAAGTCGGAAGGTGATCCTTTTGCTGACAGGGAGCCAATGCAGGTGTCTCAGGTGTGCGGAGATGTGGCTGCTGCGGGGTATGTCGAGGATGAGGCGGGCCGAGGCGTTTTGAATGCGTTGCAGGCGATTTTGGAGTTTGGCTGTGGTCCCGGCGTAGAGGGTGTTGCCGTAGTCCAGGCGGCTCGTGACGAGGGCGTGGGTCACGGTTTTTCTGGTGTCGGCGGGGATCCAGCGGAAGATCTTGCGGAGCATGCGGAGGGTGAGGAAGCAGGCGGAGGACACGGCGTTGACTTGCTTGGTCATGGTGAGAAGAGGGTCCAAGATGAAGCCGAGGTTGCGGGCGTGGTCTGTGGGGGTCGGTGCGGTGCCGAGGGCCGTGGGCCACCAGGAGTCGTCCCAGGCAGACGGGGTGTTGCCGAGGATGAGGACTTCCGTTTTTTCAGAGTTCAGCTTTAGGCGGCTGAGCCTCATCCAATCTGCGACGTCCTTCATACCCTCTTGTAGGTTGGTCTTGGCGCTGGCGGGGTCCTTGGTGAGGGAGAGTATAAGTTGGGTGTCGTCGGCGTAGGAGGTGATGATGATGTCATGCTTGCGTACGATGTTGGCGAGCGGGCTCATGTAGACATTGAAGAGTGTCGGGCTGAGTGATGAGCCTTGGGGTACGCCGCAGATGATCTCGGTGGGTTCTGAGCGAAACGGAGGGAGGTAAACTCTTTGGGAACGGTTTGAGAGGAAGGAGGCGATCCAGTCCAGGGCCTGGCCTTGGATCCCGGTGGAGGGTGATTAGGGTGCGGTGACAGACGTTGTCAAAGGCAGCCGAGAGGTCGAGCAGAATGAGGGCGACTGTTTCACCGTTGTCCATCAGGGTTCTGATGTCGTCAGTGACTGAGATGAGGGCGGTTTCAGTGCTGTGGTTGGTTCGGAATCCGGTTTGTGAGGGTTCGAGCAGGTTGTTGTCTTCCAGGAAAGTGGTCAGCTGTTTGTTGACGGTCTTCTCTATTACTTTGGCTGGGAAAGGCAGAAGAGAGATGGGGCGGAAGTTTTTTAGGTCGCTCGGGTCAGCCGTAGGTTTCTTTAGTAGGGCGTTGACTTCGGCGTGTTTCCAGCATTCGGGGAAGGTAGCAGAAGAAAAAGAAGAGTTGATGACGGTCTGGAGGTGCGGGGCGATGATGTCGTCGGCTTTGTTAACCCCTTCTGTGCCGCAGACGTAGTGGTTACGTCCTGCGGCACAGTGCTGCTGTGCCGAGGACGTAACCACTACGTCCTCGGCACACAGCCCAGAGGGAGCGCTCTCGCTCCCTCTGTGTGCTTCCCCCCACCCCCCCAAAGTCAGGGATGGAAGGGGAAGCCCTTCCCCTTCCACCCCCGACCCCCCCACCCCCCCCATAATGACGTCAGCGCGCGATCGCGCACTGACTTCATTATGGGGATTTCGCCGCACAGGAAGCCATTTGCTTCCTGTGCGGCGAACGGAGAAGAGGTAAGAATCTCTTCCCGGTGGGTGGGGGGTTTGGGCTAAAGAGGCACCGGGGGAAAGGAAAGGCTTTTCCTTTCCCCCGGTGTCTCTTTGAGCATTCCTGCTGCCCGATCGCAGTGCGATCGGGCAGCAGGAATGCCCACTAGACACCAGGGTTTTTTTTTTTTTTTTGTTCTTTACTGTTTCTTGTTTGCGGGGAGCGGCCCCTTGGGCAAGGGTCGCTCCCCTTGTGGGGGCAATTTGTTACGGCCATTTCTGCCCCCCTTGGGGGCAGATTGGCCTACTTTTTAGGCGGATCTGCCCCCAAGGGGGGCAGAAACCACTGGATCACCAGGGATTTTTATTTTCTGTGCATTTATGTTGGGGGGGGTGCCCCCTTGGGCAAGGGGCGCCCCCCCCAAGGGGGCAGAGAACTGTTGGCCTTTTCTGCCCCCCTTGGGGGCAGATCGGCCTATTTTTTTTAGGTCCATCTGCCCCCAAGGGGGGCAGAAGCCACTTAGGCACCAGGGATTGTGTGTGTAGTGAATGGGGGGGCGCCCCCTTGGGCAAGGGTCGCTCCCCTGTGGGGGGCATGTCCTTTAGGGCCATTTCTGCCCCCCTTGAGGGCAGATTGGCTACTTTTTAGCCAGATCTGCCCCCAAGGGGGGCAGAAAACACTAGATCACCAGGGTTTTTTATTTTTATGTGTATTTATGTGGGGGGGGTGCCCCCTTGGGCAAGGGGCGCCCCCCCAAGGGGGCAGAGAACTGTTGGCCTTTTCTACCCCCCTTGGGGGCAAATCGGCCTATTTTTTTTAGGTCCATCTGCCCCCAAGGGGGGCAGAAGCCACTTAGGCACCAGGGATTGTGTGTGTAGTGGATGGGGGGGTGCCCCCTTGGGCAAGGGTCGCTCCCCTTTTGGGGGCATGTCTTTTAGGGCCATTTCTGCCCCCCTTGAGGGCAGATCAGCCTATTATTTTTAGGCTGATCTGCCCCCAAGGGGGGCAGAAACCACTAGAACGCCAGGGATGTTTTTTTATGTGTTTATTTTTGTGGGGGGGCGTCCCCTTGGGCACGGGGCGCCCCCCCAAGGGGGGCATTGACCTGTTGGCCATTTCTGCCCCCCCTGGGGGCAGATGGGCCTATTTTTCTAGACCCACCTGCCCCCAAGGGGGGCAGAAGCCACGTAGACACCAGGGATAGTGTGTGTGTGTGTGTGTGTTAGTGGATGGGGGGGGGGCTTGGGCAAGGGTCGCCCCCCACTTTGGGGGCACATGTACCCAGGCCATTTCTGCACCCCTTGGAGACAGATCAGCCTATTATTTTTAGCCACTTAGGCACCAGGGATTGTGTGTGTAGTGGATGGGGGGGCACCCCCTTGGGCAAGGGTCGCTCCCCTTTTGGGGGCATGTCTTTTAGGGCCATTTCTGCCCCCCTTGAGGGCAGATCAGCCTATTATTTTTAGGCTGATCTGCCCCCAAGGGGGGCAGAAACCACTAGAACGCCAGGGATTTTTTTAAATTTGTTTATTTTTGTGGGGGGGGCGTCCCCTTGGTCACGGGGCGCCCCCCCAAGGGGGGCATTGACCTGTTGGCCATTTCTACACCCCCTGGGGGCAGATGGGCCTATTTTCTTAGGCCCACCTGCCCCCAAGGGGGCAGAAGCCACTTAGGCACCAGGGATAGTGTTGTGTGTGTTTTTTTTGTTTGAGGGCTGTCCCCTTTGGCAAGGGTCGCTCTCCATGGGGACACAGTACTAAAGGTATTTTTTGGCTTCCTTGGGGCAGACAGGCCTATTTAGTAGGCCCATCTGCCCCTATGGCAGAATCCACTTAGGCACCAATTTCTAAAATGTTTGATGGTGGGGTGTTTGTCAACTGAAGAAGTCTTTGCATTTGTGATAAAAAATGTTTTCCTCCTTTTTGTTCTAGTTCAAAGCTTTTGCTTTATTTGCTGTGGCTCCTTGCGGTTTTGGCGGTGGTTGACCTGCAGTTTGCACAGTTGCATGTTTTAGGTAAGTAAAAACAATTTACTCCAAAGGAGTATTGTTGCCATGCATGAATGACATGTTTGTAGGGGGTGTACTAAATGCAGGATTGTGTGTGAAATTGTCCTTAGGTTTGAGCACAATGATATTTGTTTTGTCTTATTTCTAATTTGCCTTTCTTTCTTTCTTTTTAGTGGGATATCATTGGTGATTGCTGTGTAGTTGCTGGTGAATCAAGCTTTTTCAGGCAAGTGAGCGGTATAGTTTTTGAGTTTGTAACTCTTACTAACAAAGCTACACTTTGTTACTTGTCTTACACAGTGCTGGTTGTTGGTGGTGAATTTGTCCAGTTAATTTTAGCAGGAGAGATCATGGCTAGCCGCAGGATGACCGCTCAGCAGGTGGTTGGTATGCTTTTTGAGTCACAGTCTGATCATGACTATGAGACGGACTCTGCATCTGAGGCAGAGGAGGAAGTCAGAGATTCTGGCAGTGATGTTTCTGTTGGAGGGGAATCTTCTGATGATGAAGCCACACTCAGTGCAGATGAAGGTTCTGTTTTAGAGGAGGACATTGATGTGCCAATAGTGCAGCAACCTGGGGCTGAAAGGTTTCCCGTTAGAAGACCTGATGTCTGGGTTGCCCCAAACATGGAGCAGCCAGAGTTGCCTGCCTTTACTGGTCTCCCGGGGTGTAACGCCAATACAGAGAACTTTATGCCTATCAATTTCTTTGAGTTATTCATGGATGATGTGTTTTTGGAAGAGATTGTTGAGCAGACTAATTTGTATGCGGAGCAGCATTTGAGGGACAACGCTGCTAGACTTAGGCCACACTCTAGAGCTGCCCAGTGGATTCCCACAAATTTGGAGGAGCTAAAAAAGTTTTTGGGTTTGACTTTTTTGATGGGGTTGATAAGGAAGCCGTCACTGGCTTCTTATTGGTCTACTAGTCCCTTGATGGCAACAGCTATATTTCCAGCTACCATGAGTCGTAATCGGTATTTGCTTCTTCTTAGGATGCTGCATTTTGTTGACAATGCATTAGCCTTGCCACGAGATCACCCAGATTCTGACCGTCTTTTTAAGATTAGGCCTGTCCTTGATCATTTTGTAGATCGGTTTTCGGAGGTCTATGTTCCAGGCAAAGAGATAAGTGTGGACGAGTCTTTGGTCCTCTTCAAGGGTCGTTTGGTTTTTAGGCAGTACATTCCTAGCAAAAGGGCACGATATGGAATTAAATTGTATATGCTGTCTGAAAGTAGGACAGGATATGTGTATAGTTTCCGTGTGTACACTGGTAGGGATTCCAATATTGACCCCCCTGGTTGTCCTCCCACTTTTGGAGTTACTGAGAAAATAGTGTGGGATCTTGGTAGACGACTGTTCAACAAAGGTCACCATTTGTATGTAGATAACTTCTACACTGGTGTGCAGTTGTTCAAGGAATTGTTTAGAGTGGACACAGTTGCTTGTGGCACAATCCGTTCTAACCGGAAAGGCTATCCAAGGGAGCTTGTCTGTAAAAAACTTGAGAGGGGACAGTGCTGTGCCTTGCGGAACGAGGAGCTGCTAGCTTTGAAATTTTCAGACAAGAGGGATGTCTACATGCTAAGTACCATCCATGATGAGAGTACTTCCCCTGTGACTGTTTGGGGCCAGGTTGCTGAAGTGCGCAAACCTGTGTGCATTTTAGATTATAATAAGCACATGGGAGGTGTAGATAGAGTTGACCAGAGGTTGGAACCTTATACTGCTATTCGTAAGTCTTATGTTTGGTATAAGAAGTTAGCACTTCACCTCTTCCACTTAGCAACCTTCAATGCTTTTATTGTGTTTAGGGATAGGTCTCCAGACTCAAAGATGACATTTGTGAAATTTCAGGAGTCAGTGATAGAGAGCCTTATTGTGGTGGAACAGGCCAGAGTTCCTAGAGAAGCAGTGGTGGAGGATGTGGCTAGATTGAAAGATCGCCACTATGCTGAGCACATTCCTCCCACACCCAAAAAAGACTTTCCAGCTAAGAAATGTAGAGTGTGTTTTCGAAGAGGTATCCGGAGGGAGTCTTGAATGTACTGCCCAGATTGTCCTTCAAAGCCTGGGCTGTGTGTCGGTGCTTGTTTTAAGAATTACCACACCCAGAAGAATTTCTGGGAACAACCATGAGTGTAAACTCATGTCTGTTTTGTATTTTCATGTGTTTAGTTTCATGGTTAGCATTTCTGTCATGTTGTTAGTTAGAGCTTTTGTGTTTGTTGTTTTGTAATTCTTTCTACTTAGTTAGGGGTTCCTCTGTTTAAAAAAAAAATATATATATGATGCCATTGTGTGTGGAGTGGGGCTTGGCTGAGACTGTACATATTGACTTGATGTTGGCTACTGCAACACACTGCCAGCCAAACACCAGTCCACACACTCCCATCAGCTGGTGTGATTGTTGTATCAGGCATGTGGGCGTATGTAAGTGATGGGCCCTTGAGTGGCGCTGTCTGTCGATGTGAGTGTTGTAATGTGCTGGGCCCGTGGCTGGCGGTGTGAATGGCCTTGTGTGTATCATGTATGAAAGTTGTGTGAATGGACTGTAAAGCGGTTGGTGCCTTGTCGCGGCTTTACAGCTCACGAGCTGTGAGTCATTGGTTCAGTTTTTTGCCTTTCAGTTACTAACAGTGCTTTTCATTTTTGTGAAAGCTCTTGTTAGTAAAATTTGATCCACTGAACCATCACTCACCCTCGTGCCAAATCCAACCAGTATGTGTCGTAAAAATGACCAAACCTGCTCCGCTGTAATCAGGCGTCGCAGCACACCTATGACACGCTAGGTGCCTCAGGTGGGACCCCGATGATGAAGCATGCCACCAACTTGGTTGGTGGGTGAGGGGTCTTTTTCACATAACCTAAGTGTGTTTCTTTTCAAAATTTTAGTGTTTGGCACATCACGGACGTATGTGGGCACATCAAAACGATATATTACAAAACTACCTGTGTTTGGGGGGGGAGAGGGCACCTATGTTTTTGGTCCTGTGTGCGGCCTTCATCTAGGGAAACCTACCAAACCCAGACATTTTTTAAAACTAGACACCCCAAGGAGTCTAGGGAGGAGTGGCTTGCGTGGATCCCCCAACATTTTCTTACCCAGACTCCTCTGTAAACCTCAAAATGTGCTTAAAAAAAGCATATTTTCCTGACTTTTCTTCGTACGATCACCACTCCAGCACAAAATTCCTACTCCCCAGTGTTCCCCTCAGTCTCCCAAATAAAATGACACCTCACGTATGTGGGTCCCCAAAGCAGAGTCAGTCTAAAGATGTATAAAAGAATATGTCCTTATAAACTCGCAGTACTATCCCCTGTATCTCTACAAGTTTTGGGCCTTATTCTGTTGGAGGCACCTGGCCCACCCACACAACTGAGGTATCATTTTTATCGGGAGACTTGGGGGAACGCTGGGTGGAAGGAAATTTGTGGCTCCACTCAGATTCCAGAACTTTCTGTCACCGAAATGTGTGAAAAATGCGTTTTTTTAGCCAAAATTTGAGGTTTGGAAAGGATTCTGGGTAACAGAACCTGGTCAGAGCCCCTCAAGTCACCCCATCTTGGATTCCCCTAGGTCTCTAGTTTTCAGAAATGCACAGGTTTGGTAGGTTTCCCTAGGTGCTGGCTGAGCTACAGGCCAAAAACTACAGGTAGGCACTGTTTTCAATGAAAAAATGTGATGTGTCCACGCTGCGCTTTGGGGCGTTTCCTGTCGCGGGCGCTAGGCCTACCCACACAAGTGAGGTATCATTTTTATCGGGAGACGTGGGGGAACGCTGGGTGGAAGGAAATTTGTGGCCCCTCTCAGATTCCAGAACTTTCTGCCACAGAAATGTGAGGAACATGTGTTTTTTTAGCCAAATTTTGAGGTTTGCAAAGGATTCTGGGTAACAGAACCTGGTCCGAGCCACACAAATCACCCCTCCTTGGATTCCCCTAGGTCTCTAGTTTTCAGACATGTACAGGTTTGGTAGGTTTCCCTAGGTGGCGGCTGAGCTAGAGGCCAAAATCTACAGGTAGGCACTTTGCTAAAAACAGGTCTGTTTTCTGTGATGTGTCCACGTTGCGCTTTGGGGCGTTTCCTGTCGCGGGCGCTAGGCCTACCCACACAAGTGAGGTATCATTTTTATCGGGAGACGTGGGGGAACGCTGGGTGGAAGGAAATTTGTGGCTCCTCTCGGATTCCAGAACTTTCTGCCACAGAAATGTGAGGAACATGTGTTTTTTTAGCCAATTTTTGAGCTTTGCAAAGGATTCTGGGTAACAGAACCTGGTCCGAGCCCCGCCAGTCACCCCTCCTTGGATTCCCCTAGGTCTCTAGTTTTCAGAAATGTACAGGTTTGGTAGGTTTCCCTAGGTGCCGGCTGAGCTAGAGGCCAAAATCTACAGGTAGTCACTTCGCAAAAAACACCTCTGTTTTCTTCCAAAATTTTGGTGGTGTCCACGTTGCGCTTTGGGGCGTTTCCTGTCGCGGGCGCTAGGCCTACCCACGCAAGTGAGGTATCATTTTTATCGGGAGACTTGGGGGAACGCTGGGTGGAAGGAAATTTGTGGCTCCTCCCAGATTCCAGAACTTTCTGCCACAGAAATGTGAGGAACATGTGTTTTTTTTAGCCAATTTTTGAGCTTTGCAAAGGATTCTGGGTAACAGAACCTGGTCCGAGCCCCGCCAGTCACCCCTCCTTGGATTCCCCTAGGTCTCTAGTTTTCAGAAATGCACAGGTTTGGTAGGTTTCCCTAGGTGGCGGCTGAGCTAGAGGCCAAAATCTACAGGTAGGCACTTTGCTAAAAACAGGTCTGTTTTCTGTGATGTGTCCACGTTGCGCTTTGGGGCGTTTCCTGTCGCGGGCGCTAGGCCTACCCACACAAGTGAGGTATCATTTTTATCGGGAGACGTGGGGGAACGCTGGGTGGAAGGAAATTTGTGGCTCCTCTCGGATTCCAGAACTTTCTGCCACAGAAATGTGAGGAACATGTGTTTTTTTTAGCCAATTTTTGAGCTTTGCAAAGGATTCTGGGTAACAGAACCTGGTCCGAGCCCCGCCAGTAACCCCTCCTTGGATTCCCCTAGGTCTCTAGTTTTCAGAAATGTACAGGTTTGGTAGGTTTCCCTAGGTGCCGGCTGAGCTAGAGGCCACAATCTACAGGTAGTCACTTCGCAAAAAACACCTCTGTTTTCTTCCAAAATTTTGGTGGTGTCCACGTTGCGCTTTGGGGCGTTTCCTGTCGCGGGCGCTAGGCCTACCCACGCAAGTGAGGTATCATTTTTATCGCGAGACTTGGGGGAACGCTGGGTGGAAGGAAATTTGTGGCTCCTCCCAGATTCCAGAACTTTCTGCCACAGAAATGGGAGGAACATGTGTTTTTTTAGCCAATTTTTGAGCTTTGCAAAGGATTCTGGGTAACAGAACCTGGTCCGAGCCCCGCCAGTCACCCCTCCTTGGATTCCTCTAGGTCTCTAGTTTTCAGAAATGCACAGGTTTGGTAGGTTTCCCTAGGTGGCGGCTGAGCTAGAGGCCAAAATCTACAGGTAGGCACTTTGCTAAAAACAGGTCTGTTTTCTGTGATGTGTCCACGTTGCGCTTTGGGGCGTTTCCTGTCGCGGGCGCTAGGCCTACCCACACAAGTGAGGTATCATTTTTATCGGGAGACGTGGGGGAACGCTGGGTGGAAGGACATTTGTGACTCCTCTCAGATTCCAGCACTTTCTGCCACAGAAATGTGAGGAACATGTGTTTTTTTAGCCAATTTTTGAGCTTTGCAAAGGATTCTGGGTAACAGAACCTGGTCCGAGCCCCGCCAGTCACCCCTCCTTGGATTCCCCTAGGTCTCTAGTTTTCAGAAATGTACAGGTTTGGTAGGTTTCCCTAGGTGCCGGCTGAGCTAGAGGCCAAAATCTACAGGTAGTCACTTCGCAAAAAACACCTCTGTTTTCTTCCAAAATTTTGGTGGTGTCCACGTTGCGCTTTGGGGCGTTTCCTGTCGCGGGCGCTAGGCCTACCCACGCAAGTGAGGTATCATTTTTATCGGGAGACTTGGGGGAACGCTGGGTGGAAGGAAATTTGTGGCTCCTCCCAGATTCCAGAACTTTCTGCCACAGAAATGTGAGGAACATGTGTTTTTTTTAGCCAATTTTTGAGCTTTGCAAAGGATTCTGGGTAACAGAACCTGGTCCGAGCCCCGCCAGTCACCCCTCCTTGGATTCCCCTAGGTCTCTAGTTTTCAGAAATGCACAGGTTTGGTAGGTTTCCCTAGGTGGCGGCTGAGCTAGAGGCCAAAATCTACAGGTAGGCACTTTGCTAAAAACAGGTCTGTTTTCTGTGATGTGTCCACGTTGCGCTTTGGGGCGTTTCCTGTCGCGGGCGCTAGGCCTACCCACACAAGTGAGGTATCATTTTTATCGGGAGACGTGGGGGAACGCTGGGTGGAAGGAAATTTGTGGCTCCTCTCGGATTCCAGAACTTTCTGCCACAGAAATGTGAGGAACATGTGTTTTTTTAGCCAATTTTTGAGCTTTGCAAAGGATTCTGGGTAACAGAACCTGGTCTGAGCCCCGCCAGTCACCCCTCCTTGGATTCCCCTAGGTCTCTAGTTTTCAGAAATGTACAGGTTTGGTAGGTTTTCCTAGGTGCCGGCTGAGCTAGAGGCCAAAATCTACAGGTAGTCACTTCGCAAAAAACACCTCTGTTTTCTTCCAAAATTTTGGTGGTGTCCACGTTGCGCTTTGGGGCGTTTCCTGTCGCGGGCGCTAGGCCTACCCACGCAAGTGAGGTATCATTTTTATCGGGAGACTTGGGGGAACGCTGGGTGGAAGGAAATATGTGGCTCCTCCCAGATTCCAGAACTTTCTGCCACAGAAATGTGAGAAACATGTGTTTCTTTAGCCAATTTTTGAGCTTTGCAAAGGATTCTGGGTAACAGAACCTGGTCCGAGCCCCGCCAGTCACCCCTCCTTGGATTCCCCTACGTCTCTAGTTTTCAGAAATGCACAGGTTTGGTAGGTTTCCCTAGGTGGCGGCTGAGCTAGAGGCCAAAATCTACAGGTAGGCACTTTGCTAAAAACAGGTCTGTTTTCTGTGATGTGTCCACGTTGCGCTTTGGGGCGTTTCCTGTCGCGGGCGCTAGGCCTACCCACACAAGTGAGGTATCATTTTTATCGGGAGACGTGGGGGAACGCTGGGTGGAAGGACATTTGTGGCTCCTCTCAGATTCCAGCACTTTCTGCCACAGAAATGTGAGGAACATGTGTTTTTTTAGCCAATTTTTGAGCTTTGCAAAGGATTCTGGGTAACAGAACCTGGTCCGAGCCCCGCTAGTCACCCCTCCTTGGATTCCCCTAGGTCTCTAGTTTTCAGAAATGTACAGGTTTGGTAGGTTTCCCTAGGTGCCGGCTGAGCTAGAGGCCAAAATCTACAGGTAGTCACTTCGCAAAAAACACCTCTGTTTTCTTCCAAAATTTTGGTGGTGTCCACGTTGCGCTTTGGGGCGTTTCCTGTCGCGGGCGCTAGGCCTACCCACGCAAGTGAGGTATCATTTTTATCGGGAGACTTGGGGGAACGCTGGGTGGAAGGAAATTCGTGGCTCCTCCCAGATTCCAGAACTTTCTGCCACAGAAATGTGAGGAACATGTGTTTTTTTAGCAAATTTTTGAGCTTTGCAAAGGATTCTGGGTAACAGAACCTGGTCCGAGCCCCGCCAGTCACCCCTCCTTGGATTCTCCTAGGTCTCTAGTTTTCAGAAATGCACAGGTTTGGTAGGTTTCCCTAGGTGGCGGCTGAGCTAGAGGCCAAAATCTACAGGTAGGCACTTTGCTAAAAACAGGTCTGTTTTCTGTGAGGTGTCCACGTTGCGCTTTGGGGCGTTTCCTGTCGCGGGCGCTAGGCCTACCCACACAAGTGAGGTATCATTTTTATCGGGAGACGTGGGGAAACGCTGGGTGGAAGGACATTTGTGGCTCCTCTCAGATTCCAGCACTTTCTGCCACAGAAATGTGAGGAACATGTGTTTTTTTTAGCCAATTTTTGAGCTTTGCAAAGGATTCTGGGTAACAGAACCTGGTCCGAGCCCCGCCAGTCACCCCTCCTTGGATTCCCCTAGGTCTCTAGTTTTCAGAAATGTACAGGTTTGGTAGGTTTCCCTAGGTGCCGGCTGAGCTAGAGGCCAAAATCTACAGGTAGTCACTTCGCAAAAAACACCTCTGTTTTCTTCCAAAATTTTGGTGGTGTCCACGTTGCGCTTTGGGGCGTTTCCTGTCGCGGGCGCTAGGCCTACCCACGCAAGTGAGGTATCATTTTTATCGGGAGACTTGGGGGAACGCTGGGTGGAAGGAAATTTGTGGCTCCTCCCAGATTCCAGAACTTTCTGCCACAGAAATGTGAGGAACATGTGTTTTTTTAGCCAATTTTTGAGCTTTGCAAAGGATTCTGGGTAACAGAACCTGGTCCGAGCCCCGCCAGTCACCCCTCCTTGGATTCCCCTAGGTCTCTAGTTTTCAGAAATGCACAGGTTTGGTAGGTTTCCCTAGGTGGCGGCTGAGCTAGAGGCCAAAATCTACAGGTAGGCACTTTGCTAAAAACAGGTCTGTTTTCTGTGATGTGTCCACGTTGCGCTTTGGGGCGTTTCCTGTCGCGGGCGCTAGGCCTACCCACACAAGTGAGGTATCATTTTTATCGGGAGACGTGGGGGAACGCTGGGTGGAAGGACATTTGTGGCTCCTCTCAGATTCCAGCACTTTCTGCCACAGAAATGTGAGGAACATGTGTTTTTTTAGCCAATTTTTGAGCTTTGCAAAGGATTCTGGGTAACAGAACCTGGTCCGAGCCCCGCCAGTCACCCCTCCTTGGATTCCCCTAGGTCTCTAGTTTTCAGAAATGTACAGGTTTGGTAGGTTTCCCTAGGTGCCGGCTGAGCTAGAGGCCAAAATCTACAGGTAGTCACTTCGCAAAAAACACCTCTGTTTTCTTCCAAAATTTTGGTGGTGTCCACGTTGCGCTTTGGGGCGTTTCCTGTCGCGGGCGCTAGGCCTACCCACGCAAGTGAGGTATCATTTTTATCGGGAGACTTGGGGGAACGCTGGGTGGAAGGAAATTTGTGGCTCCTCTCAGATTCCAGAACTTTCTGCCACAGAAATGTGAGGAACATGTGTTTTTTTAGCCAAATTTTGAGGTTTGCAAAGGATTCTGGGTAACAGAACCTGGTCCGAGCCACACAAATCACCCCATCTTGGATTCCCTTAGGTCTCTAGTTTTCAGAAATGCACAGGTTTGGTAGGTTTCCCTAGGTGGCGGCTGAGCTAGAGGCCAAAATCTACAGGTAGGCACTTTGCTAAAAACAGGTCTGTTTTCTGTGATGTGTCCACATTGCGCTTTGGGGTGTTTCCTGTCGCGGGCGCTAGGCCTACCCACACAAGTGAGGTATCATTTTTATCGGGAGACGTGGGGGAACGCTGGGTGGAAGGAAATTTGTGGCTCCTCTCAGATTCCAGAACTTTCTGCCACAGAAATGTGAGGAACATGTGTTTTTTTAGCCAAATTTTGAGGTTTGCAAAGGATTCTGGGTAACAGAACCTGGTCCGAGCCACACAAATCACCCCATCTTGGATTCCCCTAGGTCTCTAGTTTTCAGAAATGCACAGGTTTGGTAGGTTTCCCTAGGTGGCGGCTGAGCTAGAGGCCAAAATCTACAGGTAGGCACTTTGCTAAAAACAGGTCTGTTTTCTGTGATGTGTCCACGTTGCGCTTTGGGGCGTTTCCTGTCGCGGGCGCTAGGCCTACCCACACAAGTGAGGTATCATTTTTATCGGGAGACTTGGGGGAACATAGAATAGCAAAACAAGTGTTATTGCCCCTTGTCTTTCTCTACATTTTTCCCTTCCAAATGTAAGACAGTGTGTAAAAAAGACGTCTATTTGAGAAATGCCCTGTAATTCACATGCTAGTATGGGCACCCCGTAATTCAGAGATGTGCAAATAACCACTGCTTCTCAATACCTTATCTTGTGCCCATTTTGGAAATACAAAGGTTTTCTTGATAGCTATTTTTTACTCTTTATATTTCAGCAAATGAATTGCTGTATAACCGGCATAGAATGAAAACCCACTGCAGGGTGCAGGTCATTTATTGGCTCTGGGTACCTAGAGTTCTTGATGAACCTACAAGCCCTATATATCCCCGCAACCAGAAGAGTCCAGCAGACGTAACGGTATATTGCTTTCGAAAATCTGACATTGCAGGAAAAAGTTACAGAGTAAAACTTAGAGAAAAATTGATGTTTTTTTCACCTCAATTTCAATATTTTTCTTTTTCAGTTGTTATTTTCTGTAGGAAACCCTTGTAGGATCTACACAAATTACCCCTTGCTGAATTCAGAATTTTGTCTACTTTTCAGAAATGTTGCGGTTTATGGGATCCAGCGTTGGTTTCATGCCCATTTCTGTCACTGACTGGAAGGAGGCTGAAAGCACAACAAATCGTAAAAATGGGGTATGTCCCAGTAAAATGCCAAAATTGGGTTGAAAAATTGGGTTTTCTGATTCAAGTCTGCCTGTTCCTGAAAGCTGGGAAGCTGGTGATTTTATCACCGCAAACCCTTTGTTGATGCCCTTTTCAGGGAAAAAACCACAAACCTTCTTCTGCAGCCCATTTTTCCAATTTGTTTTAAAAAAACGAAATTTTCACTGTTTTTTGGCTAATTTCTTGGCCTCCTTCTGGGGAACCCACAAAGTCTGGGTACCTCTAGAATCCCTAGGATGTTGGAAAAAAAGGATGCAAATTTGGCATGGGTAGCTTATGTGAACAAAAAGTTATGAGGGCCTAAGCGCGAACTGCTCCAAATAGCCAAAAAAAGGCTCGCCACAAGAGGGGGAAAAGGCCTGGCAGCGAAGGGGTTAAAGATGAAGTGCGGGCAGGGGTCCGAAGGGGCGCCGGAGTGGATAGAGTTCATGATGGATTTGGTTTCTTCCGTGTTGATGTGGGACTAGTTGTTGAGGGTGATGGCCGTGGATGCCGGTTCGGTGGTGTATGGTTGGGTCTGGTGTCCGAAGCTGTCGTGGAGGTCGCTAATCTTGCGATGGAAGAAAGTGGCGAGGGATTCGCACAGATCCTGTGAGGGCATGACGGCGTTGGCGCTGGGGTTGGAGAACTCCTTGACGATGCTGAAGAGTTCTCTGCTGTTGTGTCTGTTTTTGTCCAGTCTGTCGGTGAAAAAGTTCCTTTTGGCAGCGCGGATCAGGTGGTGGTGTTCGCGGGTAGCGTTCTTGAGGGCGGTCATGTTGTCAGCGGTGCGGTCCTTGCGCCAGGCTTTCTCAAGGGCGCGACAAGTTTTCTTTGATTCTTTGAGGGTGTCAGAGAACCATAGAGGTTTTTTGGTGTTGGTCTGTCGATGCGTGCGTTTGAGGGGAGCAAGGATGTCTGCGCAGTTGGAGATCCAGTTTGTGAGGTTGAGGGCTGCGTCGTTGGGGTCGGTGGTGAGGGTGGGTTGGTTGGCGGCGAGTGCGGAGAAGAGTTGCTCTTCAGGGATCTTGTTCCACTGTCGACGAGGGATGGGTTGGGTGCGGAGGTGGCGGGTCTCGCGTCGGAATGTGAAGTGGACGCAGCTGTGGTTGGTCCAGTGTAGGGCGGAGGCGTGGCTGAAGAAGACATGTTTGCTGGCGGAGAAGATGGGGTCAAGCGTGTGTCCGGCGATGTGGGTGGCGGTGTTCACCAGTTGTTTGAGGCCGAGGTTGGCGAGGTTGTCGAGCAGGGTGGTGGTGTTGGGGTCGTTGTTTTGTTCCAGATGGAAGTTGAGGTCACCTAGGAGGATGTAGTCCGTCGAGGCGAGGGCGTGCGGGGAGATGAAGTCGGCGATGGCGTCGCTGAAAAGGGCGCGTGGGCCGGGAGGACGGTAGACGAGGGATCCACTGAGGGTGGTCCTCGGATCGGTGCGAATCTGAAAATGCAGGTGTTCAGCGGCGAGAGGGGTGTCTTCGGTGGAGGTGGTGACGCTGATGGAGTCTTTGAAGACGATGGAGATACCTCATCCTACCTGGTTGGTGCGGTCTTTTCTGGAGATCTTGTAGCCTTCGGGGATGGCAGTGGCAATGTCAGGGGCCGAGGAGGCGTTCATCCAGGTCTCCGTGATGAAGGCGATGTCCGGTGCTATGGAGTCCAGGAGGTCCCAGAGTTCAATGGCGTGTTTGTGGACGGAGCGAGCGTTGACTAGGATGCACTTGAGGTGGTTGATGGCGCGTGGGCTTGTGGTTGTTGTGTGGTGGAAGGTGCGTTTGCAGGAGTTGCAGGCGAAGGGTCCATGGGTGCGTTTGGGGTGAGCTTGGAAGCAGGTGTTGGAGTGTCCTGGGTTGAGGGCGTGGAGGGTGGTGGGGTCGTAGCGGGTCAGCGGGGCTTGGGAGAGCTGGGGACCAGGGGTCGTGGCGCTGGGCGCGGGCCAGGCGCGGACGGTGCAGACGGGCTTGCCACTGGCGCGCCTCCGGCGCGCCAGTGGCGCGCTCGCGCAGCGGCCGCCATATGAGGTGGGGGGGGAGGGGTCAGGTGGGGCGAATGGGAGCTGGGGGGCGGCGGCGTGCAGGAGGTCGCGGCGCGAAAGCGCGAGGGAGGGGGGGACAGGTAGAGTGAGAAGAGCTGGGGGAGGGGGGTTTAAGGGTGGAGGGGGGTGAGTGTTAGGAGGTTTAGGAGTTAAGGGAGAAAGATAGGAGTAGGGTTGAGAAGATAGGGGAGGGGGGTTGTAGAGGTGGGTGAGGGTGAGAGGTAGAGTGAGAGAATAGGAAGATAGGTAATAGAGGGGGTGAGGGAGGGGGAGAGAGATAGAGAAATAGATAGAGAAAATAGAAAGGGAAATCGATAGGGAAATAGATAGAGAGATAGGAAGATAGGAGGAGGTGGAGAGTGAGGGAGTTAGATAGTGGGATAGAGAGATAGAGAGATAGGTAGATAGGAGGAGTGAGGGAGGTAGATAGTGAACGGGTTAGATAGGAGAGATAGAGAGGGGGATGCGAGTGGGGGAGGGGGATGAGGCAGGAGCAGGAGGGCAGGCGCGGGGAGAAGAGGACGGAGGAGGCAGAAGAGCCGAAGACAAGAAGAACAGAAGACAAGAAGAACAGAAGAACAGAAGACCGGAAGGAGAGAAGAAAGGAAGACCGGAAGAACACAGAAGAACATAGAAGAACACAGAAGAACACAGAAGAAGATACAGAAAAACGAAGAACAGAGGGCAGAAGACCACAGAAGAAGATGAGGAAGAAGAGAAGAAGAGTGAAGACGGGGGAAAGAAGAGTACAGAAGAAGATTACAGACGAGGAGCGAGGAGGAAGAACAGAAGAACAGAGAAGAAGAAAAGAAGAAAAGAAGAAAAGAAGAAAAGAAGCAGGAGCAGGAGAGAGGGTGAGTAGCGCGGGGCAGAGCGAGGGGCTGGGAGGGGGGGGGGTACTTACTGTGAGGTGGGTCTCAGGAACTCAGGAACTCAGGAACCTGGAGGAGCTGCAGCGGCAGGGGGAGCGACCTACCCAATAGTCGTGATAGGGGGATTCTCCAAGAACCACAAACACCAGCAAAGCACTGAAGACAGATTCCTGGACCCGAGGACCTGCAAGGCAAGGGGACCAAGTCCAAGAGTCGCGATAGTGTGCAGGGGGGACAGGAGCCCAGGAAACCCCGGATGAAGGTGCAAGGAAGTTGCCTCCGGATGGAAGAAGCTTAGGTTTCTGCAACAACGAAGAGAGCCAGGAACTTCTCCTTTGGATGGAAGATGTCCTACGGCGTGCTGAAGGTTGCAGAAGTGTCCCCACCCAGAAATACCACAAACAAGCCTTGCTAGCTGCAAGGGTCACGGTAGAGGTTTTGGGTGCTGCTGGGACCAGGAAGGACCAGGATGTCGTCCCTTGGAGGAGGAGACAGAGGGGGCGCTCAGCAACTCACAGAGCCCCCACAGAAGCAGGCAGCACCCGCGGTAGTACCCGAACAGGCACTTAGAAGATTTGTGAACCGGAGCTGGCTCAGAGTCACAAAGGAGGGTCCCACGACGTCCGAGGCCAACTCAGAGGGTTGAGCACTGCAGGACGGAGTGCTGGGGACCAAGGCTAGGTTGGGCACAAAGGAAATCCTGGAGGAGTGCACAGGAGCCAGAGCAGCTGTAAATCACGCAGTACACAGGATGGCAGTCTAGCGTGGGGAGGCAAAGACTTACCTCCACCAAACTTGGACTGAAGGATCACTGGACTGTGGGAGTCACTTGGATAGAGTTCCTGTGTTCCTCAGACCACGCTCGTCAGGATGAGAGGGGACCCAGAGGACCGGTGATGCAGTATTTTGGTGCCTGCGTTAGCAGGGGGAAGATTCTGTCGGACCACAGGAGATTTCTTCTTGGCTTCCAGTGCAGGGTGAAGGCAGGTGACCCCCAGAGCATGCACCACCAGGAAACAGTTGAGAAAGCCGGCAGGATGAGGCGCTACAATGTTACTGGTAGTCGTCTTGCTACTTTGTTGCGGTTTTGCAGGCGTCCTGGAGCAGTCAGCGGTTGATCCTTGGCAGAAGTCGAAGAGGGAAGTGCAGAGGAACTCTGGTGAGCTCTTTCATTTGTTATCTGAAGAATTCCCCAGAGAGAGACCCTAAATAGCCAGAAAAGGAGGTTTGGCTACCAAGAAAGGAGGTTTGGCTACCAAGAAAGGTAAGAGCCTATCAAAGGGGGTCAAGGGGGTCTCTGACGTCACCTGCTGGCACTGGCCACTCAGAGCAGTCCAGTGTGACCCCAACACCTCTGTTTCCAAGATGGCAGAGGTCTGAGACACACTGGAGGAGCTCTGGTCACCTCTCCTGGGAGGTACTGGTCAGGGGAGTGGTCACTCCCCTTTCCTTTGTCCAGTTTCGGGCCAGAGCAGGGCTGGGGGATCCCTGAACCGGTGTAGACTGGCTTATGGAGAGATGGGCACCATCTGTGCCCATCAAAGCATTTCCAAAGGCTGGGGGAGGCTACTCCTCCCCAGCCATTCACACCTATTTCCAAAGGGAGAGGGTGTAACACCCTCTCTCAGAGGAAATCCTTTGTTCTGCCTTCCTGGGCCAGGGCTGCCTGGACCCAAGGAGGGCAGAATCCTGTCTTAGGGGTTGGCAGCAGCAGCAGCTGCAGTGGAAACCCCGGAAAGGCAGTTTGGCAGCACCCGGGTTCTGTGCTAGAGACCCGGGGGATCATGGAATTGACCCCCAATACCAGAATGGTATTGGGGTGACAATTCCATGATCCTAGACATGTTACATGGCCATGTTCGGAGTTACCATTGTGACGCTATACATAGGTAGTGACCTATGTATAGTGCACACGTGTAATGGTGTCTCCGCACTCACAAAGTTTGGAGAATTTGCCCTGAATGATGTGGGAGCACCATGGCTAGTGCCAAGGTGCCTACACACTAAGTAACTTGGCACCCAACCTTCACCAAGTGAGGGTTGGACATATAGGTGACTTATAAGTTACTCATGTGCAGTGTAAAATGGCTGTGAAATAACATAGATGTTATTTCACTCAGGCTGCAGTGGCAGTCCTGTGTAAGAATTGTCTGCGCTCCCTATGGGTGGCAAAAGAAATGCTGCAGCCCATAGGGATCTCCTGGAACCCCAATACCCTGGGTACCTAAGTACCATATACAAGGGAATTATATGGGTGTACCAGTGTGCCAATGAGAATTGGTAAATTTAGTCACTAGCCTGCAGTGACAAATTTAGAAAGCAGAGAGAGCATAAACACTGAGGTTCTGGTTAGCAGAGCCTCAGCGATACAGTTAGGCACCACACAGGGAACACATATAGGCCACAAACTTATGAGCACTGGGGTCCTGGCTAGCAGGATCCCAGTGACACATAACAAACACACTGACAACATAGGGTTTTCACTATGAGCACTGGGCCCTGGCTAGCAGGATCCCAGTGAGACAGTGAAAACACCCTGACATATACTCACAAACAGGCCAAAAGTGGGGGTAACAAGGCTAAAAAGAGGCTACCTTCCTACAGTCTGCATATGCAGAGACTGTGTGTGCTGCTACATTGTGTTCAGCAAAAAACCCTCTGCCGCAGTCCAAAGTGAGTGTAGTACAAAATAGTGTGCAATGACTTAGGCCTTCATTATGACTCTGGGCCACAGTGTTGGTATCACGCCAACAGGCTGGCAGTGAAGACTGCCACATTATGAGTGTGGCGGTTTGGCCTCTGCCAACCTGCCACATCTCTCCTTAGACTGCCAGGGCCGTCGGACCCGCTGGGCGGCAGATGCCCATCTCTAACCCGGTGGTCAACAGGAGACCGGCAGCGGTATTAGGAGCCGCCTTTCCACCAGGGTTCCTGCGGCTGTAGCTCCGCCACAAAAACTCTGGCGGAAAGGCTACCGGTGACATGGAATTTCATCACTGTCTCTGGCACACAGCTCCCCCCCCAACCAGCGAGCACAATACCCCCGTCCCCCTACCTCCAGGTACGGCACCCCCGCAGACATGCACACGTACCCAGACACCCACACGCACCCTGCATACACTAATTCACCATCGCTGACATACACGGATTCACTCACATGCATCCATACACGCATTCACATCACACTCATACTCGCATTCACCACAATACTTGTACTTGCATTCGCCACAACACTCATACTCACATTCACCACAACACTTATACTCACACTCACCACACCACTCATGCACACACGCATACACACTATCATTCATACACGCACTCACTTCTACATTAATACACGTATTCAACCACGCACACATGCACAGACTCAGGCAACACCCTCTCACAAACACAACTCCACCCACCCTCCCACCCCTCCCCTGTCGGAGGATCTACTTACCTAGTCCGGGGAGGAGGCCGACAGGCAGGGAACGGGCACTTCCAGCTCCGGCAGCACCCCGCCTTCAGGACACCGCCATGCCGTATTACTGCTCATAATACGGTGGGAGGAGTCCTTCTGGTGGGGCCGGGCCAGTGGTGGAACCACCCGGCGCCTCTGCCCACCAGCACCCAAAATGAATCAGAAATCCAGCATTACACGTAATATGGTGGGTGGAAGACCGCAGCACAGGCGGTCTTCTGCTGCCCATAGCTTCAGGGGTCTTGCAAAAAGGCCGCCAAAGTCATAATGAGGGCCTTAGTGTGTGTCCCGCACTTCATGATGTATGTTGCAGGCTTACCTTGGTCATCCTCAGTATAGTTTACCTGTGGTCATGCGAATGTAAACAGAGGGGCATTTAATGTGCATGGTCACACAGTGCAGCACACATAGGCGGTCATTCCAACCCTGGCGGTCGGTGTTAAAGCGGCGGCAAAACCGCCAACAGGCTGGCAGTAAAAAAAATGGAATTCCGACCGAGGCGGTAACCGCCAACAGAGACCGCCACTTTAACACACCGACCGCCACGGCGGTACAAACAAACAGCGCGGCGGTCACCGCCAACAGACAGGCGGGAGTCAATGTACCACCCACATTATCACAACCTACCAATCCGCCACCTTTTCCCGGGCGGTAGCCCAGCCGATAAAAACATGGCGGAAACAGCCATTTCGAAGGGAAAACGCTCACCTCCATACACCCCACGAGGAATCAGGACAGCATGGAACCCGAACTCCACATACTCCCAGTGATAGACTTCCTGCTCCTCTACCAGGAGCACGAACGCCAGCGCAGAAGACAACGGTGAGTACTGCACCTACGACACAGGGGAGGGGGGAGGGAAAAAATTACGGGGACACACATACGCGACACACCCACCCCACCCTCACCCACTACAACACACACATCAATGCATAGCAATACATCACAGTTACACCCCCCAAGCCCCCCGGAAGAATGCAAAGACATAAGGAAATGATTTTAAACATTGAAATATATTGCAATACTGCCAAAAAATATATATACACATCAAAAACTCTTATATACAGAAATGTACAAGTCCGAGCATTGTAGCAGGCATTGTCCATGGACCACTGGGCCCAAATCACATGGGCAAAGCCCACACAGGATACCTGACTCTAACGGAGAGAACACTGCAGGGGCATCAGATAGCAAAACTACAGGCACCTCAGGGGGAAGGGAAGGGGGGGCACCTCAGCCAGATGAGTGCACAACGCCAGATCCACGAGGGGCCTCCATGCCCACTGTTCAATCCTGGGGAGTGCAAAGCCACAGTCTCACAAGTCCAGACAGTGGGTGGGCTGCCCACTGTTCAATCCTGGGGAGTGCAAAGCCACAGTCTCACAAGTCTATACAGTGGGTGGGCTGCCCACTGCTCAATCCTGGGGAGTGCAAAGCCACAGTCTCACAAGTCTATACAGTGGGTGGGCTGCCCACTGCTCAATCCTGGGGAGTGCAAAGCCACAGTCTCACAAGTGGATAACAGTCTCCACTGGTTCTGGAGGTGGCCTGGTGCCCAGAGTGCCTCGTGCAGCCCTACCCGACACAGATGCGGCCCAGCCCCTGCCGCTCATGGGCCAGCGGTGTCTGCGATGGAGTGGCCAGTTCAGCGGTGCTTGAGATGCAGGGCCCAGTGCAGCTGTGCTTGAGATGGAGTGCCCAGTTCAGCGGTGCTTGAGATGAAGGGCCCAGTGCAGCGGTTCTTGAGACTGCGGTGCCCAGTTCAGCGGTGCTTGAGATGAAGGGCCCAGTTCAGCTGTGCTTGAGACGGCGGTGCCCAGTTCAGCGGTGCTTGAGACGGCGGTGCCCAGTGCAGCAGTGCTTGAGATGAAGGGCCCAGTGCAGCGGTGCTTGAGATGAAGGGCCCAGGTCAGCTGTGCTTGAGACGGCGGTGCCCAGTTCAGCGGTGCTTGAGACGGCGGTGCCCAGTTCAGCGGTGCTTGAGATGAAGGGCCCAGTGCAGCGGTGCTTGAGACGGCGGTGCCCAGTTCAGCTGTGCTTGAGACAGCGGTGCCCAGTTCAGCGGTGCTTGAGATGAAGGGCCCAGTGCAGCGGTGCTTGAGATGGCGGTGCCCAGTTCAGCAGTGCTTGAGATGAAGGGCCCAGTGCAGCGGTGCTTGAGACGGCGGTGCCCAGTTCAGCGGTGCTTGAGACGGCGGTGCCCAGTTCAGCGGTGCTTGAGACGGTGGTGCCCAGTTCAGCAGTCCCGGCCATGGCGGGGTGCTCATTTGCCACCTGTCCTGTGGCTGGCGGGGCCCTCCTGCCCATCTGTCCTGTGGCTGGCGGGGCCCTCCTGGGCAGCTTTGCCGGGGCTGTTCGTGGCCTCCTGCCCACCTGGGATGGGGCTGGCGGGGCCCTCCTGGCCAGCTGGGCTGATGGCGGTGTTGTCGGGCGTGCTGCCCTTCCCAGCCTTCCCTGATCGCCTGTGGCCCTTCCCCACCTTGGGCGGTGTGCCAGCTGTCTCCATACTCCCTGCCGGAGCCCTGGTAGGGGTTTTAGTCCCTGGTGTTTTCACCCTCTCCCGCCAGCCACTGCCTATCTTGGGATGTTTCTCCGGGGGTGGGCTGCCCGTGCCTTGGCTTCGCACCAAACTGGCTGCCCTGGTGGGTGGGGCACTCCACTGTCCCTGGCAGACTGTGATGACAGGGGCCGATTTTGTCATGGCTGAGGTGCTGACTGTAGTCCTATGACATGGACTGGGTGGGGGAGTTGGTGGAAAGAGGTTGAGTTTTGACAGGAAAAACTTTTTTGGAGCAGTGGGACGGGTAGGTGTAGTGGGTATGGGAGTGGAGGAAGAGGTTGTGGTTGTAGGAGTTGTAAGTCTGGTGGCTTTGGGTGCAGGTGCTTGGGCTGGAGGCTGTCGTGAGGTGGATGGCTGTTGGGTGGGTGGCTGCCTGCGTTTGTGTATCTTGGAAGGGGGGGCACAGACACACTGGGAGAGGACACAGGGGACGTGTAAATGGCAGTGGGGGTGGTGACTGCACGTGTGCGGGGTGTTCTGGTGTGTGTGCTGCTGAGGGACGTAGTTGCTGAAGATGTTGTGCATGCAGGTGTGAACGGAGAGGTGACAGGGAGGAGTGAGGGAGATTTGGAGGAGGGGGACACAGTGGAGGCAGTGGGTGTTGGTATGTCTGTATGTGGATGTTGCTTGTGTGACTGCCTGTGGGATGTGTGGTGCTTATGTCTGGCTGAGCTTCCCTTGGGTGTTGAGGTATGTGCAGGCTGGTCTGATGGTGTGTCTGGGATAGGCAGAGGTACAGGTGATAGGGTATGGGTGGATGAAGTAGTGAAGATGAGACTTACCAGAGTCCATTCCTCCAGATACTCCGCCGAGGCCCTCAGGATGCAGGATCGCCAAGACCTGCTCCTCCCATGTTGTAAATTCTGGGGGAGGAGGTGGGGGTCCGCCGCCAGTCCTCTGCACTGCAAGGCGTTGTCTGGAAACCACGGAACGCACCTTCCCCAGTAGGTCGTTCCACCGCTTCCTGATGTCATCCCGCTTTCTTGGGTGCTGTCCCACAGCATAGACCCTGTCGACTATTCTGCTCCATAGCTCCATCTTCCTGGCAATGGACGTCTGCTGCACCTGTGTTCCGAATAGCTGTGGCTCTACCCGGATGATTTCCTCCACCATGACCCTGAGTTCCTCCTCAGAAAACCTGGGGTCTCTTTGCTGTGCCATGGGGTGGTGTAGGTGATGTGTGGGGTGGATTGTGTGGTGCTAAGTGTGGTGATGTGTATTGGTGTGTTGTGTGAAGTGCGTGGTAATAGTGCTGGGTGATAGTAATATGCGCGTCTGGGTGCTCGGTTCTCTATTTCTCTGTGCGTGGTCCCAATTTTTTAGGAGTGGGGGTTTGTGGGTGATGTGGGTGTGTGTTTTATATTTAATTGGGTGTGTGGGAGTGGTGTGCGTGTGTGTATTTGGAATTGTCCAATGTGGCTGTGTTTTCTAAGTGTGTGTGTATTTTGAGCGCGGCGTGTGTACCGCCAATGGAATACTGGGTTTGAAAGACCGCCGTGTGGAATAGTGGGTTGTGATAGTGTGGGCGTATTTCTGTTGGCGTGATGGTGTCGGTTTGGTTATCGCCAGTTTCTCGCTGGCCTTTGGTGTGGCAGACTTTTGTGGGTGTCTGTATTTTGGCTGTTTCCGAGTTGTGGGTCAGAATGACCGTGGCGGTTTGCCGCGGCGGTATGTTGGCGGTCTTCTGACAGCGGTATGCACCTTTTACCGCCAATGTTGGAATGACCACCATAGTGTCCCTATGCCACATCAATGTTTGCATGCACATAGCAAGAGAAGTGCAGTATCTTACCTAACACTTATAAATGTTCACTCTTGAGCTGTGTTGGTGCTGGATTGACTACCTAGGTCCAATGCAGGCACACCTGCCCTATGATGCAAGGATGCAACTGTTGTATGCAGGAATGGATGTGAGGTAATGGTGTATCTTTCTGTTAACCAAACAATGCTGTGAGTCCTAGTGCTCCATCTATGTCTGCTGAGGAAAACATGACACAAAGAAAGTTAAAATAAAGTTAAGATGTCAAGGTCTAACTACATGGAATATCACTCCTGTCAAGGTAGTCCACATTGGCACGTTGCAGGTTTGTGTGGTGTCCTCTGTCAGTAAATGTACGCATGACTGTCTGGTGTGAATGGCAAGCCACATTCAAAGTTCAAGGAACCCCTCTCTGGTTCAGAATAATGTGATGCAAGGAATTGCGAAACATAGTGACACTTGGGATTCACCACACTTGTCTGACCTACTCCAGCTGGCCTATTGATGATCAAACTATGGGCGAACAGATTTAGCTAACACTTTTTCCATGTGTTTTGTTCATGTGCCACACATATTGTTCTAGACTCAAAGCCCAGACAGCAGATGTGTCTGTACCCCAAAATGCCATGGTGGTTGTCGCCTATTTCAGTCTGATAAATTATGTCTGCCCACAGTCACAGGTGTCATAGTTGCCTAACACCATACCTTCATATATAACAAGTCAATCTGTGTGCTGGATGCCACAAACACTGTAGACTGACTTAAGCAGCCAGTGTATAATGTTCCCTGAGTGTGAATTGCATCTGTAATCTATCCTATGGAAAACAATTCAGACAGATAGTAGGAATTTGAACTTTAAAAATTAGCCCCTGAAGACCCAGCAGTGCAGGGGAGGCTCAGAGTTCCTGGGGTCCCCTCTGCCACTATGCAGGCAGTGCTGGCCTTTGGCCTGAGCGCTCATGACTGGGTCCAGAATGTGGGGTTACCCACTATATACGTTGCGGGGAAGCCCCCCTCACATTTCTTCATGCCACAATTCACAAACGAGCCTGTACAAAACAGGAATGTTTAATGTTGAAATACCCTCCACTTGTAGCATGTAAGGAGCAAGGTAATGAAAATCACCTACCATGTTCACTGTCTGCTGTGTGTTGCATTGTTCAGCACACGTATAGAGTTTGGCATACCCCTGCCAATTAAAAACCTTCCAGAGTGTAGTCCTTCCAAAATTTAATGTTGATATAGCCATCAAAGACATTCACCCTTGCACCATGTAGCAAGGAAGGATGTTTTGTGCACACTCTGCTCTCTGTGCACCAGTGATGTGATTAGTTTGATATTGTCCTTAAACACTTCCGTATGGCATACATCTGTCCATTATTAAGCCATTTCAACTTTGTCACATGCTACGTGTCCAACATGCAGAGAATACAAGATATTTGTGAAGTTATTGATCTATGCTTCATATGTGCATGTTCAATATTCACAAAGCAATGTACCATGTTTTTGTCTTGTAGGTGGTCCTGAACCATAAACTCTGGCCGTGGTGGAGCCTTTCAAGGACCCCAATGCTACCAGTGTCAACGTGAGTGATATATGATATTATTAACATTTTGATGTTTTCCTGGTGGACACAGAAACCCCGGCAGGTGTCCCAAAAGGAAAGGGGGAGTGGAAGAGAAAGAGACAAAACACTGCCACGTCTTGCCGGTCCAACCAGGCACCCTGTATCTTCGGGGTGGGGGCAGGTCGTTGTTGACAGAGTGGTAGTAGAGTTAGTGCACTCAACTTCCTTGAAACTGAATCTCTCTTTCTGATATGGGCACGGGAGCGGTAGAAGAACACCGGGATGCTCCAGCACTTTTCTTGGATAAAAATAAGTGTTGGCACAATTACTAACACTGCATTACCAAACACCCAAACTGAGTACCATAACAATAAGTACTGCAACACTAGGGCTGGCTTCACAGAGATTCATTGTTGCACACTACAATTAGAACTGTGGTTGCACTTATCATGAACAAGAAAGACAAACAAGGGCATTAATTATATCACATATAACTTTCCCACATGCATAGGGTTAAACTAAAAGGAACGAAAAAAATCCAAGAAACACAAATGTCCACTCTGGGTTTAAATGGTTAGGGTGGCACAGTCTGTTTTGTTTTCACTGTGTGTGTGAAAAACCCTTCAAAAGCAAATTCCTCAAACCTGAAACACAGGCATGAATGACACAATTTAAATCCAAGAGTTATGCTATTAGGGAAAGAGAAGTCATGTAAATGCTCTTTTAAAATTGCACTGTCACTTTTTGTAGTACTTGAGCTCAAGCAGATTTCTTGAAGCACATTTAGGCAAGCAACTACAATAGTAATGTAGAATGTTCAGAAATTCCTTTGTCTCTTCAAGATAAGCACTCTGCCAAAATACGAGGTCTGAAATACACCAGCTGTTCTAGGAAAGCCCGGCGCTCAAAGAACAAACTACCTGGAGAATACTAGTCACTTAGCTGCAGTCTTTTCCGGACTGCTGGAGGAATGCCTGGTGTCAGCTGTTACAGGAATGAAGAAAAGAATTGCCTCAAAAGTCCTGAATACGAGGATAACAGCAGAGGCTGGACTGCCAAATCAGATGCTGAGATCAGGAAGCAAAACAAAGCCAAGCAGGGAGGCATGCTTCACTCTGCTATTTATAGCCAATCAGGAAAGCAGTTGAGTTTCCACATGTGGATGAGTCACCACACCCAATTAGAAGCACATGTCTACACCTGCTCACATTAGCAAACAAGCATTGGTAAAACAAGCATTGATAAAAACCAATTGTGTAACACAGCACATTATGTTTACTTAGAAACATAAAGGTTTAACCAAGAACAGAGATATGATTTAACCCTAATCCTTGGGAATGCTGACAGATAACGCAGGAGGCACCTTGGGGATTCCTGACAGTCTTCCCCACCAAGGACCCTCTCAAAGGGTGGGGCTTGGAAGGGTGCAGGAGATGGAATTTTTCAGTTAGACGTGGAGCCTTAACTGTGGATGCGGAGTCCCAGGAATTGTCCTCAGGCCCATAGCCTTTCCAAGCCAATAAATAGTGTAGAACACCACGGACTGACCTGGAGTCAAGAATTTTGGCCACTTCAAATTCCCATTGCCTGTGTACTTTTACCGAGGGAGGTGGTGGGGCATCGCGGGTCTCAGGGGAATAGGGTCGAAGTAATGACACATGAAAAACGGGGTGTACCTTGAAATCAACTGGCAATGTCAGTTCTACTACCACAGGATTGATAATTTTGGCAATAGGAAAGGGGCCTAGAAATCGGGGGCTTAATTTTCTGGATCCTGCAAGATGGAGATTTTTTGATGAGAGCCACACCTGATCTCCTATCTGATAAGAGGGAGCAGGTCTCCTTCTTTTGTCTGCTTGTTTTTTTACTTGAGCTCGGTAAAGTTTTAAATGGTGTTGTACTTGGTTATGAATCTCCTGTAACTCTTTATGGTGTTTCTGTAATGATGGGACTCTTGTTGATGTTTGGGACCTGGTTATAGGTAGCATTCTTGGATGCAGACCAAACAAACAGTAAAATGGGGATACTTCTGTAGCCATGTGGACACTGTTGTTATATACAAATTCAACAAGAGGTAAAGCCTTATCCCTTGCATTAGACCATGTGTCAATGTAACATCTCAGGATTTACTCCAGCGATTGGTTGGCACGTTCCGTCTGCCCATGCGTTTGTGGATGATATGCAGAGGACATACGGATGTCCATACCGACAGAGGAACAGAAGCTACGCCAAAATCGTGATATAAATTGGGGGCCACGATTGGAAACAATTGTGGTGGGCAACCCGTGAAGCCGTACAATGTGTTGGACAAACAAATCAGAGAGCTTGGAAGCCGTAGGGAGGCATTTTAATGGAACAAAATGAGCCATTTTAGTTAGGTAATCTACAACCACCCATATGACAGTGTGTCCATTGGAAGCTGGGAGATCAGAAATAAAATCCATACTTATGGTTTGCCATGGGGGCACCGGAATTGGCATGGAAAGTAACAATCCTGTTGCTGGAGTATGTGGGGTTTTATCCCAAACACAGGTGGAACAAGTCTGGACGTAGCGTCTGACATCCTGCACAAGTGTGGCCCACCAAATCATCTTTGACAGAGATCTAACATCTTTTTCTCATCCGGGTGATCTGTGAGGACAGAATCATGCCCCCCCTCTAACACTGTATCCCATAATTCTTTGGTAGGGACATACAACTGAACAGCATGGTATAGTAAATCCTCTTTTTCATACACATCAGTTGAACAGAGAACCTTGTGTTGGGCTACCCGTATTTTCTCAAGGAACTCTTGGGAAGTGCACACAGCCCCTATTTTTTCTGGGGGTATAATGCTTCTGACCTGTTCTAGAGCAACATCAGAGGAGAAACCTATCCTAGACAAAGTGTCTGCCTTTTGTTGTGTAGTACCAGGCATATAGGTGATTATGAAGTCAAATTCGTTAAAGAATAGAAGCCAGGGTAATTGACAAGGTGTTAGGGCCTTGGTCTCTTGAAAAAACAGTAAATTACGGTGATCTGTGTAAATAGTTACGGTGTGTCTGGCTCCTAGTAGGTGGTGATGCCATTTCTGGAAGGCAAGCTTGATGGCCAGAAGTTCCCGCTCCGCCACTGTGTCATTTTGCTCTGTGGGTAGCAATTTCTTTGAGAAGTAAGCTACTGGATAGAAATGCCCAGACTCAGGATCTCGTTGGGACAAGAGACCACCCACTGCCATTTTGGAAGCGTCTGCTTCCACGAAAAATGGCTGAGCCGGGTCGGGATGATGGAGAATGGGTGCTTCAGTGAATGTGTTTTTAAGATGTTGGAAGGCTTTCTCAGCTTCTGAATCCCAGAGGAACTTAACCCCCTTTCATAGGAGACGAGTTATGGGAGATACCATGGTAGAAAAGTGGGGTATTAATCTCCGATAAAAATTAGCAAAGCCCAAAAACTGTTTCACTTCCTTGATGGATCTTGGGCCTATCCAATCCAGGATGGCCTGTACCTTGGACCTATCCATGGAAATTCCACCGGGAGTGATCACATATCCCAGGAATTCTACAGTTGTAGTGTGAATTTTTTTTTTTTCGGCTTGGCGAAGACATGATGCTCACGAAGCCATTGTAAAACCGCTCTTACATGGTCTATATATTCCTCAGTGGAAGACGAATAGATCAAAATGTCATCTATGTATACCACTACACAGATATCCAGAAACTCCTGCAGCACTTCATTGATGAAAAATTTAAACACTGCAGGAGCGTTACACAGCCCAAAGGGCATTACTGTGTAATTGAAGAGTCCGAATTTAGTTCGGAACGCCATCTTCCACTCATCCCCCTTCATCACTTGGATCAAGTGGTAGGCACCCCAGAGGTCGACTTTAGTATAAATGGTCGACTGATGTACCTGATCAAAAAGTACCGGGATCAACGGAAGTGGATACCGATTTTTTATGGTCACTTTGTTCACTGCGCAATAATCTATACAGGCATGCACCTCGCGATTCTTCTTGGGCACAAAGAACAAAGACGACAATACTGGTGACGTTGAATGATGAATGAAAACCCTTAGCCAATAGATCATCCAGGTAGTCTCGCAGGTATTGATTCCAGGCTCAGAAAGAGCATGCACTCTACTACATGGTAGAGTTAACCCTGGAATCAAGTCTATACGATGATAGTATGACAGCTGGGTGGCCTTTTGTTCACTTAAGACATCATGGAAGTCTTTATACAGTGCAAGATTGGCCAGTGTGTCGTCCGGCTTGATAGCCATAGTATGTGTGGACCCACAAAGCAAGGGTGTCACTAGTAATTGTTTGTCTTGGTAACAGGAGTGCCAGCAATGTTTAAAGTCTAATGTCACTGTCCTTGCTGCTCAGTCAATTTTGGAATTGTGTAACTGAAGCCAGGGTATCCCCAAAATGGCTCCAAATACTGGGGTATCTATGAGGTCAAACTGAATTTGCTCTGTATGGTTGTTTGCACAAAGCATGGGCAAGGGTGTTGTTTGATAAACAATAAGCCCAGAGGACAATTCTGAGCCATCCACAGCTCTGACTGGTTCAGGGACATCTTTTCTGACAGTTGTAATATTTAGGGTTTTAGCCAAACCCAAGTCTAATAAGTTTCCGGTAGCCCCAGAGTCAAGCACTATGGGAATGACCTTACAAACCTGAGGGGACAACACTAACGTCACAATAAGAGTCAGATGTCGAGGTACTGGACTGGTGGTACTAGCCAGAAGATGTGAGACCATATTGAAAGAAATGCTCGATAAAATGGTCTCAGAAGTTATCAAGCCAGTTAGTTTTCCGCTTGGTCAGGAAGAGAGAATTCAGGCCCTGTTACCACTCCAATGGCTTTCTTTGGAGCAGTAGGCTTGTTAGGACATCCCTGAGCAAAATGTCCTGCCTTACCACAGTATAAACACAGTTTCAATTTTTTCCTATGTTCTTTCTCTTCCTTAGATAGTGGGCCCGCACACTGCCAATTTGCATGGGCTCAGGTGTATCATGAGTGGGAATGATGGACTCTTTTTTCTCAATTTTGAGCACCACTAAGCATGTGTCACCCCGGAATTTTTCTCCCTTACATTCACTCAAGCGGTGATCCAATCGTACCACCAGATCAATGAACTTGGAACACTCCGTAGGAGGTTCTACAATTTGGGCTAAAACATCCTTGAGATCGTCCCGAAGGCCACGATAGAAGAGGGAGGTCCTCTTCTCCTTGGGCCACTCAGTCTCTGCCACCAACAGATTGAAAGAGGTGATATAGGACAGTAGACCCTTGTTTCCCTGGTGCAAATTCAGCAACTCATTGTCACTGGCTGGCACTAAGAGATGTTTGGCGAACAGTTTCCGCAAGGCTTCCTTGAACCGGTTGAAATCATACAGTATAGGGTCATTGCACTCCACCAGCGGAATAGACCAATTAGCTGCATTGCTTCCCAAATAAGAGATAATAAAATCTACCTTTGCAGCATTGTTGGGGAATGCAGCTGCCCGACACAAAAACTGTAGCTGGCACTGGTTAAGAAAAATGTTGAACTTGGCACTATCTTCAAAAAACCTTTCTGAAGAAGCTAAGGGCACAGGGGTTGGTGTTGTGACCATTACCTGCATGGGTTGTGTGGTGGAAGTCGTTGGACCTGAATCGGGTATAGGAACATGATTAGACGGGTCAAAACGAGGGGCCTGTAGAACTGGAGATCTTTGTTTTGGTTTGACTCCTCCTCAGGGGGTGTCTTGTGGTTTATACTGCTGTAGTTCAGTGTGCAACTCCAGGTTCTCTTGCTTTAAGAAATAATTTCCTTCTGTAATCCCGCTAAGGCCCTAGTTAAATCTAATAAAGACGGAGCATCCTGATCAGCTGGTAAAGCCTGTGCTAAACCTTTGAAAGTACCCATGGAGGAATCCATTGCCCAGGCAGCCCTGTATGTTGTGGCTTGGCTTTATGTCGAGACAGGCCACTCACCTGAAATTCAGGATGTCTGCAGGGGCGCTGGTATACCCCCGACCTCCTGGAACACCTCTCGGCACTTCCTGGTGGACACAGAAACCCCTGCAGGTGTCCCAAAAGGAAAGGGAGATAAGAAGGGAAAGAGACAAAACACTGCCACGTCTTGCCGGTCCAGCCAGGCACCCTGTATCTTCGGGGGTAGGTCATTGTTGACAGAGTGAAACTGAATCCTTCTTTCTAATATGGGCACGGGAGCGGTAGAAGAACATTGGGATGCTCCAGTACTTTTCTTGGATAATAATAACTGTTGGCACAGTTGCTAACACTACATTACCAAAACCCAAACTGAGTACCACAACAATAAGTACTGCGACACTAGGGGTGGCTTCATAGAAATTCATTGTTGCACACTACAATTAGAACTGTGGTTGTACTTATCATGCACAAGAAAGACAAACAAGGGCATTAATTATATTACATATAACTTTTCTGCATGCATAACGTTAAACTAAAAGGAACAAAAAAAAGTCAAGAAATACAAATGTCCACTCTGGGTTTAAACAGTTAGGGTGGCACAGTTTGGTTTGGTTTCACTGTGTGAGTGAAAAACCCTTCAAAAGCAAATTCCTCAAACCTGAAACAGGCATGAATGACACAATTTAAATCCAAGAGTTATGCTATTAGGGAAAGAAAAGTCACGTAAATGTTCTTTTAAAATTGCACTGTCACTTTTTGTAGTACTTGAGGTCAAGCAGATTTCCTTTAGCACATTTGGGCAAGTAACTACAATAATAATGTAGAATGTTCAGAAATGCATTTGTCTCTTCAAGATAAGCACTCTTCCAAAATATGAGGTCTGAAATACACCAGCTGTTCTAGCAGATTTCCTGAAGCATATTTAGGGAAGTAACTACAATAATAATGTAGAATGTTCAGAAATGCAAGAACAAACTCCCTGGAGATTACTAGTCACTTAGCTGCAGTCTTTTCTGGAGTGCTGGAGGAATGCCTGGTATCAGCTGGTACAGGAATGAAAAAAAGAATTGCCTCAAAAGTCCTGAATACGAGGATGACAGCAGGGGGCTGGAATGCCAAATCAAATGCTGAGATCAGGAAGCAAAACAAAGCCAAGCAGGCAGGCATGCTTCACTCTGCTATTTATAGCCAATCAGGAAAGCAGTTGAGTTTCCACATGTGGATGAGTCACCACACCCAATTAGAAGCACATGTCTACACCACACCCCATTAGAAGCACATGTCTACACCTGCAAAGAAGCATTGGAAAAACAAGCATTGATAAAACCAATTGTGTAACACAGCACATTATGCTTACTTAGAAACATGAAGGTTTAACCAAGAACAGAGATATGATTTAACCCTAATCGCTGGATATGCTGACAGATAATGCAGGAGGCACCTTAGGGATTCCTGACAATCATGGTAAGTGAGCTAAATATCTGTGGATGTGTAAGAATGTGTTAGTGGCTCACCTGTGTCACAGGCCCCAATGTGTACCGTCCTGCAATTGTGTAATTAGTTGGCCTAATTAACTGTGTGGCACCCAAGGTACTAAGTCAAAAATTACATTTAATAGTTCCACAAGATTTGCAACATAATGGTATGACAGGGGAGGTCCATGATGCTTGATCTTCTCCAACAAGTGAATAAGAAAGGGACTGTAGCGCAAATCGCTTTAGATGAGATGAAGTGCCTTTTGTGCCTACACATCCACCATGGTCTAGTTAGTTCTATCTGCAACAGGAATACAAAAACAGATTCAAGGTAGCGCATTTATTTACTGGTGCGGTCGTAGGCTGATTAAAGGTAGCAGTTCTGACACCAACAACCCCAACATTATTTGAGAGGCAAAGGATGTCCAGACAGAGTTCATGGGGTAGACATGTCATGTGACATCTGGAGGAAAGGTGTAGTCCAGTAAGGAGGAGGTCCAACTTGCCATTACAGAAGGTAGGCCTCATTGACAGTCCACAAATGGATCAGATTAATCGGTGGACATACAAAACGGAAACAGTATTAGGTGACAAGGGCAGTGACATGATAATTGAAACAGGTCCAATGGGAAATTGGCCAAGAGCCAAAGACAAATGTCACTGGCTAGTTCTCTCCCAGAAATTGGTAAAGTCCACATCTTCTACCTCTGATGTGTGTTGTGCCTCTCCTGAGGATGGTGGTGTTTGTGCAGAAGGCATCTGAGGCACACACATATCAGGTGCTGAAGATGTGGCACCCTGTTCTCAGCAGCATTTGCCTGTGCCAACACGTAAGGCAGCACAGCGCTGAAAAGGGTCTGCTGCCTTGTTAGCACAACAACAACGTTGCAGTGAAAGGCACCCATTGTTGTCATATAGGAGTCCTGCTTCCGCTCCATAGATTCAAGGATGGTGTGTGTGCAGCCCCCAGATGGGTGGCAACCTCACTGGTGTCACATCAGCAGGACTGTGTTCTTGCCTCTGCCCCATCATCCAGAGATGGCAGGCAGGGACTGTTCCAATCTCTGAAGCGGAGGGTAGGTGGCTCTTTTTGCCTCAGATGTGTCCTTATTGGGACCAAGGCATCTAAGGACTCCCTCTATGGTGCCCACAATGGTCTTCATCCCCACCCGCACATCATCTACTATCTGCCACTGGACTCCTAACGCTTGGCATTGAAAGACAAATTGAGGATCTTCAGAGTCCTGAGCTGGGGCTGGCAGATGGGGTAGGTCCCGTTGGAGGTGGTTCATCTGGAGACCCATCAACACTGTCAGCCCCTCCTGCAACCAAAGGTCTCACAATGTAGGCCACAATTTGTTGAAAAGTGTCCTCCTTCATGGGGGGCAGGATGTCATTGCTAGCAGGTTAGCCATCCAAGATAGACAGCTGGTCAGGAGGAGTAGTTTCTCCCTCTGCAATAAAATGGAAATATGTCAGTAGTGAGCTATGCTAAACGTTGACGAGTAATCTGGCTGACATACAGTATTTATTCTCATTCACTATCAGTACAACACTGATGTGTGGGACCCTTGTGACTTGTAGGTATTGAGGCCAAGTGGCACCATAGTTGTCTTTTAGATGGCAGTATCTGTACATTATTCACCAAATACTGAGTGACAAGGATGATTATTTGTGTCATACCACCCACTGCAACACAGTTACACAGCTTGCTAGCCTGCCCTGTCAATGTGGGTAAGTTGAGGAAAGGTCCACATCTGCCTTGAAGATGAGCTTTCTTTTTCATAATGGCTGTACTGAATGTGTTTTCTGGTATTGACAGCACTACTGTGCACATTGCACCAAGTCACCAGGGTGCCATGGAATTTCGTCTAGCCACAGCACCTGGAACAATGATATGGGTTTGGTCAAGCATTTAACTTGATCGGGCAGTCTGCCTTACACACTGTACACCACAGTAGTCTTCCTTGTTGTGGTGTCCTGCATGTACATAGTGCATTCATGTTGCTAATGGCTCATCTCGATCACGCATCCACATTACTCTACACAGCTAGCAAGCTTGCTACACTGTGGGAATATGTAAGGGAGTGTACTCACCATGGTTGTGCTATCTGTGTATACTCATCAATCAATCAATCAAAAATTTTATAAAGCACGCTACTCACCCGCTAGGGTCTCAAGGCGCTGAGGGGGGGTGGTTGGGGGGGAGCAGGTTACTGTTCGAACAGCCATGTCTTAAGTTTTTTTCTGAAGAGCAGGAGATCCTGGGTCTTGCGGAGATCGGTGAGGAGGGAGTTCCAGGCCTTAGGGGCGAGGTAGGAGAAGGATCTGCCTCCTGTGGTGGTGCGTTTGATGCAGAGGACTGTGGCGAGTGCGAGGTCGGCAGATCGGAGGTGGCGGATGGGAGTGTGGAAGTTCACTCTATGGTTGAGGTAGGTTGGGCCGTCGTTGTGGAGGGATTTGTGCGCATGGATGAAGATTTTAAAGGTGATCCTCTTGTCGATGGGGAGCCAGTGAAGGGATCTGAGCTGTGGTGAGATGTGTTCATGGCGAGGGAGATCTAGGATGAGGCGTGCAGCTGTGTTGTGGATTCTCTGGATTTTGCGTTTGAGTTTGAGTGCGATACCAGCGTAGAGGGCGTTACCGTAGTCTAGCCTGCTGCTAATGAGTGCGTGGGTGACGGTCTTTCTGGTCTCTAAGGGAATCCATTTGAAGGTTTTGTTCAGCGTGCGGAGGGTGTTGAAACAGGAGGAGGTGACGGCGTTGATCTGCTGGGTCATGGAGAGGGAGGGGTCAAGGATGATGCCGAGGTTGCGTGTGTGGTTAGCAGGGGTGGGAGCGGGGCCTAGGGTGGTGGGCCACCAGGAGTCATCCCATATGGTTTTGTTGGGTCTAAAATTATTATTTCGGTTTTGTTGGAGTTGAGCTTGAGGTGGTTGGCTGTCATCCAGGCGGCGGTGTCGAGGAGTGAGGCGTGGATGTTGGTTTTGGCGGTAGTAGGGTTGTGGGTGAGGGAGATGATGAGTTGGGTGTCGTCTGCGTAGGAGATGGTGGTGATTCTGTGCAGTCAGAGGATGTTGGCGAGCGGGGTCATGTAAATGTTGAAGAGGGTGGGGCTGTGGGAGGATCCCTGGGGTACACCGCAGATGATTTTGGTGGCGGTGGATTGGAAGGGGGGGAGGCGGACCTTTTGGGTTCTATCGGTGAGGAAAGAGGTGAGCCAGTCTAGGGCTTTGTGTCGAATCCCTGCGTTGTGGAGATGTGTGCGGAGTGTGTGATGGCATACTGTGTCAAAGGCCACGGAGAGGTCTAGGAGGATGAGTGCAATGGTCTCACCCTTGTCGACTCTGGTTCTGATGTCGTCAGTGCATGCGATGAGGGTGGTTTCCGTGCTGTGGTTCTTGCGGAAACCAGACTGGGAGGGGTCGAGTGTGTTGTTTTCCTCCAGGAAGTGGAATAGGCGTGTGTTTACTAGTTTTTCTGCGACCTTGGTGGGGAAAGGGAGGAGAGAGATGGGGCGGTAGTTGGCGAGGTCGTCCGGGTGAGCTTTGGGCTTTTTTAGGAGTGCAGTGATTTCTGCGTGCTTCCAGGGGTCTGGGAAGGTGGCCGTGTCGAATGAGCTGTTGATTATGTCGCGAAGCTTGGGGGCGATAGTGATAGATGCGGTGGGGGCAAGGGGCGGAGGGGGATCCAGAGTGGATGGAGTTCATAGTTGATTCAGTTTCTTTGTCAGTGTTTTGGGGCCCAGGTGTTAAGTAGGATGGCGGTGGTGTGAGGGGGGTCTGTGTTGGATGGGTGGGGGATGTGTGCGTTGGTGTGTGTGTTGTGAAACTATTATGTATGTCTAGGATTTTGCGGTGGAAGTGGTTTGAGAGGGAGTGGCAGAGGAGTTGTGTGTGTGTGGGGTCTATGTTGCTGGCTTTAAGTTTGGAGAGCTCTTTGATGATGGTAAAGAGTTCTTTGCTGTTGTCGGAGTTGCTATCTATGCACTGCTTGTAGTATGCTCTTTTGGTGGTGCGTATGAGTTGGTGGAGAGTGCGAATGGTGGTTTTGAGGGTGGAGAAGTTAGTGATTGAGTGTTCCTGTCACCAGGCTTTCTCAGCTTTGCGGCATTTGTGTTTGGAGTTGTGGAGTTCAGTGGTGAACCATGGGGCGTTCTTGATGTTGTGGGTGGTGATGTTTTTTCTGAGGGGGGTAAGTGTGTCTGCCCAGGTGGTTAACCAATTTGTGAGGTTGTGGGCAGCAGTGCTGGGGTCATTAGTGTGGGCGGGGAGTTCTGTGCCAGTTGGGAGTTCAGGTGTTCTGAGGGGATCTTGTCCCACAAGCGGTAGGGCATGGTGTGTTGTTGGTGGTGTGAGGGGATGGAGTTCGGTGGTATGGGTGTAGGTTATGTGCTGGCTTGAAGTGAAGATTGCGTCTAGAGTGTGTCCTGCTGAGTGGGTGGGTGCTGTGACCAGTTGTTTGAGTCCGAGGTTGGTGAGGTTGTCTAGGAGGGAAGAGGTGTTGTGGTCTTGGGGGTTCTCCAGGTGAAAGTTGAAATCACCGAGGAGGATGTAGTCTGTGGAGATGAGTGCGTGAGGGCTGATGGTGTTGGCGATGGTGTCGCAGAAGGGGGGGCGTGGCCGTGGCCCGTGGGCCGTGGTGTTATTGTTTATGTGGATTAAGTGCATGTGTTCTGCGCTGACGAGGGTGTCCTGGGTGTTGGTGGTGACCTTAATGGGGTCTATGTGCAGGATGGCGATGCCACCCCCTGGTTTGTTTAGGCGGTCTTTGCGTTGGTGTTTGTATCCGTCAGGGGTGGCTGTGGCTATGTCGGGCTCAGATGAGTGGTTTGTCCAAGTTTCTGTGGGACTTCAAGTTTCATGGGATTTCATTAAAAGCATAGTTGGCTTCATTGTTAAAACAGTGTGTGCTAACTCTGTGGGGATAGGACCAGTCAAACTAGGCAGGTTACTAGCACTGACGCTGACCCCATTTCATCATTGCCAAAGTTGGTTATCTGCCGAGGATCACACATTGTTTGACTCAACCCTACTCACTTATACATGACTCCTCTAGCAATCCTCACTTAGGGCCAGGGAGGCCACTTCTTGTCACACACTGAAGGAACCCAGATCATAAATTGACTCATGTGATGCCAAGCCCTATGAGTCACCACTTCCAATTGCCCAACATGGCTGCCTGTATTTAAGGGCTATATGTCTCATTGTACACCACATGCTAGTAGTTATGATAATCAGTGACATGTACCTACCCTGGTTTCCCACACAAGTAGTCCCACACTTCTAACCCTCCACCCAACCCTAAATCCTGCCCATAGGTGTGACAACCTAGCTCATCCTTTCACTTCACAGTTTCCTGTTTGTCAACCTCCCGCTTTGATATAAGTGGCCTGGTAGGACATTTCTTTAACCATCTCCCCCTGAAACATGCTACATCTTCACCCACATCACATGTAGGATATAGTACATCTATGCCCTCTTCTGTGTCATCCTTTCCCAGCTGCAACATGGGTGTGACACTGTCAGACACAGCAGTGCATGTGTATTGCTCAGGCTGCCTTCCAGTACACACATCAGTTCTGTTCTCACCTCCTTGCTATGCAATGTCTTTCCATTCAGACACAGTGCCAGCTCAATGTGCTCAACCACACCTACATTGCACAGCACTACCAGGGGTCCACTAGGCTCACTCACAATCTATTGTTTGAACAAACACACATGGTCCTCTGGGATGCATCACTTGCATCTCACCCAGTATGAATCTGTACATAAAAGGAGTTAGGGTGGTCTCTACCATGGGAGACAACACCTGTGTGCTCTCACCCCGCACATCAAGTAACCTGTGTACAATGTAGTTTCATGCTAGTGACTATACATATGGCTATTCACATGTTCCTGTGCGGGTGTACACATGCCCCACACCTGACCCCCCTCTCTCAGATGAAGAGTTTATCTTCTGACAACCTAATTCCATTCCATGGCTTTATGACCCCAAGACAAACACACTAGCCTCATGGTGCAAGGGAGAATGCACTATTCAAGTCAGGAGGATGGGCAGGGTGCCAGTGTCCTGGCATGTTATGTTCCTGTCCAGATGTTTTGCTTTGTATTGGGGCACTTTAGTCTTGGTCAATTGCATAACAAGTCAGAATATACAAAGATGGACATAACTGGGGAGAGAATATGGCAGCCGGCAGGCCGCTCCCCTAGAACCTGTTGCACGAGTACAGGAGTCTGCGCATTTCCCCATAATGAGGACAGCTAAATCGTGGGGATTAGAGGAAGCAAAAACTTACCTGAACGTCGCCCTGGAGGGATCATCAGAGTCCTTGGTGTCCACGCCTTGGGCTCGAGCAACGCTCAGGCTGCAGCGTGGCAGGTGGGGAGCGGTGAAGATTCCCATCTGGGGGAATAGAGGCAGAGGCAGCACAAGCAGCATAGATGCAGAAAGGACTCCGGAGCACGGTGAAAGTAGGAGACCTTGGTTGATAGCTGATTTTACACACCCGACTTGTCAAGGAGAGGTAATTCGTTCCCCCCTGGGAAGGGGATTGTTGGATTTGGTTTCCCCATAGAATCTCTGGAAAGTGATGCAAATAAAAACAAAATTATTGCTGTGCAGGGCTCGATGGCTAAACTCCGGCAAAAGGAAGGCGGGGTGCAGGTGCGAATAAATCTGACTCTATTTATTCTTTGAGAAGCAGTAGGAGGATTTCTGGTCCAAAAGGGAACCCGTCTTTTGTGACAGGGGCTGCCCCCCAAAAAAATTGCTAAAACTACCAAATCTTTTATATCTGCTACTTCGAATAGTCAGGAGAACCGTGTCAGCAATAGTAGCAGCAATACGGTTTTGGCTCCAGCAAGTTAAAAAAACAATAGACCTTTTATTAAGAAGCCGAAGATCACCCCCTCCCTAAGGACATGCTTTAAAGTTTTGCAGTCCTGTCCCACACCGGAAAGTTTAAGGTAGCAAGGTGCAGCACAGGAACCAGGGGATGTCACTGGTACCCATAAGGTCTACTGGGGCAACATCCCCCTTTATTCAGACTAGAGACCAAAATCAGGTAAGTAAATAGTCACAGAATAGTGCAAACAGTAGAAAATACCCTAGAATGCAATAGGAAGAAATAGGCATAGGGGCAACACAAACCATATACTAAGAAAGTGGAATGCAAATCACAAATTCCCCCCTAGGCAAGTGTAGTGTGTAGAGGGGTGCTGGGAGTGTAAGAAAACCACAAAGGTGAGTAAAATACTCAAACCCCAGAGCTCAGGAACGTAGGAGTAAAGTACTACAAGTTTCCTCAGGACACTACAAGTCGTGATAAGAGTTATTACAAAAACCAAGCAGGACTGCAAGCAACAAATGGTGGATTCCTGGAACTGAAGACCTGTAAACAGAGGAGACCAAGTCCAGAAGTCGCAGAAGATTCCAGGTAGGACAGGTGCCCCTGCCAACCTAGAAGATGGTGCAAAAGAGGATTCTACAGTTGGAAGAAGTCTGCAGAAGAGCACCACAGTAGATGGCTGCAGGTTCCTGCGTGATGCAAAGGATGTCTCACATCAAGATGTTGGATGCAGGTGAGTTGCAGCGATGGATTCTTCCAACAAGCCTTGGTTCAAGCAATGTGGTTTGCGTCAAAATGGCGCTGCCTGGACCCAGGAAGGATGCAAAAAGAACGGATGATGGACAGAATGCAGAGCAAATCAAACATTCACCTCCAGTCACAAAGATCTTGCTTTAATCCATTTTTTTTTGCTCACCACACCACCCCAGGTTGGACCCAGCCATATGCAAATCAGTCTTGACCCTGTTCTTCATGGGAACAGTCCAGCCTGAATTGCCAAGCCAGGAGGGACTTGGGGGCCTCAACTAGGACTGCGGAGGCAGAGGGGGCTCCAAACACTGGAGGGAACCCACAGATGACCAGGCAGCACCCACAGGAGTCCCAGGACATGGGGACAAAGAAGGTAAGGTGCAAATTGGGGTTGCTGCAGCACTACAAAAGAAGGTCGCAAACTGGGAAGGCAAGCTCTTCCCTTCTCCAAATTTGGATAGCTGGACCTTAGGAAAGTCTGTGTCAAAGGGGTCACCCACCTGTGTTCCAGGGAGCACGCTCACTGTCAGGAGAGAAGTTCCAGAGAACCGTTCGTCATCTTAGAAGGTGCCTACTGGAGCAGGGAAGTGACTCTGTCACTCCACTGGAGATTTCTTTGGTCCTTCTGGTGCAGGGTGAAGACAGGGAGTCCTCAGAGTGTGCACACCTTGGAAACTGTTGCAGTTGCTGGCTGGAGCTGAAGTTGCAGAGTCACAGTAGCCTTCTTGGATACTTTGTTGCAGTTACAGCGGTTCATGGAGCAGTCTGCGGTTGATCTGACCGTCAGAGGATGAAGCAGGAGTTGCAGAGGATTCCTGGTGGAAACTTGCCAGCTGAATCTGAAGAGGAACCCACAGGAGAGACCCTAAATAGCCCTGAGAGGGGTAATGGTTACCTAACCAGGTATGCACCTATCAGGAGGGGTCTCTCATGTCACCTGCTGGCACTGGCCACTCAGAGATCTCCAGAGTGTCCCCACACCTTGGAAAACAAGATGGCCAATGCTAGGGACACACTGGAGGAGATCTGGACACCACCCCTGGGGTGGTGATGGACAGGGAAGTGGTCTCTCCCCTTTTCTTTGTCCAGTTTCGTGCCAGAGCCATGACTGGGGATTCCCTGAACCAGTGTAGACTGGCTTATGCAAGGAGGGCACCATCTGTGCCCTTGAAAGCATTTCCAGAGGCTCTGAGAGGCTACCCCTCCCAAGCCTGTAACACCTACTTCCAAAGGGAGAGGATGCAACACCCTCCTCCCAAAGGAATGCTTCATTCTGACTTCCTGGGACTGAACTGCGTTGACCCCAGAAGGACAAAACCCTGTCTGTGAGGTGGCAGCAGCTGTAGCTGCAGTACAAGCCTCAGAGAGCTGGTTTGTCACTACTGGGGGTCCATGGTAGAGCCCCCACAATGATGGGATTGGCCCCCCAATACCAGATTTGAAATGGGTGACAATTACATGATCTTAGACACCTTACAGGGCCATATTCGGAGTTACCATTGTGAAGCTACATATAAGTATTGACCTGTATGTAGTGCAGGCGTCTAATGGTGTCCCCACACTCACAAAGTCCCGGGAATTGGTCCTGGATAGCGTGGGGGCACCTTTGCTAGTTCAAGTGTGCCCTCACACTTAGTAACTTTGCACTTAGCCTTCAGTAAATGAAGGTTAAACATATAGGTGACTTATAAGTTACTTAAGTGCAGTGAAAATGGCTGTGAAATAGTGTGTGACCTATTTCATGCAGGCTGCAGTGGCAGTCCTGTGAAAGGGTTTGTCAGAGGTCCTGATGGGTGGCAAAAGAAATGCTGCAGCCCATAAGAATCTCCTGAAACCGCAAATGCCCTGGGTACCTAAGTACCATATACTAGGGACTTTTAAGGGGGGTCCAGTGTGCCAATTGGAATTGGTAAATTAAGTCACTAAACTACAGTGACTAATTTGGAAGCAGAGAGAGAATAAGCAGTGAAGTTCCGGTTAGCAGGACTTCAGTGACACAGTTAAGCACTACTGACAACACACACATTAGGCCACAAACTATGAGCACTGGGGTCCTAACCAGCAGGATCCCAGTAAGACAGGCAAAACATACTGACAAACAGGTAGAATTTGGGGGTAACATGCCAAGAAAGATGGTACTTTCTTACACAATCCCCCTCAAACGAGGGACAACAGGGCTAACCTTGCCCAGATGAGTTCTTCATTGTCTAAGTGGAAATATCTGGAGAGTCCATCTGCATTGGAGTGGGTACTCCCAGGTCTATGTTCCACTGTAAATGCCATCCCCTGTAGGGAAATGGACCACCTCAGCAATTTAGGGTTTTCACCTTTCATCTGTTTTAGCCATAAGAGAGGTTTGTGGTCTGTTTGAACAATGAAGTGAGTCCCAAACAAGTAGGGTCTCAACTTCTTTAAGGCCCAGAGCACAGCAAAGGCCTCCCTCTCTATGGCAGGCCAACACTTTTCTCTAGGGGTCAACCTCCTACTGATAAAAGCAACAGGTTGATCCTGGCCCTCTGAGTTAAGTTGTGATGACACTGCCCCAACCCCCAGTTCAGAAGCATCTGCCTGGACAATTACTTTTTTGGAGTAATTTGGGATATTTAAGACAGGTGCAGTGCACATAGCCTGCTTAAGCTCCTGAAAAGCTTTCTGACATCTGGCTGTACATAATACCTTTTTAGGCATTTTCTTGGCAGTGAGGTCATTAAGAAGGGCAACAATGGAGCCAATGTTCTTAAAGAACCTCCTGTAATACACAGTGAGACCTAAGAAGGCTCTGACCTGGGTCTGAGTGGTAGAGGGAGCCCAGGAAATAACTGTCTGGATCTTCCCCTGTAGTGGATCAATCTGTTCTCCACGTACCAGGTGGCCCAGTTAAACCACTTTCCCCGGCCCTATCTGGCACTTTGAAGCCTTGATAGTGAGGTCTGCTTTTTGCAGGGCCTCCAAAACGTTCCATAGGTGGACCAGGTGGTCTTCCCAGGTGGAGCTAAATACAGCAATGTCATATTTCAAAAACTTTGGAGGACTGTATTCACCAGCCTCTGGAAAGTGGCAGGTGCATTTTAACAACCTAGGGCCAGATGTAGCAATCTTCCAAATTGCGACTTGCAATTTGCGAGTCCCTGCGACTCGCAAATTGCAACTCGCAATTTGGAATGCAGTACGGTATCTCAGACACCGACTGCGACTCGCTATGGGGTCGCAATGACCCACCTCATGAATATTCATGAGGTGGGTCGCAAATTGCGGCCCCATAGCGAGTAGAGGCACTCGCAAACATGGAGGCCTGCTGTAGTCAGCAGACCTCCGTGTTCGTGACTGCTTTAAATAAAGCAGTTTTTTTTTTTTAAGTGTAGCCCGTTTTCCTTAAAGGAAAACGAGCTGCACTTAAAAAAAAAAAACGAAACCTTTAGTTTCGGTATTTTTTCAGGGCAGGGAGTGGTCCCTTGGACCACTCCCTGCCCTGAAAAAATATTTTTGGGTCCATTCACAAACTGGAAGGGGTCCCATGGGGACCCCTTCCAATTTGCGAATGGGATACCATCCACTTGAAGTGGATGGTAACTGCGACTCAATTTGCGACTGCGTACGCGGTCGCAAATGGAATTGCATCCCACTGCGAGTCGCAAATAGGAAGGGAACACCCCTTCCTATTTGCGAGTCGGAAATGCATTTTGAGAGTTGGTTCAGACTCGCAAAATGCATTTCTGCATAGGAAACTGCGTTTTGCGACTCACAAACGGCAAATTTTGCCGTTTGCGAGTCGCAAACAGTTTCCTACATCTGGCCCCAAATGGCATAACTGTGAATTGGTAATGCACTCCTATGGTAGATAATGCAGTTTTTACTTTTGCATCCTCTGATAACTTGATCTGCCAATACCCTGCAGTCAGAGCAAAGTTGCTTAGATACTTGGCAGAAGCCAGTGTATCTATGAGCTCATCAGCCCTGGGTTTAGGGCGAGCATCAGCTTTGGTTACAGTATTAAGGCCCTCATTATGACCTTGGCGGTAAATCCCACTTACCGCCACGCTGACTGTCGCCAACATACCGCTGCCGCAGTGGATTACCGCCACCCATATCATGACCCACACATAGCAATCCCTCACTATACAGCCACACACACAAGTCCGCCAGCCCAAAAGTCAGTGATAAACTGGCGGTACCAAAACCCACACCGTTACGCCAACAGAACTACGACCACACAATTATGACCCACGAATCACCACGGCGGACATCCAATGGCACTAAACCATTGGCGGTACATACCGTTGCGCTCAAAATACACACACACATAGAAAACAACACCACATTGGACAATTCAAACTACACACACCTGACACACATATACACACCACACCCCACACCCACATCACTATAAAACACACACACACATTACCCACAACCCTTTACCGTTACAAACAAGTGCCACAAGAGAGATAGCAAGACCACAGACAAGATCACAGACACACACCACCATCACCTATACACCATCCACCCATCCCACATCACACACCCCAACACAGCACCCCACACACCCTCACCCACACCACTCACACTACACCCATGGCATCGCAACAACATCCAAGGTTCTTTGAGGAGGCGCTAAGGGTCATGGTGGAGGAAATCATCTGGGTAGAGCCACTGCTATTCAGATCAGAAGTGCAGCAGACGTCCATTCTAAGGAAGATGGAGCTATGGCGGAGAATCGTGGACAGGGTTAACGCCGTGGGACAGCACCCCAGAAAAAGGGATGACATGAGGAAGAGGTGGAATGACCTACGGGGGAAGGTATGTTCCACAGCAGCAAGACACCAAATAGCTGTACAGAGGACTGGCGGTGGACCCCCACCTCCTCCCCCACAACTAATAACATGGGAGGAGCAAGTCTTGGCGCTCATGCATCGTGAGGGCCTGGCAGGAGTAGGAGGAGGACTGGACTCTGGTAAGTCAAATTTCTAATATTATCACCCCCCCTTACCTGCATGCCATCACAAACCCCCACCCCAACCCTCACTCCCATCACTTCACCACCTCCCACATACCCCACCATCACAACCCACTTATCCCTATACCAAGCCCTGCATGTAACACCAATGCATGGACACCACACACAGACCTGCATGGACACCCATCACTAAAGCATGCACATTAGAGAGAATCACCTAGCCCACAAAATCACTAGTCACACAAGGCAAAGCTGCCAGGGCAATAACAACCATACAGGGCAACACACCCATGCACAGGATGACAGACACAGAAACAATAACCGACGGTGAGGGTACCAGTGAGATGGAGGGTGAGGGGAGCACCATAGTTCGGATGGTGATACCTCCTCCGATGGAAGCTCCCTGGTGGTGGCAGACACCTCTGTGGCCACCCCAACTACAGGTACAACCGCCATCACCTGTACCAGCACCGCCCTCCCAGGAGCTCCTCAGTGAGTTTCCCATGCCTGCTCACCCAGGAGGGTGGGCATCTCCTTCGCCCCCGGCACCTCAGGCCCTTCCCCAGTTAGCCCTGCTGCCCTGAGTGAGGAGGCTATTGACCTCCTGAGATCCATCTCTGTTGAGAAGTCAAGATTTGTGAATGCCATCCAGGGACTGGCAGGCCATTTGCAACAAACAAATTCATTCCTGGATGGCATTCACTCTGGCATGGCAGTCCAACAGAGTTCAATCCAGGCTCTGGCCTCCTCTCTGATTGCAGCCATTGTCCCTGTTTCTAGCCTCCCCCCTCCAACTTCCTCTACTGAGTCCCATTCCCCTCAACCCCAACCTATCCCAAGCACACAGGCAGACCAGCATGCACCCAGGACAACACACAGGAGTGGTTCAGGCAAACACAAGCCCCACACATCATCCCACAGGCACTTGCACACCATCCAGATACAGACATACCAACATCCACTGCCTCCTCTGTGGCCCCTCCTCCTCCTCGTCCACCTTCCTCCCAGTAGCGTCTACACTCACACCTGCATGCACTACATCCTCATCCACTACCACCAGCACGCCTATCACTACACGCCCCTTATTGGCAGTCTCCACCCCCACATCCATGTACACGTCCCCTGTGTTCTCTCCCACTGTGTCTGTGCCCCCTCCTCCCAAAGTACACAAACGCAAGCACTCAGAAATCCAACTGCCTTCCACCTCACAACAGCATCCAGCCCATGCACCTGCACCCAAACACAGCAGACAGATACCTCCTACAACCACTTCCTCTTCCTCCACTCCCAAACCTTTACTTCCTTCCCACCCCAATGTCCCTAAGAAGCTTTTCCTCTCCACTGTTGACCTCTTCCCTACCCCTCCCCCCGACCTCCTTCACGTCCGGCCAGGGTGGTCAGAACCCAGGCGAGCACCTAAGCCTCCCAGTCCACGACCACAGTAGTGTTGACAGCTACTGCAGGTGGGAGAGGATACCGGGAACCAGCCAACAGTACTGGAAGTGTGTATGCACCAGGTGCATTAAGGAAGGGCAAGGAGGCACCACCAGCTGCCAAAGTGAAGGGCAAGGAGGCACCACCATCTGCAAAAGGGAAGGGCAAGGGGCCAGCACCAGCAGGCAGGACGACCGGAGGCCTGGTGCTGGGTCTCATTCGGAGCCCCCACTACCAACCATGGAGGTTCACCCATCCAAGGCTGGAGGAGAAGGGCTGGAGCCCCCACTGCCAGCCCGACACCAGCACCACTTGCAAACCCCTGTGATCACCCAACCTTGCGTTATATGGCCATTCTTCGGTGGAGTGTGGTGGGTGTTGCCACAAGGCCTGGACTGTGGCCAGACCCTGTGGCCATCCCCCTAACCACTGCGCATGGCCCTTTGGCTGTGCGTGTGAGAATAGGTGTGAGAGGGTGTGAGAATAGGTGTGAGAGAGTGTATCTGGATGTGAGAGTGGTTGTGAGAATGTCTGTCTGGGTGTGCAAGTGGGTGCATCAGTGTCTTAGTGGGTGTGTCAGTGTCTGTGTGGGTCTGTGAGTGGGTGAGTACGTGAGGGTTTCAGTGGGTTTGTGAGAGTCTGAGTGGATCTGTGAGTGGGTGTGTCAGTGTCTGTGTGGGTCTGTGAGTGGCTGCATGCACGAGTGGGTCTGTGAGTGGGTGCATAAGGGTCTGAGTGAGTGTGTGAATGGGAGAAAGATTGAAAAAGAGAAATAGAGAGAAAGAGTGAGAGGGAGGGAGATGGAGAGTGAGATCTCCTTTCAGTAAAGAAATTAAAAAATGAAAAATGACCACGGGCACACCTGGAATAGAACCCTCAACTTTCTGTGGGAGAGTCTGTGAAATTAACCTGTAGGCCATAGGTGACTCCTTACTGTGATGCTTCTAGACATACCTATGGCAGACAACCCACGCATGTGATTGGAAAGAAATGTGAATGTTCCTTTACTAGGGAGATTTAACACTTAAAGCAGTAGTAAATAAACAAACACACTGCCAAGATATACAAGGATCTGATTCTTCAGCCTACTCAGTGACAGCACAAGACCTTGGTAAGAAGTGACTCTGCATCCAAACATAACTATAACATTTATACTAAAGATCTTGCTAGTCCTACTCTTTGAATTCATTGCATGGAGAGACCATTGCAATGACAAGTTCTCTCTCTCTTTCATCCCATATTGGGTGGAAGAAGGAGAGAGAGAGTGACAGCCCCCACTGTCCGAAAGCAGACTTTGTTTGCTTTTGCTTAGTTGGGGCTGTAAGCTCCCATCCAAGCAAAATCAAACAACTATGTCCCGGGGGTAGGCACCACAGGACATAGCAGGAGCTGCCTCTGGGGCTCCCCAGGGCCATCAATGGCTCCTCGAGGTGGGCTGTGTGACCTCCCTCCAGTGAGTATTTCTCCAGGGAGGTGGTGGTCCCTGGGGCTGTGGGAGAGGGGTCATGCAGCCCCTCACCTCATATTAAGTTAAAGCCCCAGGATGTGGGAGGGGCATGCACCCCCAAACACTGTATCTAAATAGAGTCCCTGGGAGGTGTTGGTCCCTTGGTCTGTGGGAGGGCTACGCAGTCCCCTGCACTGTATTTAAAAAGAGCCCCGGGGAGGTGGTGGTCCCCAGGCTGCGGGGGTGGCCGGGTACCCCTCGGCATCCATTCTGATAAGTTCCCTGGCGAGGTGGCAGGCCCCGGGGCTACGGGGGTACATGGCTCCCCCATCCATTTTGATAAGTGCCATAAGGAGGTAGCCCCCATGCACATTTGAATTGCCCAGGACCTGGCCCACCAAGGGGCTGTTTACAAAACAAGCGCAGGAGCCTGTGCTTACTTTTTTTTTTTAATGGTCATATCCACGCCAAAAAGTTTAAAAAAATGCTTTCTAAGCCCTGGTGGGTCCCTCTGGGACCCCAGCACCAGAGCCAAGTGGTCAGTGTGTCCCTACCCTGGCCCCTTTTCTTTTTTTATCCTTTTTTCTGGGACTCAGCTGAAGCTGAGTCCCATGACAGCTGCCAACACTTCCTTGTTGAAGTGTTGTCAGCCAGTCAGATCTCAACACGAGATCGGGAAGGTTCGCAGAATCTTTGCGTCTCTATGTATACACATTTGTTTTTTCTTTAATCACTAACAAAAATACTGAATGGATTTACACTATATAACAGAAAGATTGCTTTCTAGACCAAGAGCTACCTTTCTGCCAAATTTGGTGTAATTCCGTCCAGTGGTTCGGACGCTATCCCTGTTCAAAATCCCTATAGAAAAATTAATGGGGAAAAAGCAGCTCACATGGGCGTTATATTTTTCAGGAAAAATTAAGGAAGATTTGTCAACCAGCGCCAATGATATAGGCAAGTAAAAAAACACTTTTCCATAGAAAATAGGCCATAACTATAGGTACATAATGGCGACCGCCACTAGGTAATACACATATATATGCATATATATATATATATATATATATATACATATATATATATATATATATATACACGTATATATATATATATATATACACACAGACATATATACAAGTACATACATACACACATATATATAGTTTAACTTACTCTTAACCTTCCTTTACTACTACCCACCCCTAAATACTAAAATTACCCTTACCACCCTTTACCACTATCCACAGCATAGCCCTAAAATTACTTTTACATCCTTTACCACTGCACTCCCCTAAACCCTAAAATTACCCTGCCCACCCTTTACCACTACCCACATCAAATCCTAAACTTACCCTTAACACTCTTTTCCACTACCCGACCCTAAATCCCAAAATTACCCTTTCCACCCTTCACTACTACCCACCCTTAAACTCTAAAACTACCCTTACTACCCTTAAACCCTAACTTTACACTGCACACCCTTTTACCACTACCCACCCCCAAACCCTAAACTTAGAACGGCAAAGCAACATGAAGGCTCTGAAAACGTGGCACAAGCATTAAAATGTAACAATAAGCATTGATGCCTCTAAGTTATTTGTTAAAAATGATAAAAACAGTTTATATAGTATCGCAGCAGAGTGCATCATATTTCTTTAACTGCATTTAATAATCAAATGGAACTAGTGAAGTATTCTGAAATTTGAAATTGACCCAAATAGCTTTTAGCAATATTTATAAAACCATTAACAACATTCAGACACAAAAAGTCTAAATTAAAAACTTCATGTAAATAACATTTTAGTTAAACAAATAGGAAAATGGTTAATTTGCATGAAAAATATTTGGATAAACACAGGGTTATGCAGCGTTTCCTTTGTTATGTCTTTCATTTCTGCTGTTAGTGTATGTTTCTGGTAGCAAAGTGTGTTTAAATGCAAAGTGTGTTTAAGACTGCAGTACCATCTCTGGTCTATATATATGTATGTAGTCACACACACTTCAAACCAACCAGGGCAATAAGGGCAAACCTCAAAGTGCATCTCAGAATAGACAGCAGGTTTAGTGAGGATTGTGCAATTTGACTACGTCGGCAACTGGACAAACGCAAACGATAGACAGATACATGACATATCATAGCGAGATATTTGATGATGGATCCAATATGGCTGTGGGAGAAAACAAGCACATGTTTATAGCTCCCGTGTGACAATAAACATGACCTTGAGAGCCACTATACGAAACCATAAATAAAATAGAGGTCCATATAGATGTAAGTGACAAGGGATTTATTAAAGTAAATTCATACCTCAAAGACCAATAATTCCACTCTCTCCACCTAATTTCTATATTAAAACAATAACTAATCCCCAATGATCCCTGGCAGTTACATTCTTGTCCTTCCATCTCCCCAAATGACCTCATGCACTAAACCAATATCTATCAATTTTATCTTATGCCGTAACAACTCACCTCCCATCTGACCCCTAACAAACCCTGAACCCTTGTAGCTTCATCTTAACGAAAGCCACTCCCCAACTGACCCCACACAATTCAATTACAACTCCCCAAACAACACCATGAAACATCCCTCACCCCCAATATTTATAATTTAGACATGCCAGCAGATTTCTGGAGCATATTTTTGTTTGTGACGGGCTGCCCCTGAGGTGAGCAGAACTGGCGGTCATTCTGTGAGGCTTGCAGTGGGAGAGAGACCTGCTGGAATGAGTGTGATTGGGATGAGGTGTGGGTAGGACGGCTTGATTTACTGTCCGATGGTCACTCTCCATGCAATGTATAGTGGGATTATGCCTCCGACTAACATGCTGTAGTGCATGAGAATGTTTGAACGTTGCTTAACATGGCAAAGTGATGATCAGTCACATGTCTTGTAAATTCCCTGATGACATAGGTCCTATTAATAGCTCTCCTGTTCGCCCACTCCTCTGTCAAGAGCAAGAGTCTGTGCCTCTTCTCATAATGTCCCTCATGAAACTTATGTAACTTGTGTAAGAGGATTGGCTATGTCTATTAATACTGGATCCTGGCTCGCTCTGCAATGTTGGTATTCAGTGTTTCCAGCATTCACACAAACTGAGCAGACAGTTGCACTGGACTCAAGAGATTTCAAAAACAGAGGCATGGCCTACCTCCTTCGCAGCTACTCTCTTACCCAACTTCACCAAGATCGGTGGTGATAGTGCATGGCTTGTAGAAACCTGCGAAGAGTCCTCCTCTGCAACTACTGTATGGGTGGAGAGAATTATGGAAATTAGACTTCCAAATACCAGTAGCACCGTCGGGCCCTAAGTCACGTGTGAATTAGATCCAGCCATTAAATGGGAGTTCTTCTCTAACATCCTTCTTACAGCACAAGAGGACTGCTCCAGGCTTCCCACTGTCAATTTACTTTTGTAAGTTCCATGATTGTTGCGTAGGCACTGTCTTGAGAATTTCCATATCACTTCAGATCAGACAATTAAAAGTGATGGACCTTGGCACTGGATCGATGGATTCCAATCCACATGTCACTTGCCTGAGGTGTTACAAGGATGCAAGAATATATACAGTAAATGTTTTCAAATTTTTCCTCAAACTCCCCTGCTTCTGTCACACATTTAATTCCTGTGATGCTCGTGATAGTAACGACGCTTCATATATGACCTTCTCATGGGACCAGGATCAGGTCTCATGCTTGGCATCGTACGGTCACTAGACGTTCATATAAGTATTCACTAATGTTTTTCTGCACATTGCATACCGACTTTGAAATATTTTCTTATTTTCTTCCAAAGTCTGTGGCTGTGAGAAAACTGTATTCACACTTTGGAAAATTCTGACTACCAAACTTGTTTTTTAAATGAGATGACCTATGAGTCTCAACTTTCACGACTTCAACTGCAATTACTTGTAGCTCATTCTCAATAAAGCTGTCCGAGGAGTTCAGACGTAATTTTGCAAATGGCTCTGACTTGAAGTGTGTATGGATTTGATAGACTATTTTTTGCACAATTGCTGTCAGAGACGTAGGTTTCAAAAACAAGGTGACACGTGTTTTTTCAGAGAATCTCTTTATTAACATGTTCCATGAATTATAGCTTTACATCATCATAATAGAGCGCTGCACGTAAGTGCACAGTATCAACAATAAGGTCACAGAGACGGTGCCATAAAGGTATCTAAGAACTCTAGTGTCCTTTATTGCAGATGAAAAAAAGGGGAGATCCATGGATTATCAACATGTTGTTAACAAGTGAACAGTAAGGTCCTGTGGCAAGGTGCTTGTGCTGTATTCCAGGATCTACTGGTGTCTGCTCCCAAGAGGGGTACAGCAAACATGGGTAAGCAAACGGAGGGGGGGAATAAGAAGAAACAGGTAGATGTTTTGAGTCTCCAGTCAGGGTCTGCCAAGAAGGGGGCCTTGGACGAAGGCCCAGGTCAAAGGTATTGAAATCTAGGAGTCGCCAGTGGGCCCCTTAGAAAGGAGAGGGTATATATGGCTAGCCGAAGGAGTCGAACAGATGTAATGCTCGAAGCCTTGGGGGTTGAAAGCACAAATATTCCAGAAGGGACATGTAGTCAATGAGAGGTGTCCATAGGCGTAGGAACCTTTTGTCAGTAAAGGTCAAGTTATGTATCATCTTTTCCATGACCATAGTATGCCATAGCTGTATAAACCAAGAAGCTATCGGCAGAGCACTGGGGGATCTCCAGACTCGGGCTAGGAGCTGTTTGGCTGCTCCGGTCATGTGATTTACAAGGTACCTATCCGCGTGTGTCATTTCTGTCAGAGGGAAAGGGCATAATCCCAAAATGATTGTGTGGTAATCTGCAGGTATTGGGTTCCAAGAGTGCCCTTGATGTAGCTCAGGATCTCTTTCCAGGAAATGGTTAGAGAGGGACATGTACACCAGATGTGCCGGAAGTCGGCCTCTTGTGTGCCACAGTGCCAGCACAGTGGGGAGGTCGCCAGGTAAATGACATGTAAACTGGTGGGATTGTAATACAATTGAAGCATGATCATATATGCCATATCTTGCTGGGGACAGCTTCTGTGTACGAAATCTCCCTCCATAACTGTTCCCACTGTTGTTGTTTGATGGATGGGATATCGTCCCAATTCCATGTCCACTGGTATGGGTCGTAGGGTTTGAGAGGCAATCGTTGTAAGACGTTGTATGTTTTGGACACAAGGCCTGGAGTACCATTGAAGCTTCTAACGTGAATCTCAGAAGGAGTGAGAGGGCGGGTGGCAGTCTACGCATTGGGGGTTGGAGGGCCCAGTGTTGCCATTGGAGGTACTGATGGCGGGTGGATTCGGGAAGATGGAAGTCGGCTTTACACTGGTTGAATGACTTGATAGTCTTGCTGTGGAAAAGGTCTTGAAGGATTATACATTCTTCCTGAACCCAATCTGTGAAAGAATCTCGGGGAAGGGATGATGTGAAGTCAGGATTCTGGGGAATGGGATCGTTCGGGGATGGAAATGTGGTGAGGCTAATTTGTCCCACGTCTCCAGTAGTGTGTGAGTAGGGGTGGCAATATAGACACTACGGGGGCAGCGCTAATTCGGGGGCCATGCAAGGTCCCATAGCGGGTGGCTGGCAACAGCTCTGTCCATGTGTACCCAGTGTTTTTTCGCTCTTGCGCACAACCCACTCAGAGAGACAGCGCAGGTGGGCCGCCCAATAGTAATCTTGAAAATTGGGGCAGGGGAGACCCCCCTGATTTTTAGGAAGCATGAGTAGTTCAGTGGATACACGGGTTTCTTCCCCTTCCAAATAAATGAGCGTAGATCACTTCACATCTGTTTAATGTCGCTGGGGGGAATAGGAGTGGGCAATGATTGAAAGAGGAAGAGCAGTCCTTGCGTCCTAACCATGAAATCTGGAGAGGTCACCAACACGGAGATCCTCCAATATTGCTCTGCGATACTGGAACCAGTTAGCTCTGGTCCATGTGGACAAAGAGTTAGTGATGGTGAGGCCTAAGTACTGTATGGAGTGGGAGGACCACTGGAAGAGAGTGAGAGCCTGAAGACTGGAGATGTTGTGGGGTCAGATTGAGGTAAAGTGCTTGGGGTATGGCCAAATTAATTTTGTACCCTGATAATTGCTGATAAGAGTGTGAGGGCGCAAACTACAGCAGGGATGGAAGTGTCCAGTTCTGTCAGGGCAAGGAGGAGGTCATCAACGCAGAGAAGAGCTTTGTGCTCTTGCCCTCTAAATGGGAGGCCTTTAATGTCAAGGGATTGTCGAAGGTAGATGGCAAGGGGTTCGACTGTGAGGGCAAATAACAAGGGAGACAAAGGGCATCCCTACCGGGTGCCTCTGATGAACGGGAAATATCGAGTTATGTGGACATTAACTCGAATGGAAGCGGTGAGTGCAGCTTATGAGGCCATGATCTTACTGATCATGATGTTGCCCCAAACCCACTTTCTGCAGGACAGATTTTAGAAAGTCCCAGAGAGGAGGAAGGAGGGAATGGCGTGTCTGTAGACTTTTTCAATGAGATGGACTAGACCCCAGATGTTGTCCGAGCCCTGCGTGTGACGTATAAAGCTGACCTAATCAGGGCCGATCAAGCCTGGCAAGAGGAATTCCAGCCTATTAGTCAGTATTTTGGTGTAAAGCCTAGAGTCCTTGCTCAATAAAGCTATTGGGCTATAAGAGGAACAAAGTGTGGGATCCTTACTGGGTTTTAGGATGCGAGTGATTTCAGCATTGGACATAGTTGAGGTGAGACCTATGGTGTGAATGAAATAGTTGTTGAATCTGAGTTGTTGGTCCTGCAGTTGGGGTAATAAATAGTGTGTCGAAACATGGTGTGAGACCATCTGGGCCAGGCGACTTGCCCTTGGGGAGTGCTTTTGAGGCTTTTTGAAGTCCTGCTTCAGAGATGGGTTTTTTCAAATGAAGTGTAAAGGCAATGGTAAAAGTTTAGAAAAGCGTCCTATTTGTCTGGTTCTTGGACAGCCCACCCAGTGTTGTCACTTGCTTGCGTTTGGCGCAATCTCCATGCCGGATAGTCCCTATCTTGTCTCCCCCCTCATAGTATCTCTGCTTTAATGCTAAGAGTTCTGCCTTATTTACTCTGTGTGCCCATAGATGCCCTCTCAGAATAGCGAGCTGTCGATTTGTGCTTCATGTAGAGCATTGCTTGTCGGAGTCATATAAGTTAAGTATATCTTCTGTGAGTTTTGCTTCCAACAGGCGAGCCTCCAAGGCTCTAGCTATGGGGAAGGAGGAAGTAACACCTTGTATGGTGGCCTTAAATCTGCCCCAAAGAATATGAGGGGAAGTGTCAGGGAGAGAATAGAGTATGAAGTATTCAGTAATGGCATCTTGAACCACAAACCTATCTACTGGATCCCACGGGGAGTGTGTGGGCTCTGTCTGCCCCTGGGTTCCAAGGGATTTCTATGTGTGTGTGATCTGATATTTGAAATGTCAGAAATTTGGGTGGAGGAGGTCCGGAGTTATGAAGAGATAGTCGATGCATGAGTATGAGCGATGAACATGCGAGAAGGAGTAATCTTTCATGTCCGGGTGCAAGTAATGACAGCAATCAACCAGACCTGTGTTGGTTAGTTCTTTCTTGAACAGTTTAGATATTGCTTCTGTTCTGTGTGTGTGTGTGTGTGTGTGTGTGGTGTGGTGTTTCTGTCCAGTTCTGAGTTCCAGACTAAGTTGAAGTTGCCATCTATGATGATATCACCCGCAACAGAGCGTAGTTCTCACCAGAAGGTCTGTCGTATGAAGGTGTCTTGCATTCGTTTTGGGGTGTAGAGGTTGAAAAGTCTTAATGCATCCCTTCCCATTTCTAAGGAAGAGTCCTTTGGGGTCCCTGCTTGTGTTAAGGATCTTTGTGTAAAAGCCCCTCTTACAGAGGTCTTAGTTTCTGTGCAAGCCCAGTGGTGGTGTGGGTATTTGGGGTGGGCCATATGATGGTAGTCAGATATGAGCAGGGGTGTTTCTTGCAAGAAAATTACATGTGTGCAGTGGGGTCCCCCTCACCAATCACGTTAGACTTGGGATTTTTAGCCCAGAGAGAGACTGCCAAGCTTTCTCTAATGGGTTTGCCCCTTGGCATAGTAAGCAGGATGAAAGGTTAATAAGTGTGAGAGGTCTTAGTCTCAAGGAGGTGGGCCGCGGGGAGGTCCAATGCAGCCCCAGAGTGGGTGGTAGGAGGTAGGTGTAGGACCTACAAATATGTTCACAACTCCTTTCAGAAGTCACAGTGTTCCGCTAGCCCACCACCAGTGATCAGGGTGCTGTGATCAATCATCAGGGCTCAAAGGAGCAGGATGTGTGCCACTAAAGAATCATTCCTTCATCCCTGGGGGTATGGGGGGGAGTGAAGCACATGAAAAAGTCCCGGAACCAAACACAGTTCCATTTGAGCCAGAGAGGTGAGCCCCCCACCTGGTGCGCCGCTGTTGTGAACTCCTTAGCGGGTGCTGTTGCTGCAGCCACGGCGGAGACCCGATGGTCGCACCAAGGGAGCTAGGTTTGCTTTCCGAAGAATCTGAAGCAGGGATTGTATGGCAGCACTCAGTGCAGCTTTCGAAGTGTACAAGGAAACAAGTTTAGTGTTCCTACGGAGTGGGGGATGGTCGAAATGCAGTCTGTGATTGCTAGGGCTGTAATTTCAGGCTCCCCACATCCCACAGACATGGCAGGCCTCACCCAGTTAGTGAATTAAAGCTGGTGCCGTGACCTGCCACCTGGGGGGGGTCCGCGGTGCCCAGTCTAGTGCATCCCCGCCTCAACGTTTACCTGTTGTATTCCACTGAGGCAGGGTCTGTTCTCTTTTCCATGTGTCAGGGCACTCACATACAATACTGGTCAAGGAGGGCGCCGGGGGTGCATCTAAGTCCAGAGGTCGCTGTTGTGTGTTTGGGCCTTCAGACCTCCCAGGCCTAGGTGCTCCGTCCCGTTCGCGCCAGCCTCAGGACACAGCAGGCACTGTATCAAAAAGTGGTGGGGGAAGAGGCCTCCAGTCCCAACGCAATGTGCTGCCTGGTCCTGCCTCGAAGGGAGGGCAGGGAGTGCTGCTGTATGGGCCCGGCCTCCAGAACAGGCCCCAAAAAGGGAATCCCCCAATTAGATGGTCCCAAATGGAGGAGTGGCACAGCTTCGTCAGCAGTCGCCGGACTGCTGCCCGCCCCCTCGTTGTAGACGCACCTCCCATGTATGTGCCGCGTCCGAGGTTGCAGTAAACACCGCTGCAAGATGGGAAGGGAACACCAGCCCTGGCATGCTGCGCCATCTGATCTGACCTCGGGGAAGGAGGGCAGGAGTCCCTGATGTGCAGAACCTGCTCCAGGTATAGGCTCAGGTCCAGATCTCCCCCAGTTTAATGGTCCCAGGCCAGGAGTTGGGGAGGGAGAAAGCAACTCCTGTGGCTTTCTTGGTGGTGGCCGGGTGTCCGCTCATCCCCAAGGCTCAGGCACCCCTCTGGGAGAGCCACCCAGAGCGCAAGATGGCGCCAAGTGTTTGCTATGCGCCGAAAGGTGTGGTAGTATTTGGGGCCCCTGGTCACTCCGGGGCACCGTGCCTCAGATCAGGAGAGAGATTACCCCCAGTCGTGGTTACCCTGGCCCCACTTCAGGCAGTTGTTTTTTGGGTTATCAGCTTTAAAGTTGATGTAAGGCCCACAGATGTCAGAGCTCGGATGATCTACGTCCTTATCCATTCCCGGCCAAGAGACGGCCCTATGTCATGTCATGTGGTGGCTTTCTTTCCATCCGGTATGAAGCATGCCAGGAAATTACACATTTCCTGTTTACATTTGTAAATTCTTGCCAAACTCCACTTTTTTGCTCATGCAGGGATTTGTCTCCCAGTAAATATGACCCATGTATTTTAATCTGATAAATCTGGGTGTGCATTGCACACAATAATAAATTACATTAAATTCTGTGGGACTCAATAAAATCCCATTCTCGAACCGAATTTAACGGTAGGAAATGGCAATTCTGTTTGCAGAAAAAATGCACGTGGATTCTTTTAGGGTCGAGCCTGCGCTAGCATGCGCTTGCGCATGCATAACGCTTGCGAGATGCTGTAGAAGTTAGGAAAGGGCTCGGAGCCCTGTCTAGGTCACATCAGTGTCTTTCATTGGTTTGTGGGCTTGCCTTTTAAAATTTGCTTGCTTTCATTAGTGGTAGGCATGCATACGTCATGCCTTTTCCGGTGGTTAGCCCTCCTCGAGCTCAGTGACCAAGTACTGAAAACACACGAGGCTCGCTGTTTTCCATCCGGTTTGTGGACTACTTTTTCTCTTTTTTCGATCTCGCTTGGCAGAAGTCGAGCGCTTTGCATGACATCGACCCTTGTACATAGTTAATTGCACTTTTGCAGGTTACATAGATAATTGCACTTTTGCAGATAGGTTTCACTACGAGTGAACTGTAGCAGGGCGATCGTGCTCTTTTTTCCAATTAACGAGGCAAGAAAAGTCCAGTTAGAAGTTCACAACTGCTAATAGCTGTAACTCGGAGAAATGCAAGACCCGTTGCAATGCAAAAGCTTGTTTTAATTGTAATCAGGACCTAACACTGGATTAATCAGTTCCCTTACAAATTGACAGATTTCCCATTACATCCAACGGTAATTTAGGTCCTTAATATTTGTGGGTAAAAACGATTCTTAAAGTTTTCCATGAACAGCATAAGAACAATTTTCACCAAACCAAATATAAAGATAAATAAGCTTTGGCAATGCCAATCATTGTAGCTTTTGTATACTGAGAAGGTTTTTGTAAGCTTCAGTAATGCGCAGAAGAAATGGCTGCCTATTCCTCAGACACAGTGATGCTTGCACTACTGCTGTTCAGTCCGTGTTGCTGTTGTAGAGATTGGGCAGCTTGTGACCGCCCTTCACCTGTATAAAAGCAACCCAATTACCAGTAAATGGGGATGGAAACAGTGCGGGGCTCAAGCTTTGTGAGGCAGTACAGGGTAAGTGCATGGGGAAGTGTGCAGGAAAGAGCACCAGATGCAGTAGTCTGGGAGCACTGCATAGTTAAAGAGGCAGGGAGAAAGGCAGGGTGCGAAGATGTAAGAGACTGCAGGAGGCGAAGGCAGTGGAAAGCAGGTGACGGGCCAGGGGAAGAAAAACAAGGACCGGACATAGGTAGTGGACAGTAGGTCATGGCGTAATTTTAATTACGCTGGCATAATCGTAATAATTTCAGTAATTCCGCAGTAATCTTTAAAGCTGAATTACCAATAATAATGTGATTATTCCTGCTTGCATATTTTAGAGTAATTTTGGGGGAAAGAACCCTACAGCGAGAGAACAGTTAGCAACCATGAGCGGACACTCACACTCACTATTTGAGTACTGCTGCATTTAGCACTATTTTTTTTACGCAAAATGCATCCTCGCATCCATTTTAGATGTAAGAGAGCATTTTGCATTAAGAAGATAGCGTTAGATGCCAGGAGTAAGGTAAGGGGCAAATTCTACCCCACCAGCACATTTAATGCTATTTCTTAGCACAAAATGGCTTCTTGTGGGCATTTTGGATAAGAGGGAGCATTTTGTGATAAAAAATTGTGCTACATGTCAGGGATGTTGGGTGAAAATCTTACCCCAAGACCACATTTAGTGAGCGGCTGGCCTATCAGGAGTTGCTGAGGGATGTGTTTACCATGATCACATTTCTAGTGGCTTCATGTTCCTTAAGTCCCACTAACATACCACTGAGATTGTGGACTGTACCAGAGATAAACCTCTGAAGACTGTTTGCTCCACTTTTCACATCTGATCCAGCTTGGGGCAAGGACTAGGAATTTAGTGGAGGATCTTCATGATCAGCAATCACGTCTAACAGCCAAGGCCAATGCTCAGCCTCACTCACACCTCACTAAAAAGCAGACTGTTTTCAATTCCTAAACTGCACTCATAGTTGGTATCTTGGACTGTGGTGAAAAGCAGGCGGTCTTCAGTGGGTTCGCCCTGGTGTGCAAGCCACAATCCCAGAAGCGGAGTAAGGGAGTTTTGAGGCTTGTTTGCCTTGTAACAGTAACCCCCTCAGCAGATCCAGAAGTAACAACTGGAATCTAGGCAGTGGCAAAAGGAGTCATGGGGACAGGCGACAGGCAGGAAGCACCAGGGGTGTTGAACACAAGGGAGAAAAATAAGACACACGCAATGAAGTAGGAGGAATAAATAAAGCACCTTCAGTCGTTAACCATAATCACAATTTGCTCTGGTGTCCACGAGTGATGTTAGCACCACTTCTAGCATTACTTCCTCCCAAGTAAACTATGCATTATACCATTATTGAATCATGATGGTAATGTTAATTTGCGCAAATTAGATCACTGAACCCCCATTTATATAAAGGGATGCTTCACCATCCATGTATTCCAATGAAAGCACTCATTTCCTTTACTACAATGTGATTTGCATGGTGAATTGTATGCAGTTTGGTTGAAGAATCACTCAGCTACTTCTGTGCATTTTAAGTTTTTTCTAGAAAGACTCCAAACCTTTGCCTTAAGGGCACATGTGTGATACTTTTCTACGTATGCATTTATACAGCTGTTTTTTCAATGTAATTTGGAAAAAACCTCAGCATAAAAATGTAAAAGGCATTTATACTCGCCAAACAAGTAACTGAATGATGTTATTTGGTTACTGTAAGAAAATAATTATTATTTGAGTTGGGTGGCTACCCAGTTCAAGTAATAATCACAACTCTTGTTCGAGTGAACCTTCAAAGTCACTAAATTAATGTGAGCTAAAAAATCTGGTAGCCATGGCATGGAGCAGCCTGGCTTAACTTAGGGCAATTTGTAAATTACGTATGAAGTATCAAAACAGTGATAAAATTAAAATGCAAAACAATGAAAATCCCAAACTGAATTAGAAAAATTAGTGTACAATTTAATAAACAAAGCATCACCAACCATAAAGACAAGAATTTAAAAAGGGGAAGAGATGAATTTTCAAAAGTTGTCAATATAAATAGTACCAAAAAAAGCACATAATACCAATTATAGTCAGCGGTCACGATAGACCGGGACCTGAGCGCAATTTGAGCTTGATCATGATGGACCACGGGTTGGATACACCAACCAATGTTTCAAAGAATCAGGGGTTAAGATTCCATCTGCTGCCACTCTAGATAATGGGCAGGTAAAGGAATCAGATGTTCTTTAGAATGGGGAACCCCCTAACACATTCACGGGAAATGTACCTGCAGCTGTGGGACCTAGCTGATTTGTGTTGGTATTAAATCAAAGGATAATCCTGTTATATGCAAAAGGTTGCAGAACTTTAATGGATGCACAAACTCTTGTAATGTTTTATTCGGTACAGGGGAGTCCTTTACAGTTTTCACATGAGGACCCAGATGATCAAGATAAACAGCCAACACATGTTTTGCCTCCTGTGGCACGAAAGCCTGGGGCTTTTTCAAGGCGTGTATAACCAAGCTGTAAGGACTGCAAATGCAGACTACTACTCGGGTCACTAACATAGGCTGCTGTTTGAAGATAAGGTTTGGCTATCAGTAGTGCGGACGTGACATGCCGGGTAATCCCAAGAATCTGTAAAATAGCAAGTTTCATGCTTTCTGACAGGAGCGGCGTGTTAAGTTAGCAATACCAACAGCAATCACCTCTGTCCTATACCTATTGGATACACCAACCAGGTTCATCCTGGTCAAACATTTTACCTTCTGACTTAGACATTTAGGTCGCAGTCCACCACAGGAGTACACTCTAAAGTCCCCAACACCTCAGGAGAGGCACTTAGAAATTCACCGGTTGGCAGCCACAGGCCAACAGCAGATTGCAGTCCAGGTCCATTTACTTTTCCTTATTATTTACCATTGAATGCATTTGAATGCATTTAAAATAGTTGTTTAATCATTTTTCTAGCAATTCCCATTCCTGAGATACAGTAATAGTATTTTCATCTATACTCTGGTTTTCTACATAGGAAAGCTAGGCCTGACACAGTGACAGAGGAAATAGCTTTTGGGTGCTGGTTACTGTAAGGAAATGTAACACAACATTTCTACATGTCCTACTTTTAAATACCACGCACCCCGCCTTGTGGCCTACAAGGCCCACACAGGGGTGGATTATTAATATTTAGAAGGGAGGTTTATTTACACATCAAAACAGTTTATTTTGAGAGGCTGAATTGCATGTTTACACTACTACAGTCTAACTACAAAAGTAGGCCTAAATCCATGTTTGCACTGGTATTATAGCAGATGGCACAATAGGTACTGCAGTCCACTTTAACTTTTAGAGCCTGGGTACACGTTGTAGGGGACTTATAGGTGATTTAAATATACCAATTAGGAATATGCCAATTTGATCATGTTTAAAGAGGGAGAACAGACACTTACTACTCATTAGAAGGGGTAAAGTGCACAGATTTCTAAAGCCAGCAAACATTTAGGCCCTCATTACGATCAAGGCGGTTCGGCCTGCCATGCCGGCAGTGGCGGCTGAAGCCGCCAGCCGGCATGGGGGGCCGAACTGCCATATGAAGAAGAGGCTGATGTCCGCCAGCGGCAGCCGTCACCCACCGGCATGCTCCCGCTGCCAGGCAGCCTGGCGGCGGGATGAAACACCATCCGCCAGGGTAGCTGCGCTACCCTGCGGATACTGTTTCAAAGGCCGGCGGAGGGGGTGCCCCTGCACTGCCCATGCACTTTGCATGGGCAGTGCAGGGGCCCCCGTGCAGGCCCCCGTCGCGCATGTCACTGCCCGATTTACGGGCAGTGACATGCGCAACGGGTGCTCCTGCACCCGCCGCGCACCAACATTGGTACGCCAGCCTGGCGGGGAAAACATTATACGGCCGGCGGGTTTTCCAGGAGGCTGGCGGTCGATGGAAAGATTGCCAGCCCAAACACGGCGGGAAATCCCACCGTGTTCAAAATGACCACCTTAGTGTCTAGCAAAAGGCAAGAAATCTGGAGTGACCCCTGCAGAAAAGGTGGATTTCCTGCCTAACATTGTTTGCTGCCCTTCAGTTGTTTATTTGGTATTTTTTACCTCATTATATCAACATAAGTTACCAAATCACATTAAGTGGGTGGTCTTTTTTTATGTATAACACTAACAATATCCTAAAGTAACATAAAACATAAAAAAAAAGATATATGTTCAATTGGAAGAACAAGGGTTTCCGTTTTTTGTTGTGTCTGAGAAATCAGATGTAAATTTACATTTATTTACAAAAAGTTACTTTATTTTATCAATACATATAATAAGACAATACTGACTAAAAAACTCACTGAACCAAAATCTCACAAAAGAGTTGCTTGGAGGAATCCAAGCAGACGCTGACTATGTCTATGTACTTCTCTCAAATATATAGAAAGATAGATTGTTTTCTCAAGTGAGGCAAGAGCAGATAAGCCATGTGCGCACTCCTTAATACTTGGCTTCAATTCTTGGCGTTACTTGGCTTTTCTATTTTCTAATAATGATGTGGTTGTCAATTACAAATTACCTTCATATCCAAGATAATGATGCTTGTAAAGACAGGCTTGAGGTTAGGTAAAGATGATACTTTGTATGTCCATATTGACAAAGTGACTAAGGCCCTCATTATGACATTGGCAGGAAGTCCCACTTCCTGCCACGCTGACTGCCGCCAACATACTGCCACCGCGGCGGATATCCGGTCACCACATTATGACATACACACACCAATCCGTCACTATTCAGCCACAGACACAAGTCTGCCACACGTATCAAAGCCCACACCGTTATGCCAACAGAACAACACCCACCACATTATGACCCACGAATCATGACAGCGGACGTTCAATGGCGGTAAACCATTGGGGGTACATACCGCTGCGCTCAAAATACACACACTCAAACAAAACACCACCACATTGGACAATTCACACTACACACACCTGACACTCATACACACACACACACACCACACCGACATTCACTGGGTGGGAACCAGGGCTCACCTATTAGCCACAACCTGTGCCTCTGTAGTTGGCCCATCACATTTGGGATGCTGCTATTCCTCAGGATAAAGGCATCATGCACAGACCCAGGATACTTAGCATTGACGTGGGAGATGTACTGGTTCACCAGGCACACTAGCTGGACATTCATTGAGTGAATACTCTTTCAATTTCTGAACACCTGTTCATTTTGCCGTGGGGGGAACAAATGCAATATGTGTGCCATCAGTTGCCCCAATGATGTTGGGGATATGTCCCATTGCATAGAAGTCAGCCTTCACTGTGGCCAAATCCTCCACCTGGGGGAAAACAATGTACCCTCACATGTGTTTGATCAGGGCATCCAGCACTCTTGTCAGCACTATTGAGAACATTGGCTGTGACATTCCTGCTGCCAAGCCCACTGTCACTTGGAAAGAACCAGTTGCCAAGAAATGGAGCACAGATAGGACTTACACAGGAGGGGGGATCCCAGTGGGATGATGGTTAGCAGATATCGGGTCAGGGTCTAGTTGGGCACACAGCTCTGTGATTGTGGCACTGTCAAGTCTGTAGATGAGGATAATGTGCCTGCCCTCCATTGTTTCCAAGTCTACCAAGGGTCTGTACACGGGGGTATGTCTCCATCTACTAGTCATCCGCAGCGGTAGCAATCTGTGGGGCAAAAGAGTGAGGAGCTGGTCACAAACTGTACATTGTAGCCACAACAGGACAATGCATGATGTTAATTTGAAATGTATAAGTGGCATCTGTCCTGTAGGTACAATTGTGAACTGTGATGCAGTTATAATCCAGAGCCTGCCCCCCTCCTGAAATGGCATCTGCCTGTCCTGTGTGGAGGGACAGGTGGAAGTGAGGTAATTCGGCTGACGTTGTGCGCTGTTGCGGGTGGCGGTCGGGAACCGCCGTGCAACGCCCCATTGGATAATATTGGGCCCTATGCAGTACAGTGGCCAATGGTGATGCACGCCGGCGGTGACAGTATGCACCGCCGCTGATGTCACGGCCATTTTCTATTTGTTCACTCACTTGATACCTGTCCTTTCACAGGAGAGGACCTACACTGCATGTGCTGCTGTGACCTCTGTCTGGAACCGACCATGGCGCGTGTGACTGGGGAAAGGGCCCCGGGCTTCACCTCAGCGGAGTTGGAGAGACTGGTGGATGGGGTTCTACCCCAGTACTAGATGCTGTATGGGCCTCCAGCCCAACAGGTGAGTACACTGTGAGTACGATGCATGGGGCATGAATGCATGGAGTGATGTGTGTGAAGGCCTTGTGTGGGGGGGTTGGTGGATGTCCCCAGGACGGCGTGCAGTTTGTTTGCTGGGCCAGGTCTGTGCTAATGGGGATGGGAAGGGGTATGGTGGGCCATGAGTGTAACAGGCAGGACAGTCTAACTCATACCTTTCCCTGAGTGTATTTCCTCTGCAGGTTAGTGCCCATCAAAAGAAGGGTATATGGCGTGCCATCGCCAACGACGTGCGGACCCTGGGGGTCTACGGCAGGCGGAGCACCCACTGTCGGAAACGGTGGGAGAACCTGAGACTCTGGGCATGGAAGATGGCAGATGCCCAGCTGGGTATGGCCTCCCAATGAGGAAGGGGTGCCTGTCGAACCCTGACCCCCTTGATGGCCCGCATACTGGCAGTGGCCTATCAGGAGCTGGATGGGCACTTGAGGGTATCACAGCAGCAAGGGGGTGAGTATAGTGCCCATCATTACCACTTACACCTGGTGGGGTGGTATCTGGGTGGGGGAATGAGTGTCTGTGGGTGCCCCTAGGCCAGGCCTGACTTTGCAGAGTAGGTCCCATGTTGGCTAGGGTTCTAATGTGATAGTCCTCCTACCTAGTTTGTAGGCACCCACTACTGGGCAGGACTGTGTGGGTCCCAGGTATGCTTCAGTTGGCTGTATGTGTCCCTCCCCATGCCCTGGTGACTAGCATTGTTATTGGTAGTGCATTGCATAGTGCGTAGGCCTGTTCTCTGTGTATGCTGTGTACACTAACGGTGGTGTTGGTGCAGCCATTGACCAAGTGTATCCTTTGTCCCCCCCCCTTTTTTTGTTTTGTCATCCTGTCCTTATATGCATTAGCATCATCTGGCAGAGGAGCAGAGGCACCAGCAATGGAGGGATCTGCATCCCACAGGACCCAGGAGGCAGAGTCCACCGATGCTGTGGGCACAAGTGGGATGGAGGGCAAGGGGAGCACCACAACAGGGACTGAAGGGGACAGTTTTGACACAGATACCTCCTCCGATGGAAGCTCCCTGGTGGTGGCGGACACCTCTGTGCCCACCTCAGCTACAGGTGTAGCCGCCACCCCCCGAACCAGCACCGCCCTCCCAGCAGCCCCTCACTGAGTTGCCCATGCCCACTCACCCAGGAGGGTGGGCATCTCCTTCGCCCCAGGCACCTCAAGCCCTGCCCCAGTGAGCCCTGCTGCCCTGAGTGAGGAGGTTATTGACCTCCTGAGATCCATCTCTGTTGGGCAGTCAACCATTGAGAATGCCATCCAGTGGCTGGCAGCCCAAATGCAACAGACCAATGCATTTCTGGAGGCTATTCACACTGGCTTGGTGGCCCAACAAAGAACAATCTGGGCTCTGGGCTCTGGCCTCCTCTCTGATGGCAGCCATTGTCCCTGTTTCCAGCCTCCCCCCTCCAACTTCCTCTTCCAATCTCATTCCCCTCAACCCCAACCGATCCCAAGCACACAGTCAGACGAGCATGCACACAAGTCAACACACAAGAGTGGCAGAGGCAAACACAAGCACCACACTTCATCCCACAGGCACTCACACAAACACCATCCACATGCAGACATAACAACATCCACTGCCTCCACTCTGTCCCCGTCCTCCTCCTCCACCTCCCTCCCTGTTGCGTCTACACTCACACCTGCATGCACTACATCCACATCCTCTACCGCCATCACCAGCACACCTATCAGAACACACACCTCATTGGCAGTCACCATCCCAACAGCCATGCACACGTCCCCTGTGTCTTCTCCCACTGTGTCTGTCCCCCCCCAAGGTACACAAACGCAAGCACTCAGACACCCAAAAGCCATTCACCTCACAACAGCAGACAGACACCTCCCACAACCACTCCCTCTTCCTCCACTCCCAAACCTTCTACCTCTTCCCGCCCCAATGTCCCTAAGCAGATTTTCCTCTCCACCACTGACCTCTTCCCTAACACCGCCCCCCCATCCTTCACGCCTGGCCAGGGTGGCTAAAACCCAGGCAAGCACCTCAGCCACCCAGTCCACAGTCCCAGTAGTGTCCACACCCACTAGTGGTGGTAAAGGATCCAGGGCACCAGGCTGCCTCACGGAAAGGGTGCCTGCCCCAGCTTATGCCAGGAAGGGCAAGGAGCCATCCCCAGCTGCTGCCAGGAAGGGCAAGGAGCCAAACCCAGCTGCAGCCAGCCCCAGCTGCTGACAGGAAGGGCAAGGAGCCATCCCCAGCTGCTGCCAGGAAGGGCAAGGAGCCTACCCCAAGTGCTGCCAAGAACAGCAAGGGCCCTGCACCAGCAGGCAGTAAGGACAAGGGGCCTGGTGCTGGGACTCAGTCGGAGCCCCCACCACCAACCATAGTTTTGCAGCCATCAGAGGCTGCAGGGGATGGGCTGGAGCCTCCCCCCACAACCACCAGCAGCAGCAGCACCACCACCACCAGCAATGGGCAGCCGTCTAAGGCTGCAGGGGATGGTTGGAGCATCACCCCCACAACCAGCAGCAGCAGCACCACCCCCACCACCAGTAGTGGGCAGCAGTCCGAGGCTGCAGGGGATGGGCTGGATCTTCCACTCACAACCAGCAGCAGCACCACCACCACCAGCAGTGGGCAGCTGTCCGAGGCTGCAGGGGATGGGCTGGAGCTTTCCCCCACAACCACCAGCAGCAGCACCACCACCACCAGCAGTGGGCAGCGGTCTGAGGCTGCACAGGATGGGCAGGAGCTTCCCCCCACAACCACCACCAGCAGCAGCACCACCACTACCACCTCTGTACAGCCGTCACCGCCGGTGAACGGTCTATTGTCCTGCCTCCATGGGCTGTTGTGCGGCCTGTCCCATGCAAATCCTGTGGGAATGACACCCAGCTGAGAGTCTGTGACCTTGCACTCCCCAAGATCTGCATCACAGGGCATGATGCCCCCTCCAGAACCAGTGAGGAAGCCACCCACTCATCCTATCATCCCGAGGATGAAGAGCACAGGGCACAATGCCCCCTCCAGAACCAATGGGGAAGCCACCCACTCACCCCATCCTCCCCAGGATGAAGATCACAGGGCACAATGCCCCCTTCAGAACCAGTGGGCAAGTCACCCACTTGAGAGACTGTGGCCTTGCATTCTCCAGGACAGCGCACAGAGCACAATGCCCCCTCCAGGAGCATGTGGGTATGTCTCCCACTTGAGAGACTGTGGCCTTGCACTCCCCAGGACAGAGCACCGGGTATGTTGCCCCCTCCAGGACCAGTGGGGTTGTTCCATCTGCTGGCTGAGGTGCCACCCCTCTTCCCCATCCCCCTGAGGTGCCTGCCTATTTTCAAACTGATGCCCCTGCAGTGTTCTCTCCGTGTTGTTGCAGGAGACAAGTGGGGCCTTGGACTTTGTCATGTGGCCCTGTGGCCCATGCACATTGAGGACTGGGCAGTGTCCCTTGAATTGTACATATGTATATACTTTTATATTGGATGTATGTATTTCTACTGTATTTATATTATTACACTCACTTTCATCTCTTCGTGTTGTCCTTGCATTATTCTTGAGGGTGACGGGGTAAATATGTTTTCTTACTGCATCTGATTGTGTGTATGGTGTTGGGGGTGTGTGTTGTGTGTGTGTGTGTCACTCTCGTTTTCCTCCACCCCTCCCCTGTTTGCTAGGCGGCTGTACTCACCATGGTCATCTTCGCCGACGTTGGTGTTCGTGGTGGAGCAGGACGTAGAAGATCATCGGAAATATTTGCAGCTTGGGCTCCATGGCGGCTTGGTGGTTCCCTGTGTCTCAAAAGGTGAGTCCTTTCCCTTCTGTGCAGTGTTTCCGCCAGGCTTTTGATGTCATTGGAACCGCCCCAGAAAAGGTAGCGGATTGGGCTGTCATAATACGGTGGGCGGAACATTGGCTTCCTCCTGGCTGTAGGCATCTACTGCCGTGGTGGCTGGTTTTTCCGACCTGGCGGTGGGTATGGTAAAGTGGCTGTCTATCCGATCGCTTTCCGCCATGGGCATAATTTGGCGATAATTACCGCCAGCCTGTTGGCGGTATTACCGCCACTTTAGCACCGACCGCCAGGGTTGTAATGAGGGCCTAAGTATATTTTCCTTTAACATCTTCCACAAGTGTATGACCTTACAGCACTTAGCACTCACTGAATGTATGTTAGCAGGAAACTACTAGTGTGCCATATTTGTAACAGAAATTGTAATCTGTTAGTGCTAGTTTAAAAGCTTCAAAGGTAGCCAGTATAATCTGTTTCCAGAATAATGCTTAAATGTTCTCCCCATCTCTCCCTGGTGTTGCTTTCTCTGCTACGCCATTCTTAATACCCTCTCCTGTGTTGCTTTCATTCTCCTGCCCACCTGCTTCAAGAAAGCACACTTTAATGTCTTTTTTTTTTTTGTTACCAATAGAAATCGGATTGTCAACTAAAAAGAAAGCAGGCGCATCATTTTGTAGCTGCGTGCATGTGTGGCATGTGTGCCTACAAACTGATTCCAGTAGCTATCTCAAAGGCTTTTGTTTTTTTTTCAGTTTTAGCCACACAGCAGTATCATTGCTGCTGTGCAACATGACTAAAAAGCATTGGCAAAGCCAAAAGTCACAAAAGCGAGACATATTGGCCTTGCCAATGCTTATTTACGTAAGGTAGTGTATTAGTGCTATTTCTATCTATAACGTCACTTTTACCTTTCTTTTATCTGAAAAACATACAAACACACACATAATTATCTATCTATCTATCTATCTATCTATCTATCTATCTATCTATCTATCTATCTATCTATCTATCTCTCTTTATTTATTAATAATAATCAGTTATAGTTATCTCAAGCAACTATAACTCATGCCCTAAGGTAACTATGTCTCACACCCCCACCATGCACAATGTTCATATCCATAATTTCAATGCAAAATTTTATCAATTATGTCATAGAAGATGTCATGAGTAATTTAATATGTGGGGCAATTAGCAGTGCAAATCGAATGAGCAAGTTATAGTTACCTTAGGGCATGAGTTATAATTGGTGCATTTCAATGGTTTTGTACATTTAAAATGTGACTTTATCATTGTAATTTTTACCTAACTATAATGCTACTTTAACCTTTGTTTTTTCAGTAAATCGCTAGGGTTTATTTACATTAAATTAACATTTTATTACCCTATGTAAAGTCAACCCCCTGCCATGTCAGGCCCTGCGGCCCACCCTCCCCAAACCTATAGTGTCCCTGGGGACCCCATACTCCGGGGCCTGTGGGTGGGTGCCCATCCAGTGCTCCCGCCATACAGTAAGTTGGGGTGGCGGGGAGACCCCCAGGATACCCACAGCTCCTCCTGTTCCCAGCATCCACCCTTCCTGGGTGCTGCAGAAGTAGCTGTTTTTGTTTGCTCCAGCTGGGGGGGGGAGCAATGTGATTCTCTCTGCCTCTAAGAGCATAGACAGGGAAGCACCATTTTAAAGCGTGCACTGGGTTAATCCACCTCTGCTCCTTCACTGAACGATTTGCGCTGATCCATCAAGTTGGTCCAGAAAAATGGAGGGCCCAGAATATTGATCTTTCATATTAATTCCCAAGGTAACTTTGATCTCTGATGCAGATAAAAAATGGCTAAATCGAACTACACCTACTTTGTCAGAAATTTAGAACTTTACACAGAACGTGTGCTTTTTAGATCTCGCTTTTTCTGTCAGTGTCCCCAAGATATGGAACAACATCCACATATCCAGCAGGATAGCCCCAATGCTGCTCAAATGTAGGTAAGAGTCAGTGGTGTCTCTTAAAGTGATTTTTCGGTGGCACACAAGGGGCTACCGATAAAAGTGACGGGCCATCTGCAACGGGCAATCATAAAGACTGTCAATATTCTGGCATCTGCGTACTTCCTTTACACTCTTTCACTGAGATGCCAATGATTGGATGAGCATGTATTCTCAACCCCTGGGTAGGCCACTGATAGGTACTGTCAGAAAGTAGCTTTGCTTTTTACCCGAACTCCCCAGCGCTTGATCATTGCCTGCTATAAGCACCGGACCCAAACCTAAACTCACACAGATTTATAGAGGCAGTTCTTTCACAGTACACACTATACAGGAGTAATATGTTGCATGAAAAATCTCCAGAAACACAGCATCCTCAAAAATCAAATACTTAAGGAATTCAAGAATAAGTAAAAAGTGAAATGTAAACAGAAATAACATTGCTGTTCTCAGGCCGAGAGGCCAGTGCTTGCTTTTGCTGGCTGCAGCTGTTGCCTGGTGATGGAACACAAGTGGGGGGTAGAATAATTACACAAGGCACAATGGACGCATCAGTCCATCCCTAGCTGCAAAAGAGTTGAAGATCACTTCTTTAATGAACACAATATCACAAAGCAATAACTGTACACTTCCGCTTCCAAAATCCAGCACCCTCTCCTATCTCTTCTTTGCTTGCATTTGACTCTGTACAGTGCTCTGTTGCCTTTTGGTTAGGTATGTGCTATACAATACCACATACCTTTCTTAGAGCCTTGATAAAACAATTGACATTTGAGAAAGAAACAGAGTTCCATCACCTTACAAAGGAACTTGGCCTTCAGCATACTTCCTCTATATCATCACAGAACTCCCTTGGTGACAATATCCCCATAATGTATGGCAGCGGGTACTTTATCTCTTATCTCACATGTTAGTTGAAAATAACAAAGGGTCTGATTATGACCTTTCGGAATGGGATACTCCATTACAAACTTGACGGATATCCCGTCCGTCATATTACAAGTTCCGTTATATCCTATGGATCTTGTAAAACAGCGGCTGGGACATCCGTCACGTTTGTGACAGAGTATCCCATCCACCAAGGTCATAATCCAGCCCGTGGTGTATTCAGCAGAGGCGGAATGATTGCCTCAAGCAATCTAGCCTGGCATCCACATCGTGTACAAACCTTCTGAAAAGTAACTAATCACAGAACACAGGGCTCTGATAAAGTATGAATTTATAAAACGGGAAAGGAGTATAAGTGTGTCTTTTACATAAAATCACATTAACCCTGACAAGAAAGACCATGTGCAGGAAGTGTTTGTTCATTTATTGAAAGAGAGGTTTCGCAGACAAAACATCTTGTAAAGCAAGGCCAGGGATTGAATATTAGATGTTAAGGTGCTGCAAGAGTAGAACAGGCCGTGGTACGAGAAAGCAATAAGAACTTGAAACACAAGATGGAAACACAGACTAAAAAACTCCACTGGATCTTTAGATTGTGAGAATGCAAGATTTTAGCCAGGCACCATTCGGTGCTCAAAGATGGTAAATCAAAGCCATATTTTGTCCTATAGAAAACTATAAGTACATGTATAGAAAAGCATCTAAAAGGGTACACAGAATCACATCAACAACTATTTTAAAATGAACTCAAAGGAAGAAATTGCTTATCTACAGATACCCAAGACAGAAACCCCCAAGGAGCATGGTCTCAAAAGGCTTTCTCAAGAAGATCAAGGCTTTGATATACAGATGAGGAAATAACACCTAGGCTTTGTACAGGATGCATTTATATAAATGTTACTTAGATGCGGGCTTGGAAGAGGATCTGGTGACATTTACTAAGGCGGTCATTACAACATTGGCAGTAAAAGCTGCATACCGCCGTGCAGAAGACCGCCAACACACCGCCGCGGCCGCCGAAAACCGCCACAGCCATTATGACCCACAGCACGGAATCCGCCAAAATTCAGACACCCACACAAGTCCGCCACACCAAAGGTCAGTGATAAACTGGCGAAAAACAAAACCTCCACCGTCACGCCAAAAGAAATACGCCCACACTATCACGACACACGAATCCACGCGGCGGTCTTTCAACCGCGGTATTCCATTGGCGGTACACACCGCCGTGCTCAAAATACACACATATTTACAAAGCACAGCCAGATTGGACAATTCGAAATACACACACCTGATACACATACACACACCACTCGCACACACCCAATACAATATATAACACACACCCACATCACCCACAAACCCCTACGACCAAAAATCATGAACGAAGGCCGGAGAGAGACACCACCATCAACAATACTAGCATCCACATGCACACAACACCATCACCCACATAACTTCCACGCACCTCAAACTACACACCACTACATATCTGCACACTTATCACCCCACACACCACCCCACACATCACCTACACCACCCCATGGCACGGAAAAGACACCCCAGGTTCTCGGAGGAGGAGCTCAGGGTCATGGTGGAGGAAATCATCCGGGTAGAGCCACAGCTATTCGGATCACAGGTGCAGCACACCTCAATTGCAAGGAAGATGGAGCCATGGCAAAGAAAAGTGGACAGGGTAAACGCAGTGGGACAGCACCCAAGAAATCAGGAGGACATCAGGAAGAAGTGGAACGACCTACGGGGGAAGGTGCATTCCGTGGTCTCAAGACACCACCTGGCGGTTCAGCGGACTGGCGGCGGACCCCCACCTCCTCCCCCACAACTAACAACATGGGAGGAGCAGGTCTTGGCAATTCTGCATCCTGAGGGCCTCGCAGGAGTAGGTGGAGGAATGGACTCTGGTAAGTCAAATCTTAACTATTACATCCCCCACTCTACCTGCATGCCAGCACCTACCCCCACCCTCACCCTCACCCCCATCACTCTAACTCCTCACAAATGTCCCAACATCACAAACCACACATCCTAACCCCAAGCCCTGCATGCAACAACAAAACATGGACACCCATCAGTAAAGCATGCCCACTGCACATACCCATACACCCCCCTAAACCATCATCACACAAGGTCCCACACAGGAATGAAAGCACTGGGGTACACGGTCACCCACCCATTGCACACCATGCCACACACAGATGTAATAAACATCCTTTTATACCCCTGCAGAACCCCTACCCAACGTCAACGGACAGGAGGGTCCACACATGTCCACACCATCAACCGAAGAGGCCCACAGTGATGACAGTACCTCTGTCCAACTGGATATAGATGACCAGCTCAGCCCATCGGGGACCTCGGGACAGTCGGTTCCCCATACCCAGTCACAGGCCACCACAGAGCTTCCCCCCTCTGGAAACACCAGCACAGTACCCACCCAGCGGGCCCATACCACCGTCCCCAGGTCACGTCAATCAGCAGTGTGTCCACCACTACAGGGAACCCAGGCTAACCCACCACCCCAACAACAACAGGGACCTGGGGGCAGTGGTAGTGGGCACACGGTCCAGGGGACGGAGGCCCAGGAACACAGGGGAATTGGGAGGGCTGCTGTGCGACAGGGGGCGGACAGGCCCAGGGAACCGACTCTCCACGAGGCCCTCTCCTCCATCATGGGAGCCTACCACCACTCCCAGGAGACGATGGCAACGGTACTGGCCAAGTTTCAGGTGCCCAGCGCCTGCAGGAGGAACAGTATATGGGCTTCAGGGAGGAACTCAGAACCATCAATTCCACCCTGGGCACCATCATAGGGGTGCTGAAGGAAGTACTCAACACCAGGAGGGACACTGTGGCACAACAAGGGGCCCCTGACACTAGCCTGGACGATGGACTGCCCACCACCTCCGCCGGCGCTAGTGGACAGGAGGCACCACCACAGGACCACCACACCAGCACCCCACCCCCTGCAGAGGGAAAACCACCTCGCAAACAGTCCCTGAGATCCAGGAACAAGACAGAGAACGATGCCAAGACCCCCACCAAGAAATGAGACTAACCTGATTGTCATCCTACTGTCCCACTTTGTCACTCTGTCCATCCTTAAACTGCCCCAGCTCCACTTCCTATGCCCATTTTGGCAATGCACCTGGGAGACTAATAGACTGGACTCTGCCATGGACATTCCTCCGCCATCACCCCTCACCATTTTGCTACCCCTCCAATTGTGAGCACTAAAATAAACCCCCTTAAAGCACAAAACAATCTGGAGTCAGTCTGTGATTTCTGAATAGTGTATTGGCTATTACTGTGGCAAAAAGCTCTTTCATTTGTAATGTCAACATACCTATGTCACACAGCTCTAGTCCATGAGGAATTGAAGCAAATGTCACACTGTGGGACCCAGATCTGTGAAATCGTAAGGGAAAGTGACAACTCAGTGACCATACACTGGGTGAAAACGACAGACAGTAGAGAGGTAGTAGTATTTAAGTACATGTAGTAGGCAGGTTTGTATTCTTACCTGTGTTTCACTGGAAATATTGCTGGATCAATGAGTCCCTGTTATCCGTGTCTTCTTCCTCTGCTTCCTCGTCTTCACTGTCCACAGGCTCCACAGCTGCAACAACACCGCCATCTAGACCATCCTCCTGCAGAAAAGGCACCTGTCGTCGCAAAGCCAAGTTGTGAAGCATACAGCAGGTCACGATGATCTGGCACACCTTCTTTGGTGAGTAGAATAGGGATCCACCTGTCATATGGAGGCACCTGAACCTGGCCTTCAGGAGGCCGAAGGTCCGCTCGATCACCCTCCTAGTTCGCCCATGGGCCTCATTGTAGCGTTCCTCTGCCCTTGTCCTGGGATTCCTCACTGGGGACAGTAGCCATGACAGGTTGGGGTAATCAAAGTCACCTGCAAATGGCGAGGGACAACTGTTAGACACACACTAACCTGTAGGGATATCCCCAGACAACCATTCCCACTGTCTTGCTTCCAGGTGCTCACCTAATAGCCACACACGGTGCCTCTGGAGTTGACCCATCACATAAGGGATGCTGCTATTCCGCAGGATGTAGGCGTCATGCACTGAGCCAGGGAACTTGGCATTCACATGGGAGATGTACTGGTCGGCCAAACATACCATCTGTACATTCATCGAATGATAACTCTTCCGGTTTCTGTACACCTGTTCACTCCTGTGGGGGGTTCCAAAGCCACATGTGTCCCATCAATGGCACCTATGATGTTGGGGATATGTCCCAGGGAATAGAAATCAACTTTCACTGTAGGCAAATCCTCCACCTGAGGGAAAACGATGTAGCTCTGCATGTGTTTCAGCAGGGCAGACAGTACTCTGGACAACACGTTGGAAAACATAGGCTGGGACATCCCTGATGCTATGGCCACTGTTGTTTGAAATGACCCAATTGCAAGGAAATGGAGTACTGACAGCACCTGCACTTGAGGGGGGATTCCTGTGGGATGGAGGATAGCTGATATCAGGTCTGGCTCCAACTGGGTACACAGTTCCTGGATTGTGGCACGGTCAAGCCTGTATGTGATTATCACATGTCTTTCCTCCATTGTCGACAGGTCCACCAACGGTCGGTACACCGGAGGATGCCGCCATCTCCTCACATGTCACAGCGGACGGTGCCTATGAAGGACAACAGCGAGCATAGAGTCAAACAACTCAGAGGTACGTACCCACAGCTTACACAGAACACCAATCATAATCTACAAAGTGGCCTGTATGTGTGTTGAGTCTAGGCCTAGGTATGTGTGACGCAGTTGAAAATGAAGCCATGTGGGCCCCTGAAATGGCGGCTGCCTGACCTGTAAAGTGGGACAATGGGATGTGAGGTAACTATGCTGGCGTTGTACACCGTTGCGGTAGGCGGTCGAAGACAGCAGCACAATGCTGCATTGGTTAACATTGGACCCTATGGGTCCCAGGAGCCAATGACGATGTACGCCGGCGGTGACGGTACGCACCGCCGCGGACGTGACCACCATTTTCTATCTGTTCAATCACTCGATACCTGATCTTCAACAGGAGAGGACCTACACTGCAAGTGCTGCTGTGACCTCGGTCTGGAAGAGACAATGGCTCGAGTGTCTGGGGAAAGGGCCCCTGCCTTCACATCGGAGGAGTTGGAGAAACTCATGGATGGGGTCCTCCCCCAGTACATGCTACTCTACGGTCCTCCAGACAAACAGGTAAGTACATTGGGAGCATGCTGTATGGGCTATGCCTGTGTGGAGAGGGGTGTATGTAAGAAGGAAGGGGGGAGAGTGCGGCATGCATGAAACAATGGTAAATGCATGTGCCACATGGCAAGGGTATGGATGGGGGCCAATCACTTTGACGGTGCAGTTGGTAATAAGTTTCTCTTCCCCCTGTACAACTCATGTAGATCAGCGCCCACCAGAAAAAATATATTTGGCGTGCCATCGCCAAGGACGTCCGGACCCTGGGGGTCTACCACAGACGGAGCACCCACTGCCGGAAAAGATGGGAGGACAGTCGCCGATGGAGCAAGAAGACTGCAGAGGCTCAGCTGGGGATGGCCTCCCAATGTGGGAGGGGTGCCCGCTGCACCATGACCCCCCTGATGTTCAGGATCCTGGCGGTGGCGTACCCGGAGTTAGATGGGCGCTTGAGGGCATCACAGCAGCCACTAGGGGGTGAGTACACTCTCATTCTGCTGATTTTGCGCACAGTGGAGGTGTCTGGGTGGGGAAGGTGGGCTGTGGGTTTCCCTAGGCCAGGGCGAGTTCCGTAGGCAAGGTCCCTCCGTAAGGCAGGCCATGTGGCACCCCACCGCACCTCTGTAGAGTGCCAAGTACACCTAGTCATGCCCCTGTGTCTTCCATGTGTGCAGATGTCGTCCATAGCCTTGTAGGCCATTTCCCAGGAATTGACCAGTGGAGCCCAAGAGCGGGCACCGGAGCACCAGGGGGCTGCATCCCACATGGCCATGGAGGGCCACACTACAGAATTGGACTTCACCAGTGGGACGGAGGGCGAGGGGAGTTCCACGGCGGGGACAGGAGCTGAGACCAGTGACACGGACTCGTCCTCTGATGGGAGCTCCCTTGTGGTGGCGGCAACATCTGTGCCACCCCCATCTACAGGTTCAGCTGCCACCCCCCCTTCCAGCACCGCCCTCCCAGCAGCCTCTCAGCCTTTGCCCCGTGCCCACTCACCCGGGAGGGTGGGCATCCCCTTCGCCCCAGGCACCTCAGGCCCTTCCCCAGTCACCCCTGCTGCCCTCAGTGAGGAGGCCATTTACCTCCTCAGCTCCCTCACTGTTGGGCAGTCCACCATTTTGAATGCTATCCAGGGTGTCGAAAGGCAGTTGCAACAAACCAATGCATTCGTGGAGGGCATTCATTCTGGTCTGGCGGCCCTTCAGCGAGCTTTTCAGACTCTGGCCTCAGCACTAATGGCAGCCATTGTCCCTGACTCTAGCCTCCCCCCTCCAACTTCCTCCACCCAGACCCAATCCCCTGTACCCCAGCCTATCCCAAGCACACCTCTAGACCAGCATGCACACACGTCAACACACAAGGGAAGCTCAGGCAAACATAAGCACCACACATCCCACAGGCACTCACGCAAGCATCATACCCATGCAGACACACCAACATCCACTGCCTCCACTGTGTCCCCCTCCTCCTCGTCTCCCTCCTCCCTCCCAGTCTTGTCTACACTCACACCTGCATGCACTACCTCTACAGCCACTACTACCATCACCAGCACACCCACCAGCACACCCCGCTCACGTGCAGTCACCACCCCCACTACCATTCACACGTCCCCTGTGTCCTCTCCCAGTGTGTCTGTGACGCCCCCTCCCAAGATACACAAACGCAGGCACTCACCCACCCAACAGCCATCCACCTCACGACAGCCTCCAGCGCATGCACCTTCACCCAAAGTCAGCAAACGAATACCTCCTACAACCACAACCTCTTCCTCCACTCCCAAACCCCCTCCAGACCCGTCCCAGTGTCTCCAAAAACTTTTTCTGTCCAACCTTGACCTCTTTCCACACCTCCCCCACCCCGTCCGTCTCCTAGGTCCCGAACTAATACCTCAGCCACAACATCTCCAGGACCAGTGGTGCCTTTAGTCACCGGAATCTGGAGTGCACCAGCCATCAGGACAGCCAGTGTGGCACGGAGCCACAGCACAGACTGTCCCCCACCTGTCAACCATCAGAAGTTGCCCAGTGCCCGGCGGGAGAGTGGGAAGACTCCAGCCACCAAAGCCGCTCCCAGGGGTACAGGTGGGAGCGTGGAGTCAGCTGCGACACCTTCCAAGGTGGGGAAGGGGCACAAGAAACTCAGCAAGTCTGGAAAGAGCAGCACGGCGGAGAAGACCGCCACCAGCCCTGCTGCCCAGGAGGCCACCGCCAGCACCTGCCCAGGAGGCCACCGCCAGCACCTGCCCTGGAGGCCACCGCCAGCACCAGCCCTGCTGCCCAGGAGGCCACTGCCAGCACCAGCCCAGCTGCCCAGGAGGCCACCTGCCCAAGAGGCCACCACCAACACCAGCCCTGCTGCCCCGGAGGCCACTGCCACCAGCCCTGCTGCCCAGGAGGCCACCGCAAGCACCAGCCCAGCTGCCCAGGAGGCCACCGCCAGCACCAGCCCAGCTGCCCAGGAGGCAACCGCCAGCACCAGCCCTGCTGCCCAGGAGGCCACCGCCACCAGCCCAGCTGCCCAGGAGGCCACCGCCAGCACCAGCCCTGCTGCCCAGGAGGTCACCGCCACCAGCCCTGCTGCCCAGGAGGCCACCGCCAGCACCAGCCCAGCTGCCCAGGAGGCCAGCACCAGCCCTGCTGCCCAGGAGGCCACAGCCGTCATCCCCGCTGGGACAGAGAGGACCGCCAGCACAAGCCCCGCTGGGCCATGAAGGACCGCCAGCACAAGCCCCGCTGGGACAGAGAGGACCGCCAGCACAAGCCCCTCTGGGCTAGAGAGGACTGCCAGCACAAGCCCCGCTGGGCTAGAAAGGACCGCCAGCACAAGCCCTGCTGGGCCATGAAGGACCGCCAGCAGCTGAGCCACTGCAAAGGAGCCCGCCGCTCCAAGCACCGCTGAACAGGGCACCGCCGTCTCAAACACCGCTGAACAGGGCACCGCCATCTCAAGCACCTCTTGCCCATGAGTGCCAAGGGCACTGACGCTACTGAGTCCGTCACGGGCAGAATGAAGCACTCTGGGCACCATGCCCCCTCCAGAACCAGTGGAGAGATCCATCCACTACCTCTGTCCTTAGCAGGATGAAGCACTCTGGGCACCATGCCCCCTCCAGAACCAGTGGAGAGATTCATCCACTACCTCTGTCCTTAGCAGGATGAAGCACTCTGGGCACAAGGCCCCCTCGAGAACCAGTGGAGACTGTTATCCACTTGAGAGACTGTGGCTTTGCACTCCCCAGGATGGAACAGTGGGCAACCCACCCACTGTAGAGACTTGAGAGACTGTGGCTTTGCACTCCCCAGGATATGGCAGTGGGCAACCCAACCACTGGAAAGACTTGAGAGACTGTGGCTTTGCACTCCCCGGGATAAAGCAGTGGGCAACCCACCCACTGGAAAGACTTGAGAGACTGTGGCTTTGCACTCCCCAGGATATGGCAGTGGGCAACCCACCCACTGTAGAGACTTGAGAGACTGTGGCTTTGCACTCCCCTGGATATGGTAGTGGGCAACCCACCCACTGGAAAGACTTGAGAGAGTGTTGCTTTGCACTCCCCAGGATGCAGCAGTGGGCAACCCACCCACTGTAGAGACTTGTGAGACTGGCTTTTCACTCTCCAGGATATGTCAGTGGGCAACCCACCCAATGTAGAGACTTGAGAGACTGTGGCTTTGCACTCCCCTGGATATGGCAGTGGGCAACCCACCCCCTGGAAAGACTTGAGAGACTGTGGCTCTGCACTCCCCAGGATGCAGCAGTGGGCAACCCACCCACTGTAGAGACTTGAAAGACTGTGGCTTTGCACTCCCCAGGATTGAACAGTGGGCATGTGGCCCTCTCGTGGATTTGGTGTCATGCATTCAAGCGGCTGAGGTGCCCCCCCTTTCCCTTCCCCTGAGGAGCCTGTTTTCTTGCTCTCTGATGCCCCTGCAGTGTTCTGTCCGTCATGGTCTGGGATCTTGTGTGGGCCTCGCCAATACCGTGTGGGCCCAGTGTTCCACGGACTTAATTGGAGCACTACCTGGACTACTATGCTTGGTGTATATTTTGTTAATGGGGTATATATATATATATTTTTGCCGACTTGATTTTAATATATTACAATGGTTACACTCATTTTCTATTGTCTTTGCATTCTTCCGGGGGGTTGGGGGGTGTAACTGTGATGTATCAATAAGTATTAGTGTGTGTGTTGTCGTGGGTGAGGGTGGGGGTGGGGGTGTTGCGTGTGTGTGTCCCTGTTTTTTCCCTCCCCCTCCCCTGTGTCGTAGGTGCAGTACTCACCGTGGTCTTTGCTGCCGGCGTTCGTGCTCCTGGTAGAGGAGCAGGAAGACTATCGCAGGGAGAATTTGGAGTTCCGGGTCCATGGTGTCCTAGTTCCTCGTGGGGTGTGTAGAGGTGAGCGTTTTCCTCTGATGAGGTCAGCACGCAGTCACGCGCTGACATCATAAGACGTCACTTGGGTGGTCGGGGATTAAAGGGAATTGATTCCCCTTCCATGCATGCCTAGGGGAGGAGGGTGGGAAGCCGGCGGGGGAGCGCTAGCGCTCCACCCTTGGGCTGGGTGCTGGATGTAACGGTTACATCCTTGGCACCCGAGTGGTACAGCCAAGGACGTAACCGTTACATCCAAGGTACCCAAGAGGTTAAAGAACGTGGATTGGGTTTTTGTGTGGCTTAGTTTTAAGGTATAGTAGAACAGAGGAATGTTGGGAGTTCCTTTGAAAACAATGGAGTGCTCTGGGCTTCTAATAGCCGGTAGAAGCCCAGAGGGCCAACATTCCAATACTTTATTCACAGCTTTTGCTGTGAACAAAGGCCTCGCGGAGCCTGGGGGAATTTCAATCCCCTCCGGCTCCGTGAGGCCTTTCGTTAAATTTATTAGAACATTATTCCCTCTAGTGGCAAAATGTTCTAATAGCCTTAAAGCCCTTCCTAGCTGGCCTATACCAGCATTAAAGTTCCCCTTCCTTGTAAATGCTGGAGTGGGCCTTTAATGGCCAGTATAGCCTGCTAGCTACGGCATGCTATAAGTCTCTACTCTAGACATCGAGGACTGATAGTTTGTTAGCACTTATTTAAACATTGAATATCAGTGGCAGACATGACCTTGAGGTAGCACTTAGTGCTGTCTTTGTCCTGGTGGAGGAAGATATCTGGGTTGGCTAGGATTTAAGGTTGTAAAGTTTGCAGATCATAGTGGCAAGAATTAGCCCTTTAGATCCAGCAGTAATTTTAATGTTTCCAGTCTAATATATTACTTTTCATTTGAAAGGAATGAGGAAAGCCATTTGCAGAGTGTGACAGAGATGGCATTTTGTGAAAATAGAGTGTTCGATAGGACTTTGTGGTAGGTGATGTCAAAATGCTGTGATGAGGTAGAGGAGGACAGAAGGAAGGGCTCTCCTTCAACTATGATTTGTAGGATGTCATCCACAAATTGTAGTTTCAGTTCTGCAGTTCTGGTAGAAGCTGGATTGAAAAATCTAAAGAGATACATGATCATCTATGTGACTCACAAATTGCTGTGTAACTTCTTTTTCAAAGACCTTTCTTCAAGTGATCAAATGAGGATGCTGTACTCATGTTTGAAGCACAAACCGCTGATAGGGATTACTTCTTATTATGCTTGTGACCCAAATTCCAAGTTGGTCGGATCCCCTGTGTAATCGTGGAAGAGAGACTCCCATGTGGATATTGGGCATTTATGGTGTCTTTGCAATCAGTCTACCTCTGTCTACGATCACAAGTCAGCTGCCAAACATAACACCAGCTGAGAAAGTGGGGACTATCTATGAATTTGCAGAGCCCATAACAGTAGATGAGGAATCCTATTTTGTGTCTCTGGTGATCTGCCACTGACCCTTTGTGTCCGCACCAGAGGCAAGAAACATGTTGACAACAAACTGAACTAAGTCACAATTGATGTCCTAGGAGTTCCACTCATTTGACTTTTTAGCCTTTACAAGAGTGTCAACTAAGAATAAAAGTGATTTGGGTACCTTTAGTTAATTTTAAACATTAAGGGCCTCATGTTGGCAGTCTAACAGACTGCCCTATTATAAGTTATACAGGCATGACTGCTGACCGCCAACCAAAAAAGGCAGACCACCAGTGGACCGGAAGCCTGGAAATAGGTGGTTTGTACTCCAGCACTGACAGTTCCATGACCAATCACTGGTTGTATTATAAGTCCAAAGTCAGTTTGGTGGGCACCCATGGTGGTCAGCCAATAGCAGTCCGAACCAAGGCGGTTTGTGATCACCAAAGTAATACATAACAGCACATTGGATGGATTTGAAAACAACACAGCTGACACACATTGCCACACTCGAAACACCTGCAAAGGACACTATAAAACACACACCTTCACACACCACAGTCCTCTACATTTTCACAGAAAGACTCAGCAAGACAGAATTGCTCTTTCCCACACTGCACAGATGTTAGGCACCTTTATCTTTTTTCACCATCTCATACAACACCCTCTACACACTTTTGTCTAGTCACACCCTTTGGCACTACTTCTCTTTAGTAAGTCACTGTCCGCTATAACATATTTTAACTTTTTCTCAACATGGCACATATTAAAAATCCCTGTTTCACTGATGGAGAGTTAAGAGTCATGGTGGATGAAATCATAAGAGTAGAGCCACAATTGTTAGGAGCCTAAGTACAGCACACTACTCTCAGTAGGAAAATGGGAATGTGGGAGAGAATAGTTGACAGAGTCAATGCTATAGCACCACCCTGCACACAAGGGAGGACATCAGGTAGAGGTGGAATGACCTCAGGGGCAAGATCTGTTCCCTGGTCTCCAGGCACTAGCTGCAGGCCAAGAAGACTGGTGGTGGCACTCCCACTCCTCCATTATGACTCTTTCCCTGGGAGGAGAATGTCTTCGCCATCTTGCATTTTGAGGGCTTGAAGGAATACCTGGGGGAGAGGAGTCTGGTAAGTTACAACCAGACAAATGTCACCAAATGCCATGTCATGCATGCTCACTGGTCACCTTGTGCCACCTTCACTGTCACTCCACTCACCAGCCCAGTGACCCCTGTATGGCATCTCACAATTGAAGTAGACGCACATGGGGGAAAACATCTGTGTAAAGTGTGTGTATTACATGGACTGACATGACTACTATTCTCAGCAGGCACTACTTCTGTAACTCCAAACACCAGAACAGTGGTCACTACTCCAAATATCCTTGTATGTAAAGTCCCAATTGTAGTGTACTCAACTGGGAGGATAACATTTGTATAGAACGTGTAGTAAAGGGAATGATATGACTGCTACAGCCAGGAGGCACTGTTACTGTTACTCCACTCAGCTAGACCTGTGTTCTCTGCTCCAAAGAACCTTATTTGTCAACTCCTAATTGAAGTGGACTCACCTAGGAGGATAACATTTCTATAGTGTGTGTAACACAGGGACTTACACAACTGCTAAGGATAGGAGTCACTGTTACTGTTACTCCACTCAGCCAGCCCTGTGTCCTCTGCTCCACAGACCCCTGTTTGTCAACTCCTAATTGAAGTGGACTCATCTGGGAGGATACCATTTGTATAGTGTGTGTAGTACAGGGATTGACATGACTGCAAAGGCCAGGAGGCACTGTTACTTTTACTACACTCATCCAGCCTGTGTCCTCTGCTCTGAAGACCCTTGTTTGTCAACTGAAGTGGACATTTGTATAGGAGGATAAGATTTGTATAGTGTGTGGTCTGTAGTACATGGACTGACATGACAACAACCCCCAGCAAGCACTATTTCTGTATCTCCAAATACTAGAACAGTGCTCACTTGCTCAAATACATGTTACTGAACTCTCAAGTGGAGTGTGCTCAGTAGGGGAAAACATTGGTCAAGAGTGTGTACTAGAGTGAGTGACATGACTGTCACTCACAGGAGGCCCTGTGCCTGTAACTCCAAACACCAGCCCAGTGTTCTCTTCTCCAAAGAACACTGTTTGTCGATTCCCAAATGAAGTTTACTAACCTGGGGGAATAACATTTGTCAAGCACTGGGGAGTAATGAGAGTGACAGAACTGCAACTCACAGCAGGCACTGTTCCTCTAACTCCAAACACCAGGCCAGTGTTCTCCCCGCAGAAAAAAACCCTGTGTCTTAACTTTCACTTGAAGTGTACTCACCTGGGAGGATACCATTTGTGCATTGTGTGTAGTACAGGGAGATACATGACTGCCACTCACAGAGGGCTCTCTTACTGTCACTCAACCACCAGTCCAGTGTCATCATCTCCAAAGACTCTTGTTTGGGAAATCACACAAGAAGTGTACTCAATTGGCTGGGGGAGGGGGTACATTTCACAAGTGTATGAAGTAGATAGAGTGACGTGACTACTAAGGCCAGGAGGCTCTGTCTCTCCAACTCAAAACAGAAGACCAGTGTACACTTGTCGAAATACTGTTGTTCGTTAACTAACAATGGAAGTTTATTCTCCCCGTGGAAGATCACATTTGTCTAGTGTTGGGAACTAGTTAGAGTGACATGAATGTACAGCCCAACGGGCCTTGTGTTGCTAACTCCAATCACCAGCCCAGTGTACACTTGCCCCAGTACATCTGTTAGTGAACTCTCAAAGGACGTTTACTCACCTGGGAGGATCACATTTGTCTAGTTTTCGGGAACTAGAGGAGTGACCTGAGTGCAACTCCCAGGAGGCACTGTTCAAGTGACTCCAAATAGCAGAACAGTGGTCACTAGTCCAAAACTCCTAGCCTGATCACTCTCAAATCATGTTTACTTACCTGGGTGGACCAAGACACAGATCATGCTCAACTCTGAAATGTGGCTGGCCACCTTGCTCAATCTTGAACTGCTAACCCAAGATGAAACTATTGAGCATAGGAAGGACAGCTCACACAGTGTGCAACATAAATGATCAACAAAACATCAAGATGCATCACCAGAATGGAATTGGCTGCAGAAGCATTCACAATGCACTGACCACATGATGACTGCAATCACATATACAATGAAGTACTGGGTCAGCCTGCATAACATTAAAATAGGCCTCAAAATGGCCAAAGTCACATCCTGCCCAGCCACTGTATTGCCTGCACTGGTGCAAAGACGTAAATCTGTGCCCATCCTCACAAGTGCTAATAAACTGCCTAATTCAGCAGCTGCTTGACTTAAATGGAAATGGAATGCTTCACAAATGTCCGCTTAATACAGCCAGTATCATGGGTACCTGTCAGAATAGGGTTACCTGCAAATCAACTATGTACACAAGCTTTTCAAAATATCACTGTAAACATTTGGGGGTTGATGTAACACTACCACTAGTAACATTGTATCTTTCACATCAACAGGTCGAGCTGCCATTGGGCACACAGAGGCCACAGACAAGATTGCCACTTCCCCCAGGATGAAGCCCTCACTGAAGGCAACACTCCTAGGCATCTGGACATGGAGGGTGGTTCTGGCCCACCTGGACAACGTGGTCAGACCCCTACAGTGAGTCTCACTGAGCCCTCATCAGAACCTCCCAGCCCAATTGCCTCAACGTCACAGGCAGCCAGTCACCACCCAACCTGTGTCCCGATGACAGTGGTAACCATCTTGTGACCCCAGTCCAGGATCTGGAGTCGTAGCACAGCACCTCGGCTAATGATGGTCCTAGAACCAGTAGTAGGTGCCACCCTGTGGCAAGGGCACAAGCCTGTGGGGGTAGGGTGCATGGGAGGGATGTTGTGGGCCATGGGTGAGGCCACTGGGGATACCCTGGCTAGGACATCATCAGCCAAGTCTTGAAGGTCTACCAGGAGTCCTAAGGTGAGATGGGCCAGGTAGTGGCTGAACTCCAGAAGACAAAGCAGCTGCAGAAGGACATCCATAAGGATGTGCTTCAACTTTGGGAGGCCACCAATACCAACCAGGCCTCCCTAACAGGGGTATTGAGAGACATTAGATGTACCCTGATTAGGGATCGTCAGCAACACTCTACCCCTTCCTTTGGCACAGCAACACCACGCCCTTTTTCATGGGTGCCAGCCACTGGAAGGGAGGCTCTGTCAGGGGGATAACCCAGCACAGAAACCTCTGTCCCTGTAGCAACAGCCCCCTCCACGCAAGCGGAGACATCCAGCGATGAGTCAAGGAGTTGCAGATGGCCAGACTCCAACCACTGCCAGCAACTGTCCTCTTCCTGAAGGAACTCCTTTGTATGCCACATATTCATTCTGTTGACTGTTCTTCAACCACATTCAATTTCCCACAGGAGGAGTACACTGGACTTTGGACTTCCAATGCTGTGGCATCTACTACAATGACTTAATCCACCATGACGGAACCCTCCACTATTCTGTTCTATCATGTTCCTTATTTTTATTCTATGCACAAATTCACAATAAATACCATCTATCACAAAGTTTGTGTCTGCTTGCTTCTGTTTCAATTCTTGCTATGTAGAGATGTAAGACAATGAAAGCTGATGATGAAGACACAAGATACTAGTGCAAAGAGGGATGTGTACAGGTACGGTGTCCTGCTAAGGATTACCACCAATACACACAAACACAAGTGTCTGCTCTCACTAAATATTTTATTTCACTACACAGCATATAGGCTGTCCATATGTGTGGACTGTCATAGCCAAGAATGGCTGACTCATTTTGTGTCAAGGTAGAGATATCTAGGTACAGTCCCCAGACCACAGAAGGAAGGGCCTTGTCAGACATTGTCCTGAAGCATAGGTAAATTGACGTCACCAGCTTGGGCCTTATCACATACCAAATCAAATAATCCTACATCAGATATACCAATATACAGACAGACAGCAGTACAACAGTCTCTGCTCATAGGTCCATCATAATCCAATGACCATGCATCTGGTGATATGACACAAACATAGGTCAGTGTTGTGGCACAGGCACTGTGGCCTGCAATGATGAAACATATCTACCGCCACATACAGGTCATACAAGAAGAATGTTAAGTCTATGTGAAGGGTGAATTGCACTTGATGACAACATATTTCATGGCCACATATTCACACACATGAAGCAATCAGTCCACCACAGCACACGAAACAAGTACAATGTGCACTTCAGTCCTTCAACCCACACACTATCCAAGATGGCTTGGCACAGGTCTCATACACCCCAAATCTGCAACCCACATTACCTGGAACAATCCTTGTCCACTTCCTATATCGGAACAGCATCAGATACCTGCCAATTATGAGGATGTTGAGGTGAATGTACCTGTACAAAGACAAAACAAGGAGCATAGATCTGAAAACATATTTATTGCACAAATCACATAGCATGCATCTGGAAATGAAGTTACATGAGACTGACACAAACAAAGCAGCTACATCAAGATGGGGATATGTCAGAGGCTAACTCTTCAAGCACCCTTTGGCTGAATATTGCTAGGCACTGGCTCTCCTGTGTTATGCCAAAATACTCTACTCCATACATTCTGACAACTACAGTCCTTCATATAGTCACAGTCATCACATCATATGACATACTTACACTCGTGAAATGTTTTTATTGATGCAATCTTCTCGCAAGTCAGATCCTTCCTTTTCACCACTGTCATCCTCACTTCGCATTTCAGGAGGCTCACCCAGTGGCACTGCACGCTGCCACTCCTCTGGGATGTATGGGATGTTCCTCCTCAGGGCAATGTGATGGAGCATGCAGCAGGCCACAATATCTGACGCACTTTCGCAGGTGAGAAGAAGAGGGCCTAACCCTGGCCTTCAGAAGCCCAAAAGCCCGCTATGCTACTCGCCTTGTTCTTGCATGGGCCTCATTGAAGCGGACATCTCCCCTGGCAGAGTTGGATTCCTCAGCAGTGCCAACAACCAAGGATGGTTTGGATATGCTGAGTCTCCTGTTAAGGAATGGGACATATGTGTAACAATGAGACCCTCTTATCAGACATTTCTCACTAGACATTGCACACACACAAACAGGACAGATGCGACTTACCAACCAGCCAGGCCCTCTCTGGGTACAGTTGTGACATCAGCTGGGGGATCATGCTGTTCCGCATAATGAAGGCATTATGGACTGAACCCAGAAAATGGGCACACACATGTGAAATGTATAGATCTGCCAAACATACAACTTGGACGTTGATAGAAAGGAAGTTCTTTCTGTTGCAGTATACTTGTTCATTGGCATGCGGTGCAACCAAGCAAACATGTGTGCCATTAATAGCCCCCACCACATGTGGGATGCATGCAAAACTATAAAAGTCAGCCTTCACAAGGGCTAAATCCCCATGCCGGGGAAACTGGATGTAGCTGTCCAGGTGATTCATCACTGCTGAGAGGACATCCTTCAACACCAGACTCAACATACGTTGGGACATACCAGCAGTTTGGACCACTGCATGTTGGAAGAACCCTGTGGCGAGGAAGTACAACACTGACATGACTTGCACAATTGGTGGTATGCTATTTGGATTACTAGTAGCTGGTATCAGTTCTGGCTCCAACTGATGACATAGATCCACTATTATTTGCTGATTCAGATGATACAGGAGGCTGATGTGTCTTTCTTCCATGGCCTGAAGGTCTGGCAGTGGATGATAGGCCACTGGTTCTCGTATTCTCACTCTCCCTTGGTACCATATACATGACAGGAAATGAGTTCTGACATTAGTCATTGTGTCCACAGCAACATACATGATGCATGTCAAGGTTATATGTGACAAGACAATTTATAAGGGATAGACATGGCAAACAGTACACATCATAGCTGATAATGACACAAGGGTCATATGTTTCCCCCTGGGTTTGCCACAGATGTGTACACATCATGTATCGGGGCCTAAATCAGAAATGTGCATCACAAGTGTCACTTGGAATGTGACTGGATGTCCTGAGCACAAAAATGACCTTTGACGGATATAGACTGTGCCCCACTGTAAATTTCCATCTGTGCCCTGCAACATGCTACAATGGTGTTTGAGTAGTAGGACAGATATGACAAGTGAAGAGGAACAGGTTTTTATGTGCACAAAACAAGATTTTTTGAGATGTGACACAGTGTTAAAAACCAATACCACATTTTATGCCACTAAAATGGTGCCTGCCTGAGCTACTCCACTGGACATTCGAAACCGCCCACGATCGCTGCCAGAAGTCGTCATGGTGCGACGGACACAGTCATAGGCTAACATTGCTACCAGTGACGGTCACTGACTGTGTCCGCCAGCGTTGATGACCACAGATGTGACTGCCATATTTTGCAAAATTCCTCACTTGATTCCTGACACTAATTCCAGCAACATCTCCACTACCGAGCTGCTGTGTACTGCCTCTGGGAGCAATCATGCCACAGCAGGTGATAGGGCCCCTACCTTCACACCACAGGAACTGGAGAGGCTGGTGACTGAGGTCCTAAATCTGCGTGGACAGATCTTTGGTACAACAGAGGAGCAGGTGAGTGCCTCATGTGCATAGTTTTCTCTGTACTTTCTCATCCTTTCCCTCCTCACAGGCTAGCATGTGCCCATGTGTGGCATATCGAATACTCATGTGCCTATAGGTGCAGTCTTTGTGGCAGCAGTAGGAGAGTCAATGTGCCCGTATTTGTGACCAGTGCCACATACTGAGTTCATTCACATTGTGTTCCCTGATCCACCTTGTGTCGAACGCACATAACTAGATGAAGTGACATTACAGCCATACACTGACATCTGTTTCCTCATGAATGTTGTATATGTGAGGAAACATGTATGAGCATGAGAGCATGAGCTGAGTATGCATCTTGCGCGTGCCAGTTGTAAGCAACATGAGCTATGTGAATGTTGCCACAGAGATTTCTTCACACATCTGCCCTTGTTTGACTGTTGTTTTTAAGGCATATCATCACTCTCTCTGCCCTCCAGATGGCCTCGCACACCACATCCCAATTTGCTGTTGGCTACATGATAGACTGTCATGCATGGAAGTGTTTGGAATGGAGTGTCATGTCGGTTCAGTATGCTCAGCCTGCAGAGACCAGGACATGTATTTCCCAGTATGGGTCCTGCTCTAGGCCGGGGTGGAGTCACTATGGCTATGCAACCGTGGCACTGTGTCCACTCCCTGTACCCCAGCAGTTCCTGTCTTGTGGCCAATATGAGGCTCTGGTGTACAAACCTGCCCAGAAAGCCTCTTTCCTTGGATAAGATTGGGAATGGGTACAGGGGTGTGTTACTGATCTGTGACAGATGTGCACTTAGCATCATTGTAAATGTGTGTCTCTGACTCCTGACAGGTCCCTTACTCCCACAGAACAGTTGTCACCTTCATACAGATCATATTTGTCCTGTGCAGGCTCATTGCATAACTGACATTTCCACAGTACAGATAGTGTGTTGCTTCTTGGGAGACCATGCTATGGCTCAGTAGCTTGGTCACATAGCAGAAACTGGTCAATGCATTCCTTTGTTTGCTGGATGCCATGTCTGTAGAATGGACACATATGTCCAAAAGCACATTCTATGGCACAGATATCATAGATACCACAGAACTTCACCCCCTAAAGTGGCATGAGTCTGCATTTGTTATAGAAAATGTCCACACATAGACAGGGTAGACACTTTCTGTACCCACCATTCCAGTCATTGTTACCCATGTGTTTTGTTTGAGTTTGTACTCTGTCAGTAGCCTTAGGGACTCTATGCAGAGATCCATTCTCACAGTGTGTGAATGTGTTGGTCCATTCATAACTGAGGAGTCTACCTTTCAGAAGCCAGGGGTGTGATGTGCCTCTTAGTGGTTCACATCTCAGTCAGGTTGCTAGAGCACATCCTACAAGATGTCAGTAAGCCTATCTAGTCATTGTAGGGCCTGAGCAGGGTGGTGTGCTGGTCAGCAGATTGGGAAATGTTTGTCTGTAGTCATGTCCTTATAGTTATTGGTTTGTATTTGTGACATTTGGGAAGTATTGACAAAATGGGAAAGTCCTACCTTGATGTATCTGACATGTAGGTGACTGAACCACTTGCAATGAAATGTGTGATCATGATCTCTTGGTTTGTCTTTTGCATCCATGCAGGTCAATGTCCATCAAAAGAAAGGGCTATGGAGAGCCATCGCCAAGAAGGTGTAGACCCTAGGGGTCCACAGCAAGTGGAGCGCCCACTGCAGAATGAGGTGGGAGGACCTGAGACCCTAGGCTTGGAAGATCGCTGTGGCCCAGCTGGGGCTGTCCTCCCAATGTGGGCGTAGTGCCCGTCGGACCATGACCCACCCCAATGGCCACCATTCTGGAGGTAGCCTATCCAGAGCTTGATGGGCGTTTGAGGGTAGCACAGCAGCCACAAGGGAGTTAGTACAGGGCATATTCCTGACTCTCCCATTGCCAAGTGATTGAGTGAGGTTCTGACTGCTCCCCCTGAAAATTAGTGATGAGCCACCTGTCACACAGTAAAGGATAGATTTTTTGTGTTGGCATGTCATGTGTTTTGTACTGATTGACTAGATTGACTACTGGGCCAGGGACCTAGGAGAAAACTGGGTGGAAGCCTCACACCACTGGGACTTAGAGGACCACATATAGCTGTGTACAGTTATCAACCACATACTGTTTGTTGTAGTAGTGTGTGTATTTCCTATGTAGCAGACCAGTACTTCTCAGAGTTCTAGGCCACAGGTAAGTAGGTGATGGATCACTGTCCTCAGCCATGTGTCTGTGTAAATGTATATTTTGGCATCTGCCACCCAGAAGCTTGTTTTCTCAGTGTATTATGGTTGCTGGTGTCACACTGCAGTCTGTAATATAAAGATGTCCAACATACATGTGACAGGGCTTACCATGTTCTTTGTGTGCAGCAGTAGCTCTCTACTTTCCCTTAGTAAGTGGGGAATGTCAATTGACATGAATCATGTGCCATCAGTATTCCAACATTCCTTGTGCCTACATGTCAGCATGTGCCCTTTCTCTTTAGGAAACAATTGTAAGCTACAGTTTAATGCATGGTCCACTTATGTTGATGGAATTATGTCTGTATTCACTCACTTAAATGTGCATGGCAAGCTTTTTGTGGAATAGTACATTTCATGTTGTGTCACATACAAGAGTATATCACCATTGTTTACTGGCTGATATATTCCCTAATGTGTCATGGCATGTCATTTGGCATGTACAACTGCAGAAGTAATGGGGGACAGGGAGGCCTAGTGTTTGTAGCCACAGTGTAAATATCTAAGACCTTGATGTGGCTTCAGATGCAAGAATGCACTGCACATGTGTAAAGGTTAAGGTATGTGCCCTGACTGTTGGCATGCATCATGGACTTACTTGCAGTCATGCTTTAGACACATGTTTGAGTGCAGGCATTCATCCACATATAGGCGTCTGGGTTTGCATGACCAAGATGGGGGCGGTGATGTAGCTTCCTATTGGGCAACATGCTGTGGGCCTTCTACAATTCCTTACAACTTCTGTGTCTCTCCAACATACAAAGGACTAATGGCTTCTAATGATGCACTCAGAGTATGTCTTTGTAAGGGGTACTAGACATTAGTGGTGATTCCCCCGGGGCTTGCTGATTCATTGGGTGATGCCTCTTGCACATAAAGTCTACAGTGTTCATTTCCATGCCACATGTATGGCCTATCTGACATTGATACTACCTCCTTGACTCTAATGGGACAAATATCACTTGGTGAAGTTTTAATCGTTGAGATTTTTCCAGTGTGACATGGGTTTTTCCATGTCACCTTCTCCAGGCTATTGTACTTTTGTCATCAAAATGGCTGAATTTTGGAGCATCATTTCTTATTTTGGGATCATTATGTATGGGACAAATAAATGTGTGCATGAGCATGTGTGGGATCCGTGGAAACACATTTGGCATTGACCTACAATTGTATGCCAACAGTTGATGGTGGTCTGCTCCATGGGCCAGAGTTTTGAGTGTGATGAGGTCTCCTAGTTGTTGAATGGGTATAGTGATTGCCCAACTTCAGTCAAGCAATTGTAGCTGTGGGACACCCTTCCTGTGGACACCTGTTGATACATTAGAAGGCATGCATGCATATGTATGACTCATGTATGGGCCAGTTAGGTGCGGTGTATTGCTGGGGCCTAATTGACATGATTGTAATGTCTGCTAATCAGAGCTGTTGTTCAATTGTGCTCATGGACATGTGATGACCCTATTCCTCTTTGTCTTAGCAGCATCAGCACCTGCAAGCGGAGGAGGCGGGCAGAGCGGAGTGGGAAAGCATCTGGCCACAGGACCCCACATCAAGACACCACGGACACAGAGGGACCCAGTGACCCAGAGGGCGAGGGGGGTACCACAGGGGGACCGGATCTACATCCTCAAAATCATCAGATTCCTACTCCAGTGGCCATTCCCTAGTGGTGACGGACCCATCAGGTCATCTCCCTGTACCATACGTGTCCGCCACCTCCGTTCTAACACTGCCCTCCATGTTGCTCCCTAGCCAGTTGGTTGTGCCCGTTCACCCAAGAGGGTGAGCGTCTATTTGCTGCAGGCACCTCCACCCCAGCCCATGTTACCCCAGCTGCCTTCGGTGAGGAGGCTATTGACCTCCTGAGAAGAATCTCTCTGGGTCGATAAGCCTTTGTGAATGCCATCCGGGGATTTGCAACTCAGCTACAACAGACTAATGCATTCCTGGAAGGCATTCATGGTGCAATGTCTGGCTTACAATGGTCTTTTCAAACTCTGGCCGCCTCACTGACGGCAGCCAGTCACCCCCCACCTTCCGTCCCCCCTCCAACTTCCACTTCCCATTCCAAATTCCCCCTTCCCCTACATACTCAAAGCACACAGACATACCTGCAGGCATCCACATCAACAGCAAAGAGGAGCACACACAAACACAAGCACCGCAAAACACACTGGCACACACACAAACAACAGCCACCCACAGACGCAACAACACTCACAACTTCACTGGACACCACCTCCCAACCCCCAGCATTACATACACCACATCCCGTATACCCACAGGCACCACACCAATAGTCAGTGACACAACCACCACACCCATCAGACCCACAGTCACACTCCCAGCAGACCTGCAGACATTCACCACAAGCCCTACACCAGCTCACACCACAACGACAGACACACATGCATCCACCACGTCCAGCCACCCCGCAGTCACCACCCAAACAGCCACACACTCATCCGCCACTCCCACATCCCCCAGCACCTCCACCTCCCAGTCCCCCAAGACACACAAACACACTCACTCACCCACCCAACAGACACCCACCACTCACAAGCATACCTCTCAGAAGCACACACCCACAACATCCACTCCAACACAGGCTATGACCATTCCCGCAACCTCCAATTCCTGACCCCTTCTGATGACATCCCTAAGAAACGTTTTGTGCTTGACCTTTACCTTTGCCCTGTTGCCTCCACCCCTGTCCCGAACCCAAGAGGCCCCCATTCACCTCCTAGGCTGTCCCTTCCACCCCCAAAGCCTCCCCTGCACCCTGCAAGCACCCATACCACCCCTCCCAAGACCAAGCCCAAAGCCTACTCCCAAATCTGATCCCCACCCCCAGATAATCCCTGAGGTGCCTGCCTGCACCTTGATGCCCCTTCAAGTGGAGGTTCCTTGGCACTTAAGGAGTTAAGTCTGAGCACAGTGATGTGCATAAACATTTACTTATGGACTGGCCAATGGCCTTGGACATTTTCCATTTTTTTTGTTATTAAACCCAACCAGTTGGTTTTATTTGGGTATATATTTATCCTGCAAATCCTTTTCTACCTTTATGTTGTTCCTGAGTGACTTGTGTTGTGTGGCTGCAGTTGTATGTGTTTGAGCCTGCTTGATGCTCCATCTGCTGTTGCTTGCAGTATCTGACTTTGTGAGCAGTGCTGGTGTCCACCAAAAGAAGGGTATATGTTGAGTGTATGGATGTGTGTGTATAAATGCAATGGGGGTGTAATGGCATTGTGTACTGTTTGTTGTGGTAAGTATTTCACCTTGTGTTGTCCAATGTGAGCATGTATGGTGTTGAACTTGTCCTCCTTATATGGCTTATGTATTCATCTGTTGTGTGTCAGCTTGAGTTTTATTTGTGCAGACATGTATGTGTGTTGAATGTGACAACAGTCGCTGGCCTTTGTGGAATGTGATTGTGTGAGTTGTGCTGGTAGATGTGATGTCTGTGTGTTTTTGTTGATGTGTGTGACAATGTTCTGTAGCCTTCACTGTCCCTGTGTCTGAGATATGTTGCCTGTGTTTTTGTGTAGTGTTGCAGTGCAGTGTGACTGAGCTGCTCAAACGGGGCGTATTGTTACTATGAATACGTCCGTCTTGATGTATGTTTCAGACTGTGTACGGGATGTGACATGTACTTGGTGCCCGTGGCGTGCCCCCCCCCCACATGATGTGGATGATGGCACCATGATCTGTTTTTGAGTTTTCTTACGAAGGTAAGTGTGTGTACTTACAGTCAGTGGCATCCACAACTTTATTGGCTTAGCACACCTTCAAAGATCATCAGCATCGGCAGGACATGTGCGATGGGCTCCATGGTGGCAACAGGTGAGTGAAGCTGCCTGCAGGTGAGTGTCTCCCTTTATTTTGTCAGTTTCTGCCTTCTGAGACATGGTGGTTGGCCCACCACGGTCACATTGGCAGTGTGCAATCTCGTAATATGGCTGGCAGAAACACAGGCTCCACCGGCATGTTGGTGCAGCCTCATGACCGTGGCGGTCTTTGCTGCTTGGCGGTGTCAGCGGAACCGCAGCAATCTTTGCTCCATAGGCCAACATAACTTGTCATATGGTAGTCCGACCACCGTTCTGACTGTAGTCAGACTGCCACTGCCTCAATGGCGCTCTAGGACCTGCCCCATAATGAGGCCCTACTCTTTCCTCCGATCTACTTCTACTTGCTCACGTTGGCTACATGGGCAGACTCTATGGTATGAAGACCAACAGAAAAATAGACAAGAAAAGACCTCCAACAAAAAGCCCCCCTTGTAGGGCCCACTGCTTATTGCAGCGCTGCTGAACGAGGAGCACTGCTCTATGGTGAAACATGCCACTTCAGTGGGTGAAGGTCTGTGTGTCCTTTAAAAGAAGCTTTTATTGATCTGAAAGTGATCCATTCAACCACAATTGGGTGAATAGTACATATTTCACTGATCTGCAAACCTTTTTGCCAAAACAAAGATAACAACATATGCCACATTCTCACAAAACATTATGGGGGTCATTATGACCCCGGCGGTCGACGGTAATATGGAAGAAAGTACTGCCAACAGGCTGGCAGTACTTTCCTCCATATTATGACATTAGCGGTTTGGCTGAAGGCAAACTGCCAATGTACTTCACCATCCGCCACGGCGGTAACGGCTGCCGGGCTGGAGACATCAATCTCCAGCCTGGCAGCCGTCACTTGACCGCCTGCAGGATTATGACCCCGCCTACCGCTTCCTTACTGCCACGAAAACCATGGCGGTAGGCACTATCAGTGACAGGGAATTCCTTCCTTATCACTGATAGGGGTCTCCCCATCCCCCTCCACAGGTTCCCTCTCAGCCCCCCTTTCCTCTCCACACCCCCACCTTCATACACACCCCTCTCTTCAGACCCGCACACACGCATACACACACCCAGTCCCACATTCATCCATGCATGCATACATCCATTCACACACACATTCGCACACCCCTTCATACATACACACACACACGCAGTCACACAACTCAATACACAAGCACTCATACCCCCAGACATGCACACACATACAACATGCAACACACACCCGCATACATGCACAAACAGACATACACACACACACACACACAACACCCCCCATCCCTCTCCCCTGTCGGAGCATCCACTTATCTGTTTCCAGGGGGTCCTCTGGCAGGAGACGGGATGGGGCGCTGCTGCCAGCAGCAGCATCCGCCAGCAAAACTACACCAGACCATTTTATTTCTCATAATACGGCCAGCGGCAGTCTACTGGCGTGGCGCTGCTGCTGGCAGCAGCGCCACATTATTGCCATCTGCAGGCATGGCCACAGCCAGATTTCCGCCATTCTTCTGGCGGAAATCCAGCTGTGGTCATATTATGACGGACGGCTGGTAGCTGCGGCGACAGTCTTTTGGCGTCCGTCGCCGCAGCGGTAGGTGGTTTTTACCACGAAGGTCCAAATGAGGGCCTATGGCTTTTCACTATTACATATCTAACTACAAATCACATAAACCTATATTATCCTAAACCATAGTTGTGGGATCCTTGACGTATGTAGGACCAATGGTTTGAGGTGGTCAAAATTAGTTGTATTTGGACCGGATTGCTAATCAAACCCCAGTCACTCTCCTGCAATGTTTCTCAACTTCCTATTGTTTCCAATTCCAGTTATATAAAAGTAAAAGCAGATGGCTTCTTAGCGTGCCAGCAGCATGGGTGCCAGATTTAGACTAAACTAGCTAACTGAGACAGGAAAAGCTTTAGGTAGTCCGGTCCTGTTTTTAGATTTTGGTAGGCAAGGAATTCCCAGCGGAGCCATTCAGTGCTTAATTTGTCATTGGGCCTCGTCTTTTGTGCTGACAAAGATGTTCCAGCTGATCTGAATTCACTCAGTCTGTCAGCAGCTTTTTATTACGTAGTCCTTCAGATCTTCCTGTCCAACTGGTTGGTCTTGGTGTCAAAGATTCAAGATTTACTTGGCTTGAAAACTTTTTGAGAAAAAATAAGTTGACTTATGCGCTTGCAGTTCCTCGGCCAGACCACTCTCCTATCCAGTCCCACTAGGCTCCGTTCTGCCGTTATTACTATTTATTATATACAGTATCCTCATGGCTCATCGTTTTTACCCTTTTGGCTTTGCTCTTTTTGCTTTTGCAGATGACACACACACACATTTTATTTAAAAGTTGAGATGAAACAAATAGATGCATCACTGAACTTTATGACTGTCACAATAAGGTTGAAAAATTGGCCTGCACTACAGATAGAATCCCTGAGGCGCAACATACGTTTGTACCTGTTCTGTGCTCCCCCCATTGAACTGCTGTATTTCAGAAGGAGAGGCAGACTCCTGTGTGCCCCATGGGAACTACAGATAGAGCAGGTGCACACAAAGTACTGGTGGTATCTGGAGAAGGCATTCCCTTATTTACAAGGAGCCGGTCTGCTTATGACCTCACATATTACATCACTCACATGTTGTATGACATCATTGATAACATCACTGATGACATCTAAAATAATATCATTGATGACAACACTGTGCATGGCAGGCACAATTTACAGTTACTTAAGTTAACTATAACTGCTAAATTTCAATATTTATTTAGTTTAAAATGTTATGTATAAGCTGCCACTTTCACCTAACTATACGATCACTTTAACCTTTGCTTTTTTCAGTGAATTTCTAAGGATTTTATTAATATATAGTAAGTGTTAGAAATGGAGTTTCTGGTTGGCTAGGGTATGCACCTCAGCCAGGCAGAACTTACACACTCTAGTCAGGGCAAGGGAGTTACACGTCCAAGATAACCCCTGCTCACCCCCTTGGTAGCTTGGCACAAGCAGTCAGGCTTAACCCAGAGGCAATGTGTAAAGCGTTTGCAAAACACACACAACACACGTGACGCAATATCCCCACCACAAAGGAAACACAACACCAGATTATATGTAAATATACTGTATTGTACACAAGGCAATTATCAGACCAAACATCACATATCAGTACTATCCTGCTACCTTAGCAGTTGTCAGAACGTTACACATTAGTTACTCTGCAACCTAGCAGTAGTCACACATTACACACAGGTTACTCAGTATTCTGCAACATAAGCAGTAGTCAGGAAAACACGTTATTACATCACAGCACTTGTCATAAGAATATCATAAAATGCCCATAGTAGGAACATTAGAAAACATATGGCAAGTTAGAAAAACATATTAGCAAGCAGGTCCATAAAAGGGACCTTTGCATACACATATGTAAAAACATCAAACGCAGGTAGGTAATATATGAATCAAACAAAAGTCTGTAGAAAGAACTTTGGATTGCAACTATATTGGTCCTTTAAACAGTACCTAGTTGGATGAAGGCACCTCCAGTGCCTAGAAGGTGAACAATGGGGCCCCCGGCGCTCCTATGCGCAAAACAGGGGCCTCCCTTATACTCTGGGGTCAGAGGAGGGCGACATGCACCTCCTCTCTTTTATAGACAGGCCCCTCTGGGGACCGTGATTACTGGGGGCCCCCCAGGGCCTCAACCGGCCCTCACGAGGGGGGCCAAAGCCAGCAAAAACAACTTAGGGCAGGAGGGGGGCACCACGCACCCCCTCCGGTTTAATGACAGGCCCCTCCCGGGACCCGCGATCTCTGGGGGCCCCCCCGGGCCTCCACTGGCCCTTCCACCAAGGGGGGGGGCCCACAATAATGCCCGTTTTACCTAACAGCAGAAAAGGAGCGTCCTGCTCCTAACGCAGAGGCCAGGGGGAAGGAGGCACTCCACGCGCCTTCCCCTGGTCCTGCCGTGAAGCCACAAGAAGATCAGACCCCTCCTGGGGCCCGAGCAGACACTCGCCTGCACCCGATGCGGTGCGCAAGTGTTCTTCCAGCTTCCCGGGCCGTTGCGGTGATCTTATTTAAAGGGGCACAATGCAGCAAGGAGCCTACGAGCTCCCAAGGCTCCATAAGCGCGCTGCAATCAGCGCTATGGCAGCCGCAACCACGGAGAAGCACCCCTCGTGAAGAAATGGATGCAGGGGTCAGGGGCCACAGCACCCTGCCCCTGGGGAGCAGAATCTTAAGACAAGGTCCTCAGGTGGAGGGCCCAGCTACAGGCCAGCACAAGGGAAAGGCAGCAAGTGGCAAGTCCTTCACAGTGACCAGGCAGGTCACAGGTCAGCACAGCAGCAGCAGTCCATGGCGGTTCCTGGTGAGTCCTTTCAGCCTTTGGTGTCCAGTTCCAAGATGATTCCAAGAATCTCCAAATTGTGGGGAAAATTCCCCTGTACTTATAGTCAGTTCTTACAGTGTTTTACAATGGTAGGGAGAGGAGGTTCAAGCCAGTTACAACTGGTTCTGGGAGTGCCCCTCTCTCCTTTCAGCACAGGCTCCAAACATCAGTGGGGGGTTAACGACCCTATTGTGTGAGGCCAGGGCACAGCCTTTACAAATGTAGGTGTGCCCCGCCTCTCCCTTCTCTCAGCCCAGGAAGACTATTCAGTATGCAGATGCACCTCTGTGACACCTCCACCCTCCCTGTGTACAGGCTGTCTGAAAAGTGTGCACAAAGCCCCAACTGTCACTCTGCCCAGACGTGGATTGGAGTCCAGCTGCAAAACTCCAGAGTCATAAGCACAGATAAATGTGCACTTTCTAGAAGTGGCATTTCTGTGATAGTAATAAAAAATACACCCACACCAGTAAGCAGCATTTATTATCACCATCACAACCATACCAAACACGCCTACGCTACCCCTCATAAATCAGACAATACCCCTTACACATAAGGCAGGGCATTTCCAATGCAATCCTATGAGAAGGCAGCACTCACAGCAGTGAGACACCAAGTTAGGCTGTTTGTCACTACCAGGACAGTCCATGCAATATGGCACATGTCCTGCCTTTCTACATACAAGGCACCCTGCCCATAGGGCTAGCTAGGGCGTACCTTAGGGGTGACGTACATGTAGTAAAAGGGGAGTTCTGGGCCTGACAAGTAACTTTAGATGCCAGGTCCCTGTGGCAGAAAACTGCGCACACAGGCCCTGCGCTAGCAGGCCTGAGACAGGTTTAAAAGTCTACTACAGTGGGTGGCGCAAGCAGCGCTGCAGGCCCACTAGTAGTATTTAATTTACAGGCCCTGGGTATAGAGATACCACTGTACAAGGGACTTATAGGTAAATTAAATATGCCAATTAGGTATAAGCCAATCATACCAACTTTAGATGGGAGAGCACCTGCACTTTAGCACTGGCCAGCAGTGATAAAGTGCTTAGAGTCCTAGAGCCAACAGCGAGAGGTCAGAAAAACCAGGAGGAAGGAGGCAAAAAGACTGGGGATGACCCTGCGTAACGCAAAACGTCCAACACAACCCCCTACCAGCCAAAAGCCAGGGGAGAACAATCAATACCTTGATGTACTTCCCTGATTGCAGCGATAGAACAAGGACCCAGGCCCACAACAGCAGGGGCATGTTCCAGTTCTACGCCTTCCTGACTCCACTTGGATCTCTCTGTCAATGCTTCCCAGGCAGCCTAGACCAACCCACGGGGGTTCTCTAGCTGCCAAAGGCCAGAACCAGGCCCCAGGCCATCTAGGAGCCTCTGGTCTCTGTAACCATAACGAGTGGGGGGCGGTAGCCCCAGGTGCAAAGCAACCTGTCTCCACTCCACTTCCAATCAGTTCAGGGGCTCTACCCTGCCACTGATCCACCAACCTAGGGTCCGCACCGATAGGTTCTACAGGGGCTAGAGGCGAGGCTCTCCTCCCTCTACCCCTCCGTCTAGGATCCCGCCCTCCTCTCCTAGGAGGGGTATCACCAGAATCCACACTTGCCAGGGTGCTGGGTACAGCAGCCCTGCACAACTCTCTCACCAGCCCAGGATCACTACCTGGCGACTGACCACCCAACCTAGGGACGACACCCTTGGGTTGCACTGGGGTCCGGGGTGGGCTTCCCCCTCCCTGAACCCCACTTCCAGAGTCCTGCGTCTCCCCACCTCGGGAGAAGCCACCAGAAGTTTCACACGGGGGGTGAGCACACTAACCGCCCCCCCAAGCAGGTCAGAGTTTACCCCCTGAACCTATCTATCTAGTCCAGGGATGACACCCTTAGACTGGACCATTGCCCAGCGAACCAGGACTTCCTTGGGAGCACACCTACCCCCTACCAGATCAGAGCTTACCCCCTGAATCTGGCAATCCAACCCAGAGTCACTACCATGGGGGTGGACCACTGCCTGGCGCACCAGGACTTCCTTGGGAGCACACCTACTCCCCATCAGGTCAGAGTTTACCCCCTGATCATCCAACCCAGGGTCACCACCCTGCGGTTGAATCATTGCCTGGCGCACCAGGACTTCCTGGGGGGCACACCTACCCCCACCAGGGAAACACCTTCCCCAAGGGCCACACAAGAGTCTGGCTGGCGCAGGTCTTCTGACCTCTGCCCATCTGACTGAGTCTGGATTTCCCCCAGCCCAGAAATGGTCTCACCAAGGTCATTCCTGGGGGGCTCTGCTCTCAGAGCTGACCCTCCAGGTTCTCCACTGGGGCCCGCAGCTCCCTCTCAACCCTATGCCTGGATTTTCGCCTCCTCCGCTGTAGAGCGAGACTACCAGACACCAGGACAGGCAGAACGCTATCACCAGCCACCCGCCCAAGTCCTAATGACAAAATGGGATCCTTCTGAACAGCTGGCCCTACGGCACAGGCTAGGCTCACCTCCTGGCGTTCACTCATGGAACCCTCCAGGACCTGGGACTGGAGCTCGGGTACCCTGGGCCTCAGCCCAACCCCATTCCCTCTCCTCTGAGACTGGACATGGGGTGCCTTACCCGCCCCAATACACTGGGACCTACCTGGGACACAAGCCTTTCCCACCACACCTGGTTGGGAAACACCTAGACCACTCTCATTAGGAACACCCCGTAATGCCACACCAGACCCTCTGGTACACAACCAGAAGTCTGCCTCCTTTGCAAGCTCCCTGGGGTCAGAGAGCTCACACACTGACAAGTGTTGGCGTAACTCTGAAAAACAACAACGAAGCAGGTGCTCTCTGACAATCAGATTAAACAGCCCTTCAAAATTGTTTACTGTGCTACCCTTCACCCATCCATCTAGTGCAATGCAGCAATCCTCCACAAACTCCCCCCAAGACTGGTGGGACAGTTTCTTACCACCCCTAAACCTTTTTCTGTATTCCTCAGGGGAAAAACCATACTTCACAATCAGTGCATTCTTTACAGTGGAGTACCCCTCCCTGTCACTCTCTTCTAGAGTCAGTAGGGCATCCCTCCCCTCCTCAGGAATAAAGCTCCCTAGGCCAGTTCCCCAATCCTTCTCAGGGATCCTGCACTCTACCAGAGCCCTCTCATATTCCTTTAACCACTGACGTATGTCACCCCCCTCTTGGAACCTAGGTACCAGATCTATGGGTATGTGAGGAACATCTTTGCTACAGCACTGTACATTGCTGCCACCACTGGACTCCACCTGCAGCGCTGGTGAGTCCAGAACCTTCAGACTGCACTCTAGAGCGAGTCTTTCTCTGGCAAAGGCCCTCTCTGCCTCTGCCATCCTCTCCTGTACTAAGGCCTTCTCTACCTCAGCCCTTCTCTCCTCAACAGCTAGGCGCGCTAACTGTAACTTCAGGTCCCTCTCTTCCCGCCTATCTTTTAGCTCATCAGGCGTCAAGGAATGAGAGGTAGCCCTGCTTCTTACACTGGACCCAGCAAGGGACTCCCTATCACTGGGGCCTTCCCTGTCAACTGGCATCCCCAACCGGTCATTCTCACCCTCCTGATCAGTCTCTCTACCACTCTCTAGGGATGAGGTCTGGGAGCCCTCCCATTGGGAACCCTCGCTACACTCAGGATCCTCTGGGTACCCCCTAAGCACACTCCCTCCCTGGGTATATGTCACAAAACTTTCAAAGAAATTCAGAGATCTCCTGAGGTCCCCTTCTACAGGCAGCCCTCTATCTCTACAGAACCCTTCTAATTCCTCCTGCATATAAAACAGCAGGTCCTCTAAATCAAAGGTAAGCCCCATCTTGAAAAGGTACAAATAACTCAAATGTGACAACCACAATACCCAAGCGTGAGAACTGAAAACAGGAAAAATGACCAAAGAGAGAAAGTTAAGGGAAGCCAAACATGGGATGGTCTAAACGCAATCCTTGTAGTGAAATAATGAGTCACAATGGTATTGTGCAAGCGCAAGTCCTATCCCACCGCTGCCACCAATGTTAGAAATGGGGTTTCTGGTTGGCTAGGGTATGCACCTCAGCCAGGCAGAACTTACACACTCTAGTCAGGGCAAGGGAGTTACACGTCCAAGATAACCCCTGCTCACCCCCTTGGTAGCTTGGCACAAGCAGTCAGGCTTAACCCAGAGGCAATGTGTAAAGCGTTTGCACAACACACACAACACATGTGACGCAATATCCCCACCACAAAGGAAACACAACACCAGATTATATGTAAATATACTGTATTGTACACAAGGCAATTATCAGACCAAACATCACATATCAGTACTATCCTGCTACCTTAGCAGTTGTCAGAACGTTACACATTAGTTACTCTGCAACCTGGCAGTAGCCACACATTACACACAGGTTACTCAGTATTCTGCAACATAAGCAGTAGTCAGGAAAACACGTTATTACATCACAGCACTTGTCATAAGAATATCATAAAATGCCCATAGTAGGAACATTTGAAAATATATGGCAAGTTAGAAAAACATATTAGCAAGCATGTCCATAAAAGGAACATTTGCATACACATATGTAAAAACATCAAACGCAGGTAGGTAATATATGAATCAAACAAAAGTCTGCAGAAAGAACTTTGGATTGCAACTATATTGGTCCTTTAAACAGTACTGGTTGGATGAAGGCACCTCCAGTGCCTAGAAGGCGAACAATGGGGCCCCCGGCGCTCCTATGTGCAAAACGGGGGCCTCCCTTATACTCTGGGGTCAGAGGAGGGCGACATGCACCTCTTCTCTTTTATAGACAGGCCCCTCCGGGGACTGTGATTACTGGGGGCCCCCCAGGGCCTCAACCGGCCCTCATGAAGGGAGCCAAAGCCAGCAAAAACAACTTAGGGCAGGAGGGGGGCACCACGCACCCCCTCCGGTTTAATGACAGGCCCCTCCTGGGACCCGCGATCTCTGGGGGCACCCGGGCCTCCACTGGCCCTTCCACCAAGGGGGGGGGCCCACAATAATGCCCGTTTTACCTAACAGCACAAAAGGACCGTCCTGCTCCTAATGCAGAGGCCAGGGGGAAGGGGGCACTCCCCGCGCCTTCCCCTGGTCCTGCCGTGAAGCCACAAGAAGATCAGACCCCTCATGGGGTCAGAGCAGACACTCGCCTGCACCCGATGCGGTGCGCGAGTGTTCTTCCAGCTGCGCGGGCCGCTGCGGTGATCTTATTTAAAGGGGCACAATGCAGCAAGGAGCCTTCGAGCTCCTAAGGCTCCATAAGCGCGCTGCAATCAGCGCTATGGCAGCCACAACCACGGAGAAGCACCCCTCGTGAAGAAATGGATGCAGGGGTCAGGGGCCACAGCACCCTGCCCCTGGGGAGCAGAATCTTAAGACAAGGTCCTCAGGTGGAGGGCCCAGCTACAGGCCAGCACAAGGGAAAGGCAGCAAGTGGCAAGTCCTTCACAGTGACCAGGCAGGTCACAGGTCAGCACAGCAGCAGTAGTCCATGGCGGTTCCTGGTGAGTCCTTTCAGCCTTTGGTGTCCAGTTCCAAGATGATTCAAAGAGTCTCCAAATTGTGGGGAAAATTCCCCTGTATTATAGTCAGTTCTTACAGTGTTTTACAATGGTAGGGAGAGGAGGTTCCAGCCAGTTACAACTGGTTCTGGGAGTGCCCCCTCTCTCCTTTCAGCACAGGCTCCAAACATCAGTGGGGGGTTAACGACCCTATTGTGTGAGGCCAGGGCACAGCCTTTACAAATGTAGGTGTGCCCCGCCTCTCCCTTCTCTCAGCCCAGGAAGACTATTCAGTATGCAGATGCACCTCTGTGACACCTCCACCCTCCCTGTGTACAGGCTGTTTGAAAAGTATGCACAAAGCCCCAACTGTCACTCTGCCCAGACGTGGATTGGAGTCCAGCTGCAAAACACCAGAGTCATAAGCACAGATAAATGCGCACTTTCTAGAAGTGGCATTTCTGTGATAGTAATAAAAAATACACCCAAACCAGTAAGTGGCATTTATTATCACCATCACAACCATACCAAACACGCCTACGCTACCCCTCATAAATCAGACAATACCCCTTACACATAAAGCAGGGCATTTCTAATGCAATCCTAGGAGAAGGCAGCACTCACAGCAGTGAGACACCAAGTTAGGCTGTTTGTCACTACCAGGACAGGCCATGCAATATGGCACATGTCCTGCCTTTCTACATACATGGCACCCTGCCCATAGGGCTAGCTAGGGCGTACCTTAGGGGTGACTTACATGTAGTAAAAGGGGAGTTCTGGGCCTGACAAGTAACTTTAGATGCCAGGTCCCTGTGGCAGAAAACTGCGCACACAGGCCCTGCGCTAGCAGGCCTGAGACAGGTTTAAAAGTCTACTTCAGTGGGTGGCGCAAGCAGCGCTGCAGGCCCACTAGTAGTATTTAATTTACAGGCCCTGGGTATAGAGATACCACTGTACAAGGGACTTATAGGTAAATTAAATATGCCAATTAGGTATAAGCCAATCATACCAACTTTAGATGGGAGAGCAGCTGCACTTTAGCACTGGTCAGCAGTGATAAAGTGCTCAGAGTCCTAGAGCCAACAGCGAGAGGTCAGAAAAACCAGGAGGAAGGAGGCAAAAAGACTGGGGATGACACTGCGTAAGGCAAAAAGTCCAACAGTAAGATATTATTACCATATCTAACTATAATGTCAATGTAACTGTTTTTTTTCAGTGCATATATATTTATTTATAGAGTTTTTATTTACCTTACATATAATTACCATTCATGGTAAAGTCATCTGTGTAGTAAAGTCTTGTGGAAAAGGCATGCGTTGTAATGTCATACAACATTAGTGCAAACACTGCAACCGGATTAGACTGGGACTTAGGAGATGTGATGATGTTTCTCTGGCCCTTGCTTCTTTGCATTGGTTTCCTGTTAAAGAATGGGTCAAACTATTTTTAACATATATCTGCTTTGTGAATTAAGCCCTAAAGGATAAACGGCAATCATTTTCCTACATCATTTCAGTTGGTACATATCTTGTCATTCGTTCAGATCTGAATACGTGTATCTTCCACAGATTCCTAGAGCTTAACAGTCGACCATAGGTGTCAGGGCCTTTTTGGCCTCTGTCTAGCTATACGATCAGAACCTAAGGGGCCTATTTCCAAACACCGCGCACCACCGGTTCATCACTTTTTGTGATGCACCAGCGGCGCATAGTACAGGCCCATATCTATAAGACCTCACAAAGCCACTTTGTGTGGTTTTTCATAGCCTTGTGGCCATGGTTAAGCCACTGCGTTGCCATACACTGCATCAGGGTGGCATTCCACGGGCATTGTGGTAGGTTTTCACATGCAACGCCCAGGGGTTTTGGTGCATTCCCAGATTTACATGGCATTGTCCACCTGGAAATCCATCGAAATGTATCACTTCCACAGTGGAGGCGCAATGAGGAGAAATACTTTTATTTCTCCTTTTTATTTACTCTTTTTAATGTGTGCATACTGCAGCACACGTGAAAAGAGGAAAAGGCCTCCACGGACTCTTTTTTTGTGCAGGAAGGTGTCCCTTCCTGCATAGAAACAATCCTGTCTGCGACGTGGGCATCCTTGCACCATGGTGCAAGGGTGTCTGCATTGGCACTAAGCAGCCCATTGTGCGCCTGCACAGAGGGAGAGGACAGAAATGCGCTGTATCTTGTTGATATGGCGCAATCCTGCCCCTCCCCTATGACGCAGGGCCGTGCAGCAAGGTCACTTGCTTTGCTGCCCTGCGCCACGTGGCTTGTAAATATGCCCCATACTTTTTAAAGTTAAAAAAAGAATAAAAACCTGCTTTTTCCCCTACTTGTCTGTCATAATTGTTGATTTCCTTTTGAGCACTGGTTTTAGCGCCACAAAAGCCGGTGGGTCTACACTGTACTTTACAGATACCATAAAATAAATATATTGGTACAAGATCAGTGCTAGGGCTTAAGGATTTTCTCAGAAAGGTCTGCTTGCTGTGCTTACTGCTGCCGTTGCTCACCCTAACCAAATGCTGCACCTTTCAGTGAAATAGTTCTATGTCAGTTCTCTTGCTATGTACCTGGTTACATGTAATAGAAAGTAGTTTCCTGCAGTCTTCTTGAAATACCAAATCCGTTCATTGTTTTTTCCCGATTTGTTCAAATGAGCACCCTTCTACATTTGAGACAGAGACCGATTAGTCCTGGGTTGTCTCTTTCTCCAATGAGCTGCTTTCCCAGTGCTAGTTATCCTTTGCTTCCTGGTATTTGTAGTCCAACATTTATAATAGGTAGCAAAGTGCATGTCAATGCCGCAGCAGCCAGCCATTTCTACTTCTCTGATTGTTTAAGAAGAAGGCATGCTTGTAGAATAGTGCTATCCGTCCCATTACAGAGTAAATAAAGCAACGGAAGGTTAGCTATTCCTGATTGGGAACCTGCATGTCAAATGTAAGATATTTGACCCAACATAAGACAGTGCATTGTAAAATAAAGGCTTTCAGAAAATGCCTTGAAGGAGAAACTGCAAATTCTGCACTGTTCATATTCTTGACTCTCACAGTTACTAACCAAACAATGTCTAAATCCAGAGCACAAGTAAAGATAGGGAAGTCCAAGTGAAGATACTGGACTCGCTTTGCTTCTCAATGCAATGTGGGCATGTATTAGGGTAGTTTTATGGGCTGCTTTTAGCTCCCAACCAGTGCTGAATTTGTGTCTGCACTTGACACTCCTTTTTGGCTTTGGACTAGGACCAGTGAAAGAACGACAGCAAAAGACGACCAAGGGTGCAAAATAAAGACAAGCAAACTGACAAAGGGAAAGCAGGGATAAAAAAAACAGAACCCGCTTGAGTGAGATAAAGAGATAAGAACTGTAGTATTGTGGAAGAAAGGGGAATGAGGGGGAATCAAAACTAGGCATCCTTGATATTTGGGAAGCTTGGTACTCAGCATGAACATGGAGGGCGTCTAGGACATTTGTCTTTGGACATTTTTCCATATTAAGCATTGTTTCCAAACCAGCTATTCTTTGCTCCACACCATACATGTGCCCTGAGGTGATGGAGTTGAGCTAATTACATTGCTTTGAAGCTTGACAATGTGTTAATTATCGGCGATTGACTAACAACCTCTTATTCAAAACACTGTGTGAGGGACATCCCAGTTATAAGCCTGAGAGACAGAGAAAGTGAGCAGGACAATATTTGACAGCTTCAAGGAAAGAGGAGAGGTGCTTTACCGTGTGTCGTAGTGCATGGTTTTAGATGGCTGGAAACACATGTATGCAGAGTACCAGTGTCAGAACCCTGTTTGGAAGGCCACCAGACAAGCAGGGGTTATTAGGTCCAACTGTGGGGGTTGAGGCTACTCCTGATGCAAAAGGGCCTGACCTACAATGGATCCTGAGCACTGGGCTAAGTACCCACTCAGCACTTGACTCCTAGGGTTAGCATGGCCTGAGCAGTCCAAAGCTCCCACCGGGAATGGAAGTGGATACAGGAAGTAAAGGCTCAGAAGTCAATATATGTGCAGCAGGAGCAATAAATTAATGTCCAGCCAAAACATCACTTTTATGAAAAATAAGAAGCATTTTTATTTTACCGCTACCAACACAAAATAAAATACAACATTCACATACAACTACACAGTTCTCCTGAGGTCAGGGCGCTAGTGTTTCATAGGCAGTTTCCTGAGTCCCATTTCCTCCTCGCTTTATTAATCATGGTTATAACCTCATTCACTTTAGGAATTATCCAGGGTAAGCCCCACTAGTAGTCCGTGTATTGAGAGTCCACTCCAACTCTGTATCAAAAGCAAAAGTGTTCCATCGTCACAGCCCTATCTGCCAAGCAAGCTCCCCCAGGACCAAATGGTCTGAAAACACTCTTCCCCGCACCTGCAGGATTTAGTTATATAGTTAGACTATATAGATGCTCAATACAATTTGTAATGTGACCATTGAACACTGTCCCAGCAAGGGCTGCTCAAGCGGTCCAACATCAATTGGCTACACCTGGGATTAACCCTGTGACAATTAACGCGATCATGGGTAAAATACCCACCAAACAGGAAGAAATTCCATTTTGGATTGCTCAAAACACAAACCAGCTGGAAGCAGTGTTTCCCTCTTCTGGACCCCAAGATGAAAATAGAATTCTCACAATATGCTTGACATTTGGGATGGTACCCACAATTGAAGATTGTGCTACTTGGAGCACAGTCTTTGCAGCAGTATATAGCATAACTCATGGTACACCATGTCTCGTGGTCTTACCGGAGGTGTTAAAATAAATACAAAATGAATACAGGGCTGCCTATGCACTGTATTTGGGGATAAAATTAATAGGCAACTTTGCAACAATATCCTCAAATATTTTAAGAAACATAAAAAAGGGAAGCAGCAGCATTGGTAGTTCGCTAGCATCTCACACAAGTTCCTTTGATAGACATGGAGAGCGGGTTACCAAATATAATTGCAGAGACTTACAATATATATAGGTCGTGATCATTTGGGGGCCAGTCCAAATAATCCACAGTTTAAAGGTCATCCTGAAAAGGATAATGCCATCTGCTTAGCCTTATCCTTCACAGAATTACCTCTAAACTGTATCCTAAAAAATACAGGGACAAACAAAAATCCAATAAAGATAAAATCAAAACACGGAGAGAAGTTCCGCATCAGGAGAACTCTGAACCATGATAATTTGAAACAAGCTCACAGGTATCAGTATACTGAGACACACCCTTCTCATTCCTTTCTGGACTCATCAGACACACAGTCCGAGCGAGGGGGTGGTCCAAGTACAGACAAGAAGAGTGTGTGAAACTAAAAAAAGTATCACAAAGCTTGTCTGATGTCATCATAAAGAAAGAAGAGAAACTTTCTCAACAAAAACCCAATTCAAAAAGAAGAAGATTGTAGGAATTTTGCCAAAATATGCCAATCATATTGAGAACATTACAACAGAATAGGACGTGGGCAGTGACTCTGCTCGACTGTGCAGCAGAGGTCACAATAGTTTTTAAAAAAAATATATTTTTATAACGTTTCCAACAATGTCAAAAGTGGCCATCGACAACATCTTTAGACATATTACGACTTATTTTCAAGCGAGGTTACAGAGTATCAGCAACAGCATTGCCTCATATCACTGTTGATCATTGCAGCAAGTAGGCAAACCCTGGTCCCATGCAATAATACAAAATACATGACACATCTCACAAGAAATCTTTCATGAACCATCTAACAATGTATATCGTAAATATGTGCCACCGATCCATACCATCATTTACAAATTTAGGGCATAACCAGTTGCCCACTTTATCAAAGGGTCCTCACAGGGCCAATATAGGGGAGGGGACAGAACATGGTGAATCTTTCAAACTATGTGTGCCAGGTAAGTGCGATCCGGGGCTAAAGGGGGAACCCCAGCAACCCCCCACCCCCTGGACCTTGGTCCCAGATGGGGGGGGGGGTACCAGGTCCGGGGAAGGAGGACGGAAGAGAGGGTGGTGGGCAAGCACCTAAATATCAGTAGCTTCTGAGTCCCACCCTCCAGGGATTGTTAAACACTCTCATTGGGCATATGAACTGTCTAACCTATCAAGGAACCTGGAGAGTACCGGCACATCTGGCCCACAGGTGACATAATAAATAACAGTATCCAGGCCGCGGTTCTGTAGTATGGGGCGTTGCGCCGGGCTGTGTGTTATATTTCTTTGTGTTACTCTGTTAACCTGGGTGACCCCACAGGGTTGGTGTCTCCTCCCTCTCGGGGTATTATTTTATCAGTTAACTTTATGATGCAAGCGCCCCAAGTTGTCACTTGTCCACCGCCTCCCATGAACCTTTGGTCCTGTTCCAATGCCGTGGCCTCGGCTACAGCCCAGCAGGATACCTCTCGTAGCCAGCTCTCTACACCAGGGGTTTGCGCTGCTTTCTAGGACATGGCAATAAGTCGCCTACACAATACAAGTGCAAGATCCACAAATCTGAGATAGAGCTTAGTTTGTGTGGTTCTCTTAGTTCTTCCCAGGAGACAGGGAAGGGGTTCCAGCGGCAGGCACACATCTATGATATCCGACACATGCCGCACCACTTGCGTCCACATAGCATGCAACACTGGGCATTCCCATGTAAAATGCAGAAAGGTTGCATCCTCATGGCCGCACCTTGGACAGGAGGGAGAGGCCCCCGGGAATACACCATGTAGACGATGGGGCGTTAAATAGGTTTGGTGAACATAATTGAATTGGGTATATTACTATCTAGCATTTCTGGAAATATAGCGCACCCTTGCTAATGCCATCCTATATTGTTGTCCAGTCAGATCGGTGCCCAGGCAAGTGTCCCATCTGGTTTTATTCCGAGCCAGTAGTGCATCCTGCGTCTCCCTTAGTGCTATGTAGAGACTGGAGATCGCCCTTCTGTCTGAGCCCGTGTAATAATATAATGCATCACCTGATGTGTTGTGGGTTCTGTAGGGCCTAGCCGCCAAATGTTCCTCAACACTGCCTGTAGTGCTGCATAGGCAAGGAACTGTCCCAAGTCCAAACCATAGGTATCTTTCAGATTTGAGAAGGTTCAAAGCTGGCCTTCAGCATAGAGATCACCCATGTGAGTGAGTCCACCTTCCCACAAGGGATTCCAATTATATATGTGAGCAAGAGCTCTAAATTGTGGTACATCCCACACCGGGAGTTTAGGTGAGTAGGGGAGCAAACTGTGGCGTGGCATGATATACTTTATCCAAACCTGCTTCACTGTCCACATCAATAAACCCAATTCTTGATTGGGAGCATCCCGTGTGAGAAGCCAACCCAAAATTCCTTCCTCCCCTATTTCTCGCGTCATATTTATTTTCATTGTCTGATCCCCGGTTAACCAAGGCACCAACCATTGAAGCTGGGCCGCTACATAATATCTTACGCCATACCACCCTCAGTCAAAGGTAGTTGGAGTGTCTGTAGAGATACCCGCCACCGACCCAGGTCCCATATGAGTGCTGTAATCAAACTGCGCACAGTTTTAAACCAGGATTTCCCCAGAGAAATTGGCATTGCCCGGAACAAATAAAGTAATCTGGGAAGGACCAGCATTTTGACAATGGCCACTCTACCCATTGGAGAGAGGTGGAGGCGGGTCCAAAAGGCCATGGACTGTCTAGTTTTGGACGGGGCCCTGCCATAGTTACCTTCTATCAGATCCATCTCAGAGTGATAAACATTGATGCCCAAATAGCGGAAAGTCCCAGCGGCCCACACCAGTCGGTCTTCGGCCTGCAGTAGGTCTGCCATATCACCAGTCTTACATAGTGGGAAGGCCCAGGATTTAGTCCAGTTCACCCTCAAGTCCGCCACCCTCTCAAAGTGTTCTTACAGACTGAATAACTCAGGAAGCGCTTCAGCTACTTTCCTTATATAAATTAAAAAATAATCGGTGGATAAGGAGGTGACGTGCCATTGTCTGCCTGTCCAAATACCCCACTCAATCTCCTTCATTCGCAATTACGCCACTAGTGGTTCCATGGCTAGCGTGAAAAGCACAGGTGAAAGAGAGCAGCCTTGTTGCGTCCCTCTTTGGATAGAGAAGAGCCGAGATATCTGCCCGCCAATGCGGACCCTTGCTCGAGGGACGGTGTATAGTAATTGTATCCATTTTATGAAACTAGGGCCAAGTCTGAAGTGCTCCAGGACCTGTATCAGATATATCCAACCCAGCGTGTTGAATGCCTTTTCAAAGTGCAGGGATATAACCACTGGGTGGCCTGTATCCCTAGAGGCTGCATCCATTATGTGACATAGTCACCTGGTGTTGTGAAATGTGGCTCTACGACAAACAAAACCTCACTTATCATGGTGAATTAAGGACGAAATCACCGGGAGAAGTCTGTTAGCCAGGGTTTTACTTAGTATTGTGTAGCCAATGTTTAACATAGAAAGAGTCCTGTATGAGCCTACTTCAAGCGGGTCCTTGCCCGGCTTGGGCAATACTATTATAAGTGCCTCACACAGCGATGTTGGGAGGTTCCCTCATTGATAAGATGCATTATACAAGTTCAATGATCTAGGTGTGAGTGTGTCTTCGTAAGTCAAATAAAATTAAATGGGAAACCCATCCATTCCAGGGGTTTTCCCTTTAGCTATCTGTTGTATTACTAACTGTAACTCTTCTATTTGCAGCGGGAATTCTAATTTCTGATGCTGCTGCTGGGACAGGGTAGGTAGTGGTAGCACCTGCAGATACGATCGAAGATGGGAAACCAGTCGGGCAGGAGGTGCCAAGTACAGTGTTTCACAATATTGTGTGAAAGTTTCATTTATTGCTTCCTGGGAGTTCACCAGCTCCCCCCTATTATTGCGAATTTCTCCTATGACCATTTTGGGCATTTCAGAGTGCAGTAGCTACAATAGTATGCACCCCGGTCTATCCCCCTCTTTATGTTGTTGGGCCAGATGAGCTTTATAATCCACATTACTTAGTCGTCTCAGGTCCTCTTGATACTGCTGAGTCGCTAGCAATGGACGGGCCTGTGGTTCGCTTATGGCCTCTATTCCAGTCTACTTATCTTGTTTTCACAGTTCAGTAAACTCCGGGTAAGATCTGTTTTTACCCCCCAAGAAGTGGCCTTGGAATGGCCCCGCATAGTCACCTTCATTGCGTCCCACTCCATCCCGGGGTCATCCACTGAGCCCGATTTATGTTTAAAGTATTCTGAAAGAGTGGAGTATATCTTAGACCTGTATGCTGAATCCTGCAGTGCCGCTGGCCATAGTTTCCATAGTGGTATAGGGGTTTAGTGTTGCCCCAACTAAAGGTGACCTTAAGGGGATTGTGATCCAACAGTGTCCTACCCAGATATTCAGAATGTGGATATAGGGCCAAAACAGGGAGTCGCAGAAAACATAGTCAAGCCTTGTGTGTATTTGGGAAACTGGTGCATAATATGAGTATTCTCTGGGTTTCGGATGATGTAGCTGTCAAATATTGTGTAGATTCATAGATTGGGACCATTGTTGGAAATGTCTAGTGGCCAGTATGCCGGAAGTGCCCGGGAGTGGTGGGGGTGAACGATCCAACAGGGTGTTCTGTATGCAATTAAAATCTCCCCCCCAGATTCCAGGGGCCCCTGGATTTTGTATCTGTTTCGGGGTTAGCTCATTCCAAAACGTCCCTTGGGTTGTGTTAGGGCCATATATTAATGCTAGCATACAAGGTTGTCCATTCAATCGACCCTCTAGTAGTATGTATCTCCCTTCATGGTCAACGCATACTCTAGTTTTAACAAAAGGTACCTCCAGTGCCACCCAGATTAATGTTCCTCTAGCATATGCTGAGTATTCACCCCCCTATATCTGGCCCATCCACCGGTGACGAAGTCTAAGTAATTCCTCATGTGTTAAATGCGTCTCTTGGAGACAGGCAAAATGAATCTGCTGCCTTCTGAGGTAATTCTATACTCTGTAGCGTTTAACAGGATTACCCATCCCCCGAATGTTCCAAGTCAAAATAGCATAGTCCACTGCCATAACATCAAAACATATTGTGCAAGTTCCCATGCACTCCCACTGCCCCCCCCCCCCAGGCCCCTAAACCACCTGGCCCCCACCCCAGACCAGCCGGCATCTCTAAGATAAACAGTAACAAGATAAACAACTCCCTGATCCCTGGCTTGACCATTAATATGTATCATGTCACCAACCCTGAAACAGCTAAACAATATCAATGCAAGACCTCTTTTAGTGCTCCCTCTTGTTCTTTTGCCACTTGGGCCTTTGATGGTCTTGCTCTGCTAGTGTTACGTTTTCGCCTGTTTGCTCGTGGTGTTAGCCAGGTGTCCTCAGCCCGTGACAGTTGCGGAGAGTGCATAAGCCCTTTGGCATGCACCCAAGTCCATGCATCCTCAGGGGAGGTGAACATTCGCGTTGCATCTCCATGGATCACCCCCAACTTTGCTGGGAACAGAAGTGCATATTTGTAATTCAGTCCTCGTAGATGTTTCTTTACTTTGATAAAGGAATTACGCTGCTTTTGTACTTCGGAAGTAAAATCTGGATAGGCTGAGATCTCAGCATTTTCATAGTGCCACAGGCCCTTGGTGCGAGATAGTTGCAATATCAAATCACGGTCTGTGAAATTAAGGAGGCAAGCTACTATTGGTTGTGGTGGAGCACCCGGCTGCAGTGGTCTGCCGGGTACTCTGTGGGCCAATTCCACAGAGAAGAACGTTGAGGGTTTCCCGTCTAGCACGTTAGAAGTCAACCATTGTTCCACAAACAATTCAACACTAGGCCCTTCCGTTCATTCAGGAAAACCCAACAGTCTGATGTTGTCACAGCACGATCTTCCTTCCGCCTCTTCTGTTCATTTGTGGAGGGCAGTCATTTCCAATTTCGCCTGCGTCATCTGCGTGTGGAGATCTTGAACCGTAGGGCAAAGAGCAGCGAGCAGCGAGTGAGGATTCTGCCTCCTCCACCCGCTCTTCTAGATTACGGTGGTCTACTCGAATAAGGCTAACCTTCACGGCTATGGCATTGATTCTGACCTCCAGCGAAGTTTTCGTGTCCAGAATGGCCTGGAGAACCTTGTTGAATTGTGCGCAGTGCAATTTGAGTGTCATATCTAATTGATGGAGGGTCTCCATCACTCCTCCGTCCTTCAGGATTTGCTCTGGGTCATGTTCCGTGTGCTTGGTGCTTTTCGTTTTACCCATCATTGCACTGTCATGTACTAGCAGTCAGTGCGTTGTTTCAGTTAGCGTTCAGGAGCTCAAAGTAACCAATATCTGCCTAGTTTCTTGCCTCTGGCAACAGGCATCACCTCTGTTCCATAATTGAGCACCTGATGTATTGTAACCACAATACTTTTACACATGCTTATGAAGGTCGGCCACTAAGATAGGCCCTCTGTCCAGTCTTACTGTCCTATGTAAAATCTTTGCTGGACAGAATGTGGTCCCAATTCCTCACCGCTCTTTTAGAGCTGCTTCAGCATCTTTATGTTCACTTTAGGTGTGGCCAGTTTACGCTAGTCTTGCTGCAAGGGCGGGCACCCTTGCCAAGCAGGATTTCTTTTCCAGGCATTTCGTTTAATTTAAGACCTCCTCCGGGTTGGGTCATGGATAATAACAAGTGTAGGGAGGGGGCTCATGCCGCTCTCTCCCTCCTGGGAACCTTATTCAGAGTGAAGCTGTACCGGAGTCTGCCTGGTGCGGCCTCTCCCCTACACTCGGGAGCTGCTCTGTTCAGGACACCACAGGGTTGGCCGCATGGTCCAACGGCAGTCCCGCCTCCTCCCGGATTCACAGATCCAAATAGCGCTCAGGCACTATGACTCATATATCGGCCATCAGATGCCTCCTCACTCCTCACCAGCATCGGCGCTGCCCCCCCCAGGGGGTTCCGATCTCAGTTTGTCATGTCACAACTCTTCGTCTATGCGATCGAAGGATTTTATCCGGGGCCGTCGCGGAGCTCCAGGTCAGGTGACTGCTCCAGCCGCCATCTTGACTCCGCCCCCCAGAGGTCACAATAGTTCACCAGAATTTTCAAGAGTTTCTGGATGTGAGAGCACCTAAGGACTCCATGGAAGTCAAACCCTCAGACTAGCAAGTCACCTCTCCAGACCGAGTCTATAAATTAAATATACAAATTAATGGTGACATAGGGGGTCATTTTGACCCTGGCGGTACGAGACCGGCAGGGCTAAAATGACAGAAGCACCGCAAACAGGCTGGCGGTGCTTCCTGGCCTATTACGACCCGCCGCGGTCGCACCGCCGGGGCCAGCAGTATTCCACCACATTTGCTAGCAGCGCTGCCCAGGGGATTACGAGTCCCCGACCGCCAGCCTTTTTCTGGCAGTATGAACCGCCAGGAAAAGGCTGGCGGTACGGGGAGTTGTGAGTCCCCTGGGGGGACCAATGAGGCTTTTCACTGTCTGCTATGCAGACAGTGAAAAGCGCAACGGGTGCAACTGCACCCGTCGCACGGCCGCAACACCGCCGGCTCCATTTGGAGCCGACTCCCATGTTGCGGCCCACATCCCCGATGGGCCGGCGGGCAGAAACTTGGTTTCCGCCCGCCGGCCCAGCGGGGATGTCCAAATGGGCACCGCGGGAGTGTGGCTGCATTGGTGGCCGCCCGGCGGTTACAGCTTAATGTGCACAGTTAAAGTAATTTTCTGGGAATGATTAACACTTAGCTGTGACATTCTCTTGGCTGAAAAAGGCTGGCCACAAGAGTTTTTTAGAACCCTTCCACAAGGGGAAGATATGATTCTACTGTCTTTCTCAGTTCTCGTTCCAGAGCAGGTAAAGCAGGGATATGCTGCAGAGCTGGCTCTTGCACAAGCCCAGGCATTATGCTGCAATTATGTGGGCTGGGATAGGGACTCTTCTTAACATGTCATACCTGCATGGTCCAGCCCACAGCCTCACCCTCAATACCCCATTAAACATGAAGCAAAACCCCGCGTGATGGAGATTCTCTCACATCTCCACGATCAGGAGGTCATTTAACCCTGCGTATCCCCAATGAACGTCCCAGAAGATAAGCCAGTTCATTTTTATAGAATAGTCTTAGATTACAGACATTTGAATAGTCATACATGCACATTTGCAATACAAAACCCATGCAGTGCAGCATTAATGAGCAATTTTGTCTGTAAAAAATACAAAACAACTTTGGATATTTCAAACAGGTTTTTCTGCCAAAACATAGCACCTAAAAGCAGGGATCAAGCCGATTTCTCTGCACTCAGCACTGATTTTGCCCACTTCCGCAAATTATTAGACCAGTCTAGGGCTGTTCTCTGCCTGTGTGACATCAGTATTACATTGTTCTCTGTCAATGGTGACTTAAGCACACATTAGCCAGAGTAGATCACATTGTTTTGGTATTTTCTGAACATGGTTACAGATTTAATTTTAAGAAAACAAAAATTACATTTCTCAGTGTCATGTCTTTGGATATGAGCTTTCAAATGAGGGGAAGAGCCTGGCAAAACACTTTCTTGAGAACTGTGCACAATTACAACCACCAAACACCATCAAAACACTACAATCCTTGATAAGATTTTTCACATTGCTCTTTGCATATAAATCACATTTATATTCCAATGCTGAAATGGGTTTTGTATCAGTTGAAAAAATACTGACTCCAGTTCAGATGGCTGTCATTAAGGAAGGACCGCTAGCTCAGGGAAAACACATTATTGTTGTCATCCAGTCCCAGCATTAGAGGCTTTCACAAAGGCTAGTGCTCCAAATTCAAAACCTTTACATTCAAGATGGATACAAAAGGCCATTTCCTTGACTGCCACTGATGTAGACGATGGGCCTATGATGGTCCTGATTTAAATCTTGGTGGTAATGGTCCCACCGTCAATTTTCTGTTGGATTTCCCATCCACCTACTAGGTGGTTTGCCCTCTCTATTTAGATGTTGGCGGACCCATAGAAGACATACCGCTGAAGAACCGCCATCAGCACCATGAATCTGTACCTGCATCGACCGCACCATAGGCAAAAGCAGCAGGCGGCTGGACCGTAGCCACTTTTACCATTGAGCCACTCAAGAAGTGTCTTCCTGCCGATGCAACTATGGCAGTTAAACCTCCACACCAGAGTTGGCGGATTGGGAGGGATATAAGGATAAAACTCACCTTTTTATTCGAGTTTCCCATTTCCTGCCTCCATGAACCTGGTCTTAAAAGTTTTGCCATTGCTGCTGTTACTTGACCAAGACGAAAATCAACTCTGTCATCGCTGGAACAAAAGGTAAGTCACTATATTAACTGTCATCCTCGGTACTGTCGGTGTACATTAGTACTGGACTTGTGAATGCTTAAAAATACTGCAAAGCAATAGTACAATGATGTGCAATGCATATGTGTGTAATGTCATAGTAAGAGAAATGTTTAACACAAGATATTAGTAACACCCAACAATCAGGCACTAACTGCCTTCAGGCACCTACACAATAAGTCACAGCAATCTAAAATAGAAATGTGTCTACATAGGTGTGTGCAATAATTTGCACTAAACTACCATAGTTAAACTACCATATAATATACATAAACAGTATACCACATAGGACTTACTCAGATCCATGATAATATAGCATTTGCACTAAAAATGCTACAATTGGGCGTACACGGAATGTACAACCAATTTTACCTGTTTAGATTACATTTAACTGTAAAGTGATGTGTTCCCTGTGTAATGCATATGTGCTTATTGTTGACACATCATGTCAAAATAAACACACATGCATTCTCCAGTCATAATATCAGAAACACATATAATTTTGGTGTAAGTGTCCAGCAACATGATGAATGCTTACACCAAAGATAACATGTCCATCACAAATGTACAACACTAGTGTATGCATTTAAAACATAACTAAAATATATAACCTGTGTGTGTCACTGTCACAAATGAGAGTAAGTGCATGGAACATACATTAGCAGAGATAACATCATCCGCAAACAATTAGTAACAATCAAAAATAAGGCCAGGACAAAGGTATTCTAAAATAATATTTTATATAAATGACACAACTCTCTCATAAGTTATAGCTAATTTATGTGCAAAGTAAAAAACAAAGGCACTAGGCAATGAGTCCTCAGTATGGGTTACATGTCCATAACTTGCCTCCTATATGCACTGCCAGAAAAAAACTCCTCTGGAAGGGGCATCTATGGGGCAGAGGGCAGGCATCTCAATGATCTGACTTGGAAGGGGGACTCATTGGGTTTGGTGTGTAGGTTTGGATTTGGGAGAGGTGGGTTTGGATTTGAAAGGCATGGGTTTAGATATGGTAGTGGTGGGTTAGGATGTGGAAAGGTTGGGTTAGGATGTGGAAGGTGTGGGTTAGGATATGGAAGGTGTGACAAGACATTTGGGAAGGGTGGATTTAGGTTTGGGAGGGATGGGTTGGGATGTGGAAGAGGTGGGTTTGGATTTGGAAGGGGTGGGTTGGGATATGGAAAGGGTGGGTTTGGATTTGGAAGGGGTGGGTTGGGGTGTGGAAGGGGTGGATTAAGATATTGAAGAGGGGTTGGGATGTGGATGGGTACCTAGATGTTTGGGTGGGGTGGTCTGGGATGAGGAAGGGGTCAGGGCCAGGGCAAACATTAGGTCCTCCCTGGGAAAACAGGTATGGTGTTTGGGTGGGATTTGGGCTCTGGAGGTAGAGGGAGTGGCAGTGTCTGTTGTGCATGTGTCTGTTGATGGTGTGAGTGCCTAAGTGTCTGGTGTATGTAGTGTATGTTTTGGTTTGTGGTTTTTACTGGGTGTCTGTTGTTTGGGTGAGTGTGGGTGTTTGTGTACAGTATGTGTGTATGTGTGTGTGGATGTGTCTACTGTGGAGGTGCTGTGTGTGGTGCCTGTGGATGTAATGAGGCATGTGTATGTCATGCTGGGTGTGGTGTCTGTGGGTGTGGTGGTGGTAGGTGTTGGTGTTTGTGTAGTAGTGAGTGTGGTGTCTGCGTGTTGAGTGTGGATGTCTGTGTTGGGGTTGGTGTAGGGGCTGTGGGATGCTTGTGGTTGTGGCGGGTGTGTTGTATATGTATGAGCTTTTGTCTGTCTTTCCTATTGTGTTTGTGTTCATGTTAGGATGTGCTGCTTGGGTGTGTTCGCGTTGGTGTATCTAAAAATGTGTGTGTGTTTTGGATAGGGCTGGAAAGAGGGATTTGGGATGGGGAAGGGGTCAGAGGTGGGGCACAAGGTTAGGGTGGGTAGGAGGCCGTGGCCAATGTGGAAGCCAGACACCGAATGACCATTGTAAGCCAGTCATGATACCATGAATGCCATCCAAGTAATCTAGCATCTGGGTCATCTGATTCCTAAGCCCCTGGATGGAATTCAGTAGTACAGACTAGCCTACAGTAATATTCCTCAATATATCAATAGCCTCCTCATTGAGCACAGCCTGGGAGACGGTGGGGTGCCTGCAGCAAAGGTGATGCCATCCCTTTTAAGGGGGTGGCTATGGCCAACTGGGGGGGAGCAAGAAGAAGGGTGGAGTTGGAAATGTGGTGGCAGATGACGATGCAGATGGAATAGTCACAATAGGGTCCTCCACTACTAGCGACTGGTCATCTGTGGAGGCCTCCGAAGAATATGGATTTGGTTGTGGCCTCAGCAGCAATCCAGTCACCCTCTGTGGCACTGGGTCCCTCAGTGTCAGTGGTGTCTGCCCGAGGACCACAGTGCTCAGCTTCTTCCCTGCTGAAATGTCCGCTGTTACCTTCTCCTTGACCAAAAGATACTGTAAAGACAGATACAACAGTAAAAGGGTATCTGGGTAAATAGATTTGAACATGACCTTTGCTCACAAAATATTTGCCAAAAAATCTACATATGAAACAAGCTTCAAGGTACTCAAGCTTGACCTCTTAATCATCAGTATCTAATGCCTGTAAATAAGAACTCCACGAATAATTTGCTCACAGTCTGGACATTCCCCATGCTAGCTCCTTTATCGTGTATACCTTTTGTCTCTTATCCACTTTTATTTCTCTACTTGACAAATGGCTATGACAGCATTAATAAATACATGCACCTGGATACAATCTTACACCCCTTTAGTACAGGGCAAAAACATGTCCAGATATCCAAAAGAGACATGTTTTGGGCGAGATATTGGCTCATCAAGATGGGATACTCCAACATCTATGTGATTCCATCTGCAATTGTCCTTTTAAGTATCACTTTGCTCACCATCATTGCTTTCTCATCTGGACACTTAAATGCAATTTAGGGTATTGTAACTCTGTCACGGATGTAGACACATTCCTGTCTGTTTCAATCAATACATTCTGGCATGAAAATTCATGTTGGTTGACAGAGGCTGGCTTACATGTACATTTGGGAAGGACTGAGGCTTCATAACTACCTCCTCTGTCTACATCAAATTAAATGAATTTTGCTATTGAAACATTTTTCTAACATTTCGGATATGGAATGATACCATGGCACACATATTTCCAGACCTTTTGGTGCAGATGCTGAAGATCATATTTTCATTGTACCAACTTACCAATGTAAAGTCTGAAAATTAAACTGTCTCACAAGTGCTTACTATGCCATATCAGCAGGAATAGGGCCTTCATTACCTACTTACATTTGTAATGAAGCATCACACCTAACTCAATTCTCAAATGGGGCATGTTTGGAATAAATGTCTCTCATAACAAGGAGAACATGCAGGTACTCCTTTTTGGCATGCAGCCATGTGTCTGCTCAAAACAGTGCTTGGCTTGTGGTGAGGAATCTAGTGAAAACCTTTAGCACAAAACCAAACACCAAACACAGCATCAGACACCGTCTGAAAAACGTACACCTCCAGAAATCCTCATCTGCCTTCAATGTGTGTCAACCGTCATTTTGATGGCAAATAACATAGCTGTAAATCAAAAAGGTTAAACTACAAGATTAGCTACATACAATAACTCACCCCCTTGATGATGCTGTTGGGGCCTCAACTGCCCATCGAGCTCTGGGTATGCCACTGCAAAGATGCGGGCCATTAAAGGGGCCAGGTTGCAGCACATGCGCTTGCCTCATTGGGAGGCATGGCTGAGTTGGACTTTTGCTGGCTTCCTGGTCCAGCATCGGAGGTCCTCCCTCCTCTTTCTGCAGTGCAGGCTGGGGCTCTTAAAGACCACTAGGACGTGCACCATCTTCACAATAGCCTTCCACAATTCCCACTTTTGATGGGCGCTGACCTGTGTGGATGAGAACAAACTACAACAAAATATGTTTTGAGTGACTTTGTTTGTCTGTAGTGCAGTGATACAATTTTGATGCATCCCTCACATGCATTTCCAGAGGAGTCAGTGCAGATTATTTACAAACATTGCAAAGTTTCTAAGACACACTGATTTGCACTGATCGGTGGAGTAGCCTCAACTCAGTTCTTCCTCCTATTGTTACTAGTCCAAGGCACAAACATCCTGTCAGCCAGGTGACACCCACTCCAGACTAGTCCAACAGATTGTGAGCAGTTAAAAGCTAAACAACCAGTACATTATTTACACATAATCACACACACAGCTACATTTTTTTCATGCCTAACCTTCTGCAATACTATGGTTTGCACCACATACAGTGACTAAGGGCAATATGCGAGGGCTGACATGTGTCAAAGAAAGTATGGTTTGGGTGATGCATGAACAAGTGTGTGGTGTTTAAAAATGGGACGTACTTGTATGGCTGATTGAGAGCCACCTGAGTCATTTAGACTGGCAACACAGGAAATACCTTTCCCCATATGTGGCACCATGACATTTTTAAAACAAGAAGATACTCCTATTCCAGAATTTGGGGTGTATATTCATTTGACTGCATCAGACAACTCCATTACTTTAGAGATACTACTTGAACTTTACATTTCTCTCTTTTCAACCTGGCCTGTATGTTTCTACTTACTAGTGGTACAGTGCCTTCTAGTCACTGGACCTAATGTGCCTACAGGTTGGCTAATGAAACCTAACAATGTGAGTAACATGCATTGAAAATGCAGCTAATTCTTTCATGTGCTTTTTCATTTCAATGTAGAGATATTTCGAACATCTTCAAACACCCTGTACCCAGCTAAATCATTCAGTTCACTACACTCCAATCACAACACTTAAGTCATGAACAAAAAGGGACCAAATAGCCTGTGGAGAAAGAGGGAACAAGGCACTTTGGCAAACATTTCCTATTCAAACATGAACCTTTTCCTCTAGAGACCCATACAGCTGACAGGACAGGAACAGGACCTCCTGGTGAGGAGCTCCGACTCCTCAGGGGAGAAGGCAGGGGCCCTGTCACCTGCTTTGCCTGGCATCCTGGCTCCCAGAGGTTGGGAACAGCAGCAAAAAAACACGGAGGTCTTGCTGGCTGCAGTGTTAGGAGGCAAGAGAGTTTTTTTCAATATGCCGCTTATGGGTACACGGCATACGCACTTCGCGATAGAGCGGGCACAGCCATTGGCTTTCGTGTGTAGCTGTTACACACGTTAGCCTATGGCGGTGACTGTCGTGGAGTGTTTCACCCACTACGCTGTCAACTTCTGCCGACAGCCATCAGACACTCAATGTCCTGACGGCAAGGTCAGGCAACCGCCACTTTAGAACACACAACTGTGTATTTTGTAATTGTTTTGTGTGTCACCAGCTCTCAAAATGGTGGCTACTTTATCTACATATCTCAGATATGTACAACACTGTTTTTGACAAGATATGACACATAAAAGAGTGAACCGTTACTGTGCTTGACATCAATAGTGTTTCTGTTGACTGTAATTTTGATTACAAAAATGAAAAAATAAAATAATGTGCAAACAATACAGGTCAAATGTATTATTCCCACATTACTTTTAGAAAATATCAGACATGTAAAAAAGTCAATTTGCAGTAGCAAAGATATTTGAATTTTATGAAAACATATATGACCCAATGAGATCACTAATATAACCTAGACATGAGATGTGTGCTGATTGTGAAAGTTTTCATAGCACATTGGTCTTCCTTCACATTGGCTAAATCTTCAATTTTTGTTCAGCTTAGGAAGCTGTTAATGTGTCTCCTCATAACTGAAAGAATGTTTTCTCAGCACACCACTGACTGGGGGTGACATTACACCAAATACTGCTACAGTGTCCTACAATGGTCATGTGGCCTCAAAATTTGTTACTGCCATGAGTTAGACTATTGGTGTCATTGATGTAGGATTCCTACAGTGAGAGCACGATGTCTGGCTCCAGCTGAGGTAATTCATCAATAATAGTTTGCCTATTTAATATGATTTCATGTATTACTCACTTTCTTCCATAGTGTCAAGGGTCTTGAATATCAACTTCTAAATGGCACAGAATGTTTGGCCTCTGCATGATTTGTGAAATGCATTTTTAATTGTGTCACAAACGTTACCTAGAAATGTATGACAACATAACATTCAGATTTATTTTTCCATCTTTTTTTTACATGGGAAACACATTACCTAGTTGGAATCACATTTGTTTTAGTATCATATTGTTTGGTAGACTTAAAAAATGATGGTGTACAGACGACATAAAAAAGGAATTACCACAATAAATACAAGACAATTCATGCACTTTCTTTTATGTGCATTTATTTTGAACAAAACAATGAGTGCAAGAGTGCAACAGATGTGCATACTGAATAAAAATAACAGCAAAAAAGTCCATAATGGTGGATTAAACTATGGCCCATATTTAACTGAAAATGACGGAGCAATACACTGGTCCAAAATTGGCAGCGCCGCGCTCTGCCATTTCACAATGCAGGGATGCACCGTATTTAATTGAATACGGTGCACCTCTGTGTTGTCCTCTGCGCTGTAGCTAAATTTAGCTGCCTAGCTCCAACGCAGGTATCCTTGCACCACTGTGCAAGGATGTCAGCGTTGAGGGGTTTGATTGTTTATGTGTGGGAAGGTGTCCCTTCCTGTACATAAACAAGCACTAATGGTTTTTTGGCACTTCTGTTTGTGCTGCAGAATGCAAAACACACAGAAGCGCCAAAGCGTCATTTTGAAATGATTGTTTAGGTGCAGGAAGGGACACCTTCCCGCACATAAACAATCATGTGTGGCATTTTGCTCTTTCTATGCGTGCTTCAGAATGCAGCACTCATGGAAAAGGCAAAAAAAGCAAAAATGCCCACAGCAACACTCATTGCACGTTCTTCCCACGCACAGGGCTGTGTGTGAAGGGGCCGTATTTACAAGGTGGTGTTAAGCCACAAAAAGTGGCTTAACGCCATCTTGTAAATATTGCGCAGTGCTTTGCGCAACCAGAGTGTCACAAAAAGTAAACAAAATTTGCCCCTATATTTTCTGTGCACAAATCGTTTGGAGTCCAATGTACAAAATACATCAGAAAAGGTAAATGTGTAAATGCAATAGTCCACAATGTGAATAATACACAATTAAATGATTAAATTAGAATTATCGTCTCTTGAGGTGGTGGTGGAGGTCTTGCCATCCTCTCCTGGTGTTCCGGATGAGCGCCCCCTCCTGGAGGGGGGGCAGTTGCTGGACTGGGGTGGGTGGATTAGTTTCCTCCTGTGGCAGGGCCTCCTGGTCTATGGCTGCACAAGGTGTATGGTGTCCTAATGTAGAAAGACCACAGATAGGGGTAAATGGTGCAGGAAAATCCCTGCACATGTGATGATAAATGTCAAACATCTCCTCAGTGAAAGAGCACAAATTGGAGTTGTGATTCTGTAGCTCTTGAATGTACTTCCTCTGCACTTGCTTAAGGTCCCAGATCTCTGTTAGGACCTACCCGTCATGTCTTGGGACTGTTGTATTACTCCCAAGACTCAGTCAGCGGTAGTCTAGGAGACAATGACGCCAGTGGCCTCACTTTCCTGGCCCACTAATTCCCTCCCACAGTGCCTATCCCTACTATTCTGTGCCCTTGAGGCAGTGTGTCCCATCCCACTGGGTCCTGCGACAAACAAAGGTGCTTCTTGCTCAACAGTAGCCAGGACTGGGGGCACAAGATGGGAGTTGTGATCCTCTGGACACAGGAAGTAGAAGTATCCTATGCACAGTTGTTGTAGCAGCTTAGAAACTAGAGTGGGAAGTGTAGGCGTGACACACTGGGGCTCTCTGACCAGACAGGCCAGTTGGGCCAGGCATCCCCTCATCATCTGGACTTGCAGGAGTGGTGTTGTCACTGAAGTGTTGATCCTGGCTTGGACTGGAGATGTCTTCTGTTGCAGATGGAAGTACACTGGCCCTGGGTGTTGGTCATAATATGAATTACAAAATAAAAAGATATTAAAGGTCTCTATTGTACCTCAAATCTATCTTCAGCTCCAGATGACGCAACCTAAAGATAAGAAAAACTAATGATTAATGGGAAGTGATTTTTCACTTTTCACTCATGCAGCTTCATGTACACTGAGGCACACTTCAGTAACAATGATAGAGAGATGTCATGAAAAATAAAATGTAAAATAGACAGTGTACATTCAATGTACCTGACCTGCAAGTCAACACAGTAGAAAGTAGATTTGAAAGTTGCGCCTTTTCAAGACCTAGCAGTCTCAAAAACAAACTATGGTATAACTTGTTGCATTTAGTGGCATTGGTCATCATATGAACACTGCAAAGTAACTTGTGCATCAATGCTACTTATAATCAGCATGCCACAGAACTTGGTTGAAAACCTTTTAATCCACATACTATGATATATGTAAGCAATTAGATCAATTTAATGTAGTAGCAGGAACGTGACAACATGCTGGATCAACACAGCAAATGAAATGTCAATACATACCATGCAGTTGTGAATATCAACTACCTAAAGCCTTGTTTTGGCCATATGTGGAAGGAAAGGGAGGTTGAGCTACAACACGTTGCACTATTTTTTGCAGAGATGGAAGCAGAGCATCATGATATTTGTAGTCATTTGCAAACACTATTGCCAATACTTGTGAAAAAGGGGGTAATACATAGTGTTAGAAATGGGGTCTTTGGTTGGCAGGTTACCCCCTGTCCAAGCAAGGACCCTCACTCTAATCAGGGCAAAGGGGAAACACAACTGGTTAACCCACACTCACTCCTTTGGTAGATTGGCTTGAGCAGGCAGGCTTAACTCAGCAGCAATGTGTAAAGTATTTGTACCAACACACACAGTTATCACCACAAAATGGACACCACACCAGTTCAGAAAAATAGGTAGTATTTATCTCAATCAAACAAGACCAAACAACAAAAATCCAATATATGCAAGTCAAGATATACATTTTCAAAAGAATAAGGTCCTCATTATGACATTGGCGGTCTTTTCCGAAGACTCCGTGCTGACGGCTGCCAACAGATCACCACAGAGGTGGCAATCCCCCCACCAGATGATGATACACAAATACAAAACCAACAGAAACCAGCCACAAAAACAATTCTGCCAGACCCAACGGAGACGAAAAACTATCGGACTCACCACCCTCCCCGCTACGCCAGCAACACACCACCCTCCAAATAATAGACCACAAATTATCACAGCGGACACTCAATGGCGGTCAGCCATTTGGTGGTGCACACTGACACGGTAGAATAGGGCACCAAACACCATCAAAAGCCAACATTGGCCAGATGGAAAAACCCACATCTGACACATATATACACACACTGTAAACACCTAACAACAGCAATATAAAACACACCCCAACACAACCCACAATCCTTTGCAAACACATAAAACAAACCACACCTTGCCAGCAATAGACAATAAAATAACTGCACACACAAACCACAGCCACCTATTCACCTCTCATGCATCACACACCACACAACATACCACAACACCTATCACACTCTGGAGAACACACACACTACACCCACCACACAATAGGTATGTGCCTACAGAAAAATCCCTGTTTCACAGATGAGGAGTTGCGGGTGATGGTCAAGGAAATCGTCAGGGTAGAGCCACAGCTGTTTGGTGCACAAGTCCAGCAGATATCCATTGCCAGGGAGATGGAGCTCTGATGGAGGATTGTGGACAAGGTGAACTCCGTGGGAATATATCCACGCACAAGCGATGACATTCGCAAGAGGTGGAGCGACCTACAGAGGAAGGTGCATTCTATTGCATCTAGGCACCAAGTCGCCATCATGAGGATGGGCGGTGGACCCCCACCTCTGCCCTCACAGTTGACAGCATGGGAGGAGCAAGTCTTGGCAATCCTGCATCCTGAGGCCTTCACTGGAGTCACTGGAGGGCTGGACACTGGTAAGTCACCATTACTACCCAACCTCCACTAACAACTGCATGCCATGTCACCCCCTCACTCTGACTCCCTACACCCCACTCCATCCCATACAGTGCACCACCCTAATAACCACCCTCAACTGTGTACCCCTGCATGCCTTACCCACTGCAAGCACACCCCTCCCAGCTTTGTATATACACACAACAGCAATGCCTGGGCAGCATGTAGCACTACCAATCCCACCATCCATCAACATAATAACCAAAGGTAGGAGGACAACACCAAACCCACAGGGAAAAACAGAAAAGCGCAATATGTGACAGACAATGACTGAATGTCCATAGGTGCCCCAGCCAATGTCAGCGGCGAGCATGTGCCACGGCAACCCAGTCCTGCACCAGGAGATGCCCTCAGTGATGACGGCAACTCAGGATATCCTGATCTGGATGAACTCCCTGGCCCATCTGGGTTCACTGGTCAGTCGGCTTTCACATCTGACACCCAGTCCACCACAGGGCCCCCCCTCCAACTCCAATACCACAAGAGCTAGCCAAACGTCCACAAACCTCTGTCCCCAGGACACGTCGATCAATAGTGTGCCCACCCGTACAGGGACCCCAGTCAACACCACACAGGCAAGATGATGAAGGTCCTGGTGTAAGTGGGAGTAGGCACACCTTTCAGGGGACACAGGCACATGGGCCCAGGGCCAGTGGGAGGGCAGCTATGCATCAGGGGGAGGCCAGACCGAGGGAACTGACTGCCCAGGAGGCACTCACACATGTCTTGGGGGCATACCAACAGTCCCAGGACAGTATGAGCCAGGTGATTACCATCTTGCAGGAGAACCATCGGCTGCAGGGGCACACCACCAGGAGGTCATGCAGCAGTTGCAGGCTCTGAATGCCAACCTGGCCTCCATTGTAGCTGTGCTGGGTGACATGACCAACACGATGCGTGAGAACAGAGTACACCAGCGGGCCACTTCCACTAGCAAGTCCACTCACTAGCCAACAACATCTGCTGCAGCTAGTGGACAGGAGGACCTGCCACACCACTCATGGGCCACCAGCACCCCTTCCCCCTGCAGAAGGTGAACCAGCCCGCAAACGTTCCCTGCGACCCAGACAGACACCAGAGACTGTTGCAAAGACCAAAACCACCGCCAGGCAATGAGCCCCTCCAGAATGACCCCCATGTGTGCCACTGAGTCACATTGCTCACTTTGGACTGCCGGAGCTCCTTTTTCTATGGCCCCATGGTAATGGACCTGTGCTACAAACCAACTGGCCCACTACACTGAAGTTTACGTCCACCATCACCACACTCTATTGCATCATCCCATCCTTTATGTTACCTAAATAAACACCCTTGAACACAACTTGAGTAATTGTGATTTATCATACACCAATATGCAATGTGTTGACCTGCATTATCCTGTGCAAATGTCCTGTAATGTGTGAATCCATCCAACAAATGTGTTTAAGCAGTCTGTAGTCATCACATCAGTATACAGTTGTGACCACACCAACAGCTGCAAAAAGGGAAAGCATAAGTGACAGTCAATTGAAAAGTAAAGGTAGTGCTTGGCACAACACAGCAGGCACACAGCACTCAACTGTAGGGGGGATATGAATAGAAGTACAGTCTTACATGAGTGTCATTAGAAGTACTGCTGTATTATATGTTTCCTGTTGTCCAAATCCTCCTCCTTCTCCTCACTGTCTACAGTGTCCTCTGCTGCCACATGTGCATTGTCTCCCTCCTCCTCCCACAGGTAGGGCACATGGTATCTGAGGGCCAAATTGTACATCATGCAGCAAGCCACCAATATCTGGCAGACCTTCTTATGTGGGTAATATAGGGATCCACATGTTAAATGGAGTCACCAGAACCTGGCCTTCAGTAGACCAAATGTGCGCTCAAAATCCCTACTGGTATGGCCATGTGCTTCATTGTACCGGTTTTCTGGCCCTGTCCTTGGATTCCTCACTGGGGTCAACAGCCAGGACAGGTTTAGGTAGCCAGAGTCACCTGGAAGTAGTGAGGGACACACATTACTCATGTACAGTGGCATGGAGTACAACTGCAGGTGGCATACACTGACATACATTGGGTGAAGAGTCAAGCTCACCTATGAGCTACACTCTCTGCCTCTGCAGTCGTGCCATCACCTGTGGGACTCTGCTACTCTCCAACACATAGGCATCATGCACAGATCGAGGAAACTCGGCAGTGGCATTGGAGATGTATTGATCAGCAAGGCACACCAGCTCAACATTTAGAGAGTGGTAAATCTTCCTGTTCCTGTAGACCTGCTTATTTGCCTTCGGAGGGACCAAAGCAATATGGGTCCTGTCAATGGCCTCAATCACATGTGGTTTGTGTCTCATGGCGTAGAATGCAGCCTTCACAGTGGGCAAATCTTCAGTCTGGGGGAATAAAATGTAGCTGCTCATGTGTTTGAGCAAGGCAGCCAAAATCTTCCAAGCACAATTGAAAACATTGGCTGTGACATTCCTGCATCCAAGCCCACAGTCACTTGGAAAGAACCACTTGCCAGGAAGTGGAGCACTGACTGTACCTGTACTGCAGGGGGTATTGCTATAGTGCTATGGTTAGGAGGACTCAGATCTGGCTACAATTGTTGACACAGCTCAGTAATTGTGGCCCTGTCCAGACGATAGGTGATTATGATGTGATGTTCCTCCAGTGTAGCCAAGTACACCAGGGGTCTGTACACGGGTGCTTGCCTCCTCTTCCACAGTGGTAGGTAACTAACCAAACCAAAAATGAGATGTGTGTGACTACAGGAAGTATGGACACATAATATCACAGTACACAGAGCATGTATGTATGTAGCAGACTGAAATTGTCGTGGTGTGTACCAACAATACATATGACACACATAATTGTCCGCCATGAGTCCCAGAACTAGGAATTGACAACCCCCTGTCCTGCATGCAAGGACAGGTGGAAGTGACATCACTTCTCCGGCGTTTGGCATCTTGGCGGTAGGCGGTCAGCACCGCCATGCAACTCCTCATTGGCTAACATGGCTGCATGAAGATGTATGTGAGTGCTAGCAGTGTGTATTTTGTGCGGGCGGTTTGGCTGCATGCAATGTGTATGCAGAGGTACGGGTCATGTGTGTCCTTCATGAGGGGTAAAAGCAGTATGTAACCCATATCTGTAACAGAATGTAGTGTTGAGTTCATGGTGTCCATTCGTGTGTGTTCCCTATGCAGGTCAGCACCCTTCAGAAGAATGGGTTGTGGCGTGCCATCGCCAAGGACGTGCGGACCCTGTTGGTTCATAGATGGCTGAGCACCTGCTGCAGGAAATGGTGTGAGAACCTGAGATGCTAGGCCCGGAAGACCGCGGAGGCCCAGCTGGGGACAGCCTCCCAACAAGGGAGGGGTGCCTGTCAGACCCTGACCTTGCTAATGGTCCGCATACTGGCGGTGGCCAAACCTGAGTTGGATGGGCGCTTAAGGGCAGCACAGCAGCCACAAGGGGGTGAGTACATACTGTGTTGTATTAAAATTTGGTTGCCTGCCATGGGGTTAGGGTGCAAGGTTCTAGTGAGTGGATGTCCAAACATACCGTTTCAGCTATTCTTGTGAAGTCCTGCTTAGCAATGGAGGGTGGTTTGTATATTTGGTATTGGTAAGTATCTGGCATACCATGGCAGACATGGCTTAGTGAGTCTCAGTATTTGTGCAGATGGTAGTGTTTGGGTTATTTTCTGCTATTGTTCCCAGGTAATGGTTTGTCATTGTGGTCCATACTGCATGTTAGTCCCAGTGAGTGATTGTGATGTGTATGCCATATCTGCTGTAGTTATTGTGACTGACCCTGTGCTCCCTTTCTCCCCCACCCTCTCTCCTTTTCTCATCCTTTCCTTGTGTGCATTAGCAACATCTGGCGAAGGAGTAGGGGTGCCGGCTAGTGGGAGAGCTGCAGCCCATGGGACCCAGGAAGGCAGAATCCACTGACGCTGAGGGGACCAGTGCGTTGGAGGGCGAGGGGAGCAACGCTGAGGAGACTTGTGCTATGAGTACAGACTCTGATTCCTCCTCCGATGGAAGCTCCCTGGTGGTGTTGGACCACCATGGGACCACCTCAGCTACTACATCTTCCACCACCTCTGTACCAGCACCACCCTCCCAGTAGCCCCTCACCCAGTTGCCCGTGCCTGCTCACCCAGTAGGGTGGGCATCTTCTTCGCCCCAGGCACCTCACTTGCAGACACCACAACAACATACATACACACCTCCCGTTTGTCCTCTCCCTCCCTGTCTGCCCACCCCTCTCCAAAAACAAATAATTGCTCCCACTCAGACACTCAAAAGCCATCCACCTCACACACACTCACTGTCCATGCACCTGCACCCAAGTCCAGAACACCTACTCCTCCTACAACCACTCCCTCTTCCTCCACTCCCATACCTCCTCCCACAGCTCACCCCATTGGACCTAAGAAACGTTTCCTTTCCCACCTTGACCTCTTCTATCCTTCCTCCCCACATCCTGCCCGTAAGAGGAAGATCCCTCTTCCCCATCCCAGTACCTCCAGCTCCCAATCTACTCCTGTTCCTCCCTCTGCAGCTACACCTGCCACTGAGGGGCACAAGAGTGGCACTCCAGCCCCCCGCCCCAACCAACCACCTCCGCCCCCTAAGCGATGGAGCAATTCCTGTCCCCCTCCCAAACCCATGTCCAAGGACTCCCCCTTTCTCCCTAAGACACCTGCCTACCATTGCATGATGCCTCTGCCCAGTACAGTGACTTGGGCTGTCAGGAGTCAAGTTGGGCCTTGGACGTTCCCTGTGGCTTTTGCCTGACATTGGACTGATCAATGGACATTTGCATATGGTTGCCTCTTCAGTTGTGGGTACATCTCCACCAAATTACAGAGGTTGGACAAAAGGTATGTGTCTTGGCTTTCTTTTCTCATGGCTTATGTTGGTGTTGGATTTCTCTGCAGATAGTTCTCGGTGTGTGGTATGTGTGTATGGTGTGTGTTGTGCGTGTGTGTGTGTGTGTGTGTCACTCTCCCTTCCCTTCCTTGTGTGCTAGGCAGCTGTACTCACCGTCCTCGTCTCTGTCGGCTTTGCTGCTTCTAGACTGCCATTGCATGGTACAGCATTGGCAGGACTTGCAGTTTGGGTTCCATGGTGGCTGCGGACTCCTATGTGTCCCTGGAGGTGAGTGTCTCCTTTTATATGATTCTTTTCCGCCAGGCTTTTGGTGGCGGTGGTCCCGCCCCTGAAATCCTGGTGGTCTGCTATGTCATTATATGGTCGTCGTGGTGTAATCTTCAGCCAGCCTAAAGGTGGCAACCGCTGTGGTCAGTGGACGGACCGCACTGGCAGTTCAGGTGCTACATTAGCTGTCTATGGGATAGAGCACTACCATGGTCATAATTTGGTGGTCTTCACGGCCAGCCTGGCGACCGTACTACCGCCATCGCGGGTGTGGCAGTCAGCTGACCGCCAATGTCATAATGAGGGTCCAAGAGTCTTACTGCATAGAAAACAATTGAAACATTGATTTTACACAAAGTACCTGGTTAGCGTTAAAAATAAACCTGCCTGGGCAAGCATGCATCAGAAGTCAGCAATGCATCGATTCCTTCCTCGCAAGGGAGGCCATGTGTCGTTTCTTTTCCGGTCGGATTGGTAATGCATCATTTTTCTCCCGCGCAAGAGAGTGGTGCGTTGATTTCCGGACGGGGCACCTCGTATCCACACAGGGTCACAATGACTTTGATGCCCAGGGATGATGCATGAGAAATCCGGTTGCATGGTGTTAGAAAACCACGCTGAGTGGGATTTGCGATGTTATCAGCAGCCACAAGTGGGTGTTGTGCATCGTTTCTCCAGCTGCGAAGCCGGTGGTGTGTCATTTATCAGCCGCGTTGCAGATGGTGCATCCAAAATTTCCCAGTACGGCGTTCTGTGCATGGATTTCACCTTTCAAGAGTCCAGGGACTAGATAGGACACCACTTGGTAGGGCAGGAGTCTCAACAGAGAGTCCAGGTGCTGGCAGAGGAAGTCGTTGATGCCCCTGAGAGTTCAAAACAAGAGGCAAGCTCAGTTCAAGCTCTTGGAGATTCTTCTCAAGCAGGAATGCACAACAAAGTCCAGACTTTTTCCCCTTTCACAGACAGAAGCAGCAACTGCAGATTAGCCCAACAAAGCACAGCCACAGATGGGGGCAGCACTTCTCCTCAGCTCTTCAACTCTTCTCCTTGGCAGAGGTTCCTCGTGGATCCAAAAGTGAGCATAACAAAATCTAAAGTCTGGGGTTTTGGGTTCACTACTTATACCCTTTTCGTCCTTTGGTGTAGGCAACTTCAAAGGAAAGTCTCTGTTGTTCACATGATCCTGCCTTGCCCAGGACAAGCAACAGACACACACCAGGGGGTTGGAGACTGCATTGTGAAAGGGCAGGCACAGCCCATTCAGGTGTAAGTGACCACTTCTCCCTCCACTCTAGCACAGAAGGCTCATCAGGATTTGCAGGCTACACCACAGCTCCCTTTGTGCCACTCTCTAGAAGGGATTCACAAACAGAGCAACTGTGAGTCTGACCCAGACAGGGAATCCACAAACAGACAGTCACAGAATGGTTTAAGCAAGAAAATGCCCACTTTCTAAAAGTGTCATTTTCAAACTAACAATCTGAAAACCAACTTCACTAAAAGACGTATTTTTAAATTGTGAGCTCAGAGATACCAAACTGCATATTTATATAAAGTTATTTAAAGGCAGCCCCCCATGTTAACCTATGAGAGGGATATGCTGTGCAACAGTGACAACCGAATGTAGCTGTATTTTGCTGTTAGGACATGTAAAAAATATTGGTATATGTCCCACCATTAACATACACTGCAACCTGCCCATGGGGGTACGTAGGGCCTACCTTAGGGATGTCTTACATGTATGAAAAGGGAAGGTTTGGGCCTGGCAAGTGGGTACACTTGCAAGGTCGAATTAGCAGGTCAAAGCTGCACACACAGACACTGCAGTGGCAGGTCTGATCCATGTTTACAGGACTACTAATGTGGGTGGCACAACCAGTGCTGCAGGCCCACTAGTAGCATTTGATTTACAGGCCCTGGGCACCTCTAGTGCACTTTACTTGGGACTTACTAGTAAAGCAAATGTGCCAATCATTGAAAGCCAATTACATATACATTTTACACAGGATCACTTGCGCTTTAGCACTGGTTAGAAGTGGTAAAGTGCCCAGAGTACCAAAAACAGAATCCAGTCCCCAGTCCAAACATGGGAAGCAGAGCCTAAAAAGACAGGGGAGACCACATGAAGGATGTCAGGTGTAACACATACCTATATAAATGTATACAGTAAAATTTAAAAGCACATTTGCAATATGGACACACATATGTGTATAACGTGATTAGGTTAAGAAACCACTTTAAGCACTATAACTTCATGTGCCAATGGATGAGGTTTTGAACCTGTTTTTGAAGTAAAACAACCCACAGCAAGATATATCAAAGGACAAGGCAAATGCAAAGAGTGGTCCATGGAGGACAACACACAATCTGACAATACATATGGGTCACTTATAATGGTTTGTAACAACCATGATGATAGTAATTTGGATAAGACAAGATATTTTTGAAACTGGACCTTAAAATATATGTTTTGATGGGTGTCTAGATACATTCTGACCAGCTAAGTTAAGGGCATGGACTCCATTTGTGATTAGCGAGACTTACATAGCTGTAACTTGCCAGTTTCCACTCTAGCAGGGATTCCTGTTAAGCTTTCATGATGTAGGGTCTGCAAGACCCTCTCCTCCTCCCAGGAAAAGAGTTGTTATGGGGGCTGGGAGAATAACCATGACCCCTCTGGGCCCCCAGGGTACAATTGGAGGCTGGGGAACAGACAGTCCATTGCAGGTCATTCTACCTCTTTCTAATTTCATCTTGTGTGCACAGATTGTTAAATACAGCACTCACTCTGTTGACTATTCTATCCCACATTTAACTTTTTCTAAGAAATGGTTGTATTTTGTACTTGTGCTCAACGCAATTGTAGCTCTACTCTAATAATTTCATCCACCGTGACTTCTACTGAAGCATATGGATTCTGAATTACTGATATTTATAGTGTGTGATTTGTATTATTGTGTCCAGTCTTTCAATGAAAATTTTCATTACAATGGATTCAGAGACTCTAAAGGAAACACTATCAAGCATAAAGTGCTTTGGACAAAAGTGGCAGAACACAAAGACAAACTGCCACAGGTTCATATAATACATTAATTGGGCCATCAACATGTTGGAATACACATAGGGAATTCACTGGCTTATGAAGCAGCCAAATCTGCTGTTGTTACAGCAACGGTAGCTGCAATTACTTGTTCCCATACAGGGTTGGATGATGAAATGCTTGCTGTTGTTAAGGCTGTGGATGACTGCACACCTTCACCAAACACATATCCACTAAAACATTCCTACCCCTTAAGTGCCCAAAACATTCCTTAGGTAACAATTCCAGGGGTCGGTGATCATGTAATCCCCTGCTAAGACAGTGGGCTAGAACTAATTCAAGAGGTGCATGAGTGTGTTGCGTCTGCCCATGCTGGTGTGGCGGCTACAATTTCCTTGTTACAAAATCCCTATTTGTGGCATGGTATGTACAAACTGAAAAAACAGTATGTCCTTAGTTGTGGCATTTGCCAGCAAATTAAAGGTTCCACCCTTAAGCACCCATTGCAGGCACTCTTCTTAGTCTCAAACAAGCCTATTCAGTGAGTGTGTACCTAGACCATTGAGGTCCCTTATATTGGGATGGTGAATACAAATACATTTCATTTGCTGTAAATTGTTGCTGCAGATTTCTTTGGGTGTGGCCACAACGATCGGCTGACGTCCGCACTGGTATTAAAGATTTGCAAGTCTTCATAGGGAAATATGCAGTAGCTGCATTCCACTCGAACCAGGACCCTGCTTTCACTTCCAAAGCATACAGTGATTCCAGGGGAACCCCGGGTTAAGCTGTGCATTATTCCTCCCCCCACCGCCCAGCATCTAGAGGGACATTGAACAGTGGAGAAAAAAACACTTAAAGCAATCATTAACAGCTAGAGTCTTAGGTTCAGGTCGTAGTTGGATCCATCACCTATATGGGGTCCAGAGAGCATTAAGCAATTTGCCTGGTAGATCTTTTGGAAGGCCGTTCCACATATGAAGTCCTGTTTGGCATCCCAATGTATGTCCCAGATCTTGATGGTCCTGGCACAGTGGGTGCAGAAACCCCTTTCGACATAAATGAATGTCTCACTGTCCAAGATGAGCATTCTACTACACATGCTGCTACTTTGGGAATGAGCAGTACATCAGCATCCATAGGCTGGATTCCTAAAGATGAGGATCTAGATTGAGAAAAGGAGGAGGAGGAATTCCAATCCTTGGAATTTAAGGTACCAGAACTGTGATCTTGCCACTGCTTGATGGTTGTAAAGACAAACACTTTGGCTCTCATGAAGACATTGGCAGTAAATACCCTAACGCTGCGGTGACGCCCGCCAAAAGACCGTCGCCGCGGCTAACATCCGTCCGCCAACCACAGCTGGATTTCTGCCACAAGAAGGGGCGGAAATCCGGCTCTGGCCATACTGGCGGATAGTATTAAGGTGGCGCTGCTACCACCAGCAGCGCCACGCCAGTAGGCCGCCGCCAGCCGTATTATGAAAAATAATACGGCCTGGCGGTGTTCTGCTGGAGGGCGCTGCTGGCGGCAGCAGCGCCCCATTCCGTTCCCTGCCGGAAGACCCCCTAGATGCAGGTAAGTTGGGTTCTGACAGGAGAGGGGTTGGGGGGTGCTGTGTTTGTGTGTGGGGTTGTGTGCATGAATGTGTGAGTGTGTCCGTGAATGCGAATGTGTGTGTAGTGTTGTTTGCGAGTGTGTATGCATGTGTGAGTATGCGTGAATGAATGGAAATGTGAATGCGTGTTTGCATGTCTGCGTGTCAGTTTGTGTGTATGTACGGATGTGTGTGAGAATGAATGGTTGCATGACTGAATGAATGCGTGTATGCCTGTATGAGTGAGTGTGTGTATGCATGGTGCGTGTCTGCGAGTGTGCGTGAATGGGGGAGTGGGGGATTGGAAGGGGGGAGCGTGGACGGTGGGGCGGTGGGGTTTGTCTGTGGAGTGTTTGGGGGGATGGGTGAGCCTCCTACCAGTAACAGGGAAGAAATTCCCTGTCCCTGGTAGGGCCTACCGCCATGGTTTTCGTGGTGTTGTGAATGTCACGAAAACCATGGAGGTAGGCAGGGTCATAATGCCGCCAGAGGTACACTAGCGGCCACCGGGCTGGAGATTCTTATCTCCAGCTCGGCAGCTGCTACCGCCATGGCGGTCGGAATGGTAAATTGGCGGGTTGGCTGCAGCCAATCCGCCAATGTCATAATGTGGCGGTAAGTACCGCCAGCCTGTTGGCGGTACTACTGCCACATTATCACCGACCTCCGGGGTCATAATGACCCCCTTTGTCTCCATTGCACAAGTCAAATTGCATCATGTGGGCAATCCTATACAGCAGGCCAAGAGGATTCCTGGGTAGTTCCCTCTCCTCTCTCACTACCTGCAAGGAAATACCTCTTCAAGCTTTAGACAATGTTGAAATTATTTCCCCTAGGTTGGGAAGGGTTGAGAATGAGCATCTATTGATTCCAATTACCCCTACATATACTAGAAATGCAGTAGACGTAAGTCTACTGTCCTCTACTACTTCTCAAAGCAATGGAATTGTGTATGATGAACCACCTTTAGAGGCATCTACCAGTTCCCCTTCTCCTGCAGTGGCTCCTATATTCACACAGATTGCTTTTGGGTACTTTGTCGACATTGACAATTTCTCTTCAGATTCAAAAATCACTTCTCTTCATATTATATGTACGTTTTTTCACTGGCTTGAAAGCACTTATCTGATCTGCCCATGGTCCTATATGTGAATTATACTTACCTTGCTTGCTCTCTTCTTGTGGATTGGATTTGTGATTGTCTGTGCAACTTGTGTGTAAAGTCTGGGTTAGTGAGGGCCCTGGCAGGGGATCTGCATCAGGGTGTGGAACAGGATGACTCACTGCCACTCTATCTATCAGTTAGCTAGCTAGGTACAGAATTGGACGAGGGTCGCAAAATGCCCCATACACAAAGCAAACATAGCTCTGGGGAGTCTCTGAGCTAGGGCCTCTATGTACTCAATAAAATTGTTAATGACCTCATTACCACCCATTCATTAAAAAGGGTAGTTTCTTTGGGTAGGAGAGAAAGATTTTTATGTTTGTTCTTTGTCTGGATCCTTCACCTCATATCTCTGCAAGTACCCTCAACACAACTAAGGGCCTGTCCATCATTAGAGGATTCTTTGGTGAGAGCAGAATGACTGATGACGAAGCATGATATCCAGGGGAGTGTGTGAGGTCATCCCATGAATTTTAAGAATATTTCAAGGTCCTATGTTTGTTGACACTAGGGTCATTGTTGTGTCTATAGGCACAGGGTTTTGTCCAGAATCAGGAACAAAGAGGCACTAGCACTGGATCTCCAATGCACTGCATTTGCTTTGTGTCTTAATAGTGATGACTAGGAGAAAGCAGATGTAGTAGTGCCTCCCCTTTCTCTCATTCCCCCTGCCCACTATAATTGCGGAGTCATTATTGTGATACGAGACCTTCAAGGAACAGCAGACCCCCATGCCTGTCTTTGGGTTTCAGAACTTTAAACTTTTTTTTGAGCAGCCCGATTTTCTAAAAAATAAGTTTTCAGTTTTGAAAAACTTCAGTGAGAAGTGCAGTGATCAACTGGACGATTACCTATTGCCCCTTTGCTTGGGAGCTGGTCAATGATGTGTGACCGGAAGTACAGTTACAATCCATTGATTTGGTATTTTGCGGGGACACTCAAAGCACTTCTCTTCCAAATACTGAGTCATTTCTAAACCCATTTTAGGAGTCGGGAAAATGGTTCAGTAAATAGGAAAATGCTTTCTACCAGCTGCAACCCCCTAATTTACTGAATCAGATGGTTTGTGTCTTGTATACAGTTCAAGTATAAAGTCTAGAAACACAGCATCTTATTTGCAGCTTAGTAGTGTGTAATTGGCTAACTCATCAACAAATAGTTGAAAGCCATACCTAATATGGTGTTGTGAACCCTGTATCTCGTTTCCAATTTGGCTCTGTCTTTCAATGGAAAACAATGTGACTACTTGCGTGGCAAGGGAGGAGCTGAGGTGCTCATGTTTCAAAGTTTCAATATAATTGCGGGAGCATTGCTCTCAACCAATTGGAGTTTGCTTGGTGTTTTGGATGGAAGCTTTTTGTTGTAGCTTTTACAGTAGCTCAAACTCACTGCAGCTATAATTAGCACACTTACCAATTTTTGTGAAACTGTGACAGAGCCACTATCTTCTCACCCAACGTTTGATTTTTTCGGGACATTCTGCAAATAATTTTAATATTCTCTTGTTTAAACCTTGTTGAATATGGATTGATGTCTGTGTGCTGCCTGTGCACACATATAATATCTGTAGATCTACATGTCTCTGTTTAGAGGTAATAAGAGAGGCAACCAAATTCCCATATTGTATTTGACACAGATGGGAAATTTAAGGTTTGCGGTGGTCTCTATCATCTTACTGTTCTTCTAGAGCTCCTGATTGGTGGGGGAGGATCATGTGATTTCTAATTGTGAACCTCAGCTGGGGACTAAGCTGTTATCAGTGACCTAGAACCCTCTCAGACTTTGCACCCTATATATTCCACCAGCATCAATATGAGAACTCCAAAGCAGGAATTTGGCCTAGCTACCTACAAATATTGTTTATGCAGGAAATGCCGTGGCCCTGATATAAATTCCTGAGAAGTGGTAGAAATAAGCTGAGTTAGTAGTGCTCGGTGCTTCTGATATCAGGGTACCCAGAGGTTAATTAGGCGGATGAACAGTCATTTATTTTTTGGTTTGTTAATTAGAAGTGCCACTTCACTGCTTACAAGCTATTGATCCCTTCTTTAATGTATTCATCACAATTTCTTCAAACATGTTCATGCTTCATATTAAACACTTAAACTATCTCTAGCTTAGGTCTCCTGCATTTTGAAGAGCTATTTATTTCAATGGAAATCATCCACAGCTAGTAATATTATTAGTGTTGCAACTGTAACAAGGTCAGATACAATAACATTAGTGCCCACCTTATGCATGATTACCAGCAGTAATCAACTTAGTGCATCAGACAGGGTTGTCTCCATGTAATGTAAAAAGGCTTTGCCAATGTAGAATGCCTCTACATGGGTAATAAATGACAGTCATAGCTGCAAAGCCCCAGGCATCAAAGTAATAATATTAGTAATGTTTCCTCAACGCCACATGATTTTTTCACTCAAATATCAGCTTTAAGTATATTTTGGAAACTGAACCCTTTTTCTCCATGTGTCTTCTTCCTTTTAGTTCTGAATATATACACACTTCTGTCTCAAATACATGCTTTTCAAATTTGTGATAGGTATATTAATTAGGCCTAGCAAAATCTTCTCCATTTAGTAAGCTTGGCTGCACACAGGAGAGCTGCTTACTGGTAACTGGAGACTTACCGATAGTTAACCAGCTACTCGTTTAAGAAATCTGATTTATAGCATACAAAATGTGTTTACTTTATTTATTTTACATGCTTATACCAGGTACTCCTGTAGGAGTTTTGGTAGTCCACCGTCCAGCATGTATAATGGTTTTGTATTGTTTCTTATGTAGCTTTTATTAGTTTTTCTTATGTTTGTTCAGCATCTTCAGTTAGCAACTGTTCTTCACATCAATTTGTGATATTCGGCACGCAAATAACTACAGTGCCGAGACCTATGAAAACTTGCATCCCGTGTCACCGGAAGTCAGTGCTTAGTTTGTAATAATAATAATAATATAATACTAAGTCCTGAGACCCAACGTTTTCCTCACAAGCCCACCGCCGAAGCTGCTGAATGCCAGGCTAGCCTTATATTAAAGTTGACTTGGCTCGATTCCACTTTATGCCTCTTTCTTCCACCAGCAGCACCTCATGTCTCTTTAGCTGAGTTTTCCATGTGCTTTTTCATCTTTTATTTTTCCGTTGTTGCTAAAATTTCTGTCTTTCGCCCTTTCCTGCCCTTCTGTCTCTTGCTCTGGGTCAAAGTCTCGTGAGGAACGATAACTCATATTCTCCAGTAAATGGATGCCCGTGCCCACCACTTGCAACTATGCAGTCAAATTAAGCACTGACACTGACTAGAAGACGTGAGGTGACATCCTACAATTTTCAAGGGCACCTAGCTACACACTATGGCCCATATTTATACTTTTTTGCGCCGCATTTGCGTCATTTTTTGATGCAAAAGCGGCGCAAACTTGCAAAATACAATTGTATTTTGTAAGTTTGCACCGTTTTTGCATCAAAAAGCGGCGCTAAAAAAGTATAAATATGGGCCTATATTTTTGTATTATGATTTCTGCTGACGCAGAGGTGTTTGTAGCTTTTAAAAATAATCAAGGACAAAACGCTAGCTCAGCCTCTTTATCTCCATGGGGAGCCAGAACTAGCTCATTAAACAAAACTTGATTGATGTGTTTGTTGCTACCATTATCTTATCGAATTCTCCACTTTCTCTGGGTTTCAAAACCTGATACCTACCTATTGTTTTGTAAGTGTTTTATCCGATTACGTTCTCATCTTTCTTGTATTTGTCTACCGAGGCAGTTACCATGTGCAATGTTTGTAGTGTCCTAGTAAGCTGTGATTCATTTTCTGACTGCCAAGTCAAAGCAGATTCGCTGTGTGATACGGGATAGGCCACTCACATGTGAACAGAAGACCTATGAAAATGTGTGCCTGGGTCTACTGCATGAAAGGAAATCAATAAGAAATTGTAACTTGCATAAAAATGTTGCCAAAGACAATACCCCCTTTTACACTGGTTCCAAAATCCAAGTGTAATTTACATTTTGGGAGTAAATTTAAACTTGGATTTGTGAATAATAACAGTCAAAAAGTAGTGAACTTACTCAGAAGTGTAAATTACTCAAAAATGTATGGCCCCTGGACCCTTCAACATGGTGGAGACACGTGGTTTGCACTTTTGGAGTAAATTTACACTCAGAATTTGTGAAGAACCAAAAAGTAATAAACTTTTTTTGTAAACATATTTTATTAGGTGTCATAATAACATATTCCATACATACATTACCTTCATGTCAACCCAGACATGCAAATATTGATATGCATTATCTGACACTTGCATCCAAGCTAAGAGACAGACAGAAAAAATCATGAAAACCAACAAAAACAACAACCTTCTGGCAGAACTGCAAAAACAGTCCACTATCCCTCCCCCACAAGAGTTGCATCTATAATAACCTCATACTGAAACAACAAGGCACTCTCTAGATCCTCTAGGTTAGGATAAAGCCATATCCAGTGCTTTATAGGGTCTGTGCTATCGGGGAGAAGGGGGGCACCAAGTGATCATGTGCATAGTAATGGGGATCAAGTTGCCACCAGGTCAGGAATGTCCTCGTGTGTCTCTGGCCTCCCGTCTGTGTCAAGGGCTTTCAGATCCACCTCCTAGGCCCGGGCCATATCCAAGGTGCCTATTCTTTTCCTAGCATTCTGTGTCAACACTCTCCCCTCACATTCCACCCACGTCTCTAGCTCTTTACGCCACCTCAGGTTCTGGGGCCCCCGAGGGGATTACTAATTCCTCGTGATTTCTCCCTTCGACAGGATAAATGCCAATCCCTTAAATTTGCTAGTAGCACTAGTTTTGGAGGTATACGGAAACCATCTCAAGAGACAATGGCCCGACGTGCAAGGGTCCTCTTTTTCCAGGACAGTTTCCAGTGTCCTAATTATCTCTTCCCAACATGGTCGCAGGATGGGGTAGGACCAGAGCATATAGAGTAAACCCTCCCCCAGTTACCCACATCCTGGCCAGGCTACATCCAATACCTGAAAATACTGCTGAATGCACTCCAGCGTCCGATATGCCTTGGGCAAAACTTAGAAATTGATTAATTTAAAGTGAGCATTCCATGTCAGACGAGGGACCCTGTCAAATATATTAGCCCAGCCGGACTTGGAGATCGAGGTCTCTAGATCCTCTTTCCAGCTATTCCTCAACCTCTCTAGCAGGCAATGTAGGACCTCGCCAATGCCCCGGTATAAACATGTGACAGCCTTAAAAGTACAAGAGGAGAGAAACATGTTGTGGTATCCCTCGTGGGCGTGAGGTTCGACAGTGCTAATCTGCAAGTGTTTTCAGAGCTCTGTGGCGATTGCTCTATGAAGTAGGAAATGCCCCTGCAGGATGTCGAATTCTGCACAGAAATCTTCCAAGGAGTGTAGCTCTCCCACTCTGTAAAGATCTCCAACTGTGGTCCCCCACAGCCACCCATTCCTCCAGTTCCCCACTAGCCCCATCTCCATTCAGGAGCTCTCCCGATGTAGTATGAGGCACATCTAGGGTGCACAGAACTTTAGTATGTGTTTTCCGCAGGCAGTGGTTCCAACATTTGGTAATCACCTGAAATTCTTTGGAGTCCAGTACTGAGGTGCAACTCGCCCCCAACAGTGTCCTAACAAGATCTGAGATGCTTTGGCACAAATTGATTCAGGGCTCTGTCAGGACCCCGTCTACCCATCAACTGATGTTCTAACCATTGGCGCTGGGCTGCCAAGTAGTATGCCTCAAAGTCCGGTGTTGCCAAACCCCCCTCTGTTGTCGAACATTGTAGAGAGGGCTACCCTTTTGAAGGGCTGATCCTCAAATAAAAGTAATAATCAGGGAGTCAAGCTCCCTAAACGTTGCCCTGGGCCTCCATTTGGGAAGCGTCCAGAAGAAGTATAACTGGTGAGGTAAGGCTATCATTTTCAACAACTCTATTCTGCCCACTGTTTTCCAACAGTCTGTGAATGACATAAGGGATCTGATTGCCCCACCCACGTTCCTCTCCAGTATATCTGTCCGATCATGGTAGATCGTAACTCCCAGGTATGACAGACTTCTGGGTGCCTGCTACAAAGGATCCAGCCCTTCGGGAGGAAGATTATCTGGGTAGTCGGGAACAAGCAAGATTTCTGCCAGTTCTCTTTCAGCCCCTGCAAGGAGCCAAATCTTTCCAGCATGTTCTTAGAGCTGAACAAATTGCTGCGTGTGTCTCTCAGGAAAACCAGGAGGTCATCCCCATATGGGACTATCCTGTGCCAGTGTCCATCAATGAGCAGTCCATGAAAGTTGGTCCCAGTCCTTTCCCGGCCGGCTAGTGGTTCCTTGGCCAGAACAAAAGCCAAGGGCGACAAGGGGCACCCCTGCCGTGTCCCCCACCACACTGGATAGCTATGCGAGACCATTCTACCCATTGGACTCTAGCAGTTGGGTTTGTGTATAGCAGCCTGGTCCAACTTATGAATTTATACCCCAGCTACATGTGGCACAGCACTTCATATAGGGACCCCTATTTCAGGTGTTGAAGGCCTTTTCAATGTCAACAGCAAAAATCAGTCCTTCTGCTGCGTTGTAATCCCTGACTTCTAGGATGGACAAGAGACGTATGATTTTGAGTGCTGTATTACAGCCAGGTATTAAGCCAGCCTGGTCAGGGTGATTAAGTCTAGTAATGTATGGGAGAAGGGGGCCACCAAGATCTTACTTAGAATCTTGTAGTCAATATTGAGCATTGATAGCAGCCTGTATGCTCCATAGTCACTGGCAGGTTTGCAAGTTTCAGCAAGGAGACAATCACCGCCTCTCGGGTGGTAGCAGGCTGGTAGCCTGAAACCCTGGCCTCATCAAATAGCATTCCTAACTTGGGAGCCAGAACATCAGAAAAAGTGGCATAAAAATCCACAGAGAACCCATCCGTCCCGATGTCTTTCCCCGAGCCATAGCTTTGATTGCTACCTTTATCTTGTGGTGGGTGATATCCCCACCCAGCTAGTCAGCTTCCTCTACATAAAGGTGAGAAAAGGGTAATGGGTCTATGTATGCTCTGATTGTTTCCTCATAATTGTGGACAGTGCTCTCATAGAGCTTTGCATAGTACTAGAAAAAGCAATCATTAATCCCCCTCTTGGCTATACTCCTGGTCTCCCGGGGGTAGAAGCCATCTCACCATCATCCTCAGAGTATTGCCCTATCTTGGGCCAAATTTCCTCCCTGTATATCTGGTCTTCTAGAGTTCAGGTTTCAGCCACCACGTGGGAATGCAGCCTCGAATGCGCACCCAATTCAGGTGTAAGAGGACAGAGTTGTGGTCAGATATTGTACGGGACAGATATTCTGTATTGAAAACCAAGGCCGAAATTTAAGAAAAGTGGTGCGCATCATAATCAGAGTCACTTTTCTGGCACCTATCAGCGCCTCCCTAACGCCACCATGTGTGGGCCGTGTTAAACATACGGTGCACGATGGTGCAGGTTAGGGGAAATACCGTAATGCCTTTTGACGCTATTGTGGTACTTTGCAGGATTAGCAGCAAAAGTTTTGGCGCTAATCGTGCAAAGTACATGGAGGCCCATTATAAATAATGGTGTGCCTCCGTTTAATGCCTGCTCTGTGCAGGCATTAAAAAATTGCCACAAAAAATTGCACAGTGGAATCTCATAGATTCCATTGCTCCATTTTTGCAGGCTCCCTGAGGGGGTAATGCTCCCCTTGCATACATTATGCCTAGCCAGGCATAATGTGAAGCAAGCGTTTACAAAGCAAAATTTATAAACATGGCGCTGCGTTATTTCCACACTATTGCCACATTAGCATAAAAAATAATGATGCTAATATGGCGACAGTTGGCGCTAGGCCCTTTTAAATTTGGGTCCAAGTTGTGTATGACAGGGGAACATAGGAACATGTTGAGGTGTACATGCAAGTTGTGTAGGCTAGAGAAGAATGAATAATTTCAGAGCGTGGGTAGGTCAGCCTCCATGTGTCCACTAATCCCCATCTCTGCTGCCACTCTGAAAAGGCACAAGCAGTTCTATATGCCTGGGAGTTTGACAATGGGGACTGTAATCTATCTACAGCCAGGTCCGCTATACAATTGAAGTCTCCCTCCAGTAACGTTGCCTGCATGATGTAGTGTGCCAGGGGGGCAGATAAGCTTGATAGGAAGTGCCCCTTGCCTGTGTTGGGGGTGTGTATATTAACTAGGACTATGTCCCTACACTTAAGTTGCACCATACCACCACATATCATCCCTCACGGTCAATTGGGTGGCCAGTGTGCTGGAACGGGATTCCGTGTCCTGGTTATATGTCGGAACCACAGGTGCTTCAACCACCGGTGGCTCAACAACGAGGTCGGAACAACGACCTTGTTCTAACCACTAATGCCTTTACCACAAATGCGTTTACAACAATTTTACTGTTGTAAACTCATTCCTGGTAAAGGCATTAGCAATCAGCATGCACGATCCAGCATGCTTCCCCCCTAACCCCCCACCTCCAAAAATTACTGTGACCCCCATCCCCACAACAACCCCAACACCCCACCCCCCAAATTACCAGAACCCTAACCACCCTCCCCTAAAACCTAAACCACCCCAGCCCTCCACCCCACCCCTTAAACCTAAACATTGATCCCCCCAAACCCTAATCACCCCCAGCCCCCCAACCCACCCCAAAAACAAAAAATACCCCGAGTCCCCACCCTGCCCCTAAAACCTAAACACCCCAACCCACCCCTTAAACCTAAACCCTGCCCCCCCAAACCCTAATCACCCCAAGCCCCCCCAAAAAAACAGCCCCATTCCCAGCCCAACTTACCTCCTCTTTCACTGCGTCCACTCCAACTCCCTTCTTCTGTACCTTAACCCCGCATGTACGTTGTTCAGACATGCATGGTTAAGGTACCAAAACCAGGAAGCAGTGGAAAACGAAAGCGTGGTTTCGCTTTTGTTTTTCACAACTTCGTGGTTCCGGACTCGTTCTTCCGGGTGTTTCCCTCCGGCCCTTATCCATTTTAGAACACCCCTAACAAAGGCTGAGTAGGTGGTATAATAATCCTGCCACTTCCATCTTCACTAAAGTGCCAGCCCTTCTTTGACTGTTATATGTCTCCTATAAGAATGCTATTTTGTATTGTTGCTACTCTTCTATCCCTAGCACACCAACTCAAAAACTGCCAACAACTCTCGCATCATACCATAAGCCCCCGCCCCTAAGTCCTAATCCAGCATCCCCAGACTTTATGGGACACTGCCTCCCAGGGGGGCAAATATGTATATCCAGTCTACTTCCCCTATTGGCAGGAGCATTACCACTTGTCAACAAGGATGGCCCCATATCACCTTTACCAATACAACCAGTGTGTCAAATAATGTCATCGGCCTTTCCCGGGGTGATATGGGACATCAGAACACTGAAGCCGCCCGAAATGCTAGAGGCATTATCAGATTCAGAGTCTTCTGCAGCTTCATCAGTTGGCTGCATTGGCGCCCCTGTTCCAGAGCAACATCAGTGAAGCCACCGCCTTCATCGCCTGCCTCCTCTTCTGTTGGGCCTCATCACCGGTTGGTGGGCCACTTCCTAAACCCCTCCTGTTCCTGCACGGGCATTGGCTCCTAGGCTCACCATTAGGGCCCAGCTAAGGGTGATGGTCAAGCCAGTCCCATACCTCCTGTGGAGGTTGGAAGAATATGGGACCAGATGTATCATGCATTTTGCGATCGCAAAAATGCATTGTGGTGTGCATGAATTCCAATTTGCAATTCGGTAACTTGTTACCGAATCGTAAACTGGAATTGTGACTACATACCAATTTGGTTTTAGGAAGGGGTGTGTCAAGGGCACCCCTTCCTTTTACTGAAACGCAGAGGTATGTAGGAATGTTTTGTGACCGAAATGCAGTCGCAAAACATTAGCATTTTACCACCTACTTCGAGTAGGTGGTAACCCATTAGCAAACGAGAAGGGGTCCCCAAGGGAACCCTTCCCCTTTGTGAATGGTAGTGAGAACATTTTTTATGAGCAGGCAGTGGTCCCACGGACCACTGCCTACTCTTAAAAAATGAAAAGAAAACTTTTCATTTTTATTTTTTCTTTAAAGTAAACGGGTTGCATTTTAAAAAAGTGATTGTTTTATTTAAAAGCAATCACAGACATAGTGGTCTGCTGAGCCTAGCAGACCACCATCCCTGTGATTGTAGCCATTCACAATGGGTCGCAAATTGCGACCTACCTCATAAATATTAATAAGGTAGGTCGATTTGCAAGCTGTTGCGAATCTCTAAATGAAACTCCTGGAGTCTCAACTATTCAAATAGCGACTACCTAATTGTGATGCGCAAAAAATCGCAATTAGGTAATCACTATTGTGACAAAATTGGCTCTCAGAGTTCACTACTCGCAGTTGCACCGGGAACACCATTCTGTATTGTACACTCAGCTGGTCGAGCCTTTTCTTGGCCTCCACGAATGTGGAACGATGCTTCTGAACCTCCAGTGAGAAGTCCAGAAAAATCTTCACTCTGCTGTTGTCCACCATTATATCCTCCTGCGGTGGACCCGGTCCAGAATGTAGTCTTGGTTCTTGTAAAACAGTAGCTCTGCCACAACAGGCTGTGGTGGTGCCCCTCAGACTGGTAGCTGCACCCGCGCCCTGTGAGCTCTTTCTGGGATGAAGAAAAGAGAGTCCCTCCTGTGACAGTACTGCCTGGATCAAGTTCTCAAGGTAATCTAGCATATTGGACCCTTCAATTTGTTCCAGAATCCACACCACTCGGATGTTGTTGTGGTGTGTCCTGTTTTCAGTGTCTTCAACCTGGAGTTCTATACTGTATGGATATTGGTTTCTGTCATGGTTAATCGTTCGGTCATCACAGAGATGGCAGGGGGTACCTCGGCAAAATCTTGCTCTGTCGCAGTGACCCGCTCCTTGAGTTGGCGGTGGTCATCCCTTAGTAGGCCCTGATCTGCCTCAGGGTGTCAATGTTTCTTTCTAAAGCCTCATGGGAGGGCCATTATGGCCTGCCATATGTCTTGGAGCATCGCCCCCCCCAGGGACCCTAGGGTTCAGGGCTCCCTTGCTTGGCAAGATGGCAGTGGTGTCCTCTCCCAGTCGGTCCATCAACTTCCCGTTTAATTTCTTCACCACTTTTCTCATTATGGTCACTGTCACTGTGGGCTGGACAGGGCCAAACACAGACACACACCAAAATGGGCAAATCTGCTACCACGTGAGACCCCTGGGAGGGAGGCCAGTCCCACTCTCAACCCGCTATTGTCCGTGATAGGCAAGGGTGAGGGTAGTCCAGTGGGGGCCAGCGATGACCTAATGTCATAGAGGGATGTCAGAGGGGTCTGTGCCCTAGCACTAGGGAATCCCCTGAATGCCCAGCCCTAACACTCCAATTGTGCTGTCTCCCTGCCAGGGATAATCATTTGGTGTCTCTGAAGTAAGATGACTCTTCCACTTTCTCATGACCCCCTCAGCAGACCTTCTTCGACCACCAAAGTGGGACCACAGGAAGTGTTCACAAAATTCAGGGGCCAACTCGCCACTGGTGTCCCCAGGCTGTACTCCCACAGTCTCCCTCAGTGCTGGGTCCTCTCTGCATATGCCGGCGGGAGAACCTTGGGTGGGCTAATGTCCCTCTGGGTCCCCTTAAAGACAATTGGAAATAGGCCTGAATGAACAGGGAGGGAACCCCAATTTGTCCTCTCCTACCTCAGTGAGAGGGTCCCCTCACTCCAGTCTCATAATGGAGGCACTCACCATGCTGCCTCTGATCCAGTTGCGTTCTGTGGAGCACAGTCACAGCAGAGCTGACAATGCTGCTCTCCACAAGGCCTCTTCCCCTTTGGGTGCATTTACTTAAGCACGCCTCATCTCACAGCCCCACCTTTCCACACCTGCCACAGGGAAGCCAGGATGCCCCCAGCATCTCTTCCAGTCCTGCATATTTCCAGTCGGCCTCTGCGCCAGGTAAGTCACCAGCAGTTTGCTTTTTAGTTGAGGGCTCTCAGGCCCACCAGCCAACCATCCTGAGTTTCACCAGTGGCTCGGTCCCTAGCGTTGTGGGGTTGATTTCTCCAGCAGGGCCTCTGCTTGTGGGTCAGGGGTGCACTTCCCTTTACAGGCTTTTCAAGAGCAAGCTTCTCTGCATTCCAGTGTGGCCCGCCTATTTTGCTGCCATCCTAGGCCGGCAACTTTCTTCACTGCCCCAGCCCGGTCTATTGGGATTTCTGAGGTCCGTAACCTTCCTCTAGAGCATTGAGGGTTGCTCACCTCAATATACTACCAAGGTCCGTATCCTGGTGCCCCTTGGCTGCACTGGGTGGGGTTAGGATGTTGCTGGATGGGGTCCAAGTGAGTGGGGCGCCGATTTCAATAGGCTACTCCATTGGCATCAGGCCACACCCCCACCAAAAAGTAGTAAACTTAATCAAGTGTAAATTACTCAAAAATATTAGCTGCCTTTGTGAATCAGACCCCTAAAGCTGAACATTAAGTCCCTCATTTTAAGTGAGTCTTGGTTACCATCTTTGATATTTCCCATCTTCTCAGAAGGTTTATTCTCCAGACCAGTTATTCTAGGTAGAAATCCTCATCTGTGCAATTGTATCACCTTGTCAATGGCACAATTTGAAACATGTATTTTTATTCATGTTTTAATTTAATTTATATCTTTTTGACTCATGCATTAATTTTATTCATGTATTTTAGCATTTAATAGCCACCACCATAGTGTATTGAAGTAATGACTTTGAGGTAGATTCAATAAAAAAAATCTATTTATTCGCAAAGCTTGAGCCATTCTCACATAGACAACCATATCTCTCACTTATGGATGGGAGGATGTACATCATTTGGTCCTTTTGCCTCATCTGTAGGTTTGAAAGCCCTGTGTTTTAGATGGCAGTCCCCCATCGGCTTCAAATTCAAAGACATGCTTTTTGCCTGAGAGTCACAGACAAGAATGATGTTGAAGGGACTCTCTATTTATTGAGACATTCCCACATCACTTCCACTGTTCTTTAACTTCAAGGGATTGTATCACACATAGTCCCCTGGTGGCATAACAGGAGTGTACACCCATTTTTTGCTCTACCCAGGGCACTATGGGATTTGAAAAGGGGCTGCAGACTTTTTTTTGAGGTTTTGCACCAAAACGTATAAATCAGGGCCAAAATGTACTGAACTGAGTGAGGTCTCAATCTATAATTGTGATTGGTTGTTTTGGGCCATGTGCTCCTTCAAATGGCACTTTTAGTGAAGGTTATTGGATTCCTCTTTTGGGAGCACTGGGGCCTATCACCTTGTCCTGAAGGATGCATTTTACACTCCTGCAGTGTCCCGCTGGACACGTTCTAGTGTTTCCGCCAACCACTCTGCTAAGGGCTGGCTTCTACACTCACCCCACAACCATCCAGCACAGGCATCACCAGTCAGTTGACCCTGCTAATAAAAAGGGCTGAGAGCACGTCTCTGGGGCCAGTTACAGAACCCTAATCATGAGCCTGTGTCACCTTATTTAGTAGCATGAGGGCCTAGAGCCCTCAACACTACACCTCCTGGACTGGCTGAGACATTTTCAACACTTCTGCAGGAGTGAAAACATGTAATGTATATATAAGTATAGAGTTAACATCGGCTGTAGTGATAGAAAATAGAAATAATTGCATTTGATTTATTGGGGAATATGCCAAAGTTTGAATATCAGTGACCTGGAGGTGGTACCTTCATTTCAGGATTGTCAGAAGTGTATGGGTTGCCCAGAGCAAACACACAATATAGTCTGCCCGGATGCTTCCTCCATTTTTGACAGGTGCCACAAGCATTTGTTTCTAGATATTATATGTTTGTTTCTAGATGTTAAAAATGTAATCTATGGAAGGGAAAACGTCAATATGTTAGCTGTCATTTTATCTTTATTAAAGAAGACGCTAGTGTTGATTTCTTATTAAACAAATTGTAAATAAAATTTGTAGCAGTAGCGCAGGGACCCGTAATGTCTGAGAACTTGAGAAACATCTCTTCTTTGATATCCACCGCCACGTTATGGAGGCCCTCCTTTAACATTTTTCCTTTAGCTTGAATGTGTGACAAAAACATCTCCCATTCTACATTTTGTTAATGAATGTTTAATGAACCAGGACAAAAGTTAAAAGGGCGCTAGGGGATATTTGACATTTTGCAACTTATATATGTGATTAACTACATATCAAATAAAATAGACATGGACTGTATTCTATCTTTATAATAATGTCATATGTTTTATAAATCAGCAAGGAAATTTTAATTTTTGTTTTAAATTGATAAATATGAAACGGGATTCTCCTTTCTTTATCACAGACATAATTTAAAAATGTTTTAAAGACACATTAATATTTATGGCCCTCATTATGAACACGGCGGTTTACATTGCCGTGTTCATGCTGGCGGTCTTTCTAGTGACCGCCAGCCCCCCTGGAACCCTGCCGGCCCTATTATAAACATTCTGCTGGAACGGCGGGCGGAAACATTGTTTCCGCCCGCCCGACGGCCCGCAGAGTGCCTGGCCGGGACACTGCTCGCAACTCCACATGGAGCCGCCGTCAATGCCTCTGTGCGGCAGGTGCAGCTGCATCCATCGTGCAGATCACTGCCCGTAAATCGGGCAGTGACCTGCGTGATGGGGAACTGCACAGGGGCCCCCAGGGGGGCCCCAGTGCACCCCTTCCGCCAGCCTTTTCCTGGGAGGAAACTCACCAGGGAAAGGCTGGAGGAAAAGGGATCATTATCCGAGGGGCAGCAGCGCTGCCCTGTCAGATAATAATGCCGTCCACCACCAGGCTGCCTTTCGGAGGCAGGCAGGCGGTGGAGGAGGGCTGCCTATGGTGGCCCTCCATGTCTTCATTATGTGGCGGTCTGGGCTGCCATGCTGGATGGCGGGATGTCCCCCCAACGCCGCCATGGCTGCCCAGACCGCCAAGTTTATAATGAGGGCCTATGTGTTTAAAATAAAAAATAAAAACTATTATGGGCTAAATATTCATATATATTAAATATGTTTTGTATTCAATAACTTCGGACCAGAATAATTATTTTTCTATTATAATAAATATGCCTCTCTCCTTTATTTCAGCATTTTTAACACTCCGAACTTATTACAACATGGCAATCAGCACTTTATAAGTTACACTTTTCACATTTTTAAGTATTGGTCGCTTTTTATCTTGTTTGACTTCAGTACAAGGCAGAGAATGTAAATGTCATACCACAGAAAATGGTGAAAAATATTTGGCAGTGGCTAATGCAAATGGTTGTATGTCAGAATACTTTAGTCAAGAACTATAATTTGACATAAATATTGTGTATAAAAATATTTTACCACTGGCTGTAGATTTTATATTATTAACTCCAATTGGGCGATATTTTTGTGAAAGATAATCAGGACATGATATTTATGTCAGTTGTTAGACGAAATTTTTATTGCGAAATTCTGATACCATCTTGCTGGAACAATGGGTGCACACAGCTGCTTGAGTGTGCATTAGCTACAGCGACCCTGGGGGTCTATGGCCTACAGCCGTCAGGAGGCTCTCTGACCACATCCCCAAGGATTTGCATGTGCCTTACCCTAGATAGGCCGTAAGGGACATGTAAAGTCGACTGTGCTATTTTTCGCTTCTGTCCCTAATTTAGGGTACCACAAAGATCATATACCGCAGTTCTATATCAACGTCCCATTCTTTCAGCTGCGCTGATGCAGAAGGAGTTTGCGAGTTTCTTTACCCTACATTTATAGTCATGCATTAAGTTGAAAAGCTCAGAATTAGTGCATGGCTTGTAGAGAGCAGAGCACGGAAACACAGAGTAGTAATTGTCTCTTCGTTTTCCAAAGTTTGCTGTCAGCAGAACATGCACTAACTCGAAGAATTCTCAAGTTAATAGCTGGGATTAAGAAATGCAGTGAGTATGTGCCGGTGGGGTGCAAAACATGGATCATGATATTTCGCTACTTGCGTAGTTATCAATAGGGCAACAGGTGCTACGGTCCCGTGGCCTAGGGCTGTGAGGAGTCCTGTTCGCCCCCAATTGTTTTTTTTTTTAACTAGAAGGAAAGAGCTCCATAAATATCACTACAATATACAATTGTGGTAAAGGGCCGCTTTTCCTCACTTTCATTGGGGTCCCTGATTCTCTTACTACACCACTCATCTAAAACAAGTTCAAGCCAAGCATGTGCGTTGGTATATAGGACTCCACTGGGCAAGCAGGTTACATATGTCACTTCTTTACTTGCCCCACCCCCACAAACCACTCAAACACCAAGTAAAACTGACTTTGGGGCAGGGAGGATTGTGACAGTTCAGAAACAGGAACACTAGACTGCTTCTGTGCTGCCACTGTCCAGGCCCTGCACCATTGTTCACATTGTGTGCATTTCCACGTGGAAACCACGACTCAATTAGTGTGCGTGCAAAACAATTTCCACAAGAATGCATACTCTTCCTGAATGTAGACTTGTGTAAAATATGTTTAAAAAAAAAAAAAAAAGATTTATGCATTCAGATTGGAAGCGCGTTTCTTGAATGTAGCAAATAATGGAAAGGAATACGGCATTTCAACCAGTCAGTTGTTTTTGTCGAGTGGGAGAGTTCAGTTTTACTCGGCCGTGCATGGAGATATTTGTGGCAGTCTAATAACTGTATTCTACCAGATTATTGACTCCAGAAAGTGGAACTAAAATAGTGTGGCAACAATATTGATGGCAAAAATATTGTGAAAGTTTATATAGGTAACCATAGGTTTACTATACTTCATTCCAAACACACACACAATCATATGCATATATATATATATATATATATATATATATATATATATATATATATATATAGAGAGAGAGAGATATATATATATATATATATATATATATATATATATATACCATGACTGTTAGACCTGACAGCCTTAGGGTCATCATCCACCCAACTTTTTGCCTACCTCCTTCATTTTCCTGACCCTTTTTTTTTGCTGGACAATGTGCACTTTGCTACTGCTATCCAGTGATAATGTGCTAGTGCTCTCTCCCCTAAACATGGTAATATTAGCTTAACCCCAACTGGCATATTTACTTTACTTGTGAGTCCCTAGTAAAGTGCACAACATGTGCCCAGGGCCCTAAATGCTACTTGTGGGCCTGCAGCACTGATTGTGCCACCCACTTAAGTAGCCATTTAGCCATGACTCAGGCCTGCCATTTCAGGGCCTGTATCTGCATTTTTAAACTGCCATGTCGACCTGGCAAAGTAAACCTTTTGCTAGACCCATACCGTCCCTTTTTACACACATAGGTCACCCCTAAGGTAGGTCAGGGACAACTCAGAGACCAGGTGCAATGTACTCAAAAGGCAGGACATGTACTTTTAAGTCTTGTATGTCCTGGTATTGAAAAACTCCCAAAGTCGTTTTTCACGACAGTAAGGAATATCGGTAGGAGGCTGGCCTGGCTTATAGTGGGTACCCTGTGGTACGTACACCCTGTGCCAGGTCTAGCTATCCCTTATTAGTAGAATAGAGGTGTTTCTAGCAGCTTAGGCTGATAGAAGGTAGCTTTGGCAAAGCAGCTTAGGCTGAACTAGGAGACATGCAAAGCTCCTACTATACCACTTATATCATATGCACAATATCACAAGAAAACACCATACACAGAGTTACTAAAAATAAAGGTACTTTATTTTTATGACAATATGCCACAAGTATCTCAGTGAGTACCCTCAGTAAGAAGGTAAGTAATATACACAAGTTATATGCACACAAACCCAAAACAGGTAAGTAAGAGTCAGAAAAGTAATGCAAACAGTGTAGAATTACAATTGGTTGCAATAGGCAGACATAGGTCGAGGGGCAACACAAACCATATACTCCAAAAGTGGAATGCGAATCACGAATGGACCCCAGACCTATGGGAGCTTGTAGAGGGTCACTGGGACTGTAAGAAAACAGTCAGGGTGTCCAAGATACCCCACCCCAAGACCCTGAAAAGTAGGAGTAAAGTATACCTACTACCCCAAAAGGACAGAATAGTCGTGATAGGGGGATTCTGCAAGAACAACAAACACCAGCAAGGCACTGAAGGTGGATTCCTGGACCTGAGGACCTGCAAGGCAAGGGGACCAAGACCAAGAGTCGCAATAGTGTCCAGGGGGGAGCAGGAGCCCTGAAAACCCCGGATAAAGGTGCAAGGAAGCTGCCTCCGGGTGGAAGAAGCTTGGAGTTCTGCAACAACGAAGTGGACTAGGAACTTCTCCTTTGGATGGAAGATGTCCCGCGTCGCGATGAAGCCTGCAGAAGTGTTCCCATGCAGAAATGCTGCAATAAAGCCTTGCTAGCTGCAAGGGTTGCAGTAGAGGTTTTTGGGTGCTTTGGGTGCTGCTGGGGACCAGGAAGGACAAGGATGTCGCCCCTTGGAGGAGGAGACAGAGGGAGCGCTCAGCAACTCAGAGAGCCCCCACAGAAACAGGCAGCACCCGCAGAAGTACCTGAACAGGCACTTGGAAGATTTGTGAACCGGAGTCCATACAGAGTTACAAATGAGGGTCCCACAACGTCGGAGGCAAACTCAGAGGGTTAAGCACTGAAGGACGGAGTGCTGGGGACCCAGGCAAGGCTGTGCACAAAGGAAATCCTGCAAGAGTGCACAGAAGCCGGAGCAGCTGCAAATCATGCAGTACACAGGTTCGCAGTCTAGCGTGGGGAGGCAAGGGCTTACCTCCACCAAACTTGGACTGAAGGATCACTGGACTGTGGGAGTCACTTGGATAGAGTTCCTGTGTTCCAGGGACCACGCTTGTCAGGATGAGAGGGGACCCAGAGGACCGGTGATGCAGTCTTTTGGTGCGTGCGTTAGCAGGGGGAAGATTCCTTCGACCCACGGGAGATTTCTTCTTGGCTTCCAGTGCAGGGTGAAGGCAGGTGACCCCCAGAGCATGCACCACCAGGAAACAGTCGAGAAAGCCGGCAGGATGAGGCGCTACAATGTTGCTGGTAGGCATCTTGCTACTTTGTTGCAGTTTTTCAGGCGTCCTGGAGCAGTCAGCGGTCAATCCTTGGCAGAAGTCAAAGAGGGAAGTGCAGAGGAACTCTGGTGAGCTCTTGCATTCGTTATCTCAAGAATTCCCCAGAGGAGAGACCCTAAGTAGCCAGAAAAGGAGGTTTGGCTACCAAGAAAGGAAGATTGGCTACCAAGAGAGGTAAGAGCCTATCAGAGGGGGTCTCTAACGTCACCTGCTGGCACTGGCCACTCAGAGCAGTCCAGTGTGCCCCCAACACCTCTGTTTCCAAGATGGCAGAGGGCTGGGACACACTGGAGGAGCTCTGGGCACCTCCCCTGGGAGGTACTGGTCAGGGGAGTGGTCACTCCCCTTTCCTTTGTCCAGTTTCGTGCCAGAGCAGGACTGGGGGATCCCTGAACCGGTGTAGACTGGCTTATGCAGAGATGGGCACCATCTGTGCCCATCAAAGCATTTCCATAGGCTACTCCTCCCCAGCCCTTCACACCTATTTCCAAAGGGAGAGGGTGTAACACCCTCTCTCAGAGGAAATCCTTTGTTCTGCCTTCCTGGGCCAGGGCTGCCTGGACTCCAGGAGGGCAGAAACCTGTCTGAGGGGTTGGCAGTAGCTGCAGTGGAAATCCCGGAAAGGCAGTTTGGAGGTACCCGGGTTCTGTGCTAAAGACCCGGGGGATCATGGAATTGTCCCCCCAATACCAGAATGGCATTGGGGTGACAATTCCATGATCTTAGACATGTTACAGGGCCATGTTCAGTGTTACCATTGTGATGCTATATATAGGTAGTGACCTATGTATAGCACATGTGTGTAATGATGTCCCCGCACTCACAAAGTCTGGGGAATTTGCTCTGAACGATGTGGGGGCACCTTGGCTAGTGCCAGGGTGTCCATACACTAAGTAACTTGGCACCCACCCTTCACCAGGTGAAGGTTAGACATATAGGTGACTTATACAGGCCAGTGTAAGAATTGTCTGAGCTCCCTATGGGTGGCAAAATAAAAGGCTGCAGCCCACAGGGATCTCCTGGAACCCCAATACCCTGAGTACCTAAGTACCATATACAAGGGAATTATATGGGTGTACTAGTGTGCCAAGGAGAATTTGTAAATTTAGTCACTAGCCTGCAGTGACAAATTTTGAAAGCAGAGAGAGCATAAACACTGAGGTTCTGGTTAGCAGAGCCTCAGTGATACAGTTAGGCACCACACAGGGAACACATACAGGGCACATACTAGGAGCACTGGGGTCCTGCCTGGCAGGATCCCATTGACACAGGGGCTAAAACAACATACATACAGTGAAATATGGGGGTAACATGCCAGGCAAGATGGTACTTTCCTACACAACCCCCCCAAACGAAGGACAATAAGACTAGCCATGACCTGATGAGTCCTCATTGTCTAAGTGGAAATATCTGTAGAGTCCATCTGCATTGGAGTGGGTACTCCCAGGTCTATGTTCCACTGTATAGTCCATTCCCTGTAGAGATATGGACCACCTCAACAATTTAGGGTTTTCACCTTTCATTTGTTTTAGCCAAAGTAGAGGTTTGTGGTCTGTCTGAACAATAAAGTGAGTGCCAAACAGGTATGGCCTCAACTTTTTCAGTGGCCAGACCACAGCAAAAGCCTCCCTCTCTATGGCAGACCAATGCTTTTTTCTAGGGGTCAACCTTCTGATAAAAGCAACTGGTTGATCCTGGCCCTCAGAATTCAGTTGTGATAAGACTGCCCCTACCCCTAATATAGATGTCTCAGTTTGAACAGTGAATTTCTTGGAGTAACATGGGCTTTTGAGGAAAGGTGCAGAGCACATGGCCTGTTTGAGCTCCTCAAAAGCTTTCTGACAGCTAGCTGTTCATAATACCTTTTTAGGAATTTTCTTGCTTGTGAGATCATTAAGAGGGGCTGCTATGAAGCCATAATTCTTGATGGTTCTCCTGTAGTACCATGTGAGGCCTAAAAAGGCTCTCACCTGGGTCTGAGTTGTGGGGGAACCCAATCCATGATTGTCTGGATTTTCCCCTGTAGTGGTGCAATCTGTTCTCCACCTACCAGGTGGCCCAGATAAACCACTTTCCCCTGCCCTATCTGGCACTTTGAGGCCTTGATAGTGAGGGCTGCCTTTTGCAGGGCCTCCAAAACTTTCCAAAGGTGGACCAGGTGCTCATCCCAGGTTGAGCTAAATACAGCAATATCATCAAGATATGCTGCACTGAAAGCTTCCAACCCTTGCAGGACTGTGTTCACCAACCTCTGAAAAGTGGCAGGTGCATTTTTCCAACCAAAGGACATTACTGTGAATTGGTAGTGCCCTCCTATAGTAGAAAATGCAGTCTTTGGTTTAGCATCTTCTGCCAATCTGATCTGCCAATACCCTGCAGTCAGATCAAAAGTGCTAAGATACTTGGCAGAAGCCAGTATATCAATGAGCTCATCTGCCCTGGGTATAGGGTGAGCATCAGTTTTTGTTACCTGATTGAGCCCTCTGTAATCTACACAAAACCTCATCTCTCTCTTTCCATCTTTGGTGTGAGGTTTTGGTACAAGCACCACTGGGCTAGCCCACGGGCTTTCAGAAGGTTCAATCGCCCCCAAATCCAACACTTTCTGCACCTCTTGTTTGATGCAGTCTCTGACATGGTCAGGCTGCCTATAAATTTTACTTTTGAGAGGCTGGCTGTCTCCAGTGTCAGTTGTTTGTTCACACCAGGATGTTGTACCTGGTACAAGTGAAAAGAGGTCTGAAAACTGGCTTAGGAGATTGATGTAGTTGTCTTTCTGTTCTTCAGTCAGACAATCTGCTAAAACCACTCCCTCCACTAAGGCATCTGCTTCAGTGTTGGAGAAGAGATCAGGGAGAGGGTCACTCTCTTCTTCCTGTCCCTCATCTGTTGCTATGAGCAGGGTGAGATCAACCCTGTAATAGTAGGGTTTTAGGCGGTTGACATGAATCACCCTAAGGGGACTCCTGGCAGTGCCCAGGTCTACCAAATAGGTAACTTCACCCTTTTACTCAACAATTAGATGGGGTCCACTCCATTTGTCTTGGAGTGATCTTGGGGCCACAGGCTCCAATACCCACACCTTCTATCCTGGTTGGTACTGGATCAGAACAGCCTTCTGGTCGTGCCATTGCTTTTGCAGCTCTTGGCTGGCCTTAAGGTTTTTGCTGGCCTTTTTCACGTACTCAGCCATTCTAGATCTTAGGCCAAGCACATAATCCACTATGTCCTGTTTAGGAGCTTTTAAAGGTCATTCCCAACCCTCCTTCACAAGAGTGAGTAGACCTCTTACAGGGTGCCCAAAGAGGAGTTCAAAGGGGCTAAAGCCCACTCCTTTTTGGGGTACCTCCCTGTAAGCAAAAAGGAGGCAAGGTAACAGGACATCCCATCTCATCCTGAGATTTTTAGGAAGTCCCATTATCATTCCTTTAAGATTTTTAATAAACATCTCAACCAGACCATTTGTTTGTGGATGGTAAGGGGAGGTGAACTTGTAGGTTACACCACACTCCTTCCACATTGCTTTCAAGTATGCAGACATGAAGTTGCTACCCCTGTCTGATACTACCTCTTTAGGAAAACCCACCCTGGAAAAGATTCCCAGGAGGGCCTTTGCCACTGCAGGAGCTGTAGTGGTCCTTAAAGCTATGGCTTCAGGATATCTTGTGGCATGGTCCACTACCACCAAGATAAATCTATTACCTGAAGCAGTAGGAGGGTCAAGGGGGCCAACTATATCAACCCCTACCCTTTCAAAGGGCACCCCAACCACTGGAAGTGGAATAAGAGGGGACTTTGGAGTGCCACCAGTCTTGCCACTGGCTTGGCAGGTCACACAAGACTTGCAAAAATCGTTGGCGTCCTCTGACATATGAGGCCAGTGAAACAAGGGGACAAGTCTTTCCCAAGTTTTCGTCTGGCCCAAATGCCCAGCCAAAGGAATGTCATGTGCTAGAGTTGGAAGTAACTCTCTGTACTGCAGGGGAATGACCAATCTCCTGGCTGCTCCAGGTTTTGGGTCCCTTGACTCTGTGTACAAGAGGTTATCTTCCCAGTATACTCTATGGCTGTCACTGACATCCCCATTTTGCTGTTTGACAGCTTGCTGTCTGAGACCCTCTAATGTGGGACAGGTTTGCTGTGCCACACTCAGCTCTTCCATGGCAGGCCCCTTCCACCCAAAAGCTCAGCAGTGTCTGCTGCCAGCTTCTCTGGCGTAGGTCCTGCACAAGGAGGAAATTCCTCTTTCTCATAAGGGGAATCATCTGTAGAGTGAGGGATAGTGGGTAGGGATGTACCCTTACTACCCCTAGCTTTAGGGAGCACTTGGTCCATTGTTCCAGGATCCAAGTTACCCTCTCCTTTTTACTTTTTGGCCTGAGCCCTGGTTAAAGCAAAAATATGCACAGGAATGCCCAGCATTGCTGCATGGGCCTCCAACTCCACTTCTGCCCAAGCTGATGTCTTTAAATCATTCCCTAGTAGACAGTCGACAGGTAAATCTTAGGCAACCGCAACTTTCTTTGGACCCGTAACCCCCCCCCCCCCCAGTTGAGATTCACAACAGCCATGGGTGGCTAAGAGTGTTGTTATGAGTGTCTGTCACTTGGTACTGTTGACCAAGTAGGTGTTGTTCAGGGTGGACCAGTTTTTCCTATCACCATAGTTATACTGGCTCCAGTGTCCCAGTAGGCCTGAACCTCAACACCATTTATTAGGGGAAGTTGCTTGTACTTATCCATATTAAGGGGACAAGCAACCAAGGTGGCAAAATCAATGCCACCATCAGAGACTAAAGTAGCCTCTGTGGTCTCCCTAACAAGACCAATCCCAACTACATTGCCAATAGTGAGCCCAGCTACACCCTTGGATTGGCTATTAGTGGTAGATTTCCCACCACCGCTGCTATTACCAGGGGCACTCGAATTTGCAGCAGGGGTTGTGGTGGTGGGAGGTTTGTTTTTTTTCTTTGGAAAACTGGAATCAGTTGCCCAATGGCCTTTGACTTTACACAAATAACACCAAGGCTTTTTAGGTTGATTATTAGAAGAGGATTTGGACCCACCACACCCAGAGGATTTTTGTGGGCCTGATGAAGACTCAGAATGTTTACTTTTGTCCCCACCCTTCTCAGAAGACTTACCATCCTTCTTCTTGCCATCCTTGTCACCCCCTGTATGAACCTTTCTGTTCACCCTTGTTCTGACCCACTTGTCTGCCTTCTTTCCCAATTCTTGGGGAGAAGTCATATCCGAGTCCACTAGGTATTCGTGCAACAAGTCAGAAACACAGTTGTTCAGAATATGCTCTCTCAGAATAAGATTGTACAGGCTTTCATAGTCAGATACCTTACTGCCATGTAACCACCCTTCCAAGGCCTTCACTGAACAGTAGACAAAATCTGTCCAGTCTTGATAAGTCTCTTTTCTGGTGTCTCTGAACTTAATCCTGTATTGTTCAGTGGTTAAGCCAAATCCATCCAAGAGTGCATCTTTCAATACTGTGTAGTTGTTGGCTTCACTTTCTCTAACAGTAAGGAGCCTATCCCTACCCTTTCCATTGAAAGATAGCCACAAAATAGCAGCCCACTGCCTTTGAGGGACCAACTATAAGATACAGGTCCTCTCGAGTGCAGCAAACCACTTGTGTATGTCATCCCCCTCCTTGTAAGAGGGGACTATCTTTTGCAGATTCCTGGAATCTTGCTCTCTAATAGGATTGCTATCAGGAATACTGCTGCTGCCACCATGGGGAACTAACCCCAACTTCTGTCTTTCCCTCTCAATGTCTAGGGATTTCCTATCTAAGGCCAGCTGTTGCCGTTTAAGCTTCAGTCTGGTCTCTTCAACCCTCAACTTTTTGAGTTCCCTTTCTAACAAGTTATCCTCAGGGTGGGTGGGTTGGGAATGCTTTGACACAGATGAAATCTGGGAATTTACAGAGGGGGACCTGTCCCTAACTGTCTGGACCCTGGTAACCTGGCCTCTAGGGAAAAAGGATGCCCTACTGTTATGGGAACATTTCTCACTGCCAGCATCACTAGGAGCCCTGTTAGGGGGAAAACCCTTGTCAGAACCCTCCCCAGCTTCTTCAGGGGATCCTATGAATCAGACTGGGAAGCTTCTCCCTTCTCTAATCTCTCATTTGATGGGCCAGACTGGTTCTGGTCATCCACAACAAGCATATTAAAGAGAAACTCTTTTGTAGGGTTCTTTCCTATACATAAACCTCTATCCAGGCAGAGACCCTTTAAACTCTTGTAGTTCGAACTGTCATACGTTGCATTAACAGTTTTGAGAGTGGAATCTACAACAGACATGATAGAAAAGGTTTAAGGATAGTGAGAAGAGAGAAAAAGTTTTAGAACTTTTGAAAGCACAGAGAACAAAAATGTTTTCTAACTTTTAGAAAACTTTTTGAATTTTCAAGAGACTTCTCAGAACTTTGTAAAAAGTTTTAGGATATAAAAGCAAACTTTTTGGGTTAAGTGTACATACACTGAACTGTTTGGTATATGATTCTCTTATGGAAAGTACAAATTGACAAAGTGGTAAAGCAGTTACAAGGACTTATCCCACAGCTGCACCACCAATGTAGGAGGCTGGCCCAGCTTATAGTGGCTACCCTGTGGTACTTACACCCTGTGCCAGGTCCAGTTATCCTTTATTAGTAGAATAGAGGTGTTTCTAGCAGCTTAGGCTGATAGAAGGTAGCTATGGCAAAGCAGCTTAGGCTGAACTAGGAGACACACAAAGCTCCTACCATACCACTTATATCATATGCACAATATCATAAGAAAACACCATACATAGAGTTACTAAAAATAAAGGTACTTTATTTTTATGACAATTTGCCACAAGTATCTCAGTGAGTACCCTCAGTGAGAAAGTAAGTAATATACACAAGTTATATGTACACAAACCCAAAACAGGTAAGTAAGAGTCAGAAAAGTAATGCAAACAGTGTAGAATTACAATAGGTTGCAATAGGCAGACATAGGTCTAGGGGCAACACAAACCATATACTCCAAAAGTGGAATGCGAATCACGAATGGACCCCAGACCTATGGGAGCTTGTAGAGGGTCACTGGGACTGTAAGAAAACAGTTAGGGTGTCCAAGATACCCCACCCCAAGACCCTGAAAAGTAGGAGTAAAATACACCTATTGCCCCAAAAGGACACAATAGTCGTGATAGGGGGATTCTGCAAGAACAACAAACACCAGCAAGGCACTGAAGGTAGATTCCTGGACCTGAGGACCTACAGGCAAGGGGGCCAAGTCCAAGAGTCACAATAGTGTCGAGGGAGGGCAGGAGCCCAGAAACCCCCGGATGAAGGTGCAAGGAAGCTGCCTCCGGTTGGAAGAAGCTTGGAGCTCTGCAACAACGAAGAGGACTAGGAACTTCTCCTTTGGATGGAAGATGTCCCACGTCGCGATGACGGTTGCAGAGGTGTTCCCACGCAGAAATGCTGCAAACAAGCCTTGCTAGCTGCAAGGGTCATGGTAGAGGTTTTTGGGTGCTGCTGGGGACCAGGAAGGACCAGGATGTCTCCCCTTGGAGGAGGAGACAGAGGGGGCACTCAGCAACTCAGAGAGCCCTAACAGAAGCAGGGGGCACCTGCAGAAGTACCTGAACAGGCACTTGGAAGATTTATGAACCGGAATGCATGCAGACAAAGGAGGGTCCCACGATGTCGGAGGCCAACTCAGAGGGTTGAGCACTGCAGGACGGAGTGCTGGGGACCCAGGCTAGGCTGTGCATGAAGGAAATCCTGGAAGAGTGCACAGAAGCTGGAGCAACTGCAAATCACGCAGTACACAGGTTTGCAATCTAGCATGGGGAGGCAAGGACTTACCTCCACCAAACTTGGACTGAAGGATCACTGGACTGTGGGAGTCACTTTGATAGAGTTCCTGTGTTCCAGGGACCATGCTCGTCAGGATCAGAGGGGACCCAGAGTACAGGTGATGCAGTCTTTTGGTGCCTGCGTTAGCAGGGGGAAGATTCCGTCGACCCACAGGAGATTTCTTCTTGGCTTCCAGTGCAGGGTGAAGGCAGGTGACCCCCAGAGCATGCACCACCAGGAAACCGTCGAGAAAGCCGGCAGGATGAGACGCTATAATGTAGCTGGTAGTCGTCTTGCTACTTTGTTGCGGTTTTGCAGGCGTCCTGGAGCAGTCAGCAATCGATCCTTGGCAGAAGTCGAAGAGGGAGATGCAGTGGAACTCTGGTGAGCTCTTGCATTCGTTATCTCAAGAATTCCCTAGAGGAGAGACCCTAAATAGCCAGAAAAGGAGGTTTGGCTACGAAGAAAGGAGGATTGGCTACCAAGAGAGGTAAGAGCCTATCAGAGGGGGTCTCTAACGTCACCTGCTGGCACTGGCCACTCAGAGCAGTCCAGTGTGCCCCCAACACCTCTGTTTCCAAGATGGCAGAGGTCTGGGACACACTGGAGGAGCTCTGGGCACCTCCCCTGGGAGGTACTGGTCAGGGGAGTGGTAACTCCCCTTTCCTTTGTCCAGTTTCATGCCAGAGCAGGGCTGGGGGATCCCTGAACCGGTGTAGACTGGCTTATGCAGAGATGGACGCCATCTGTGCCCATCAAAGCATTTCCATAGGCTGGGGGAGGCTACTCCTCCCCAGCCCTTCACACCTTTTTCCAAAGGGAGAGGGTGTAACACCCTCTCTCAGAGGAAATCCTTTGTTCTGCCTTCCTGGACCAGGGCTGCCTGGACCCCAGGAGGGCAGAAACCTGTCTGAGGGGTTGGCAGCAGCAGCAGTGGAAACCCCTGAAGGCAGTTTGCCAGTACCCAGGTTCTGTGCTAGAGACCCGGGGGATCATGGAATTGTCCCCCCAGTACCAGAATGGTATTGGGGGGACAATACCATGATCTTAGACATGTTACATGGCCATGTTCGGAGTTACCATTGTGACGCTATATGTAGGTAGAGACCTATGTATAGTGCACGCATGTGATGGTGTCCCCGCACTCACAAAGTCTGGGGAATTTGCCCTGAATGATGTGGGGGCTCCTTACTAGTGCCAGGGTGCCCACACACTAAGTAACTTGGCACCCAGTCTTCACCAGGTGAAGGTTAGACATATAGGTGACTTGTAAGTTACTTATGTGCAGTGTAAAATGGCTGTGAAATAACGTGGACATTATTTGAAGCAGGCTGCAGTGGCAGGCCTGTGTAAGAATGGTCTGAGCTTCCTATGGGTGGCAAAAGAAATACTGCAGCCCATAGGGATCTCCTGGAACCCCAATACCCTGGGTACCTAAGTACAATATACAAGGGAATTATATGGATATACAAGTGTGCCAATGAGAATTGGTAAATGTAGTCACTAGCCTGCAGTGACAAATTTAGAAAGCAGAGAGAGCATAAACACTGATGTTCTGGTTAGCAGAGCCTCAGTGATACAGTTAAGCACCACACAGGGAACACATACAGGGCACATACTATGAGCACTGGAGTCCTGCCTGGCAGGATCTCAGTGACACAGGGGCTAAAACAACATACATACAGTGAAATATGGGGGTAACATGCCAGGCAAGATGGTACTTTCCTACAATATCTCTCCCAGAGGATAACATTAGGATTATCTTAATTCATTTTATAAATGTAATTCACAATCTGGAAGAGATAAACTTTTTGAGTTTGGTGTCTATGGAATTACAATTTAAAATCACAATTTATGAGGAAGTCAGATTTTGAATTGCAAATTCTATAAATATTACTTTTTGAAAGTTAGTATTTTCTTACTTTAGCCATTTGGTGCCTGTTGCCGGTCTCTGACTGTATGGGTTGGGCTTTGTGTAGTTCCGCTATATAGCCACACACAATGGGAGCTTAGGTGTGACTTGATGGGCCATCCAGGGATGATGGGAGGGAGGAGTTTGGCACATCCTCACTTACACCTGAATATGCTGTGTCCTGTCTCCACAGAAAGGGCTGCATAATCCCTTGTAGTGAGTCTGAAGCCAAGGCAGGAAGGGCAGGACCTTTGTGCACTGCGGACACCCGTGTTTGAAGTCCCCCCCACTTTAAAGGACCAACTGGGTATAAGTACTGAACCTCTAACATCACCTACTCAGTACACTTCTGGACCTTTGAATACTGTGCCAGGAGGTAGGGTTGTTGTGCTGCTGAAGGACTGCCCTTTGCTGGACAGCTGCTTTGCTGGACTCCTGCCTTGCTGGGCTCCCCTCCTGCCTGCTGTTCCCCCCTCTGGGTGAGAAGGACTGGACCTGCATCACTTGATTCCAAAGTGATTCCAAGTGCTAGCTGGCTGGTCTCGAGATCTGAAGTCACAGGGGCATTAAAGACTTCCAAGCACCCTGTTCCTACACCTGTACTATGCCCTCTGTGAATCTGTCCTGCCAAGTGGTGCCAACCAAGTCCTGGACCCTCAGAAGTGGGCCTAAGGTGTTTGTTCCAGCGGGCCCAACACATCTTGTGCTGTGGGAGCAGAACTGACACAGTGCTACTGTTGGGTGAAACGGGAACCATCACATCACCACTACTGCTTGGGTCAGAACGAACTAAACAAACTCGCATCACCGCCTTCTTGGACCAGCATATCACCTTCTGAACCAACACTGCGTGATGCTTTCTCCAATGCCAGCCCCTTGCATTCCTCATTGACGGCAGGCTTGGTGACGATGCTACACCTCTGCATCACAGCCTCAGCACTCATCGGAACCGACACATCGCTTTAGCTGCACTACGCATCCCTGACACTTGCCTTCACATCGCAAGCCCCATCAACAGCATCCTTGATGACATCTCAGCAGCAACAGGATCTTGCACCATGGCCTCATCTCTGAACCAAATTATTACATCAACTGCGCGACACATCTGTGTTTCGGACCCATGCAACGCTCGTCAACCAGGAGTTAAGGTACTTTGGTTCAGCTGACAAAACTGGCTCCCTGTAGCCGACCATCGCTCCATCCTAGTCAGCCTAAACTTTTGACTTTTTCCCGGTCCAGTGTGACCAGAAATGCCAGGTCGGTGCTTCTTGCTTTTAAGCGCTATTTTACAGTTTATTCTTTAAAAATTTATAATTTAAGTTCTACTTATTGGATTTTTGTTGTTTAGGTCTTGTTTTATGTATTACATTCAGTTGTATTTTTCTAACCTGGTATGGAATCTTTTTATGTCGAGTGTGAGCATTCGACCTGGTGTATACTTAAGTATACCTACACTGTGGGTTAAAAAAATGTCATTTGTTTGTTGCCGAGTCTGTTCTGCCTTTTTCTCCATCCTTTTTCTATTTCAGAGCAGTGACCAAGTACTATATTGTTCCACTTTGGTTTCTTTATCTGTTGCTGTGATGGACTATTTTTTTTACATTTCTTTGGTTGTCTTCTTTCACTGTCTGTGAGTGTTTTAGGCTGGTAGCTACCTGCGTTTTATAGCAGCATTCCGTTCCTCCCATCTCCTCCCATGTCGCTAACATTTGATTTGGCTTTATTCCAGCGCTGTCCTCTACCCTGCTCCTACAATAAGCTTATTTCACTAAACAAATGGCTCCTAAAATAAGCTTATTTTACTAAACAAACACCATATGCCCTTGCATCACAGAGATTCTCTCTCTCTTCAGGGCCCCTCCCTGCTAGCTCTCATGACATCACGCACAAGGCATTGCTTATCTCCTTTACAGGGCCATAAATCTTCTCAGGCTGCTCTGATAACTTCATTAGAGCTTTGATGAAATGCAAGGTATATTTTTAGGTCGAGCTTCTCTCCTGTTTAGTCCTTTAGAAGAGCAGTCCGGAACACTAGTGGGACATGGGCATGTATATGTCTTTGTGCCAATGTTTTTGAACTGGCAATGGAGAGCAGTCTTTTGCGGTCAGAGTGTGCCCTGTAAACTAGTGGGTGGCTGAGAGGTAAGGAAGCTTTGTGTCTTTGAATCTGACCATGGGGTGGGGCAGGAAAGAGGCGGAGTTCTGGAGTGGCATAATCTCTGTTCAACCAAATCTCTATTTACTTAATTTTCTGTTTCCAGCATTGATTTTCCAATGCTGAGTTAGTGGTTGTAACTCTGGTGTCACAGCCCTTTCTCCTTTTTTGGAATTTGCATCCTATGACACTTATCTTTGCTGGTTCACTAGAAACAATTCCACAGAAGAGATGCGTCACTCATTGCACTGGCCTTTTCAAAGCTAGGCATTTTTCCTCTGTAGTCATCGTAGAATCTCGTAACCCCTTTGTGAAAGGATATCTGCCATTCCGATATTGCAATTTCACCCAAACAGGTTCCCAATACTGAGACAACTGAGGAGACTTTCTATAGCAAAAGGAGATTGGGTGGAGGCACATTAGAATATTGCCAAATGTCCTGTTCGAAATAAGACTCAAAGGAGTTCTTCAAAATCTGTCTGTACTGACAATCTACGTAGGTCGGCGTGTGTAATAATAAATTAGATGTCTGTGAGTTTGCAAATTGAACACCAACCTGTTTGCAGTTTGCTGTCAGGGAAATGACAGTTTTGCTGCGATGGACTTGCAGCCGTGACAGAATTACGTTTCGACCTTTGCTTGTAATGTCATTGTTTATTTTGATGTTTCTTAAAAATATTGTAATTGGACAGTTCAGTCTGAATGTTGGAACCAAAGCGACCACTAGGTGCAGATTGGCGCCTATGTGATGCACCAAGCCTCTTGGGAGGAATTCCTTGATTCACCGGCAGTGCAGCAGGTTCCTTTCTCTAGTGTTCTAATTTTAAAGGTTTTTTTGAAGGAGGTTCGTCTATTCATGTTTCAGACAAATCGTACATTACAAAGACTTGTTTCTCCTTAGACAATTTATAAACAAACCATTGCACTGTCTCAATAAATGTGTGCTCTGAGGGAAAACAAGACTCGGCCCTGGGAGAAGCAATTGATAAAAGAACCTAAACACAGATACACAGTTTATATGTAAATAAGGGCACAAACAAACAAACTAAAAAAAGGTACAGCGACAAAACTTTAGCTTGGAGCGAAAGTTGAGGACGAATAACCAATCATTCCAAAAAACAGGCAATCTCACACACATAATTTTCACTCGGATTGTAAATGTAAGTGCTTTAGTTATATGCAGGGCCTCTGGAATTATATGGCAGGAAAAGAGAAAAATAGGAGGCAGGGTTGACCAATTTATGTGGCAAGAAAAGTTCAGTTATGGATTTTCAATGCCAGTAGCTCTAACACAAGTAAATGCGAGACCTATTGCATTACAAATGCTTGTTATGTGGCGTTTTCACTGTTTTACTGTTTGAAGTGTTACACAAGTACTTTATACATTGCCACTATGGTAAGCCTGACTGTTGTGTGCCAAGCCACCAGAGGGTGAGCGCAGGTTAATAACCAAGTTGAAGACCCCTCTGCGCAGCTAGCACTGTCTGGGTTGGCATGCCAATTGCGTCAGAAAGATGCTTGTAAGGCTTGGTGTGTTTAGGCCTCTGCATATTTCTTGTGAGCATAGCTAGACTCAGAAGAGGCCCTCTCCAGCTTCCTGCTTCTCAGAGTTTGAAACATTCTCGCATTCTTCTCTGCACTGTTGGCCGCAAATATGAAGTGACGACAGGAAAGATTACTATCTGAAGCCTCCTGTTCTCTATGCATTCGGAACTGTACGTGCCATCACCAAGGGGTGGACAGCTTCAACTTCACCCTGCCTCCGTCGGTATTTGGTGGTTTCCTTATTTACACGTTGTCTCTTGGGTGTACAACCACAGACAATCAAGGAAAGAAAAGTGGGGGGAAAAAATCTCAAAATTTTACCGGAAACGAAAACATAAAAATTGAAATTCGTTCTCAGTTTCTAACATGCAAAAGAGAAAATAATTCTACAATCAAATCCGGACCACCTAGTTTACACAAACAGATTGTTGTTAGTGATATCTGAGTTTGTCAGCCGGCAAGTATATGATTTTTATTTTCACAGTAGCTTTTATTAGCAGTATAGCGCACCAGACAACTTCTTATTTGTTGCTAGAGGTATTTAAATAAATAACATTTTGCAGATTAGATTAAAATACAGCTGAAAGCGTTTTCCCACCAATACAGAACTGCACCAGCCGCGGATGGTAAGCTCATTACTGCCATAAAAACATTCTCCTCTTTGTGGTTCTGCTTCCTCTCATGAGGATATCCACCCCTCTGTCCCACCCCTCTGTAGTCACGGCTGGACCTTTTGATGTACAGGAATCCCCGTCTGCCTCAAACTCGCCACCGAGTTGGACAGTTAGTGAATACAGTTTTTGCTGCCAGGTAGAAACAAGGACTACGCGACCCATTGACCACCTCGGTGAGAACAGTAGGGGGCTGATTTAAGAGGCCCTAGCGCCTCCTTGCGGCACATTAGGATTTTTTTTTTTACCCTAATGTGGTCCAACGGGGCCAAAATCGCCACACCAAACTTACAAAGTGGCACAATGCATTCATAGCGCCACTTTGTAACCCTTTGTGCTACATTATGCCTGCACCATGCATAATGAAAGCAAAGGGGACATTCCCATTACGGGGACCGAAACAATGATGCAAAGAAATCTAAGAAATTTCTTTGCGTCATTTTTTTCAGCACTTTTAACGCCTGCTCAGAGCAAGTGTTAAAAGGAGGCACACCATTGTTTTCAATGAGCCTCAATAGCCTTTGCAGGATTAGCGTCAACATTTTTCACACTAGTCATGCAAAGTTCCGAACTAGCATCAAAACTGTTGATGCTAACTTTCCTAACTGCTGCCATGATGCGCCGTATCTTAGATACAGCACACACATGGTGGCGTTAGGTGGCCGCTAGGAGGCGCAAGAAAAGTGGCGCTGCACTGGGTGCCGCACCACTTTCCTTAAATCAGGCCCTAGATTTGCTCAGTGTAGTAACGTAAAACAAGCATTGACAAAGCCAATAGGTCTTGCATATCTGACGGCTATTGCCTTTGCTAATGCAAGGTGTCATTTCTTTAGTATCCGTTTAACGCCTACATGAAGCAATCAGCAGTTGAAATGTGGCTAAGTAACCTTTGCACAGAGCATTCTACTAGGAAGGCAAACACGCAGTAGCGTTTTTAGTATCTTTATATCCATCTGAACTTTTTTTATAAAAAGTCTGCCTATTCAGATGATGGATTATGTGACAATTGTAGCAAATCCATTTTTAATGTGGAAAATGTAGGAGCAGCAGAATCATGTAATAGCTCTCTCCTTGACCATAATTAAATTCTCCTGGTTGAGAGTATAGCATAATAGTTTATAGGAAGAGGTTTAAAAGTTGATTCAGTAAAAATCCAAGTAATGCCAGCTCATTGTGCCCCCACGGGCTTCGAATAAGCCTCACGAACTCTGAAGTTGTGATGACAATTCCAAAACTTTTGATTTGGCCTGGTTGAAAATGACATACATTTTTACGGTTGCTGCAAACCCTTTTCTCCCTGTTCATTTCGACTAGATTCAAGCGAAGGTAGAGTTTACAGAACTAAAAAGTGATCAAAGAGAGCACTTCTTGGCTATGCTTACAAAGAATATTATTAAACAATAGGATGTTATATTATGCTATCAGCATTTGAATAGTGATTGGGTGTCATTTTTGTGCACTTACGATGTCTAGGCATGTCTTCTGCTCGGGTCTGAATACTGTAAGAAAGAGATTTGACAAGTTTTCAAAGTAAAATGCATCGAGTAGTTGAGCCATGTAAACAAAAAGTACAAAAAAGCACCCTCAACCAAACTATGTAAAGGATTACAAACATATATATGTTTTCTCTGAAATAGTGAATGTGCATGCCTAATTGCTCAAACTACATCCAAAACTCACAGGCTTGCAAAAAGTGTACGTTTCCCAACACCATAACCGTGTACACCCTGTAGTGGATTTTCATTCTTGTAATATGGATTCACTCAAAGTGAAAGTCATAATGAGCAAGCAGCAATAAGCTAAAGTTCTTAATGGTCAAATTGCCTTGGCTTTTTGTTAAAATGTGAGAATTCCGCCCTTGCCACGTTTAAACAGAAGGCAAGAACAAAAAGCCCACAAACTTTACCTTTCACTTGGGCACTGACAGAGGCAACAAAATCAAAATAATTACAGACAGCGGGAGGAGAGCGATGTAGGGAAATTAAAACGAGGGATGCATGGGGAGGAGGGATATGTACCACACTACGGGGTTTGAAGAGTGGAGAAAGAAATAGTACCTCAATCTTGTTAGGAGCAGCAGATGGGGACCAACTAAATTGAATTAATCTGTGCTTGGTCCCTACTTTACAGAGGCGAACAGGAGTGACGTTTGGCCAGCCCTTTACTGAAAACAATAATGACCCGCAAGCGACCACATGCGCTAGAGCATGCTGTTGCAGGCTTGACCCTAAAAAGGTAATAAGCAGTTATTAGCATTGTAAATTCCTAACTGGACTTTTCTTGCCACATAAATTGAAAATGAAAAGTAAAACAGTTTACATAAGCGAGCCGATTCAAAGCACCATGGCTGCCATGAGCGCAAAGGAGAGACACAAAAGGAAAAATAAGTTTGCTCGCAGGCAAACATATGGGGTAAAGCACTCGTAGGGCCACACGCAACAGAGGAATCAGTCGCCCAACCCAACAATCTGGGGCAAAGGCCTTCACACGGCACTGCTTCAGTAAAGATACTTACAGGGGGGGTCAATGTGCAAAGATCACTCTCATGCCCTGCATCTCAACAGTTGGTCATCATGAGCCCCATACCTTCTGCGTTTCCCCCACTCAAGCAGGGATCGTATCATTGCCACCTCTGAACAGAGTTTTCACCACTACAGCAGACAAAGCCGCTCAGTGACTCAACCTTCCCCTGGCCTGCTCCCTTCTGGGGGTTGGTCACCAAATGCACAAGAAGGTGACCATTGACCAAGTAGTCCGCAAACTCGAGTGGTCTGTGGTACAAGGAAAGTCGGTGGCGGAATCTAACTCCTTGGAGATATCTTATACCCTCAAGGAACAAACAAAAACCTTGCCCACCAACCAGGACAGGATGAGTCTCACAGATCAGGAGCTTGGGACACTGTCCGAGCAGTACCTCAACAATCTATAGGAGCAGATTGGCAGAATACTTAGCCTCACTACAACAGCAAAGATGCTCTCTGGAAAGGATGGGGGCAGACCAACTTCCAGATCAACTCCAGGGTGCTCCACAAATGCACAAGAGCGGGCGGCTATTAGAGTTTCGTAGGACAGCATGACAAGGGCTCTTCTCTGTCAGTCAAACAAGATGGAGCTGCAACTTGACTTGTTTCAGTTCCTGGCCACACACCTACTTGAAATTAGAGCAAAGGTAACTCACCCGGAGAGCCACCTTGCCACCACAAAGAAGGGAGCTCAATGTTCTTGCATCCCAATTATGGACAAGCTAAGCTCCCTACCTAATATCCTGAGTGAGCTAGTTGGAGTAGTCAAGGTGACAGCAAGAAGAGACAAAACCACAGTGGCAACATCTCCCCCCCAAAGGTGCCAACCTGCTCAAGCAGCTCTAGGCCAAAAACTAAATACAGCTGAATCAATGGCACTTCCAAGCAGTCCATCCCAAACATCTCCTGGGGTAGACAGCTTAATTTTACACACTATCACCTCACCAAGCAGGGACACAAAGCTCGGCAAGTGCGGAAAGCCAGAATCAAATGTTGAAGCTGTCATCACCAACCACGGTGACACAATACAATCAAGCAACTCCCCCCCAAAGCCAACTCAAGTTTTAACTACTGCTCTTACAAGGAGAGTGAAGAAGAAACTAAAAAAGCAAGCCTGGAAACACAAATGCCAAATGGGATCGGTCAAAATGCTCAAATTAAATATTGCCCGCGAAGCACCGGAAGTTAATGGCACAGCTAAGCTAAGCTGTTCCCAATCTTTCAGGCACGCACAACACAAAAAGGCCCACAACAACATCAAGTGGCAGAATTGTTGCCAGCCCCCCCACAGAGGGAAGGGAAAGCCTCATCCAAAGCAGAAATACCACCACTTGCAAAGATGGTGCCTTCTATGGATCAAGTTGCAGCAGAATTCACTCGGCCTAGTCCACCATCATACAACAGAAAAAGCGGCCTAATTGTAATACCAGGGAGCCCGTGGGCTCAGAAAATCTCCGTGGATCACAGAACCCTGCAAATGCTGACCTCGCGTTATACCACCAAGAGTTCAATGAGGGAACTCCTGGCTGCATTGTGAACTGTATGAATGCTGTAAGTATTTTCCCTTGTTCCTCTGAGCTCAGTAGTCTTGCTGTGGCAGTGTATGTTGCTCTTGCTTTGCATCAAATAAGTCAGCACAAGTGAGGAAATGTTTCTTTGTATTTAGGACACATAGGTTTCACAAACATCTTCACATTCAAGAAGCTAGGGCACATAGTGTAAGGAATAGGGGGATGGAGAGTGAAAGTATAAGCAGCTGCATTTTAAGACACTGTGTAAACACTAGCACAGAGTTTAGTCTCTTGATAATAGCATGGCACTATTTGTGAGTGCTTAGAAATGTGTGTCAGGAGTTCTCGGATAATGTCTGAACCCTTTGCATTTGGAGACGGCTGCCTCCAAGAAGATTCTGAACCCACAGCATGTTGACACTGCTAAATAACCACATGTACAGTGTGGTGGGTTTTTATTAATGAAATATGGATTCCCTCAATGTTAAAGCCATGTTTAGAATCCAGGAATAAGCTAAAGTTCTTTATGAGTTAATCTGCTTGGCTATTTGTTGAAATATGAGACTACTGACTGTATCGCATTTAAACCGAGGGCCGAAAAAAAACAACAAACTGTCTTCGCACTTGAGCAGCTGACAAAGGTAACAAAAGCAGGAGACAGCTGATATTCTACGGAAAATAACACAAGGTGGGGGAGGGAGGTAATACCAGACAAGGCATGGGGGCTTGAAAAGCAGATGATGAAAAGGTACCTCAATCGTGTGGGAGCCGAGGGCAGGCACTGATTAAACTGAATTAATCTGTGCTTGATCCCTGCTCCACAGAGACGAACAGAAGTGTTGTTTGGCCAGTGATGGGCAAATAAATGGCTTAAAAAATCCCAGTGAAATTGAATCCAACAAGTGAAAAGCAACAGACCGGCTTTAAGCCCTTTACTGAATACAACAGTGCTCGCATGCAAGTGCATGCGATATGCGCTTGCACGCTCGATCCTAAAAATGATGGGGACTCTCTTCAGAATATGAAGAGGGGCCTCTGAGTCTCCCATATCTCACAGACAATAATTGGCCTGGGGCTGAACAGGGCACCTCTTGGGGGCTGCACTTGGCTGCAAGGGGCAGCAGAGCCCTATGGATTTGCTGCGGCTCATAAAAGAGGCTGGACTGAGGTCTCAGCAAGACGTTAAGCTTCCCAGTGTAGTGTCGCGCTAGTGACGAAACTGGTCACCGGGCACTACTATTGATGGAAAAGTATGGAGGGGCGGGGACAGGTTCATCACCGACAATTCCCCCTCAGGTTATGGTCTAAATGAACTCTGCGTCTGGTCATGGTGTGGCCAGGGGTGTGGTGTTGATGTGACAACACGGAGAGCAAGTTAGACTGAGGGAGTGGTGAGGCACATCTAACACCACACACCCGGTCCGCATGTAAACCCAGCATGGTGTCGCATGTGTTTATTTTACAGAGTTGCGGCTACCGCCGACACTACATTTTGGCAATGAGGGTGTCGCGTGCGCTGCGCTCTGCACCCCGTGGCAGCCGCTCTAATTGCAGTGCTCATGCCACATGGGCTGCAACACACAGCCTACCCTCTGACAACCCGGCCCACGGCCTGTTGCTACGGACTCCGCCACTCACACCTCGATGGGTGCGTTCTCCCTGTTTCACCCCCGCACAGCCTGCCGCATTTGCCTTTCACCACGTGGCCCCTGAGTGAGTATTACCTCACTGTTCTCAGCCAGACCACGCCCCCAAGTTCCTCTCTGATCTGATGCTGCTACTTGCAGCGTGTGCTGGCAGCTCCTGTGGCGAGTGTCACATACCCTGTTTTTCTACAGCTGGGCTCGCCCCCAGGACACAGTGTTCATTTTGCTGCCCCACCCATATGCCCATCTCTTCAAGTGCCTGCCATCTCTTTAAGTGCCTGCCTCTGTAGCTCTCCTGCATTATTGCTGCTGAGCCCCACTTTGCTCCTGCTGCTCCTCCTTTTGCGGACCCAGCCTTCCGTCCATGTGATGCGTGGTAACCTCACTGCACACCTTCTACCCAATAGACGCCCTCTCCTCCTCCTCCATGTCAGTCATTCCGCCTGTTGAACCCTTCGTCGTGGAGGGTGCCCCATCTTCGCAGGCTCCAAAGTGGAAGGAGTGGGTGGAGAGAGTTCTATTATCTTTTGAGGCGCCAAAAGTGGAAGATGCACAAAAACGGGCTCTGCTCATCCACTCGGGAGGGAAAGAAATCTACAAAATCTCAAAAAACCTCGTTGAAGACGCACCCAAGACACACACCACATTAATAGCGGCCCTCAATAGACATTTCGAGCCTATGGCCAATACCAATTATGAGCGGTTCATTTTCAGACAAGCCTGACAAAACACGGAAGAGTCTATTGACTCTTTCCACATAAGACTGCGTGATTTGGCCAGTACCTGTAGGTTCGCAGATGAAGCAGAAGAGATACAGGGCAGATAATTCAAGGGTGTGCATCGAGAAAACTGAGAGAACACATTCTCGAGGAGTCCGGAAGGTCCCTGGCCGACATTCTCATGATGGGATACACAAAAGAACTCTCAAAAGCCAGAGCGTCACATATGGAGGAGGCACTACAAAGGCCAGTCAAAGAAGAGGCTGTCAATGCCATGGCTATACCAACCAATAAAGCAAAACATAGTGCCTATAAGGCACCGACAAGAACATGCGGCCTCTGTGGTGGTCCACCAAACAGGCTAACTGAATGTCTGGCGAAAGGAAAAAAAATGTGTTGGTTGTGGGAAACTGAATCACTTCATCAAAGTATGCAGGTCAAGTAGAACCCGAACAGAGAATGCATCCATCAACGCGACAACAAGCAAATCCGAACACGGCAGCGACATGGATGATGATGAGCCAGAGGAACACGTCATTCACTCCCTGTTCACAATGGGAAACACCACGCAGTCATCAAGAAATTACCCAAATGTCAGGTCAAAGTGGGTAATCACAACATCTTAGCGGTTGTGGACACATGAGCATCAATTAACGTCCCAGCAGCTGACGAATACGTCAAAATGAACCCACTCCTAACTCTAAGCAAAGCAATGGTCAGAGTATACGAATACAGAAAAAACATGCTGCTAGCCATGAGAGGAGTGTTTCATACGACCGTCACCTATGAGTCTAAAACTGTCAGTACGAAGATATATGTGGCCGAAGAAGGACACGGAATGTTGTTGGGTTGTAAAACAGCAGAAGAACTAGAGGTGGTCATTTTCGCTTTTGGTATACATCAAGAGTCAGTGGAAGAGCTCCTTACACAATACCATGAAGTATTCGAAGGGATTGGGTACAAAGAAACAGAGAACAAAGAAATAAAACTACACATTGACAGCGCAGTCCAACCAGTCACACTACGTCATCGACGCATAGCCTTCCACCTCAGAACACAAGTAGAGAAAGAGCTAGACCACCTCGAAAAGCCTGACATCATCGAGAGGGTGACTTGACCAACGCCCTGGGTGTCACCAATTGTAGTAGCATGGAAGCTAAAGCAACCTGGTGAAGTCCGCATCTGCGTCGACATGAGCCTTCCCAACATAGCCATCCGACGAGAGAGACACCTAACACCCACAATAGATGACATAATTGGAGAATTAAATTGTTTGTGTTAGTTCTCAAAGCTAGACCTACGGTCAGGATACCACCAGCTAGTCCTGACCAAGGAGTCACGTTACATCACGATCTTCTCCACAAACGTGGGCCTGAGGTGCTACAAGCGTTTAAATTTTGGAATATTCAGCACAGCCGAAGTATTTCAAAATACCATACAACAGCTACTAGTAGGTTTGCCAGGCACCATCAATGTCAGTGACGACATACTAATTCATGCGCCAACCATAGCTGAACACCACTCCAGACTCAAGGTTGTCCTACAGAAGATACAAGAGTCAGGTTTGACCTTTCACTGCCAAAAGTGTGAATTCCTAAGGAATCAAATACAATTCTTTGGGTATGTGTTCTCCGCAGCAGGGGTAACATCCAACCCTGCGAAGGTGCAAGATGTCAAAAACGCTCCCCCCCCTTCCTGTGTAACGGAAGTCCGGAGCTTCCTAGGGATGGTGAATTATTGTGGTTGTTTTATTAAAGATCTATCGTCACTCACTCAACCTCTCAGAATGCTGACTAAGTCGTCTGAACCCTGGACCTGGGGCCCAAGTCAACAACGGGCATTTGAGACAGTTAAAGACACCCTGTCTAGTGACACCATCCTACGGTACTTCGACCCGAAGAGAGACACCAAAGTCGCTGTTGATGCCGGCCCAAAAGGTCTGGGTGCAATGCTGTTCCAAAAGCAAGATGACGGTGACTGGGCCCCAGTAGTTTTTGCAAGCAGATCTCTCACGGAGACAGAACAGAGATATTCCCAAATCGAAAAGGAAGCTATCGCGGTCCACTGGGGAAGCAAGCACTTCCACATCTACTTCTATTACCGCCCATTTTTGGTCACCTCTGACCACAAACCCCTTATACCTCTGTTCAATAGCACTGCCTCCAAGCCCCCTCCAAGAATTGAGAAATGGATGCTCCAACTGCAGGACTATGGATGCCAACTGGAATACCGTCCAGGATCAGACAACCCAGCTGATTACCTCTCCCGACATCCCTGAGCAGCCTTACACCACGAAGTATGTGACGCGGAAGAAACTGAAGAATACGTCAGGCTCATCTCCGACAGATCCAGACAACTGCCTCTACCAGTGGAAGAAGTAGTCCGAGTGACAGCCGGAGATGAATGTCTCCAGAAAGCTCTACAAGCTACAAGGGACAATCGATGGTTCCAAGTCAAGAAATAACTCTTGACCATGACAGTCTTTGCTCAGCGCATCCTAGGGAGCCTATATCATGTACGAGATGAACTAACAGTAGATGCTGAAGGGTGTCTCCTTAGAGGGTGCCGGCTGGTAATCGCCACATCTCTCATGTCCAGGGTAGTACAACTCGCCGATAATGGACATGAAGGAATTGTTAAGACAAAAAATTAGCTGAGGTCCAAAGTATGGTTTCCACTCATGGATGAGTTGGTGGAAAGTACGGTAAAAACATGTGAATGGTGTCAAGCATCAGGGGAACCTAGCCGACCAACTCCGGTAGAAACGGAGGTGGGTCCCACTCACCCTGGAAGTCAGCCAGCCTAGACTTTGGGAGCCTACCGGATGGCCGGCATACCATGGTCATGATCGATGACTTTTCAAAATATCTAGAAGTCGAGGTTCTCCCTTCTATCTCAGCTGAGATAGTCATGCCCCGCATTGAGAAAATGATGGCCACCCATGGACTCATCGCAGTAATCAAGAACAACAATGGTCCACCGTTTCAGACCCGAGAGTTAGCTGGGTATCTAGAGAGTGCTGGCGTTCGACATAAACGGATCACCCCACGGTGGCTACAAGCCAATGGCGAAGTCGAACGTTTTATGAGGACCTTGAATAAGATAATACGTATTGCACATGCCGGTGGGCAGCCGGTAGAGCACACAATATATTTGCTCCTACGGAACTACCGCCAGACCCCTCACTCTACAACCAACAGAGCACCGGGGCATGTGGATTTTGGGAGAGCGATCGTCGACTCAATAGCACAACACCAGTCCTGGGTTCCTAGTTCTGTGGATCCAGACAAAGTGCATGAATGGTGTTTTCGCCAACAATAAATATGCCAGTCTTCGCAGAGGAGCTCGACAATCAGATCTCAAAGAGGGTGATCTAGTACTGCTCAAAGAACTATCCGCAGGCAGTAAATTCCGCGTGCCTTTTGACCCTGCCCCGTGGCTAGCTGTGAAGCGGCATGGATCTTCAGTGGAAGCTCGACGTGGCACAGACTTTGTGGCACGTAATGTATCGTTGTTTAAAAGGTTTTGTTTCCCTACTGCACCTCGTCCAGTTGAAGTGTCCTAGGAGTCAGCAGGTGATCAGTCATCCATGTATGATGACAATCAGGTTCCTTGTCGCGAGACAGTTGATGAAAGCCTGCCCAACGCTTTGTCAGAAGGTACGCCCGCCAGTAACAAGACACTCAGTGCCAGCTGGGGAGGATCTGAAAGCACCAGGTACTATCTGCGCAGTAATCCTGCTCCCTCAGTGAAGCTGCGTGCCATGTAACTGATGGCTAGCTATCCAAGGCATCTGTAACTTATGTAGTTCTGTGTTTTAAATTTTTAGGAGGAATGTAGTGTCATGCCAATGACGAAACTGGTTCCTCACTGACAATTCCCCCTCAGGTTATGGTCTAAGTGAACCCTGCCTCTGGTCATGTGACCGAGATTATATAATGAAGGTGTGGCCAGGGGTGTGGTGTTGATGTGACGACACGGAGAGTAAGTTAAACGGAGGGAGTTGTGAGGCACATCTAACACCGCACACCAGGTCCGCATGTAAACCCAGCACGGTGTTGCGTGTGTTTATTTTACCGAGTGCCAGCTACCGCCGACACTACACCCAGTAGTGTATCAAGGAGTACATGGGTCCTGGTGCAAGGAAAATAGCCCCTGGCTGCTCTTTGAACTGTGAAATATAGCATTAATGCATCCACCAGCAAGTTACGATCCTTCGTCCCAGACAGGGACGTAGTTTGGTCAGTAAGACTGGGGGGAGGTGTGAGCTTCATATTTTCCAGCAACCACACTGCTATAGAATGTTAAAGTACATTATGGCCCTCATTAGAACCTTGGTGGGCAGCGGAGACCACCCGCCAAGCTTGGACCGTCGGCCGCATTACAACATCCACGCTGGGCCGTCGGGTGGAAATAGAGTTTCCGCCCGTCGGATATCAGCCGTAACATTGGAGCTAGCTCCTTTTGCAGTTAACTATGTGGTGCGTAAACAGTGCAATTTATTAGCAACAAATACATAACATATTGGTTCATGAATCATCATGATAACAACTTGGTCGTTATAATGTTCCACTGTCATGCAGTCAATGCTGGTCATAAATCATTGGCAAGTCACAGATCATCCCTTCACTTAGACTTTATTAGCCTGTCATAACACAGCTTGATGTGCTAGCTGTCTATCGCCATAAATCATCCTTGAGAGCACTCTCTAATGAAGGTCCTTCTTTCTCGTGATTAGATTTTGGGGCTCCTAGGTCTCCCCTTGCTACCGATGTGTGTGATTTGCGGACCTCCCTGACCTTGCTTGGACTGGAAGTGCAGGGTGTGCCCTGTGGCTAACCCCTCCCCTATTTGGGCATTCTCCTGCCCTCCAGTAGCCCTGCCATGAGGCATGCCTAGGACACTTATCCGTCCCTTCCTGTTTCTGATGGCCTACCATCTGCCATACAGTATTGTTGCTGGCTGTTAAAAGTGCTCTTGCCACTACTCTGGTGGCAGTTCAATGAGTGCTGGCAGCGCTCCTTTGCTGACCAAAGCACCCATCCCTAGGAAAAATCCAACAGTTTGAAAGCACAGTGATGTTTAACAAGAACATGTCATCCCAACCCCGGACAGGTGAACTTTAATCTCCATGTAGTGCTCCTGGACCATCAGATTGATGAGGCCATACCAAAAGAACTCCTATCTCATACCCTTGTGAAATGTGGTCACTTAGACATTAAGCTTGCCTCTAGGCTGCTCCACTGTGATGTGTTTCAAGGCCCCCCCACCATAGGAACCACGCTTTGATGTTGGACCACATAACATCTGCGGGGCAAAGAAGCCTGGTGATGCATGTCAAATCTGCTTTCATGACCTCCAAGAGCTTTTGCCTGCCGAGGTCATTCATCTCCAGATGCACCACCATGGTGCCTGGTCTCTTGGGTGACTGCAGAGCCATCCAAACCACGAATAGCAATTGGGTGAACTTTATGCTTGGTTTACCCACCCCTTCCAATTTTGTGTTGCACAACCAGATTCCTCCATACCATTTTCAACAGTGTATAAGAGGCCAATCAGCCACACAGTTTGCTTATTCTCATCTGATCTTGCAGAGGAAAAATGGGTGTCTTAAAACCAGTGAGGTCTATGCATATCTTGAAGGCCTGTGAGTTTCACCTGCCCAGCCTCTTTATTGTATCCTCCCTCATTCTGTTCGTCACTGCTGTTGTACCTGCTCCTGTGTGGAACAAGTGTGAAGTAAAATGTTTTGTGGGGAAACCAGCCTGTTTCAGTGCTGCACACATTACAGTCGTAAATTGGAATATTCTGAGGTAGGAACAGTCCTAATGAATAAACAGAGGGGAGAGGGGCCCTAGGGGTCTTTCCTACAGATACTCCTTCATCAAGCACACTGGGCACACTGCTTGGGACATGATGCAATTAATGACATTAACTTTCCTTTGTCTTCCTGATCCGTTTTTGAGCATTGTAGTCTTATGAACATGTGGCTATCAGCCATGTACACATCCTGTTTTAATCGGCAGGCACGACCTGGATTTTGCTTTTTGGTGTCCACTAACTCACTGACCCTATAGGCCCTAAGGAACGCAAAATAGAAAGCCGCCTTAAACAGTGAAACCTTGCTGCCCTCACTGTACACCATTTGTAATGCTCCTATCAATCCTGACAGCCTGTTATGGTTGATAGGAAGCCCCTGATCTTTCTGTTTCATTTGTATACAACTCCATCAACACAGCGTCGCTCTGCAGAAAAAGGAAGTAGTCAGGTCTTCTCTTGATTGGATTTTTGCATAGTATGCTACCACACTTAGATGTGCCTGGGCCCAAGACTTGCTTTTGTCAGTGGTAAACACCCACTGGATGAACCCCTCAACCCAGATAGTTGTCTCTTTGCCTCCAAGACCTGCCGCACACGTTATTAGTTGGAAGGGCACCAAGCACATACAGCACTTGTTCGCAGTCTTCGGTGCCACAGCCATGTCCACCAACATTGTAAAGTCAGGTCCCCTAGATCCCATCATTCCACTACTTAAGGTATTACGTCTCGCTCTGCTTGAGGCGCCAGCTGCTGGAAGTGTGCCACTGAAATCAAGAGAGAGCATCTGCTATTGAGTTGTCACACCAAGTCACACAGCTAAGTTAACCCCTGCTCACGCCCTTGGTAGTTTGGCTCAAGCAGTTAGACTTATCTCAGATGCAATGTCTAAAGTATTTGCACATACAGATAGTAACACAGTGAAAACAACACAAAGTTGCTCCACACCAGTTTAGAAAAATAGCCAATATTTATCTAAGTAAAACAAGACCAAAACAACAAAATTCCCAACATACACAAGTCAAACTATCTCTTTTTAAATGTTTAAGCAAGTCTTGATCCATAAGAATCACTTGATGTATTGCTTTAGCACAAAGTACCTCAAAACCAACTTCATCAAAATATGTATTTTAAAATTGTGAGTTCAGAGACCCCAAACTCCACATCTCCATCTGCTCCCAATGGGAAATTACACTTAAAAGATATTTCAAGGCAATCCCCATGCTACCCTGTGGAAGAGATAGGCCTTGCAATAGTGAAATCTGAATTTAGCAGTATTTCACTATCAGAACATGTAAAGCACACCAGTAGATTTCTTACCTTTTAAATACACTGCCCCCTGCCCTTTTGGCTGCCTTGGGTCTACTTTACGGGTGACTAATGTAGTAAAAGGGAAAGTTTTGGCCTGGCAAGTGGGTCGAAATGACAGTTTAAAACTGCACACACAGACACTGCAATGGCAGGCCTAAGACATGTTTGCAGGGCTACTCATGTCAGTGGCACAATCAGTGCTGCAGGCTCACTAGTAGCATTTGGTTTACAGGCCCTGGGCACACCTGGCGCACTGTACTAGGGACTTAATAGTAAATCAAATATGCCAATCATGGATGGACCAATCACCCATACAATTTAGGAAGGAAGCACTTGCACTTTAGCACTGGTCAGCAGTGGTAAAGTGCCCTGAGTCCTAAAACCAGTAACAACGAAATGCAGCACACAATCAGAAACAGGAAAGTAGAGGCAAAAGGTTTAGGTATAGCCCTTCAAAAAGGACCATTTCGACACACAACAATGGGGCATAGCTCATGCAACGTTATGTTCCTCACAACCACCTTCTCATGCCATGTGTTAGGCCACCACGCCACACACCAAGCTCCAGGCAAAATGGAACCAAACTCCTCATCTCCTGCTGCATCGGTAAAGAGCTCTAGATGCCTTGCTGTCACCCAAGGCTCCCACCATAACAACACACTGTTTAAGTTGTCCAGGAAAGCCACTAACTTTTGCAGTTCTTGTTTTACTCCAGCAACCTGCACAATCCAATGGTGCTTTTGCTGAACCCTTTTGTCAGCCCTACCAAGTGCTTGGCAAATGCTCTCCCCACCGGGATAACCTTTCCTGCGAAGTTCAGCCTGCCTAGCAACTGTTTGATCTCCCTTAGGGTTACTTTGGTTTTGGCCAACAGCCTTTCAATCATTTGTTTTGGGTCTATAATCTTCTCATCTGGTCGTCTGCAAACACTTGGAATGAGCATAACTCAATGCCTAGAAATGTCGATTTGGTGGACTGGCTGGCTGTCTTGTCATGCACCAGTGGTACGCCAAGCTGCTCTGCCAGTAGGACAAACTGTGCTAATAGGGTACCACATTGGGCAGCCTCAGGCTCCCCGATTAATAAGAAATCATTCAGATGAAGTTGCTTCTCACCCAGTAAGGTACTTAGGGCCATATGTACGAACACATTTTTCCATTGACACAGAATGGGAAAAACCCTTTGCTACATCTGGCCCTTACAGCCTCAAAGTATGTGCAGGAGATTACACAACTCATGGAGAGGCATTTATAATAATATAATGAAATGTTCAACTGAACTCATAGCAAATTGAGGCAATTTTTCTGGGTGAATAATAGCAAGGCCGTTTTGGTCCAATAACCATATCCGCTACTGCTGTGGGGGCCCTGAGTGCCCTGTGACACTACTCCCCTGCATCTGTGCTGGCACCTGACCCATGCAGCTCTGGTGGGAGGGTTGGCTGCATGTTGGGGGGGGGGTTGACTACCCCCACTAGCCCATGTGTGAAGCAGCCCTTTCTATAGCCTGCAAAAATGGTCCCGTCCCTGCTCCCTGTGCATCTTGAGCCTTTTGTTGCTCACTCTGCTTTGCTAGAGTCCCCCGCCCTCTTGCCTGCCCTACTGGCTTCAGAGGTGCCGGTATTATGGGGTCGTCAGCCTTCTCCTCACTTCTGTTCAGCAGTCTGTGTGTCCACCTCTTCCAATACAGCACAATCATCCTGTCTTCAGGCGCTGTCCTCGTTGCACTTCTCTGCTCATGTAAGCTATCTCCAGTGCTTAATTTGTAAATAAAAATGTGCCCGTGCCCAAAGCCCACCTTTTAAACACATGGCTGCTGCAATTAAATGTGGGAACACGGCGTACTGAGGCAGCGTAATCCTGAAGCCATCTCGGGCCTCTTTAATCCATTTACAGCCACTCCCTGTCCCTTCAGCACACTCTAGCAGCTTTCTACTTTCTCCCTTTGTGATGCTTTTTCGTTTTTCCTTTCCTCCCTCTTTTCATGTGTGTCTTTTGCTCGCAGCAAATGCTTGAGCCAGAAGACTAAGCCCCGGCCCTCAAACATAAGTGCAGGTGCTCAGTTCCGGAAACAACAAGCACACAGTAAGCACTGGCTATCTCTCTTTGCTGCCCTTGCACCGCCTCAGCCGCCACTGCATGCTTTGTTGCCTTATTTCTGCCTTCTGATTGTCTATTCATCTGTTTGTTTCCTTTGGTGAGGGGGGAGCAACATTAGCTCCATTAGCCGGTTTGGGTTGTGCCTGCCAGCTACCTCTTTTGCACTGGCAATAAACTGATGCAGCTCCTCCTGGTCAGTCCTTGGTCTGACTCCACTGAAAGCTGGTCCTGCTAGTGCACAACTGCTTCTGTCCTGCCTCGGCTTGCTTCACTCTCATTGGGCTGTGCTCTGCTCCCTGGCCCCGCTTGCTTCCTTCACCTCCACGTGGTAGTCATCACAGTAGCATGCCGACTTCTGAGAAGGTCCCTTCTCTGCTCGTCCGGGCATCATTTCCTCGTTGACAGCTACAGAAAGCAACATCTGTTAATCCGGCTGACTCATGCTGCTACCTTCCTCCTTCTCTTTGCTGGCCTCCTGGGTACCTGCGAGATGTTGACGAGACAAGTGTTGACGACGATGATTTGTGGCAACAATGGCCGTCCAATGCCTGCATCATCAACTTGACTGTGTTGCGGTCACAACCCTCTTTCTTTCTATTAGCCACTTTGAGAACAAGCTGGCCAGTGCCCAGCGTGCTTTTTCGCAGGCAGTATTGTTCCTGTCCCTTGCCTCCATCGGCCCTTGGGGTGCATTAGCTGTGGTCACCTTAGCTTTGGCTCCTCCTCCCAGCCCGTCTATCTTCTCATTTTATTCCAGATGGTATTAAAGATATGCCCCTTGGTCAGAGGGGCCAAATATTTTTTTGCTGAGGCACAATGAGTGGCTTGTTAATTTTGATGGCAAATTTCTGACTCCACTTTATTTATACATAATGTATGAACACTTCATGATGGGATTATTTTACCCGGTGATTTCACCTGCTGCAAAAAGCAAAGTTTCTGTTGGGGCAGAACATGCTCTGTTTGGCACTGTAAATATGATTATCACACATAAGTCTCTAAAATTGTAGAATGCTTGTTATTTCCCCACACGTAAGACTGAGGATTTCTCCGGTGCTGGGTAGTCAGAACGGTGTGTCATGCCTGACAGAGCTGGCTCCTGGTCTCTCGGGACATACATCAGTAACACAAACCATTCAGTGTAAAAGGTCCTTTATTTAGGGAAGGATTGTAACATTGATGCATAACCTTAACTTTTCAACGGAAAACCCAACTTTGATAAAGCCCACCCTTTAACATTTCCTCGCTCATTCTTTCACTCAAAACCCGCATTTGTTGCTTCCATTCCCCTACACACTCCCCTTTTCATTTCATGCCCTACTTGCTCCGTGCGAACCCCACTCTCTGATCCTTCACCTGCTTGTTTTTCCCCTGGATGGGTGGCCAAGCCTGCATCTGACTTTCCACCCTCCCCCATCTACTGTCTCATCCTTCATCACAAACCTTCCCTAACTGACGTTCACAACCCCCTACCTACACCTCCTCATTATGTCAATACCTCGCTGCTCCCCCCTGCTCCTTTTGCCTATTGCCAGGTGGGTGGGTGGACAAATTCCGAAACGCGCGATGAGCGGCACAGAAAGAGGCTGGTCCCTCCCCCCGCACCCCTTTTTATCTTCCCTCCCCTAGTCCCACCCCCACCTACCTGCTTCCAATCCTGTCCCCGCGTCGTCACTTCCCCCTCTCCTGCACGTACCTGCAGAGAGACTAGAGCGAGTCTCTCTCTCCGCGGGCCCCTCCATCAGGACATTCTTCAGTGACACAAACCATTCAGTGTAGAAGGTCATTTATTTAGGACAGGATTGTAATAAATATGCATAACCTTAACTTTTCAACAGAAAACCCAACTTTAATAAAGCGCGTTCAGAGGTGTGTCCGGGGCAGGAGCCCTTTAAATTTCTTCAAGCGCTCCCGCCGTCGCGGGAAGCGCGTTCAGAGGTGTGTCCGGGGCAGGAGCCCTTTAAATTTCTTCAAGCGCTCCCGCCGTCGCGGGAAGCGCGTTCAGAGGCGTGTCCGGGGCAGGAGCCCTTTAAATTTCTTCAAGCGCTCCCGCCATCGCGGGACGCGCGCGGGCGGCGCCCGGGCCAAGCCCGGGCCAAGGGCGGGCCCGTCCTTGCCCGTCATTGCCAGGAAGAGGCAGGGCAGGGCCACCCCCCTAACTTTCACAACAAGACGCTCGGTTTAGGCAGCTCACAAGTAGCTGGCCGCCTGAAGGTACTGTGTCAATACCTACCCCAAAAAAAAAAAAAAAAAAAAGGTCCTTTTATAGAGGGCCTTAGGACGGAACTCACCCTTCCCCAGCATAGTGCTTCTCTCATTATTACCTGCTAGATTTGAAGTGGGGCCGGGCCGGGTCGTTGCCTCTCTACTTTATTGCATGAAGTTTACTTGTAATTTTTGAGTGTAAAAACCTTTATTTAAATACTTGTCATATTCATTGTCAGTATCTATCATTTAGGCTTACCCCCACTAGACCTACTTCTATTCTTGTCCATAAATACATACTTGTGCTCTGGTTTCATTAGAGCTGAAGTATCATATAGGTGGCCCAAAGCATGGGAAAACGTAAGGCATCAGAACCCCCAAGGGGGAAAGAGAAAATTAAAAAAAAACTCAGGAATGCGGGCGAGAATTGCACTATAGACGAAATTGATGATCTTATTGAGGAGGTAGAGTCATTATTATGTAGTAGGGCCACTGTCCGGGAGGGACCTGATAAAAAGATTACCTCTTACTACACAAAAAAAGTTGAACTAGAGGAAGATATAGTGACAGAGACTATTAGTCAGCAAGAGGGGGAGGTTTCACCCGACATTAGGATTGGTAGCCCTAAGGATGCTACAACTCGATCCAGACATCCATGCACCATAGATAGTACTAGGAAGAAGGGCCACAAGCAGGAGTGTGAAGTTGTATGTTCCAATAAATATGCAGTCTTGGCAGAACTTGATAGTAATAAAGTACAGAATACACAAGAGGGGGAATTGCTGAATGAGATATATCCAACTATTCCAATTGTACAGTTACCTAGAGAGAGGATCTCTCCATGCAACTTAGAACCAATGAATCCTCCAAAACATAAAACAAGAACTATAGCAGACCTCTATGACCTACTCTCTGGATTAATACAGGAAGTTAAGGACCTGAAACTTGAAGTAAGAACCCTATCAGATATTGTGGAAAAGGAGGGGGGTTGGGGTACCCACAAAGCTCAGTGCGAAAAGGAGACCCCCCTTATATCATTTCAGCCACAAGGCAGATCCACACGTTCTCAAAATTTAAATACTAACCCCATCCCTACCCCAGCTATAGCCAAGATTTTACAGCAACCGCAGGGATATACGAGAGGGGTAAACAGGGAAAATACTGGTCCACGCAATTACCCTAGAAGTAATGCAAGTGATCTATGGCAAAAAACAGGGAATCCACAAAGAGAATCCCGCTTGGCAAAAGGGCCCCAAAAGGGGAATGTGGAGCTTACCCAGATCACCCATCCCCAAGCATCTCATGACTGTAAACATTATACTACATGGAATCGACATTCTGTGGGGGATAGGTTTCTCAGTAGGACCAATGTTGTTTATCTGTTAAATGTCCCAAAATTGGCCATAGATAGTAGTGAAGATGAAGATTCCCTAAAGAATAAGCTTACACATTGGATTAGGACTAAAAGACACTGTCTATCCATAATTCATTCAGATATAAAGAGGGCAGAAAGAATCTCAGGAGGGATGGGGCAACATGATGTTATTGCATTAACATTTAAGGATGGAAGCTTATCCAGAGGCCTGATTGACATGGAACAGAGAACCGCCGCCCCCACGATCAATGCCATGAGGTTCAGTTCGGATCCTTACATTACCAAACCCCTAGTCCCGAGGCCTAAGTATAATGTCATGGAGGGATCGCAAAGGAGAAACTACGATTCCAATCTTGAAAGAGTAAATTGACTACTCCAGATCGATCAGGCACAAGTGGGACTAATTGGGGACCCAATAGTAGGAGAGCCCCCCATAGGGTCTGATCCTCATGTTACAGGGGCAGGGATTATAGTGGAGTCTTTGCCCCGTAGGAAAGACTCGGCAGCATATTTGAGTTCTACTTCTAATGTTACAACCCCAAACGGGAGGGGTCCTATCACCATGATCTCCTGGAATGTAGCAGGCTTAAAAAATAAGCTTACAGACCCGGAATGGCAGGACTATATTGATCAATACCATGTCTGTCTCTTCCAAGAGACTTGGCTTAAAGACCCGCCGTATAAGCTAGGATATAAAACCTACTTTATTAGTGCAATTTCAGCTGCTAGAGGGAGACCGTCTGGGGGACTGGTTGTTTGGGTGAAAATCTCACTAAATGTTGAGATACGTATGCAAACCACAGAGTCAGATGACATTTTATGGTTGGTAATGGGGGGAAAAAAAAAGATCCCACTTGTTCAATGTATATATAAGACCTAGAAGGACAAACTTGGAGTCGCCTGAAATAACTCTATTAGACGACCTGCTTAAAAAGATCCCAGGAGGAGAGACAATTATGATAGGGGGTGACCTTAATTGTAATTATGAACCCATAACTGGTTTCGAACATTTAGCAGAAGAAGAAGATCGAGCCAGAGCAATCCCTTATTTAACAATAGAAAAAACTGTCCCAGGCACAGTGGCTGCATTACAACTTATGGGCCTTACATTAAAACATGGACTGAGGGCATGTAATGGTAGAGTGGGTGAAGGAGGCCTTAATTTGGATACCTTCCAGAGAGGCAACTCTACCTCGAAAATAGATTATATTTTACATAGTATAAGCACATGGGGAAGATTAATGACTTTTAAGATAGATAAAAGAAGGGAAAGCGACCACTTCCCGTTAATAATTGAACTTAGTGCCCACCTCCTAGATTTGGATTTGGAATATGTAGAACATAATAAGGTGGAGATACAACCCTTCCTCAGCAACAACAGACGGGATATAAAATGGCCTGCAATAATAGGCAATCTGGAGACTATGACAAATATTTACCATACATATTCTAATCTCCTAGACCCTTATGTTGAAAATGAACTTACTGATATCCCCATCACGGCCATCCACCAATCAATGAGTATTGCACTAAGACCCTTCCTGACCAAACAGCCACGGTACAAGCCCAAAAAGGAGAAGGTGCAGATTACCCCAAGCAGCCCATGGTACACTACCAAATGTAGGGAGAGGAAAAGAGAGCTGATAGAGGCTCTAAAGCAAAAGAACCAATTGGCCATACAGCAGGCAAGGGCCAGTTATAAGAAAACCCTGGCAACTGCCCAAAGTAACTGGGAGGATCAAAAATGGCAAGATCTCCTAGAAGCAGCAAAAACCAGTGATGCTAGGATCTTCTGGAAAATAGTTACCCATGGTAGTAGAGAGGGGAAAATTTCTACTGATCATCATATAGATCCCAATACATGGGTTAACTATTTTACACACCTTTATTCTGATCCCCCCAGCCTTGATTTCTATCCCTCAAGACATAAAACATTAGCCACCCAGGGCATCTTACCCGAGTTACAATTTAGCCTGGAGGAGACGGTGAACGCCATTGAAGCAATTAAGCTGGGGAAAGCCCCCGGTTTGGACAAGATCCCGGGGGACCTGTTTAAACATAGTTTAGAAATTTGGGCACCTTATCTAAATCTTTTAAGTAACGCTATATTAAGGGGAGGTCCTGTGCCCGAGACATGGAAAGGGGCAGAAATAATCCCAGTCTTCAAAAAAGGTTCCAGGGACGAACCAGGGAACTATAGACCTATCAGCCTCATAGATGTCACACAAAAAGTATATGCAAGACAGCTGCTGAATAGGATTAACAGCTGGATAGATGGAAACAGCATACTGACTATATACCAAGCTGGCTTCAGACAGCAGACGAGCACAGTCGATCAGGCCTTTAGGCTATTGACGTTAATGTGGAAATATACTAGACTAACGAAAGGCCATCTCTACATCGCAATTGTGGACCTGCGCGCAGCCTTTGATCTAGTGCCAAGAGACTCCTTATGGGCTGCTCTAGGGAAACAGGGTATGCCAGGGAACCTCTTGAGCCAGCTAGAGAGACTACATGAAAATACATTTGCAAAGGTTCGGTGGGGGCCAAAGGGTGAGTTGACAGACTCAATACCTATTAAGAGGGGGGTGAGACAGGGTTGTGTGCTTGCCCCAACCCTCTTCTCACTATACATTAATGATCTGGTTCAATATCTGAAGCAACGCAACCATGACTCACCAAGATTGAACGGTGATCCTGTCCCCGCCCTCCTCTTTGCAGATGATACCATCCTATTATCTCAAACTCCCATGGGCTTGCAAACTCTATTAGATAAATTTAGCGAGTACTGCAGCCTGAAGGGATTAGAAATCAATACAAACAAGACCAAATACCTGACTGTTAACCCTCATAAAGCACTTAAGAGAAACATTCGGATTAGAGGGCAGGGATTGGAACGAGTAACAAATTTCAATTATCTAGGGATACTCCTTGATGCTAAATTGTCATGGGCACCGCATGTTAACAAAGCTGCTATTTCCTTAGCGCATAGCTCCATGGCAATTAGCAAAAATTATAAATGTTCAAGGTCTAGTATTGTTTCACCAGTATTTGAGATCTATAGGTGCAAAGCACTGGCTGCTGCCCTATATGGTGCTGAACTCTGGGGATTCACAAACCTAACCCCATTGGTTACCCAGCAAAATAATTTTATGAGGGGGGTACTGGGTCTCCCTCCATCTACTCCACTGATTCCTTTAACCTATGATATTAACATGAAACAAATAGGTAAATTGGCAGCCTTGAGGCCCTTGCTCTACTGGTGTAGACTCTGGTCTACCCCTGAATTAATCCATTATAGGCAAGCGCTAATTGAGATTATAGACTTGGACAAGGCAATTTCCCTCCCGTGGCTCCATTATATAAGACAATGCTTTTACACTCTTGGCCTTAAATTTTACTGGGAAGAACCACATACACTAACAAAACAATCTAAGATTCAACTAAAACAAGTATTTTGGGACTTTACCTTAAACAGCCCTCTCTACAGCAAGGATCTAGGCAGACTTACTTTAAGTTTCCCCGACATTAAACCATTACCGTATGCTGAGGAATGGATAGATACTATCCAACCTAGACGAGCAAAAGTTTTATTCATGAAGCTTCGATATGGGACTCTCCAGGTTAAGGCTTTTACTTCTAAATGGGGCCCCTTCAATGGGAGAAGACAAGAGGTGATTTGTGGGATGTGTAATATGGAGACTCCTGAAACGACGGACCATGTCGTCTTAAACTGCAATGCCTATGATAAACCAAGGAGGAAATGGCTTCGACCGATTTGCAGGAACGTTGGAATCAGGAACTATAATGAAGCAGCAAGATTCTTGAGATCTAGTACGATACCATATGTTGTTTTTGGTTTAAGCCGGTTTTTACTAGCAATTTCATTTATCAGAGACAAGGCGGGCCTAAGGCTCTAGGATCCAGTTATTTATTCATTTTATTTTAAATAGTCCTCACCTACCAAAGCAAAATAAGTCCCTGATGGCACTGGAGGCAAATTCTAAGGGCTTTATAAAAATGTAATACTGTAATTGATTCTTATTTATAGCTTTTAAGATTAATATTTGCTTTTATCCAGACAGTTGGTTTTAGTCGCTAAATGAATATTTATTGTTGTTGGAATAATGTGTCTTTTGTAATACTTGATTGTTTGCCTCTTTTTGGCCTTCAGCCGAATATAGGCATGTATGGGAAAAAGAAATCGTTGGGCATTAGAGATTCTCACTCAGCTCTTAAAAACTAGCAAAACAAGACCACATGTGATGGTGGTAGGCACATTGCCAAGATTCTTAGAGGCACTTTGGTATGCTAGGGACAAATGTCTTACAAAAGAAGCACGAAATTCTATTTTTTACCATGATCATTATTTGTGCGTACTTATAGTTCAAGAGACCAAGTGAACTTTCTTGCCAGTACACAGCCACTCCTATTAACAGTCAGATATCAATCCCATTTGCTTTGTGCACACAGATTGTATTTATGGTGATTCTATAATATTCTTGGTGTTTTGTAAAGTGATGTGTACTGTGTATTTCTACAATGTTTTAATCGATCAATTGCTTATTCTTTTCTTTTATCTAATTGTATTGTATGACCTTGGGGGAGTCCTGGATTTTTATTTTTTTTAATCTTATGATGGGTTTGGTTTTACTGCTTTTATCAAATTGCTTTTGTTTTCTTTTAGAAATGTATGATTTGTGTCGGTATGCTTTTATGGTATTGTCTTACCGAAATAAAGCTGAAATTGAAAATAAAGCCCACCCTTTAACATTTCCTTGCTTATCCTTTCACACAAAACCCGCATTTTTCGCTTCCATTCCCCTACACACTCCCCTTTTCCTTTCATGCCCTACTTGCTTCGTGCGTACCCCACACTCTGATCCTTCACCTGCTTGTTTTATCCCTGGAAGGGTGGCCAAGCCTGCATTTGACTCTCCACCCTCCCCCATTTACTGCCATCCAGCACAAACCCATTTGGTGTTTTGCTGCCCCACCAAAGAAAGAACCACACTACTGCAACCTGACTGCCTTACTCCTGCTCTCTGAGCCACATCTTCTCTCCCCACAAATCCCCAACCAATAGCCTCAGATCCGTCAGGTAATAAGCGTTCCCTAATTCAGACAAGTGCACTCCGTCTGCCCTGAAAAGTGCCTCATCCTGCTCTGTGATGTCCTTGTGCTTTAAGATTTTTATCCCTTGGGCCTAACAGAAAACCCTCATAGCTCGATTAAGCTTCCTGCATGCCTGCTCCATGGCTCCATGCATGACGGCTCCTCTCCACGCTCGTCGAGGCACAAACTCAGTCCAGACCAAGCAGGTTCCATGCAACCTCTGCTTGAGTAGCTCCAAGTCTCTCTGCATGTGTTGCAGTAGTGTGAGCCCTGACAGTTTCACCAGATCATTTTCACCAAGATGAATCAGTAGCAAATCAGGACAATACCAGTTCGGCAAGCTAGAAGTAATGAAAGGAAGCAGATTTCCCCACCTCATGCCGCTTTTGCCCCACCAAAAAACTTTGGGGGTGATTCTAACTCTGGCGGGCGGCGGAGGCCGCCCGCCAGAGTTCCCCCCTCCAGAATACCGCACCGCGGTCGTAAGACCGCTGCAGTGATTCTGGGTTTTCCACTGGGCTGGCGGGCGACCGCCAAAAGGTCGCCCGCCAGCCCAGTGGAAAACAACCTTCCCACGAGGACGCCGGCTCTGAATGGAGCCGGCGGAGTGGGAAGGTGCGACGGGTGCAGTTGCACCCGTCGCGAATTTCACTGTCTGCAATGCAGACAGTGAAATTCAAAGTGGGGCCCTCTTACGGGGGCCCCTGCAGTGCCCATGCCATTGGCATGGGCACTGCAGGGGCCCCCAGACAGGATGGCGGTATGGGGTGTCAGAATCCCCATGGCGGCGCAGCGAGCTGCGCCGCCATGGAGGATTCTTTTGGGCAGCGGAAAACCGACGGGAGACCGCCGGTTTTCCTCTTCTGACCGCGGCCAAACTGCCGCGGTCAGAATGCCCTGCGGGGCACCGCCAGCCTGTTGTGTTGGTTACTGGGGAGTCCCAACACCCGTCCATAAATCTGCTTCTCCGCAAACTTTGCTGCCCAATGGATAAAGGAATGGCCGACTAGCCATGTGACCATCTTGTCCTTCCGTGGACCCTACACACATCCTGCAAAGAAAAGGAGCTGTAATAATTTAATGGTTTCAAAAATTGATCCCACCCCAACAAACCCCACTAATGTCCCTGACAAACCTACGGGGTTGCAAAAGCAGACAATGCCTTTAAGGCCTCACATAACGCTAGCAGCATCTAGACTTCTGTCTTCCTATAGCCCTTATCTTTGCCCAGTCCCAACCCAAGTGTGGCACAGCAGTAGCCGCCCCAATCTGAAATGAATGTGTGCCAAAATCAAGAGCTTCACGACCCGTCCGTCTTAAACCCGTCCTTAAAACCTGTAGGAACTGGAAACTTGTAAGCTTAGCCACAGACATATGCACAAGCACCCCTGTCTCTCTTGAAACACCCCACACACTTTGGAAGTTCAGCCACTCCAAAACCGGACAAGCCACCACCTTACCACATTTTTCCAGCCACACCCATTTGCCCTTCCCAAACTAATCAGTCTTGGATCACCTGAGCCAAATTCCCAAATGATCCCCATGCAGACAAACCTCCCCGACCTGCACCACCTACCTCTCTCCCTACCCCCAACAGTTCTGACACTCGAAAGGCACCAAAAAACATCCACACCATGCATAAACGGAAAAGCGCCAACTCGTAATCATCTGTGCAACACACAAGCAAAATATGTAATAGTTCCAGCAACAGGTCAAAAGTAATGGGCTCTCTTGCCGCCCTACCTGAAACTGATCTGACCCTACCCCAGCCTTTCAACATTTTCCCCAACAAATCATCCCTAGCTGGATCATAACCAAAAAACAACTTCCCCTAAAAGGAAACCCCTGCCAATTTACCACCAATGGTAGCGGGCAACAGACCTTTCTGTCTCATGAAAAGCACAAAACGCAAAGCGCGTAACTCAAGTTCTTTAGCATTCTGAAACCAAAAATTTCCAGAAAACAACTCGAAGGATTGAAAATCCAACCATGCCAGCTGGTAACTCCACAGAGTGGATTCAGCTAAGGACATCTCATCCAGCCCAGTGATCATCATGCCCCCCCACTCCCAAATGTCTGGCGGGACCGCAGTTTTGTTCTGCTCTGCTCCTGGTGCCAGGCTGCAAAAACATTGCCAATGTGAACGAGACAGGGAATCTGCAATCCCGTTGTATATCCCAGTTATGTGAGCAGCTTTAAAAATCAAATTTAAAGACAAGCATCAAAGCATGAACTGGCGCAACAAGCGCAACACCCTGAGGTCTCTCGCCCTCTCTCTGTTGACTAAATCAACCACTGTCATGTTGTCAACCCGAAAAACCACTGTCCAGTTAGCGAGCTCATGACCCCGTATGGCCAATGCCACCAGAAGTGGAAAGAATTCCAGGAAAGCAATGCTCCTCCCCTGCTGCAACCATTGTCTGGGCCATGGTTCTGCGCACCACCTGCCGTCCCAAAAAAGCCCAAAACCTGTGGCTCCTGCTGCATCTGAAAAGATTTGCACCTGCCAAACTGTCTCGTCTTCGCAGAAAAACATGGAGACGCTGTAGTGAATCCTAGTTTGTTTTAACAGGATAACAGGAGTTAGCTTAGCCGTAGGCTTGTAAACTCGTGCCCCCGTCACCCAGTGACTTTTAACCTACTTAGCTTGGTCTGTCTTAGTCCATTTAATTATTTATTTCCTTTAAGATGGCGGCCTTGTTTATAGTTAGGCCACTTGTTATGGATTCTATTATCAGTGTCACTGCGCCAAGGCGTCAAGATCAAGCACGAAAGACAAACATACAGTAGGTATTCACACTTAGGGATTTTCCCTCTTTATACTTTCGAAGGACTGTTGATATTAATGGCCGTCCCAAGCATGCCTGTTATCTATTGTTATGAATAACACTTATGTCAGGGGACCTTGTAGATCTGTATAAATACAACACACTTTAGACAGATAATCAGAGGGAGTCCGACCAGAGGGCATCGCCACCATCGCTGATACCGATGCTGCAGTCATCTTGACGCTGACCCAGTCTTCGTGTCCCTGCAGAGTCTGAGATAGAGACCTCATTCCAAGGTAACAAGGGTTGGGGGTTCCTCTCATGGACACTGCTTTGGCAGATTAGGTTTAACGAACCCAGCTCTCATTTTAGGTAGGAGGTTAGACCTATTCTCCTTAGGGTATTAGGGCATATTCCATCTTATACATATACATATATTTCTTTTATATATTGCACAATGGTGGGGGTCTTTATAACAATGACTCTCTTCTTCACAATACTGTTGCTTGGTATATTCATTATCCTAATCATTGCAGTTCATGCAACTTATCACAAATTGCAGTTATGTTGAATAAAAACTATTATAATTTCACTGCATCTGTGTTATTGCCTTTGTTTGTATGAGACATAATAAATCTGTGAGAAAAGGGTAATTTCCGTTTAACCACGACAACCCTGAGAGATCTTACTTTGAGTCCATGCGTAAGTGACTGCTACAAATCACCCTTTACTATTGTGTTTCTGGTGAGGTACTGCTAGTAAGCCGGTAAGGTTTGGACAACAGTTTCAACTAGTTGTAGGAAGAGACTTAGGGGGTTATTACAACTTTGGAGGAGGTGTTAATCCGTCCCAAATGTGACGGATATACCACCAGCCGTATTACGAGTTCCATAGGATATAATGGACTCGTAATACGGCTGGTGGTATATCCGTCACTTTACCGTCACTTTTGGGACGGATTAACACCTCCTCCAAAGTTGTAATAACCCCCTTAGTCACCTACAAACGAAAGTACTGTCATCCTGAGACCAGCAGTTTTGCTCAGAGCAAGAGTCCAAACTACGACATGGCGCCACCAAAGATGGTGTTTAGGCACTAATTTATGGATACCCTGACTATCACTGTTTCACAGACAACAGGAACCCTCAGTACCATTATACGGAGACGTCGTTGGTCTTTGGGAGAATCCTCCTCAACCAAACAGGTAACACCTAATTAGGCTGTAGGTTGTTCGAGCTCGAACTCACAAAAGGAAAAACTTCCCCTATTTTGGTGTTCCGTTTCTCTAAACAACTATGGCTAATACCATAGACATTCCTGCAAATGCTAGACATGCACTTACACAACATTTATTAGCGCATGGCCTTACAGAAGAGGGCGGGGATGTTACTCTGATTATAGAAGCGACTGAAGCTTACCAAACAAAAATGTTTTACTGTTGGGTTGCCTTTCCTGAGGCTGACCAACGAACGCACACATTTCACACTTATGACATTGCGAACGTACCCGTGAGATACGAAGCATACCAGTATCATGAAATATCGCTCACATATCAAGAGCATCAGAACTGGTTTGAAGGCGCCCGACCGCATGTACTACGACGGGTGAGGCTAGGTCCTTTAAGTAATGAAAGGCCTACATGGCCCATGTTTGCCACATATACACCTCACCCAGGCATACAGACTATGCCGATCGCAGATTTACCAATATTATATAATGAATTAGTGGCATTATATAGACGATTGGTTCAGTTCGTAATGCGAACATTGAACACTACACCAGCGCGTCCAGCACCACCAGTACCTGGTGGATATCAATTGGCTACTGGGATTAATCCACAAACAGTGCATACTATTATGGGTAAGGTGCCCACGGAACGGGAAAAAATACCGTTCTGGATTGCTCAGAAAACAAATCAGCTGGAAGCTGTGTTCCCCCATACGGGGCAACAGGAGAAACATAGATTGCTCACTATGTACTTGCCGTTCAGGATGGTTCCCTCGGTGGATGAATGTGCCACTTGGGGTACAGTCTTCGCTGCCGTTTATATTACCACACATGGTACCCCTACACTTGCCAATTTACCGGAAGTGTTAAAACAAATACAAAATGAGCATGGGGCTGCACCGGCCCTGGATCTGGGGATGAAATTGATGCGTAACTTTGACGCCGTCTCCTCGATAATACTAAGTAATATTAAAAGGGAAGCGGTGGCACTGGCAATACGCCAGCGTCTCCGGGAAACTCCAAATATGGAACAAGAGAGACAGCTACCGAAAATAATCTCCGATACCTATACTAGTATAGGACGGGATGGTTTGGGAGCCAAACCTAAAAAATTGGACATACCGAGTACCGCCCATAAGGAAGGTACCAAACAAGCACGAGAGGGCTCTAAAAAGCGCTGGGACAACCAAAAAGATTTCAAAGACAGGAGACATAAAACAGCTGATTCTCCACATCCAGAGTACTCCGAAAGGAGGTATAATCTCAGGAATAGGGATTACATTAGAACTCCAGACAGATATACTGATTCACGTCCTTCTCGTTCCTTTCAGGACGCACCGGATAAACGTAGCGAGAGAGGGGGCCGTCAAGATCGACGTCCGAAATACGTGAAAGAAAAGAAAGACTCGCCACAGTCTACCATTAAAAAAGAAGAAAATACTCCTCAGCAAAAGCCACAATTTTAAAAAAAGAAAGTGGCAGCACTGACCGTTAAAAATGCCAGTAGTATTGAGAACACTGTTGAGGAACAAGAGGCGGGCAGTGACTCTGTTGGACAGCGCGGCAGAGGTCACGATATGTCGCCAAAGTGTGAAAGATCATCTGGATGCGACAGCAACTAGCGATTACATCGCGGTTGAGACGGCGGATGGCCGCGTTCTCCCACCCGATCGGGTTTATGATTTAACAATTCAGATAGAGGGAGACGTGGAACGCATTATTAGTGTAATATTTTGGGATGAACTTACTAGTGATATCCTGTTGACCGAGAGAGACTGGCCACCTGAACATGTCCGCAAGCTCCCACATGGGGAAGATGTCATTTTGCCTTCTTTCTCCGATCTTGTTCCGGAGGCAGACAAAAGAGCCTATGCTGCTGAATGGGCTTTAGCGCAGGCACCTGCATTATACCGTAATCATGTAGGTTGGGACAAGGACTCTCCTTGTCATGTTATTCCTGTCAGGTCTACACTGCACCCGCAGACACAATACCCTGTTAAACATGAAGCGAAAGCTCCAGTGACAGAGATACTGTCACAACTTGAATACCAGGGAGTAATTGAGCCCTGTACATCAGCAATGAATAATCCGTTATTTCCCGTTGCAAAACCTGATCATTCATATAGAATAGTGGTTGATTATAGACACTTGAATAGTCATACACGCACATATGCTATACAAAATTCACACAGCACAGCGCTGATCAATAATATAGTGCGTAAAAAATATAAAACTACATTGGATATATCTAATGGGTTTTTCTGCCAGAATTTAGCACATGAAAGTAGGGACCTAAGTGCATTTTCCTTTGGCTCTCAGAAACGCTTTTGTCGTTTACCCAAGGCTATAAAAACAGCCCAGGACTGTTTTCGGCCCGTGTAACATCAATCTTGCACGAGCTTGATTCCGATGCATTATCCTATGTGGATGATATCTATCTCACTGACGACACCCTCGACATTCATCTTGCAAGGGTCGATCGGATAATTTTGGGATTTGCAGCATTCGGCTATAAATTTAATTTTAAGAAAAGCAAGATAGCCTTTCTTAGTGTATTGTTCCTAGGATATGAGCTATCAAACAATGGGAAGAGCCTGGCCCCGCACTTCCTATAAAAGTGTGCTCAGCTACAGCCTCCAAACACGCTTAAGAAATTACAGTCATTACTGGGTTTCTTTAATTTTGGCAGAACATACATTCCAGATTATGCTGAACGCATCAAGCCTCTTTATGACTTAATTGAGCCCAATTTTTCTAGCAGGCGATGGACGATTGAACACACACACATCCTTAGGGACATACAACAGGACATGCTGGAAGCTAGACACTTATACACATGTGACAATAAAACAAATTTGGTCATCAGAATAATAGCTGGTGCCCTTGGATTTACCTATGTCCCCTTTAATGAGGGTGACACAGTGCCGACAGCATACAAATCACATTTTTACTCCAATGCTGAGAAATGTTTTGCTCCTACTGAAAAAATTCTGACAGCAGTTCAGATGGCCGTCATAAAGGAGAGGCCACTTGCCCAGGGGAAACGCATTATTGTTGTCTCCCCGGTGCCGGCCTTAGAAGCTGTCACTAAAGCGAGCGTTCCAAACGCTAAGGCATTACATCCACTCTGGATTCAATGGGCAACGTCTCTGACCGCCACTGATGTTGATTATGTGTTTGACACAAGACTTCAGACACAAGAATTTCTCCAGTATGAACAGGAGTACCCTGCTCCTCTACATATATTGCCAATAGACAGTTATAATACCATCATTTATACTGACGGATCGGCACAACCGGCTGTGGGTACTAAACATCAATACTCGGTGGCTTGCGCAGCCGTGTGCGGAGTAATGGAAAAAGGAGTTTTCCATCCTCACAATACCTACACTCAGACCTTAGGGGACTGCACAGCCCAGTTGGCCGAGCTTAAAGCTCTTCTTCTAGCGCTCGAACATTCTGAGCCAGGAACACAGACTTTGATCGTCTGTGATTCATATTACTGCGCACAGTCATACAATGAATATCTCAATCATTGGAAACTGAACAGGTTTAGAGATTCTAAAGGGAACACCATTAAACACAAAATGTTGTGGGGAAGAGTGTCTGATCTTAAAGATAAGCTTCCATGGGGGTCATTCTGACCTCGGCGGTAAAAGGTGCTTACCGCCGGTCAGAAGACCGCCATAACACCGCCGCGGCCGCGGGAAGCCGCCACGGTCATTCTGACCCGCAGCAGGCAAACCGCCAAAAACCCGACATCCACAAAAGTCCGCCACACCAACGGCCAGCGAAAAACTGGCGATGACCAAACCTCCACCGTCACGCCAACAGAAATACGCCCATTCCATTACGACCCACGAATCCACGCGGCGGTCTTTCAACCGCGGTATTCCATTGGTGGTACGCACCGCCGTGGTCAAAGTACACACACAGCTGCAAAACACTGCCACATTGGTCATTTTTAAACACACACACCTGATACAAATACAAACACCACTCCCACACACCCAACACAATATAAAACACACACCCACATCACCCACAAACCCTTACGACCACCATTTATTGACTAAGGCCAGAGAGAGACACCACCAGCTAGTACAGAGCATTCACAGGCACATAACACTATCACTCACACAACATGCACGCACAAAACACCACACACCGCCACACTCACCACACTCATCACCACAAACGCCACCCCACACCTCATCCACACCACCCCATGGCACCCCAAAAACACCCCAGGTTTTCAGACGCTGAACTCAGGGTCATGGTGGAGGAAATAGTTCGGGTAGAGCCCCAGCTCTTCGGGGCACAGGTGCAGCACACCACCATTGCCAGGAAGATGGAGCTATGGCAAAGAATAGTGGACAGGGTCAACGCTGTGGGTCAGCATCCAAGAAATCGGGACGACATCAGTAAGCGGTGGAACGACCTACGGGGGAAGGTGCGTTCCATGGTATCCAGACACAACATCGCGGTGCAGAAGACTGGCGGCGGACCCCCACCTCAACCCCCAGAATTTACAACATGGGAGGAACAGGTCTTGGCGATCCTGCATCCTGAGGGCCTCGCAGGAGTAGGCGGAGGAATGGACTCTGGTAAGTCTAATCTCAACTACTTCATCCCACCCACCGGTATGCCAAACCATACCCCCACCCTCCCTCCCACCCCCATCACACATCCTCCTTGCTAATGTCTCACCATCACAACCCACCCATCCCAACACCAAGCCCTGCATGCGACCACAAACCATGGACACCCATCACCTAAGCATGCCCACTGCACATACCCATCCCCCCCCCAAACCACTGTCACAACAGCCCCCACAAGGGAATGCCAGTACTGGGGTACAAGGGCACCCACCCATTGCACGCTATGGCACACACAGAAGCAATAACCATACTCTTATACCCCTGCAGGACCTGAACGCCACAACACCGCCCAGCAGGGTCCAGAAATGTCCATTCCACCCCCAGAAGACGCCCACAGTGATGACAGCAGCTCTGTCTCCCTGGACCCAGATGACCAGCTTGGCCCATCGGGGACCTCGGGACAGTAGGTTCCCCTCAGACAGGCACAGGCCACAGCAGACTTACCCCCCTCTGGGAACACCAGCACAGCACCCACCCAGCGGGCCCATGCCTCTGTCTCCAGGACACGTCAATCAGCGGTGTGTCCACCACTACAGGGCACCCAGGTTAACCCACCACTCCAACAACAACAGGGACCTGGGGGCAGTGGTAGTGGGCACACGGTCCAGGGGACAGAGGCCCAGGGAAACAGGGGAACTGGGAGGGCTACTGTGCGACAGGGGGGCGACAGGCCCATGGAACCCACTCTCCACGAGGCCCTATCCTCCATCATGGGAGCATACCACCGCTCCCAGGAGACGATGGCGATGGTCCTGGCCAGGTTCCAGGAGATCCAGGTACTGCAGGAGGAACAGTTTATGGGGTTCAGGGAAGAACTCAGAAATATCAGTTCCGCAATGGGCACCATCGTTGTGGCTCTCAATCAGATTGTCAGCACATTGCGGGACCATGTGGCACCACAAAGGGCCCCTGTCACTAGCATGGACCAAGAACAGGCTACCACCTCTGCCGGCGCTAGTGGACAGGAGGCCCCGACACAAGAACAACAGGCCACCAGAACCCCACCCCCTGCAGAAGGAGAACCACCCCGCAAGCGGTGCCTGAGATCTAGGAAGAAGACAGAGTAGGATGCCAAGACCCCCGCCAGGAAAGGATACCCCCTGATTGTCATCCCACTGTCACACATTGTCACCCTGTCCAACCTTAAACTGCCCCTGCTCCACCTTCCACAGGCATATGGACAATGCACCTGTGAGACTGAAAATCTGGACTCTGCCATGGACATTCCTCCACCATCACCCATCACCGAATTGCAACCATTACCCAAATTTGAGCACTTTAATAAACACACTTATTGCACAAAAATAATCTGGAGTCTGCCTGTATTTTTGAACAAATGTATTGCACAGAACCGTGCCAAAATGTCCAGTTACATTGTGATGACAACATACCACTGTCACACAGCTGTAGTCCATGGGGAAACAAAGCAGAGGTCACGGAGTGGGGCCCACATCTCTGAAATTGGAAGAGAAAGTCACAACTCAGTTAACATACACTGGGGGGAAACTCAGACAGTAGAGAGGCAGGAGACTTTAAGTAAATGTAAAATGCCGGTGTTGATTCTTACCTGTATGTCATTGAAAATACTGCTGTATCACTGTGTCCCTGTTGTCTGTGTCGTCCTCTTCGTCTTCCTCCTCTTCACTCTCCGCAGGCTCCACAGCTGCCACAACACCACCATCTGGACCATCCTCCTGCAGGGAAGGCACCTGGCGTTGCAAAGCCAGGTTGTGAAGCATACAGCAGGCCACGATGATATGGCACACCTTCTTTGGTGAGTACATTAGGGATCCACCTGTCATATGGAGGCACCTAAACCTGGCCTTCAGGAGGCTGAAGGTCCGCTCGATCACCCTCCTAGTACGGCCATGGGCCTCATTGTACCGTTCCTCTGCCCTTGTCCTGGGATTTCTCACTGGGGTCAGTAGCCAGGACAGGTTGGGGTAACCAGAGTCACCAATTAGCCACACACGGTGTCTCTGAAGTAGTTCTATCATGTAAGGGATGCTGCTATTTCACATGATGTACGCGTCATGCACTGACCCAGGGAACTTGGCATTTACATGGGAGATGTACTGGTCAGCCAAACAGACCACCTGGACATTCATGGAATGATAACTTTTCCTGTTCCTGTACACCTGTTCACTTTCTCTGGGGGGTACCAAAGCCACATGGGTCTCATCAATGGCACCTATGATGTTGGGGATATGTCCAAGGGCATAGAAGTCACCCTTCACTGTAGGCAAATCCCTCACCTCAGGGAAAACGATGTAGCTTCGCATGTGTTTGAGCAGGGCAGACAACACTCTGGACAACACCTTGGAAAACATAGGCTGAGACATCCTTGATGAAATGGCCACTGTTGTTTGAAATGACCCACTTGCCAAAAAATGGAGTACTGACAGCACCTGCACTAGACGGGGGATCCCTGTGGGTTGACGGATGGGTGACATCAGGTCTGGCTCCAGCTGGGCACACAGTTCCTGTATAGTGGCTCTGTCAAGCCTGTATGTCAGTATGACATGTCTTTCTTCCATTGTCGACAGGTCCACCAGCGATCTGTACACAGGAAGATTCCTCCATCTCCTCGCAAGTCCCAGCGGACGGTGCCTAGGAAGGACAACATGGAGCACAGAGTCAATCAACCCACAGGTACGTTCCCACAGCTTGCACAGTACACGATTCTCAATGCATTGAATGGCTTGTATGAGTGTTGATGCAAGGCCTAGGTAAGTGTGACGCAGTAGAAATTAAGATACGGGGGCCCTTGAAATGGCGGCTGCCTGACCTGTGAAGTGCGACAGTGGGATGTGAGGTCAATGCGCTGGCGTGGCACACCGTGGCGGTAGGCGGTCGGAGACCACGGCGCAAAGCCGCATTGGTTAACATTGAACCCTATGGGTTTCAGGAGCCAATGAGGATGTGCGCCGGCGGTCGCGGTACGCACCGCCGCGGGCGTGACTGCCATTTTCTATCTGCTTAATCACTCGATACCTGATCATCCACAGGAGAGGACCTATACTGCAAGTGCTGCTGTGACCTAGGTCTGCAAGAGACAATGGCTGCTGCGACTGGGGAAAGGGCCTCTGCCTTCCCTTCTGAAGAATTGGAGAAACTCGTGGATGGGGTCCTCCCCCAGTATGCGCTACTCTACGGTCCTCCAGACCAACAGGTAAGTACACTGGGACCATGCTTTGTGGCCAATGCCTGGGTTGAGTGGGGTGAATGAAAGATGGTGGGGAGTGGAGCGAATGAGGCATGCATCAAACGAAAGATGAGAGCATGTGCCACATGGCAAGGGTGGGATGGCCACTCACATCGAGCATGCAGAAGGTGATGTTTGTTTCATTTTCTCCCCCTGCACATGTCACATAGGTCAGCGCCCATCAGAAAATCGACATTTGGCGTGCCATCGCCAAGGAGGTCCGGACCCTGGGGGTCCACAACAGACGGGGCATCCACTGCCGGAAGAGGTGGGAGGACATCCGCCGCGGGAGCAGGAAGACCGCGGAGGCTCTGCTGGGGATGGCCTCCCAGCGTAGGAGGGGTGCCAGTCGTGCTTTGACCCCCCTGATGTCCCGGATCCTGGCGGTGGCCTACCCCGATTTGGATGGGCGCGTGAGGACATCACAGCAAACACAAGGGGGTGAGTACAAGCACATTCTGCTGATTTTGCGCACATTGGAGGTGTCTGGGTGGGGGAGGAGGGCTGTGGGTATCCCTAGGTCAGGGCGTTTTCTGTAGGCTAGGCCCCTCCGTTAGGCATAGCCCTGTACCCCCGCCCCCCACCTCTGTAGGTTGCCTAGTACAGCTAATCATGGCCCTATGTCACCTATGTGTGGAGTTGTCGTCCATAGGCTTGTAGGCCATGTCCCACGGATTGAGTTGTGTACCCCAAGTGCGCGGCGTAGTGCAGGGGGCTTCTGTGTCTGTCCTCTCCGCCAACGGTAGCGGTAATCCATGCACTCAACATGTCTTTCTTTCTCCCCCTCCCCTTTTTTGTGGTCTTCCTGTTCATGTGTGCATTAGCATCATCAGGCGGAGGAGAAGTGGCATCGGAGCACGAGGGAGCTGCATCTCATATGGCCATGGAGGGCCATGCAACTGACTCTGATTTCACCAGTGAGACGGAGGGCGAGGGGAGCTCCACAGCGGGGACATGTGGTGACACCAGCGACACAGACACGTCCTCGGAAGGGGGCTCCCTTGTGGTGGCGGCAACATCCGTGCCCACTGCAACAACAGGTACAGCCGCCACCCAGCGCACCAGCTCCGCCCTCCCAGCAGCCCCTCAGCCTTCGCCCCGTGCCCGCTCACCCAGGAAGGTGGGCATCTCCTTCGCTCCAGGCACCTCAGGCCCTGCCCCAGTTACCCCTGCTGCCCTCAGTGAGGAGGTCATTGACCTCCTGAGAACGCTCATTGTTGGGCAGTCTACCCTTTTGAATGCCATCCAGGGTGTAGAAAGGGAGGTGCACCGGAGTAATGCATACCTGGAGGGCATTCATTCGGGTCAGGCTGCCCATCAGCGATTGTTCAACGCTCTGGCCTAAGCACTGACGGCAGCCATTGTCCCTGTCTCCTGCCTCCCTCCTCCAACTTCCTCAACCCGGTCCCACTCCCCTGTACCTCTGCCTATCCCAGACACACCTACAGACCAGCCTGCACACACCTCAACACCCAAGGGAAGCTCATCCAGACATAAGCACCACACATCACACAAGCATTCACATAAGCAACATCCACATGCAGACATGCCAACAGCCACTGCCTCCTCTGTGTCCACCTCCTCCTCGTCTCCCTCCTCCCTCCCTGTGACGTCTCCACTCACACTTGCATGCACAATATCTTCAGCCACTACGTCCATCACCAGCACACCCACCAGAACACTCCGCACACGTGCAGTCACCACCCCCACTACCATTTACACGTCCCATGTGTCCTCTCCCAGTGTGTCTGTCACCCCCTCTTCCAAACCACACAAACGCAGGCAGCCACCCGCCCAACAGCCATCCACCTCACGACAGCCTCCAGCACAAGCACCTGCACCCAAAGACACCAGACTTCACTCTCCTACAACCACATCCTCTTCCTCCACTCCCATACCCACTACAACTACCCGCCCCTGTCTTACTAAATTGCTTTTCCTTTCCAACCTTGACATCTTTCCATCAACTGACCCACCCCCTCCATCTCATAAGGCTCCAATCAGCACCTCAGCCACCACAAAACCTGGACCTACAAAGACAATAGTCCAAGGATTTTGGAATCCACCACCTTCAAGCCCAGCTACTTCGGCTAGGAGTAAAGAGACGGCCAGCCCACCCCCTGCAAAAAAAGCCAAGAAAGCCAGTGCCCGGCGCGAGAGGCCAAAGACAGCAGGCTCCAAAAGCACTACCCTGGCACCGTCTGAGAGTGGGGTGCCACCTGGCACACCGGCAAAGGGAGGAAAGGGCCACAGACGAGCAGGGAAGGGTGGCAAGGGCAGCACGCCCGACAAGTCCAGCCACAGCCCAGCTGCACAGGAAGGCCCCACCAGCCACAGCCCAGCTGCCCAGGAGGGCCCCGCCAGCCACAGCCCAGCTGCCCAGGAGGGCCCCGCCAGCCACAGCCCAGCTGCCCAGGAGGGCCCCGCAAGCCACAGCCCAGTTGGGCAATGAAGGAGCGCCAGCCACAGCCCAGTTGGGCAATGAAGGAGCGCCAACTCAAGCAACGCTGAACATGGCAAGGACTGCCAAGGCAAGCACCGCTGAACAGGGCCCTTCAAGTCAAGAACCGCTGACCAGGGCCCTTCAAGTCAAGAACCGCTGAACAGGGCACCGCGATCTCAAGAACCACTGAACAGGGCACCGCCATCTCAAGCACTGCTGAACAGGGCCCTTCAAGTCAAGAACCGCTGTACAGGGCACCGCCATCTCAAGCACCACTGAACAGGGCCCTTCAAGTCAAGAACCGCTGTACAGGGCACCGCCATCTCAAGCACCGCTGAACAGGGCCCTTCAAGTCAAGAACCGCTGAACAGGGCACCGCCATCTCAAGAACCGCTGAACAGGGCCCTTCAAGTCAAGCACCGCTCCGCTGGGCACCGCCGTCTTTGCACCGCACCGCTGGGCCCTTCATCTCAAGCACCGCTCCGCTGGGCCCTTCATCTCAAGCACCACTCCACTGGGCCCTTCATCTCAAGCACCGCTCTGCTGGGCCCTTCATCTCAAGCACCGCTCCGCTGGGCACCGCCGTCTCAAGCACCGCTGGCCCATTGGCAGAAAGGGCAGGCCCGCATCTGTGTCGGGCAGGGCTGCTCGAAGCACTCCGGCCACCATGCCTCCTCCAGAACCAGTGGAGTCAGTAATCCACTTGAGAGACTGTGGCTTTGCACTCCCCAGGATGGCACAGTGGGCAACCCACCCACTGTAGAGACTTGTGAGACTGTGGCTTTTCACTCCCCAGGATGGCACAGTGGGCAATCCACCCACTGTAGAGACTTGTGAGACTGTGGCTTTGCACTCCCCAGGATTGAACAGTGGCCATGGAGGCCCCTCGTGGATCTGGCGTCGTGGACTCATCTGGCTGAGGTGCCCCCCTTCCCTTCCCCCTGAGGTGCCTGTAGTTTTGCTATCTGATGCCCCTGCAGTGTTCTCTCCATTGGAGCCCGGTATCCTGTGTGGGCTTTGCCCATGTGTTTAGGCCCATTGGCCCACGAACAATGGCTGATACCCAATTTGGACTGGACAATTTACATGTGTATATATAGTTATAGATGTTTGATATACTTTTTTACTTAGCCGTACAATATACTTCAAATTTCATTATCATTTTTTTTTGTCTTTGCATTCTTCTGGGGGGTTTGGGGGTGTCACTCTGAGTTGTTGCTCTGCATTGATGTGTATGTAGTTGTCGGTGAGGGTGGGTGTGTCACGTATTGTAGGAGGCTGGACTGGCTTGTAGTGAGTACCAAGGGGTACTTGCACCTTGCACCAGGCCCAGTTATCCCTTATTAGTGTATAGGGTGTCTAGCAGCATAGGCTGATAGATAATGGTAGCTTAGCAGAGCAGCTTAGGCTGAAATAGGAGACGTGTGAAGCTACTACAGTACCACTTAGTGTCATATGCACAATATCATAAGAAAACACAATACACAGTTATACTAAAAAGAAAGGTACTTTATTTTTATGACAATATGCCAAAGTATCTTAGAGTGTACCCTCAGTGAGAGGATAGGAAATATACACAAGATATGTGTACACAATACCAAAAATATGCAGTATAGTCTTAGAAAACAGTGCAAACAATGTATAGTTACAATAGGATGCAATGGGGACGCATAGGGATAGGGGCAACACAAACCATATACTCCAAAAGTGGAATGCGAACCACGAATGGACCCCAAACCTATGTGACCTTGTAGAGGGTCGCTGGGACTATTAGAAAATAGTGAGGGTTAGAAAAATAGCCCACCCCAAGACCCTGAGAAGTGAGTGCAAAGTGCACTAAAGTTCCCCCAAGGACATAGAAGTCGTGATAGAGGAATAATGCAGGAAAGACACAAACCAACAATGGATTTCCAATCTTAGGTACCTGTGGAACAAGGGGACCAAGTCCAAAAGTCACAAGCAAGTCGGAGATGGGCAGATGCCCAGGAAATGCCAGCTGTGGGTGCAAAGAAGCTTCTACTGGACAGAAGAAGCTGAGGTTTCTGCAGGACCGAAAAGGGCTAGAGACTTCTTCTTTGGTGGACGGATCCCTCTTGCCGTGGAGAGTCGTGCAGAAGTGTTTTTCTGCCGAAAGAACGCCAACAAGCCTTGCTAGCTGCAAATCGTGCGGTTAGCGTTTTTGGATGCTGCTGTGGCCCAGGAGGGACCAGGAGGTCGCAAATTGGACCAGGAGGTAGAGGGGACGTCGAGCAAGACAAGGAGCCCTCTTAGCAACAGCTAGCACCCGGAGAAATGCCAGGAACAGGCACTACGAGGATGTGTGAAACAGTGCTCACCCGAAATTACACAAAGGAGTCCCACGTCGCCGGAGACCAACTTAGAAAGTCGTGCAATGCAGGTTAGAGTGCCGCGGATCCAGGCTTGGCTGTGCACAAAGGATTTCCGCCGGAAGTGCACAGGGGCCGGAGTAGCTGCAAAAGTCGCGGTTCCCAGCAATGCAGTCTAGCGAGGTAAGGCAAGGACTTACCTCCACCAAACTTGGACTGAAGAGTCACTGGACTGTGGGAGTCACTTGGAGAGAGTTGCTGGATTCGAGGGACCTCGCTCGTCATGCTGAGAGGAGACCCAAGGGACCGGTAATGCAGCTTTTTGGTGCCTGTGGTTGCAGGGGGAAGATTCCGTCGACCCACGGGAGATTTCTTCGGAGCTTCCAGTGCAGAGAGGAGGCAGACTACCCCCACAGCATGCACCACCAGGAAAACAGTCAAGAAGGCGGCAGGATCAGTGTTACAGAGTTGCAGTAGTCATCTTTGCTACTATGTTGCAGGTTTGCAGGCTTCCAGCGCGGTCAGCAGTCGATTCCTTGGCAGAAGGTGAAGAGAAAATGCAGAGGAACTCGGATGAGCTCTTGCATTCGTTATCTAAAGTTTCCCCAGAGACAGAGACCCTAAATAGCCAGAAAAGTGGGTTTGGCTACCTAGGAGAGAGGATAGGCTACTAACACCTGAAGGAGCCTATCAGAAGGAGTCTCTGATGTCACCTGGTGGCACTGGCCACTCAGAGCAGTCCAGTGTGCCAGCAGCACCTCTGTTTCCAAGATGGCAGAGGTCTGGAGCACACTGGAGGAGCTCTGGACACCTCCCAGGGGAGGTGCAGGTCAGGGGAGTGGTCACTCCCCTTTCCTTTGTCCAGTTTCGCGCCAGAGCAGGGCTAAGGGGTCCCCTGAACCGGTGTAGACTGGCTTATGCAGAATTGGGCACATCTGTGCCCAAGAAAGCATTTCCAGAGGCTGGGGGAGGCTACTCCTCCCCTGCCTTCACACCATTTTCCAAAGGGAGACGGTGTAACACCCTCTCTCAGAGGAAGTCCTTTGTTCTGCCATCCTGGGCCAGGACTGGCTGGACCCCAGGAGGGCAGATGCCTGTCTGAGGGGTTGGCAGCAGCAGCAGCTGCAGTGAAACCCCAGGAAGGGCAGTTTGGCAGTACCAGGGTCTGTGCTACAGACCACTGTGATCATGGGATTGTGCCAACTATGCCAGGATGGCATAGAGGGGGCAATTCCATGATCATAGACATGTTACATGGCCATATTCAGAGTTACCTTTGTGAAGCTACATATAGGTAGTGACCTATATGTAGTGCACACGTGTAATGGTGTCCCCGCACTCACAAAGTCCGGGGAATTGGCCCTGAACAATGTGGGGGCACCTTGGCTAGTTCCAGGGTGCCCTCACACTAAGTAACTTTGCACCTAACCTTTACCAGGTAAAGATTAGACATATAGGTGACTTATAAGTTACTTAAGTGCAGTGAAAAATGGCTGTGAAATAACGTGGACGTTATTTCACTCAGGCTGCAGTGGCAGTCCTGTGTAAGAATTGTCAGAGCTCCCTATGGGTGGCACAAGAAATGCTGCAGCCCATAGGGATCTCCTGGAACCCCAATACCCTGGGTACCTCAGTACCATATACTAGGGAATTATAAGGGTGTTCCAGTAAGCCAATGTAAATTGGTAAAATTGGTCACTAGCCTGTCAGTGACAATTTGAAAGAAATGAGAGAGCATAACCACTGAGGTTCTGATTAGCAGAGCCTCAGTGAGACACTTAGGGGGTCATTCCAATGTTGGCGGGCGGCGGAGGCCGCCCGCCAGAATTCCCCCCTCCGAAATACCGCGCCGCGGTCAAAAGACCGCGGCGGGTATTACAAGTTTTCCCCTGGGCTGGCGGGCGGTTGCTGAAAAACCACCCGCCAGCCCAGGGGAAAACGACCTTCCCACGAGGATGCCGGCTCGTAATCGAGCCGGCGGAGTGGGAAGGTGCGACGGGTGCAGTGGCACCCGTCGCGTATTTCAGTGTCTGCAAGGCAGACACTGAAATACTTTGCGGGGCCCTCTTACGGGGGCCCCTGCCGTGCCCATGCCATTGGCATGGGCACGGCAGGGGCCCCCAGGGGCCCCGCGACCCCCCCTACCACCATCCTGTTCATGGCGGCTTTCCCGCCATGAACAGGATGGCGGTAGGGGGGGTCGGAATCCTCATGGCTGCGGAGCGCGCTCCGCAGCCATGGAGGATTCACACGAGCAGCGGAAAGTCGGCGGAAGACCGCTGACTTTCCGCTTATGACCGCGGCTGAACCGCCGCGGTCAGAATGCTCGTTGGAGCACCGCCAGCCTGTTGGCGGTGCTCCCGTGGTCGGTGGCCCTGGCGGCCACCGGCCGCCAGGGTCAGAATGACCCTCTTAGTCACTACACAGGTAACACATTCAGGCACACTTATGAGTACTGGGGCCCTGGAGAACAGGGTCCCAGTGACACATACAACTAAAACAACATATATACAGTGAAAAATGGGGGTAACATGCCAGGCAAGATGGTACTTTCCTACACAACCCCCCCCCAAACGAAGGACAATAAGACTAGCCATGACCTGATGAGTCTTCATTGTCTAAGTGGAAATATCTGGAGAGTCCATCTGCATTGGAGTGGCTACTCCCAGGTCTATGTTCCACTGTATAGTCCATTCCCTGTAGGGATATGGACCACCTCAATAATTTAGGATTTTCACCTTTCATTTGTTTTAACCAAAGTAGAGGTTTGTGGTCTGTCTGAACAATGAAGTGAGTGCCAAACAGGTATGGCCTCAACTTCTTCAGAGCCCAGACCACAGCAAAGGCCTCCCTCTCTATGGCAGACCAACGCTTTTCTCTAGGGGTCAACCTCCTACTAATAAAAGCAACAGGTTGATCCTGGCCCTCAGAATTAAGTTGTGATAGGACTGCCCCTACTCCTAATTCAGATGCATCAGTTTGGACATAGAATTTTTTAGAGTAACAAGGGCTTTTCAGGACAGGTGCAGAGCACATGGCCTGCTTCAGCTCCTCAAAAGCTTTCTGACAGTTTGCTGTCCACAATACCTTTTTAGGCATTTTCTTGGATGTGAGGTCATTAAGAGGGGCTGCAATGGAGCCATAGTTCTTAATGAACCTCCTGTAATACCCAGTGAGGCCTAGAAAGGCTCTCACCTGAGTCTGAGTGGTAGGGGGAATCCAATCAATAATTGTTTGGATTTTCCCCTGTAGTGGTGCAATCTGTTCCCCACCAACAAGGTGTCCCAGATAAACCACCTTACCCTGCCCTATCTGGCACTTTGAAGCCTTGATAGTGAGGCCTGCCTTTTGCAGGGCCTCCAAAACTTTCCATAGGTGGACCAGGTGATCATCCCAGCTGGAGTTAAAGACAGCTATATCGTCCAAATATGCTGCACTGAAAGCCTCCAGCCCTTGCACGACTGTGCTCAGCAACCTTTGAAAAGTGGCAGGTGCATTTTTCAAACCAAAAGGCATTACTGTAAATTGGTAATGGCCTCCAATGGTTGAAAATGCAGTTTTAGGTTTAGCATCTTCTGACAATTTGATCTGCCAATACCCTGCAGTCAAATCAAAAGTGCTTAGATACTTGGCAGATGCCAGTGTATCTATGAGCTCATCTGCCCTGGGTATAGGGTGAGCATCAGTTTTAGTTACCAGGTTGAGACCTCTATAGTCTACACAAAACCGCATTTCCTTCTTTCCATCTTTGGAATGGGGTTTTGGTACAAGTACCACAGGAGAGGCCCATGGACTTTCAGAGTGCTCAACCACTCCTAGTTCTAACATTTTCTGCACCTCTTGCTTTATGCAGTCCCTGACATGGTCAGGCTGCCTATAGATCTTACTTTTGACAGGTAAACTGTCTCCAGTATCTATAGTGTGCTCACACCAAGAAGTGGTACCTGGCACAGTAGAGAAGAGTTCAGAGAATTGATCTAGGAGATTTATGCAATGGTCTTTCTGCTCAGCAGTAAGACAATCTGCCAAAACTACACCTTCCACAAGAGCATCTTGTTCTGTGGAAGAGAAGAGATCAGGTAGAGGATCACTGTCTTCTTCCTGTCCCTCATCAGTTGCCATGAGCAGGGTGAGATCAGCCCTGTCATAGTAGGGTTTCAGGCGATTGACATGGAGCACCCTAAGGGGACTCCTGGCAGTGCCTAAGTCAACTAAATAGGTGACTTCACCCTTTTTCTCAACAATTGTGTGGGGTCCACTCCATTTATCTTGGAGTGCTCTTGGGGCCACAGGCTCCAAGACCCACACTTTCTGCCCTGGTTGGTACTGAACCAAAACAGCCTTCTGATCATGCCATTGCTTCTGGAGCTCTTGGATGGCCTGAAGGTTTTTACTGGCCTTTTTCATATACTCAGCCATCCTTGATCTGAGGCCAAGTACATAGTCCACAATATCTTGTTTTGGAGCTTTTAAAGGTTGTTCCCAACCCTCCTTGACAAGTGTGAGTGGACCCCTAACAGGGTGTCCAAAAAGAAGTTCAAAGGGGCTGAAGCCCACTCCTTTCTGGGGTACCTCCCTGTAGGCAAAAAGGAGGCATGGTAGCAGGATATCCCATCTCCTGCGGAGTTTTTCAGGGAGACCCATAATCATGCCTTTGAGAGTTTTGTTAAATCTCTCCACCAGTCCATTTGTTTGTGGATGATAGGGTGTTGTGAACTTGTAAGTTACACCACACTCCTTCCACATGGCCTTTCAGTAAGCAGACATGAAATTGCTTCCCCTGTCTGATACTACTTCCTTTGGGAAGCCCACCCTGGAAAATATTCCCAGGAGGGCCTTTGCCACTGCAGGTGCTGTAGTGGTCCTTAAAGGAATAGCTTCAGGATATCTTGTGGCATGGTCCACTACCACCAAGATAAACCTATTGCCTGAAGCAGTAGGAGGGTCAAGGGGGCCAACTATGTCAACCCCTACCCTTTCAAAGGGAACCCCAACCACAGGCAGTGGGATAAGGGTTGCCTTTGGGGTGCCACCTGTCTTGCCACTGGCTTGCCAGGTTTCACAGGACTTACAAAATTCCTTTGTGTCCTCAGACATCCTAGGCCAATGAAACAGGGGAACAAGCCTGTCCCAAGTTTTCATTTGCCCCAGATGCCCAGCTAGGGGAATGTCGTGGGTTAGAGTTAGGAGGAACTTTCTGTACTCCTGAGGAATCACTAACCTCCTGGCAGTTCCAGGTTTAGGATCCCTTGCTTCAGTGTACAAGAGGTTGTCCTCCCAGTAAACTCTGTGAGAGTCACTGACATCCCCATTAGCCTGTTTGACAGCTTGCTGTCTTAGACCCTCTAATGTGGGACAGGTTTGCTGTGTCACACTCAGCTCCTCTCTGGCAGGCCCCCCTTCACCCAAAAGCTCAGCAGTGTCTGCTTCAAGCTCCTCTGGTGTAGGTTCTGCACAGGGAAGGAATTCTTCTTCCTCAGAAGTTGAATCCACTGTAGAGGGAGGGATAGTAGGAAGTGGTTTGCTTCTACTAGCCCTAGCTTTAGGGAGCACTTGGTCCATTGTTCCAGGATCCAAGCTTCCCTGTCCTTTTTGCTTTTTGGCCTGAGCCCTGGTTAAAGCAAAAATAGGCCCTGGGATGCCCAGCATTGCTGCATGGGCCTCCAACTCCACATCTGACTAAGCTGATGTCTCCAAATCATTTCCTAGTAGACAGTCTACAGGTAAATCTGTGGCTACCACAACTTTCTTTGGACCAGTAACCCCCCCCCAGTTGAGATTTACAACAGCCATGGGGTGGCTAAATGTGTTGTTGTGAGCATCGGTTACTTGGTACTGGTGACCAAGTAGGTGTTGTTCAGGGTGGACCAGTTTCTCTATGACCATAGTCACACTGGCACCAGTGTCCCTGTAGGCCTGAACCTCAACACCATTTATTAGGGGTAGCTGCTTGTACTTATCCATATTAAGGGGACAAGCAACTAAGGTGGCTAAATCAATAGCCCCCTCAGAGACTAACACAGCCTCTGTGGCCTCCCTAACAAGGCCAACCCCAACTAAGTTGCCAATAGTGAGCCCAGCTACTCCCTTGGATTGGCTATTAGTAGGTTTGCTCCCACCACCACTGCTATTAGTAGGGACACTAGGTGTAGCAGTAGGGGTTGTAGTGGTAGGAGGCTTGGTGCTTTTCTTTGGACAACTGGGATCTGTTGTCCAATGGCCTTTTACTTTACATAAATAGCACCATGGTTTCTTTTCTTTGTTTTGATTAAAGGAGGATTTGGGCCCACCACCCCCACCAGAGTGTTTTTGTGGGCCTGATGAAGACTCATTTTTAGATTTGTCCCCACCCTTGTCAGAAGACTTACCATCCTTCTTTTTGTTGCCATCTTTGTCACCCCCTGTATGAACTTTTCTGTTCACCCTTGTTCTGACCCATTTGTCTGCCTTCTTTCCCAATTCTTGGGGAGAGGTCAGATCAGAGTCCACCAAGTACTGGTGCAACAAATCAGACACACAATTATTAAGAATATGTTCTCTCAGGATCAAGTTATACAGGCTGTCATAATCAGTAACTTTACTGCCATGTAACCACCCCTCCAAGGCCTTCACTGAATGGTCAATGAAATCAACCCAGTCTTGTGAAGACTCCTTTTTGGTCTCTCTGAACTTTATCCTGTATTGTTCAGTGGTTAAGCCATAACCATCCAGGAGTGCATTCTTAAGAACTTTGTAATCATTAGCTTCATTTTCTTTCACAGTAAGGAGCCTATCCCTACATTTTCCACTAAATGATAGCCATAGGGTAGCAGCCCACTGCCTTTGAGGGACATCCTGTACAACACAGGCCCTCTCAAGTGCAGCAAACCACTTGTTAATGTCATCCCCCTCCTTATAAGGGGGAACTATCTTGTGCAGATTCCTGGAATCATGCTCTTTTGCAGGATGACTATGGGGAATACTGCTGCTGCCACCATGGGTTTCTAAACCCAACTTCTGTCTCTCCTTCTCTACTTCTAAGGTCTGTCTATCCAAATCCAGCTGTTGCTTCTTGAGCTTCAGTCTGGTTTGTTCCACTCTCAATCTATTGAGCTCCCTTTCTAACAATCTGTCATCAGGGTGGGTGGGAGGGACATGTCTTGAAACAGAAGTATGATGAGAATGGACAGAAGGAGACCTGTCCCTTACAGAGGACACCCTAACAGCTTGGCTAACAGAAACATCAGTACCACTTTGGTGAGAATAAATGCTTTTGCTATGATGTGAGACAACACTATTTGTATGGTGTGGCTCTTCATCATTACCAACTATGCTAGACTGTCTAGTAATGGGCAGGCTAGGAAGTTTCTTTCCTGAATCTTTTCCTGGGGGAGTCCCTGGATCAGATTGGGAACCATTAGCTACTTTTTCAACAGATGAGGCACTTTTAGCCTTATCTTGTTCTCTAAGCATGTTAAGTAACAATTCCAAGGAAGGATTCTTCCCTACTCTCAAACCTCTATCTATGCAGAGACTCCTTGCTCCTTTCCAGCTATGGTGATCATATGCAAGTTTGGACAGATCAACATTTTGGCCTGTGCCAGACATTTTTAGAGAGAGTTAAAGTGATAGAAAAAAAGAAAAAAGTTTGTCAGAGCTTTTAGAAAGACAGAGAAAAAAACTTTTTAAACTTTTTAGAACTTTTTGAAAGTTTAGAAGTACCTTTCAGCACTTAGAAAAGAGTGAAAAGAGGAAATGCTAAACTTTTTAGCTATGTGTACACACACTGAACTTGTTTTGTATATTTTTCTCTTATGAAAAGTACAATGACAAGAGTGGTAAGTAGTCTCAAAGCACTTATCCCACCGCTGCACAACCAATGTAGGAGGCTGGACTGGCTTGTATTGAGTACCAAGGGGTACTTGCACCTTGCACCAGGCCCAGTTATCCCTTATTAGTGTATAGGGTGTCTAGCAGCATAGGCTGATAGATAATGGTAGCTTAGCAGAGCAGCTTAGGCTGAACTAGGAGACGTGTGAAGCTACTACAGTACCACTTAGTGTCATATGCACAATATCATAAGAAAACACAATACACAGTTATAATAAAAATAAAGGTACTTTATTTTTATGACAATATGCCAAAGTATCTTAGAGTGTACCCTCAGTGAGAGGATAGGGAATATACACAAGATATATGTACACAATACCAAAAATATGCAGAATAGTCTTAGAAAACAGTGCAAACAATGTATAGTTACAATAGGATGCAATGGGGACACATAGGGATAGGGGCAACACAAACCATATACTCCAAAAGTGGAATGCGAACCACGAATGGACCCCAAACCTATGTGACCTTGTAGAGGGTCACTGGGACTATTAGAAAATAGTGAGGGTTAGAAAAATAGCCCACCCCAAGACCCTGAGAAGTGAGTGCAAAGTGCACTAAAGTTCCCCCAAGGACATAGAAGTCGTGATAGAGGAATAATGCAGGAAAGACACAAACCAACAATGCAACAACGATGGATTTCCAATCTTGGGTACCTTTGGAAGAAGGGGACCAAGTCCAAAAGTCACAAGCAAGTCGGAGATGGGCAGATGCCCAGGAAATGCCAGCTGTGGGTGCAAAGAAGCTTCTACTGGACAGAAGAAGCTGAGGTTTCTGCAGGAACGAAAAGGACTAGAGACTTCCCCTTTGGTGGACGGATCCCTCTCTCTGTGGAGAATCGTGCAAAAGTGTTTTCCCACCAAAAGAATGCCAACAAGCCTTGCTAGCTCAAATCGTGCGGTTAGTGTTTTTGGATGATGCTGTGGCTCAGGAGGGACCAGGAGGTCGCAAATTGGACCAGGAGGTAGAGGAGACGTCGAGCAAGACAAGGAGCCCTCTTAGCAGCAGGTAGCACCCGGAGAAGCGCCAGAAACAGGCACTACGAGGATGCGTGAAACAGTGCTCCCCCGAAGTTACACAAAGGAGTCCCACGTCGCCGGAGACCAACTTAGAAAGTCGTGCAATGCAGGTTAGAGTGCCGTGGACCCAGGCTTGGATGTGCACAAAGGATTTCCGCCGGAAGTGCACAGGGGCCGGAGTAGCTGCAAAAGTCGCGGTTCCCAGCAATGCAGTCTAGCAAGGTGAGGCAAGGACTTACCTCCACCAAACTTGGACTGAAGAGTCACTGGACTGTGGGAGTAACTTGGACAGAGTTGCTGGATTCGAGGGACCTCGCTCGTCATGCTGAGAGGAGACCCAAGGGACCGGTAATGCAGCTTTTTGGTGCCTGCGGTTGCAGGGGGAAGATTCCGTCGACCCACGGGAGATTTCTTCAGAGCTTCTAGTGCAGAGAGGAGGCAGACTACCCCCACAGCATGCACCACCAGGAAAACAGTCGAGAAGGCGGCAGGATCAGCGTTACAGAGTTGCAGTAGTCATCTTTGCTACTATGTTGCAGGTTTGCAGGCTTCCAGCGCGGTCAGCAGTCGATTCCTTGGCAGAAGGTGAAGAGAGAGATGCAGAGGGACTCAGATGAGCTCTTGCATTCGTTATCTAAAGTTTCCCCAGAGACAGAGACCCTAAATAGCCAGAAAAGAGGGTTTGGCTACCTAGGAGAGAGGATAGGCTACTAACACCTGAAGGAGCCTATCAGAAGGAGTCTCTGACGTCACCTGGTGGCACTGGCCACTCAGAGCAGTCCAGTGTGCCAGCAGCACCTCTGTTTCCAAGATGGCAGAGGTCTGGAGCACACTGGAGGAGCTCTGGACACCTCCCAGGGGAGGTGCAGGTCAGGGGAGTGGTCACTCCCCTTTCCTTTGTCCAGTTTCGCGCCAGAGCAGGGCTAAGGGGTCCCCTGAACTGGTGTAGACTGGCTTATGCAGAATTGGGCACATCTGTGCCCAAGAAAGCATTTCCAGAGGCTGGGGGAGGCTACTCCTCCCCTGCCTTCACACCATTTTCCAAAGGGAGAGGGTGTAACACCCTCTCTCAGAGGAAGTCCTTTGTTCTGCCATCCTGGGCCAGGCCTGGCTGGACCCCAGGAGGGCAGATGCCTGTCTGAGGGGTTGGCAGCAGCAGCAGCTGCAGTGAAACCCCAGGAAGGGCAGTTTGGCAGTACCAGGGTCTGTGCTACAGACCACTGTGATCATGGGATTGTGCCAACTATGCCAGGATGGCATAGAGGGGGCAATTCCATGATCATAGACATGTTACATGGCCATATTCGGAGTTACCATTGTGAAGCTACATATAGGTAGTGACCTATATGTAGTGCACGCGTGTAATGGTGTCCCCGCACTCACAAAGTCCGGGGAATTGGCCCTGAACAATGTGGGGGCACCTTGGCTAGTGCCAGGGTGCCCTCACACTAAGTAACTTTGCACCTAACCTTTACCAGGTAAAGGTTAGACATATAGGTGACTTATAAGTTACTTAAGTGCAGTGAAAAATGGCTGTGAAATAACGTGGACGTTATTTCACTCAGGCTGCAGTGGCAGTCCTGTGTAAGAATTGTCAGAGCTCCCTATGGGTGGCAAAAGAAATGCTGCAGCCCATAGGGATCTCCTGGAACCCCAATACCCTGGGTACCTCAGTACCATATACTAGGGAATTATAAGGGTGTTCCAGTAAGCCAATGTAAATTGGTAAAATTGGTCACTAGCCTGTCAGTGACAATTTGAAAGAAATGAGAGAGCATAACCACTGAGGTTCTGATTAGCAAAGCCTCAGTGAGACAGTTAGTCACTACATAGATAACACATTCAGGCACACTTATGAGCACTGGGGCCCTGGAGAACAGGGTCCCAGTGACACATACAACTAAAACAACATATATACAGTGAAAAATGGGGGTAACATGCCAGGCAAGATGGTACTTTCCTACACGTATGTGTGTCCCCGTAATTTTTTGCCTCCCCCCTCCCCTGTGTCGTAGGTGCAGTACTCACTGTTGTCTTCTGCGCCGGCGTTCGTGCTCCTGGTAAAGGAGCAGGAAGACAATAGCTGGTTGGATGTGTAGTTCGGGTTCCATGCTGTCCAGATTCCTCGTGGAGTGTGTAGAGGTGAGCGTTTTCCGTTCGTAATGTCTGTTTCCGCCGTGTTTTTATCAGCGGGGCTACCGCCCCGGAAAAGGTGGCGGATTGGTGGGTTGTGATAGGGTGGGCGGTACATTGTCTCCCGCCTGTCTGTTGGCGGTGACCGCCGCGCTGTTTGTTTGTCCCGCCGCGGCGGTCGGAGTGTTAAAATGGCGGTCTCTGTTGGCAGTTTCCGCCAGGGTCAGAATCAAATTTTTTACACCGCCTGCCTGTTGGCGGGTTGGCCGCCGCTTTAACACCGACCGCCAGGGTTGGAATGACCCCCTATGTGTCCATGTAGTTCATACATTAGGGCACCAACGTGTAGGAATACACGTTGCTGGCAATACATTGGCTGATGAAGCAGCCAAAGCATCAGTAGCTACGGCTTCTGTGGCTGCAGTGACTCGTTCTCGGACGAGGTTGGATAATGAAATACAGATTGCCGTTAAAGCTTCGGCTGCAGGTAAGACCCTTCCGAAAGGATACCCTACGAACTATACTTATCATATCAGTGCACAGAATGTTGCTTTTGCAACAATTCCTGAGGTAGGTGAAGACCAAAGATTAGAGCTGATTACAGCTGCACATGAGGGTGTCGCTTCTGCACATGCTGGTATACAGGCCACTATCACCATTCTACAACAACGGTACTGGTGGCCTGGTCTATGCAGACAGACTAAACAGTATGTCCTTTGCTGTGACATTTGTCAGCAGATTAAGGGCTCAAATATCAAACTCCCTCCGCAGACATCTCTCTTAGTGTCAGACAAGCTACTCCATTGTGTGTACTTGGACCATTGTGGTCCCTTGCAGCCTGATGGTGCATATAAACACATTTTAGTGGCTGTAGATTCCTGTTCTAGATTCCTGTGGGTATGGCCACAGCGGTCGGCTGACGCCCGGACTGTTATAAAAGATTTTCTGATCTTTATCGGTACATATGCGGTTGCAGCATTCCATTCGGACCAGGGCCCTGCATTTGCCTCTAAAGCTTTCAGGGACACCATGAGAACGATGGGTGTTGAACTCCATTACTCCTCACCATACCATCCCTAGGGAAATTCGGTCGTGGAGAGGCGGAATCGTGATCTAAAGCAGTCCTTAACAGCTCGAGTATTAGGTTCAGGCCGCAGTTGGTTACATCACCTATATGGGGTCCAGAGAGCACTGAATAATCTGCCAAGACGGTCCTTGGGGGGTAAGTCTCCATATGAGGTACTCTTTGGGACACCTATGTATGTCCCGATCTTGATGCCCCTGGTATGGTGGCAGCAGAAACACCATTTGACATAAAAGAACGTCTCGCTGTTTTACAGGAGCTACAACAATTCCGTGATGATAAATCATCTACAAGTGCTGCCACCTTGGGAATAAGGGAATTGGCGAAAACTTCGACTGGCTGGATTCCTAACGTTGGGGATCTGGTTTGTGAGAAGATCGCTGTGAAAAAAGAGTTTGGTCCATCGTACAAAGCACCTATACCGGTCTTGGGGATAAAAGGCACCAGGACTGTCATCCTTCCACCATTGTCTGGTTCCAAATCAAACAGATTCATCTCCATTGATGACATCAAATTACCCCATGTGGCCGATTCTTCACAGTAGACCAGGAGGTCCCTTGGGTAGTTCCCTATCCCCTCTCACTACCCAACAGGACATCCATCTACATAGTAGGATGAATATCACTACTACTGACTATGCAACTATGTCAACTGCTGCTCCGAACACTTCCTCGCCCATGGGGAGGGCGGAAAATGAACTTTTGTTGGTTCCAGTAACAACTTCGGAGACCACCCTGCTGCAGGATTTGGCTGTGTTTTACACGAACACTTCCACGGCGAATGACGTTGTCTATCAAGAACTTCCACAAGCAATGGATGAGAATTCGACGGGTCCTGTGTTTGCAGAGACTTCCTCTGGCTATTTTGTAGACATTGATGATTTTTCTTCGGATTCATCACCAGCTGAGTCTGACAAACTTTCGAGAAGTAGCAAATTCTATCAGTGGCTTAAGGAGAACTATTTGATATATCCATGGAACTATCTCTGGTTCTGTTTGACATTCATAGCATTATTTTTATGGATTGGTTTTGTGACTGTTTTCTTTTTACTAATTAATGGTCACTATATCGCTGATCGCTCCTCTGTGGAGCCTGTTGATGAAATTTTAACACCACATCATTCATCACATAAGGTCCGACGTGATTTGTCCCCTGTCAATATTACAGCTATTCCGATTCCTGATGGGATTGTATGGGACAAAGTTCCGTTCGATATATATGGGCTTACATAGATAATTCAAATACCATACGTGTTCAAAATTTCAATGTCTGATGTTATTACACCTAATGTTGTCTCTGATGATTGGGATGTCCAAACAGTTGATTCAATGCTAACTGAAATGAAGGACTACTCCGCTTTTGGAAGTGATGATGTATATGATTATACAATAAATTATGGGGAAATGTTCTGCTATAACAATTGGGGACATCACTACCTGCACCGTGCAACTAGATATAAGCCTCTCTTTAACTACACACAATGGGAACACTGTTCAACACCACAGGTGGGGAGTCCAAAGTATTACAGTGACAAATTCACATACTTTTCTGGGCATGATACAAAGAAAGCTGAATCATATTATTTTAAATTACCTACAGCGCAATTTAAAAAACTTTTGCTAACAGATACAAAACTAATTTATTCAGATCCTTTTGTTTCCCGACTCTCGATTGAGGGTTACGAATATTGGAGGAACACTATCGATCTGCAGAGTGTATGGGGAACACAAGATTGGCAGATACAGGGAAGGGAGGCTTTGTTTCAAGCTTGCTTGATTCCTGTGCAAATGATTTTTTTAAATGACACTGTTGAGCAGACATCATGTCTGGGGTTAGCAAAAATTAAAGATCTGAACACTCCCAGTATCCCCACTCTGACAAAATTTAGAGATTGGCAACACTTTCTTAATATTTCAGAAGACAGGCTAGATGCAATGGTTAAGGCTGGTGCTTATAATTCTTCACTTTCCCGTCCCGGCGGATGGTTGGTATTGCCCACCGACACTGATGAGTGTCAAAGGCGTTTTTTGAACTCTTCAGGGTTTTTTTCCATTCATAGGCCAGACCCTCACTTTCTATCAGGTCAACATACTGGTATAATTACAACATACAGTGTGGGTAAGCTGTGCCAGCAATGGGTGCAGACAAACACTTTAACAGCAGTTAAACAACACCTGAACACTCTTTCTGATAGTATAGACTTACAGGATTTCCTATTAGGTCCTAGGAAACAACGCTCGAAACGGTTTTTAGATGCTATGTATAATGACATTTTTAAACTTTCTCAAATTGAGGCTGCTGCATGTTTAAGGCAACTTGATAAGGAGAATTTGGAAAAAACATTGGCTGTTGTCGACAATGGCATGAACACACTGTCCAACAGGATTTATTCACTGTCAAATATAGTGTTGTCTGCTATTGATATCACTCAGACTGATTTGTCCAGGTTATATCATGGGCAAACACAGCTACGTTCCATCATGCAGCTGGGTTGGGCATTACAGACACTGAGAAGTGGCCACATTCCATGGAAATACATTAATGGGAGTGAACTATTAGCTACTTTTAATTTTTCCAGGGAACAGGAGACAATGGCTAAAAGGGAGGCTCGTTTCACCTTGCTTCAAGTAGAGAAGTTAGATAAGTTGCCCTTCACGGTAGCAGAGAGTCCTTCAACTATCTGGCTCTTACACAGCATTATTAATTTACCGTTTTCGACCTTTCGTTTCTCGAGCTGCCTGAAACATCTTGCAGTGGGACGATATGAACGGCTAGGAGATAGCTTTATTAAGGAAGAGTGGGAGTTGCCCTTTGAATATCGATGTTTGAACGATGAACAGGAGGTCTTTCTTAGCGGAAGTGAATGTGAGACTGCTGTTCGTCATTCCATGATATGCAAACAGGTGTCTCTTCACGGTCTTTGCAATGCGGGGGTCGCGAATTTGGCCTGTTTTCTGAAGGGTACTCCCGTCCCCTTGATTCGTTCAGTGTTTCATGTACTTTCTAATGGGAGTTATGTTCTACTGAGTGATGACAGCTGTTGCGGCTTGCGACCTGGAATTGCCTACGCAATCTCAGTCACGAAGGTCGTTACGTGTTGTGGCCATGTTTTGTTTCCCCCCACACGAGAGATACAAGTATCTGAAATGTGGCCCCACATTGATACTATTAATGTGAACTATGACAAGTTGAGTAGACTCAAGGCGCTATTGTTTCAGAAACAGGTCGCCTTGACATCTGCAAAAGAGACGTATGCTCTCCAGATTGCGAGATCATCAGCCGAGATACAATCCCTTTTAAATACCGATTTCCCCAAACACTTTGGAGAGTTGGTATCCAGAATATTCAATGCTTCAAGCACAACTGGGATTGTTCATTTCTTTAAGGCTGTCAGGTCTGGTTTCGTGTCCATCTTCCAGACTGTCTTCGGAGTCATCCCATCAGCCATCCATTCTCTCTTTTCCAGTGTGTTTGGTGGCTTTCCAATTATTTTGGCTTTAATTGGCGGACTGCTACTGCTATTTTTTCTGATTTGCGGTGGTTGTTTTTTTCCAGCAACACAGAGCAATGGAGCCGCTCCCGTCAACCCCGCTGTGCCGTGAACGCATGGTTGGGATCTTCGGTACACCTTTGCTGGTGGAACTGGAGTTTGACTGGTCATTGTTATTCCGGCCTCTACTTTGGTGTGTGCAACCGGTGTTCCGCTGCATATGGTGTCTCTTTGAACATCTGCCTATGGTCTGTCTTGCCGTTGCACCGACATCTCCTGTGGACCATGAACTGCTGATGTCCCCGATGAGGGTTCATATAGGGTCATGCCCCTTGAGACTGATGTTGCTCCGCGAGGCCACCTATGAACTTTCTGTTATAAGATCTGATATGGATGAGGTCGCTGCAGCGAGTGTCGATACACCGATGAATGTGTCTCACTTCTGCTCTGTGGATCCGTTTGTCCGTCCAGCTCTCGATTTCACTTCAGACGATGTTGACTCGTTTTTAAGATCCTTGAATGGTGACTTCGATGACATTCTTCAAGATCCTGCATATAACACATGATTTGATGAATTTGCTTACCAGTTCCCAGTTCTAAAATAAGTGATTATACTAAAAGTTTGCTATACTTGTCATGGTTGATATTAACATCTCTGTATGTTTTTTAAACGAATTTTAACACACAGCAATTATTTTGTCATTAAGTACATTTTTTAGCTTGAGTTTTCGTTTTTGTTTTTTGGCTTTTTGTTCAGTGGCAGCTTTTTTAGCGTTTGGTTTGCTTTACCTTCATCATACCTGTTACGGCAATGGGGAGGGTGTAGTGAATCCTAGTTTGTTTTAACGGGATAACAGGAGTTATCTTAGCCGTAGGCTTGTAAACTCGTGCCCCCGTCACCCAGTGACTTTTAACCTACTTAGTTTGCTCTGTCTTAGTCCATTTAATTATTTATTTCCTTTAAGATGGCGGCCTTGTTTATAGTTAGGCCACTTGTTATGGATTCTATTATCAGTGTCACTGCGCCAAGGCGTCAAGATCAAGCACGAAAGACAAACATACAGTAGGTATTCACACTTAGGGATTTTCCCTCTCTATACTTTCGAGGGACTGTTGATATTAATTGCCGTCCCAAGCATGCCTGTTATCTATTGTTATGAATAACACTTATGTCAGGGGACCTTGTAGATCTGTATAAATACAACACACTTTAGACAGATAATCAGCGGGATTCCGACCAGAGGGCATCGCCACCATCGCTGATACCGATGCTGCAGTCATCTTGACGCTGACCCAGTCTTCGTGTCCCTGCGGAGTCTGAGATAGAGACCTCATTCCAAGGTAACGAGGGTTGAGGGCTCCTCTCATGGACACGGCTTTGGCAGATTAGGTTTAACGAACCCAGCTCTCCTTTTAGGTAGGAGGTTAGACCTATTCTCCTTAGGGTATTAGGGCATATTCCATCTTATACATATACATATATTTCTTTTATATATTGCACAATGGTGGGGGTCTTTATAACAATGACTCTCTTCTTCACAATACTGTTGCTTGGTATATTCATTATCCTAATCATTGCAGTTCATGCAACTTTTCACAAATTGCAGTTATGTTGAATAAAAACTATTATAATTTCACTGCATCTGTGTTATTGCCTTTGTTTGTATGAGACATAATAAATCTGTGAGAAAAGGGTAATTTCCGTTTAACCACGACAACCCTGAGAGATCTTACTTTGAGTCCATGCGTAAGTGACTGCTACAAATCACCCTTTACTATTGTGTTTCTGGTGAGGTACTGCTAGTAAGCCGGTAAGGTTTGGACAACAGTTACAACTAGTTGTAGGAAGAGACTTAGGTGGTCATTCCGACCTCGGCGGTCTTTTCTCCAGACCGCCGAGGCCGGGGGAGACAGAATGCCGCCATTGCCGGCGGTATTCATGCCTCCCTATTCCGACATTTCCGCTGGGCCAGCGGACGGTAACAGTGTTACCGTCCGCTGGCCCAGCGGAAATGGCACATCAACATTGCCGGCGGCTCGTAATAGAGCCGGCGGCAATGTTGATGTGCAGCGGGTGCAGTAGCACCCATCGCGCATTTCACTGCCCGAAATTCGGGCAGTGAAATGCGCGATGGGGCTATGCCTGGGGGCCCCTGCACTGCCCATGCCAAGTGCATGGGCAGTGCAGGGGCCCAAGGGGCAACCCCAGTCCCCTTACCGCCAGCCTTTCAATGGCGGTGTTTACCGCCACAGACAGGCTGGCGGTCGGGGACTCATAATCCCCAGGGCAGCGGTGCTTGCACCGCTGTCCTGGGGATTATGCCTGCCAGGCGGAAGCCTGGCGGGAAAGTGGAGGGGCCGGCGGTATGACCGTGGCTTTTCTGCCACGGTCAGAATTGCTGGCGGAACACCGCCAGCCTGTTGGCGGTGTTACCGCCAACATACCGCCGGCCGCCAGAGTCGGAATGACCCCCTTAGTCACCTACAAACGAAAGTACTGTCATCCTGAGACCAGCAGTCTTGCTCAGAGCAAGAGTCCAAACTACGACAACGCCATTAAAAGGTGCCAAAAAGGTTTCCCACACCTCTGACATCCTCTCTCAAGCCTACCGACACACGTATTCTGTGGTGTGGCAGTACCGCTCCAGATATAGCTAGACCCAGATGCCTACAGAACGTCCTACCCTCCTGGACCACCCTGCAAGCGAAGTTAAGGTAACCCAGCTGCTTCTGTGCTGTGCGCAAATCAATTTTAGGAATTCTAGCATTTCTTTGACCTTAGGCGCTGGTAATCGGGCAACCAAAGCATTTGAATCTAATTCAGTGCCCAAAAAGGTTAAAACCGACTGGCCCTTCAGTCTTCTTGGGAGCCAAAGGCACCCCCACCTGTTGTGATAGCTCCTGAGAAGCAAACAGAGCATTCCCACAAGCCCCAGAACTAGCTGTCCCTACAAAAAGAAAATCATCTAAATAGTGAGTCACCGTACGATGCCCACTCCTTTTGACAAAAACACATTGTAGAAAAGTACTGAATGCTTCGAAAAGAGCACAAGAAATGTCACAACCCATTGGGAGAACCCTGTCAACACAAATGGCGCATCAAATTGCATACCCAACAAGTCAAAATCCTCCGGGTGTATAGGCAGCAGCCTGAAGGCCAATTGGATGTCGCATTTTGCCAACTCCGCTCCCTTGCCACACCCCATGACAAATTTTATGGCATCTTCCACAGATGCATAAACCACTCTAGTATCTTCTGGTGCAATGAAATCATTGACAGAGTGTAGGAGGCTGGCCTGGCTTATAGTGGATACCTGATGGTACTTACACCTTGTGCCAGGTCCAGTAACCCTTTATTAGTAGATTAGTAGTATTTTAGCAGCTTAGGCTGATAGAGGTAGCTATAGCAGAGCAGTTTAGGCTGAACTAGGAGACATGCAAAGCTCCTACTATACCACTTCTATCATATAGCACTATATCCTAAGAATCAAAATACTCGGAGTTACTAAATATAAAGGTACTTTATTTTAGTGACAATGTGCCAAAAATATCTCAGAGGATATACTCCCTTAGGAGGTAAGTAAAATACAAAAATATACACACAAACCAAAATCAGGTAAGTAAACAGTTAGAAAAGTAGTGCAAACACTGTAGAATACAATAGGATGCAATAGGCCTAGGGGCAACACAAACCATACACTAAGAAAGTGGAATGCGAACCACTTAGGGACCCCAGGCCTAGTGTATTGTGTAGAGGGTTGCTGGGAGTGTAAGAAAACACTAAGGGTGCCCAAGATACCCCACTCCAAGACCCTGAAAAGTAGGATTAAAGTTACCCTACTTAACCAGAAACACACTAAAGTCGTGATAGGAGATTCTGCCAAGACCACAACTGACTGCAAAGCACTGAAGACTGATTCCTGGACCTGAGGACCTGTAAAGGAAGGGGACCAAGTCCAAGAGTCACGAAAGTGTCCAGGGGGGGCAGGCGCCCACAAAACCCCGGATGAAGGTGCAAAATGGCTGCCTCTGGGTGGAAGAAGCTGAAGATTCTGCAACAAGAGAAGATGCCAGGAACATATCCTTTGCAAGATGTCCCACGGCGTCCTGGAGGATGCAGAGTTCTTTCCACGCAGAAAGACTGCAAACAAGCTTTGCTAGCTGCAGAAAATGGGTGCTGCCCGGGCCCAGAGAGGACCAGGAGGTCGCCCCTTGGAGGAGGAGACATAGGGGTGCTCAGCAACACAGAGAACCCATGCAGAAGCAGGCAGCACCCGCAGAAGTACTTGAACATGGGTTCAAGAAAACTGAGCACGGTGGTCATCTCAACACTACAAAGGAGGGTCCCACGAAGCCGGTGGTCAACTCAGCGAGTTGAGCAATGCAAGACGGAGTGCTGGGGACCTGGGCTGGGCTGTGCTGTGAATGAAGGATTCCTTGCACAAGTGCACAGAAGCCCTAGCAGCTGCAGTTCACGAGGTACACAGGATTACTCTCTGGCGTAGGAAGGCAAGGACTTAACTCCACCAAATTTGGACAGATGGACCTCTGGACTGTCGGGGTCACTTGGATCCAGTTCCTGTGTTCGAGGGACCACGCTCGTCATGATGAGAGGGGACCCAGATGACCGGTGAAGAAGAAGTTTGGAGTCTGCTTTAGCAGGGGGAAGATTCCGTCGACCCACAGGAGATTTCTTCTTGGCTTCCAGTGCAGGGTGAAGGCAGACAGCCCCCAGAGCATGCACCACCAGGAAACAGTCGAGAAAGCCGGCAGAATTAGGCGCTACAATGTCGCTGGCAGTCTTCTTGCTACTTTGTTGCAGTTTTGCAGGCATCCTGGAGCAGTCAGCAGTCGATCTTTGGCAGAAGTCGAAGAGAGAGATGCAGAGAAACTCTGGTGAATTCTTGCAAGTCATTATCTGAAGAGAAGCCCACAGGAGAGACCCTAAATAACCCTCAGAGGAGGATTGGCCACCTAGTCAGGTAAGCACCTATCAGGAGGGGTCTCTGACGTCACCTGCTGGCACTGGCCACTCAGAGGCCTCCATTGTGCCCTAACACCTTTACATTCAAGATGGCAGAGGTCTGGGACACACTGGAGGAGCTCTGGGCACCACCCCTGGGGTGGTGATGGACACAGGAGTGGTCACTCCCCTTTCCTTTGTCCAGTTTCACGCCAGAGCATGGGCTGGGGGATCCCTGAACCAATGTAGACTGGCTTATGAAAGGAGGGCACCATCTGTGCCCTTCAAAGCATTTTCAGAGGCTGGGGGAGGCTACTCCTCCCCAGCCCTTAACACCTATTTCCAAAGGGAGAGGGTGTAACACCCTCTCTCAGAGGAACTTTTTTGTTCTGCCTTCCTGGGACCGGGCTACCCAGACCCCAGGAGGGCAGAAGCCTGTCTGTGGGTAGGCAGCAGCGGTAGCTGCAGTGAAAACCCCAGAGAGCTAGTTTGGCAGTACCGGGGTCCATGCTGGAGCCCCGGGGATGCATGGAATTGGCACCCCAATACCAGATTTGGCATGGGGGACAATTCCATGATCTTAGACATGTTACCTGGCCATATTCGGAGTTACCATTGTGAAGCTACATATAGGTATTGACCTATATGTAGTGCATGCGTGTAATGGTGTCCCCGCACTCACAAAGTCTGGGGAAATTGCCCTGAACTATGTGGGGGTACCTTGGCTAGTGCCAGGGTGCCCTCACACTTAGTAACTTTGCACCTAACCATCACTAAGTGAGGGTTAGACATATAGGTGACTTATAAGTTACTTAAGTGCAGTGTAAAATGGCTGTGAAATAATATGGACGTTATTTCACTCAGGCTGCAGTGGCAGACCTGTGTAAGAATTGCCTAAGCTCCCTATGGGTGGCAAAAGAAATGCTGCAGCTCATAGGGATCTCCTGGAACCCCAATACCCTGGGTACCTAGGTACCATATACTAGGGAATTATAAGGGTGTTCCAGCGTGCCAATCAGAATTGGTAAAAATGGTCACTAGCCTGCAGACAGAGAGAGCATAAGCACTGAGGTTCTGGTTAGCAGAGCTTCAGTGACACAGTTAGGCACCACATAGGGAACACATTCAGGCCACAACTTTGAGCACTGGGGTCCTGGCTAGCAGGATCCCAGTGAGACAGGCAAAAACAAACTGACACACAAGTAAAAATGGGTGTAACATGCCAGGCAAGATGGTACTTTCCTACACAGAGGCACCCTCTGGCCATGACAAATGATAAATCAGCCGAAATTCACCTGGAGCCTTTTTCGGCACCACTCCCAAAGGGGAGATCATAAGATCATTACTTTGCCATTCATAGAAAGGCCCTGCAATTCTGCCCAAATACACCTCTTTAGCCACTTTGGCCCTCATTACAACCCTGGCGGTCGGTGTTAAAGCGGCGGAAATACTGCCAACAGGCCGGTGGAAAATAAAATAGAATCACGACCACGGCAGACACCGCCAACATAGACAGCCACTTTAACACTCTGACCGTCACGGCGGTACAAACAAACAGCGCGGCGGTACCCGCCAACAGACAGGCAGAAGACAATGTACCGCCCACCCTATCACAACCCGGCAATCCGCCACCTTTTCCGGGGCGGAACCAACGTGAAAAAAAACACAGCGGAAACAGTACACAGAAGGGAAAATCACTCACCTCTCCACACCCCACGAGGAACCAGGACGCCATGGAGCCAAAACTGCAGATCCTGCCGGCAATGGTCTTCCTGCTCCTCTATCAGGAGCTCCAACGACGACGGCGACAACCACGGTGAGTACTGCACCTACAACACAGGGGAGGTGGGAGGGAAAAGAGAGTGACACACACACGCAACACCCCCACCCCCATCCTCACCCCGACACCATACACATAAATACATGCTGCAACATTACATTTACACCCCCCCTTGAATAATTCAAGGACAAAAGGAAATGATTTGAACAATTGTAATCAAGAAAAATCCAGTAGTCAAAACTCCAAATCCAGTATATACAAATATGTACACCAACTACACAAGTCCGGATAGTGCACCAATCATTGTCCATGGAACACTGGGCCCAAAATGCATGGGCGAGGCCCACACTTAATACCTGACTTCAAAAGGAGAGAACACTGCTGGGGCATCAGACCAAAAATATACAGGCACCTCGGGGGATGGGGAGGGGGGGGCACCTCAGCCTGATGAACGCACAACGCCACTGCTCCACGAGGGGGCTCCATGCCCATTGATGTATTCTGGGGAGTGCAAAGCCACAGTCTCTCAAGTCTCTCAAGTGGGTGGGTTGCCCACTGCTTTATCCTGGGGAGTGCAAAGCCACAGTCTCTCAAGTGGATAACAGTCTCCACTGGTTCTTGAGGGGGCTTTGTGCCCAGAGTGCTTCATCCTGCCAAGCACAGAGGTAGTGGATGTGATACTCCACTGGTTCTGGAGGGGGCTTTGTGCCCAGAGTGCTTCATCCTGCCAAGGACTGAGGTAGTGGATGCCTTTCTCCACTGAAAGTGATGCTTCATGGAAGCTGCCCAGGCTCTTGGAGCTCACCACCAGCCTCGGACGACTGACCACTGGGGATGGCAGCCATATCTGCGGTGGTGCCACTGGCTCAGGATGTCGCGGGCCCGCTGGCGGTGCTTGCGGTGGTATCAGTCGCGGCGGTGCTTGCGGCAGTGTCAGTCGCATCGGTGCTTGTGGCGGTGTCAGTCGTGGTGGTGCTTGCGGCGGGCTCTGTGGCAGCGGTGCTGGTGGCGGGCTCTGTGGCGGAGGTGCTAGTTGCGGGCTCTTTGGCGGCGGTTCTGGTTGCGGGTTCTGTGGCGGCGGTGCTGGTTGAGGGCTATGTGGCGGTGGTGCTGGTTCCGGGCTCTGTGGCGGCGGTTCTGGCGGCGGGCTCTGTGGCGGTGGTGCTGGTTGCGGGCTCTGTGGTGGCGGTTCAGATTGTGGGCTCTGTGGCGGCAGTGCTGGTTGCTGACTCTGTGGCAGCGGTGCTGGCGGCAGGCTCTGTGGCAGCGGTGCTGGCGGCGGGATCTGTGGCAGCGGTGCTGGCGGCAGTGCAGGTGGTGGTCTTCTCCGCCGTACATGTTGGCATCGACGTGGAAAGAAGGTGGGACACTGGTCCCTCAGTCTGTGCCACCATGCCCTCTTCTGACCTGCCCTTTAGTTTCTGGCCCTTCCCCACCTTTGATGATGGCGCAGCTGTCTTGCCACTATCCCCTTTCGTTTTCCCTGACCCCTTGGTGGCGGGTGTTTTCTGCTTCTCCCTTCGGGATGTGTGCAACTTTTTTAGCTTGGCAGGTGGCGGAATGTCCTTGCCCTCGCTCCGTGGCACACTGGCAGCCCTGATGGTTGGTGCACTCCAATAGCCCTCAGTTGCTGGCACCACTGTGCCTGGGGATGTGGTGGCTGAGGTACTGGGTTGGGACCTGGAAAGCCTGGCCCTAGGAGATGGACGGGGTGGGAGGTGTAGGGAAGAGGTCAATATTAGCCAGGAAACGTTTTTTAGACACACTGGGATGGGTAGATGGAGGGGGTTTGGGAGTGGAGGAAAAGAGGTAATGGTTGTAGGAGGTGTACGTCTACTAAATTTGGGTGAAGAAGCATGGGCTAGAGGCTGTTGTGAGGTGGATGGCTGTTGGGTGGGTGTGTGCCTGCGTTTGTGTACTTTGGGAGGAGGGCTCACTGACACACTGGGAGAGGACACAGGGGATGTGTGAATGGTAGTGGGGGTGGTGAGTGCACGTGAGCGGTGTGTGGTGATGGGCGTGCTGGTGATGGAGGTAGTGGCTGAAGATGTAGTGCATGCAGGTGTGAGTGGAGACGAGACTGGGAGGGAGGAGGGAGACGTGGAGGAGGGGGACACAGTTGAGGCAGTGGATGTTGGTATGTGTGCGTGGGTATGATGCTTGTGTGAGTGCCTGTGGGATGTGTGGTGCTAATGTTTGCCTGAGCCACTTTTGTGTGTTAATGTGTGTGCATGCTGGTCTGATGGTGTGCTTGGGATAGGTTTAGGTACAGGGGATTGGGTCTGGGTGGAGGAGGTTGGAGGGAGGATGCTGGACACAGGGACAATGGCTGCCATCAGTGCTGAGGCCAGAGCCTGAAATGCTCTCTTTTGGGCTGCCTGGCCAGAAGGAATGCCCTCCAGGTATGCATTTATTTATTGCAAATGCCTCTCAACACCCTGGATGGCATTCAAAATGGTAGACTGCCCAACAGTAAGGGATCTCAGAAGGTCAATAGCCTCCTCACTGAGGGCAGCAAGGCTGACTGGGGCAGGGCCTGAGGTGCCTGGGGCGAAGGAGATGCCCACCCTCCTGGGTGAGTGGGCACGGGACACAGGCTGAGGGGCTGCTGGGAGGGCGGTGCTGGTAGGGGTGGTCATGGCTGTACCTGTTGATGCGGTGGGCACAGAGGGGCCCGCCACCACAAGGGAGCTCCATTCAGAGGAGGAGTCGCTGGTCTCTGCTCCTGTCCCCGCCGTGGAGCTCCCCTCGCCCTCCGTCCCACTGGTTGCTTCATACTCCGTTGCTTCACCCTCCAGGGCCAAGTGGGATGCAGCTCCCTCCTGCTCTGGTACCAATGCTCCTCTGCCTGATGCTGCTATTGCACACAAGAATAGGGAGACCACAAAAAGGGGGGGGGGGGAGACTGAAGAAAGACATGTTCAGTGCATGCAAAACCACTACTGTAGGCGGACACAACACACAGGGAGCAGCCCTCTGCTCTACGCCATGCACTAACAGTTCCTAGAAATTTCAGCTGACCATGGGGTACGAGGCCTAAGCCCAATTGCTGCACACCTGGAAGTCACAGGAGCTTGACTAGGTGTAGGTTGCTCTAACCACTAGTGGGGTTGGGGTGCCACATAGCCTGCCTCACAAGGGACCTTTCCTACCAAGATCGCCCTGGCCTGGGGGAACCCACTGGCCATCTCCCCCGCCCAGACACCTTGTAATGCGCGCAAAGTTAGCTGAATGAGAGTGTACTCTCCCCCTTGTGGCTGCTTTGTTGCCCTCAAGCGCCCATCCAACTCCAGATACACCACCGCCAGGATCCGGAACATCAGGGGGTCATGGTGCGACAGGCACCCCTCCCACGTTGGGAGGCCATCCCCAGCTGGGCCTCCGCCGTCTTCTTGCTCCAGCGGCGCAAGTCCTCCCATCTTTTCCGGTAATGGGTGCTCCGTCTGTGGTGGACCCCCTGGGTCCGGACGTCCTTGGCGATGGCACCCCAAATACCCTTCTTCTGGTGGGCGCTGACCTAGAGGTATGGTACAGAGGGAAAGGACAGTACTTACCCGTCCGGACCGTCATACTCAATGCCCCCCGTCCCCACCCCCCACCCTTGCCCTGACGCACATACACTCCCCATCCACACATGCAGGCCTCAGCCCCCCCATGTATCTTCCATCCACACCACTCACACAGGCACTGCCCATGCAGCATGCTCACAATGTACGCACCTGTTTGTCTGGAGGACCGTACAGTTGCGTGTATTGGGGGAGGACCCCATTCACTAGTCTCTCCAACTCCTCCGAAGTGAAGGCAGGGGCCCTTTCCCCAGACACATGAGTCATCATTGCTTCCAGACACAGGTCACAGCAGCCCTTGCAGTGTAGGTCCGCTCCTGATGAAGGTCAGGTATCAAGTGAGTGAACAGATAGAAAATGTCAGTCACGTCCGCGGTGGTGCGTACCGTCACCGCCGGCATACATCGTCATTGGCTCCTGGGACCCATAGGGCCGAATGTTAACCAATGCTGAATAGCGCCACGGTCTTAGACCGTCCACCGCGACAGTGTAGATCGCCAGCGCAGTTACCTCATATCCCCTTGTCCCATCTTACAGGTCAGGCAGCCGTCATTTCAGGGGGCACATGGCATTAATAATAACTGCGTCACACCTATGTAGGCCTGGAATACTCACAGTTACAGGCACATTGCGTATTAAAAATGTGTGCAAATGACATTTTGGGATACCTCAGTGTTGGATGACTCTCTGCTCGCTGTTCTCCTCCATAGGGCACGTCTGCTGGAAAAGGTGATGAGATGGCAGCATCCTCCGGTGTACAGACCCCTGGTGGACCTGTCCACAATGGAAGAGAGACAAATAATTATCACATACAGACTTGATCGTGCAACAATCCAGGAACTGTGTGCCCAGTTGGAGCCTCACCTGATGTCAGCTATCCGCCATCCCACAGGGATACCCCCTCTAGTGCAGGTCCTGTAAATACTCCATTTCCTGGCAAGTGGTTAATTTCAAACAACAGTGGCCATTGCATCGGGGATGTCCCAGCCAATGTTCTCTAACGTGTTGTCCAGAGTGTTATCTGCCCTGCTGAAACACATGCGCAGCTACATCGTGTTCCCTCAGGTGGAGGATTTGCCAACAGTGAAAGGTGACTTCTATGCTCTGGGACATATCCCCAAGATCATTGGTGCCATTGATGGGACACATGTGGCATTGGTACCCCCGCAGGAGTGAACAGGTAAACAGAAACCGGAAGAGCTACCATTCTATGAATGTGCAGATGGTGTGTTTGGCAGACCAGTACATCTCCCATGTGAATGCCAAGTTTCCTGGCTCAGTGCATGACGCCTCCATTTTGAGGAATAGCAGCTTCCCTTATGTGATGGGGCAACTCCAGAGGCACCGGGTGTGGCTAATAGGTGAGGCCAAGGACCCAATACAGTGTGAATAGGTGTCTGGGTATGGGTTGTCCCTAAGGGTTAGTGTGTGTCTAACAGTTGTCCCTCGATATTTGCAGGTGACTCTGGTTACCCCAACCTGTCATGGCTACTGACCCCAGTGAGGAATCCCAGGACAAGGGCAGAGGAACGCTACAATGAGGCACATGGGCGAACTAGGAGGGTGATCGAACGAACCTTCGGCCTCCTGAAGGCCAGATTCCGGTGCCTCCATATGACAGGTGGTTCCCTCTACTACTCACCGATGAAGGTGTGCCAGATAATCGTGGCCTGCGGTATGCTGCACAACCTGGCTTTGCAACGCCAGGTGCCTTTTCTGCAGGAGGATGGTCCAGCTGGTGGTCTAGTAGCAGCTGTGGAGCCTGTGGATAGTGAAGAAGAGGAGGCAGAAGAAGAGGATATCGACAACCGAAACAACATAATCATGCAATACTTCCAGTGAGACACAGGTAAGAACATGTCACTGCTTCCCACATCTAATACAATTTCTGGAGCTAGCATAAGTCTGTCATTTTCACTCAGTGTATGGACCCTGACTTGTCACTTTGCCTTTCCATTTCACAGATGTGGGTCCCATTTTGTGCCCTCTGCTATATTTCCTCCCGGCCTACAGCAGTGTTACATCGGTATGTGCACAAGTAAATTGACATTGCTATATTCCATGGTTATTGCAATTACACATTTGTGAAAGCACAGACTGACTCCAGATTGTTTTGTGATTGAAGTGTGTTAATTTCTGTGCAAATAAGTGCAGGGGGTTGTAAAATGGGCTGTGGGGATGGTGGAGGAATGTCCATGGCAGAGTCCAGTCTATTTGTTTCACAGGTACATTGTACAAAGGGGCATAGGAAGTGGAGCAATGGCAGTTGAAGGATGGACAGGGTGACATAGTGGGACAGAAGGGTGACATTCGGGGGGGGTCTCATTTCCTGGCGGGGGTCTTGGCAATGTTCTCTGTCTTGTTCCTGGATCTCTGGGACCGTTTGCGGGGTGGTTCTCCATCTGCAGGGGTGGGGTGCTGGTGTCGTGTTCCTGTGGCGGTGCCTCCTGTCCACTAGCGCCGGCAGAGGTGGAGGGCTGTTCATCGTCCAGGCCCCTTGTTGTGCCACTGTGTCCCTCTTGGTGTTGACAATGTCTTGCAGCACCCCTGCAATGGTGACCAGGGTGTTGTTAATGGACTTCAATTTCTCCCTGATCCCAAGGTAGTGTTCCTCCTGCAGCCGCTGGGACTCCTGAAACTTGGCCAGTACCATTGCCATCGTCTCCTGGGAATGATGGTACGCTCCCATGATGTTGGAGAGTGCCTCGTGGAGAGTGGGTTCTCTGGGCCTGTCCTCCCCCTGTCGCACAGCAGTCCTCCCAGCTTCCCTGTTTTGCTGTGCCTCTGACCCCTGAACCATGTGTCCACTGCCACTGCCCTCAGGTCCCTGATTTTCTTGGGTTTCTGGGGTTGCCTGGGTTCCCTGTAGTGGTGGACACACTGCTGATTGACGTGTCCTGGGAGCAGAGGGATGGGCCCGCTGGGTGGGTGCTGTGCTGGTGTTACCTGCAGGGGGAGCTTCAGTGGTGGTTTGTGACTGTGTCAAGGGAACCGACTGTCCCGAGGTTCCTGATGGGCCGGGCTGGTTATCTTGATCCAGTTGTGCAGAGCTGCTGTCATCACTGTGGATCTCTTCTGTGGGGGGCTGGCTATGTCTGGCACCTCCTGTCCGGTGACGTTGGGTAGGGGTCCTGTCGGCGTGTAAAGGCATGATTATTGCATCTGTGTGTGCCATCGTCTGCAATGGGTGAGTGACCCTGTACTCCAGTGCTTGCATTCTTGACTTGCTCCTTGTGTGATAGTTGGTTTGGGGCCTGTGTGGGTATCTGTAGTGGGCATGCTTTGGTAATAGGTGTCCATGCTTTGGTGTTGCATGCAGGGCTTGGTATTGGGATGTGTGGGTTGTGATAGTGGGGCATATGTGAGGTGTTGGAGTGATAGGGGTGAGGGTGAGGGTGGGGGTATGTGATGGCATGCATGTGGGGTGGGGGATAAAGTAGTAAAGGTTTGCCTTACCAAAGTCCAGTCCTCCTGCTACTCCTGCGAGGCCCTCAGGATGCAGTATTGCCAAGACTTGCTCCTCCCATGTTCTTAGTTGTGGGGGAGGAGGTGGTGGTCCACCGCCAGTCCTCTGTACTGCAATCTGGTGTCTTGAGACCATGGAACGCACCTTCCCCCGTAGGTCGCTCCACCTCTTCTTGATGTCATCCCGTGTTCTTGGATGCTGTCCCACTGCGTTGACCCTGTCGCCAATTTTGCGCCAAAGCTCCATCTTCCTTGCAATGGAGGTGTGCTGCACCTGTGATCCGAATAGCTGTGGCTCTACCCGGACTATTTCCTCCACCTTGACCCTGAGCTCCTCCTCAGAGAACCTGGGGTGTCGTTGAGGTGCCATGATGTGGTGTGGGTGATGTGTGAGGTGGTGTGTGTTGTGATGTGTGAGGGGATGTGTTGTTGTGTGTTGTTTGAGGTGCGTGGATGTTGTGTAAGTGATGGTGTTGTGTGTCTGTGGATTCTGGTGTTGTTTTAGGTAGTGTATCTCTCTGGCCTGCTTTCAAATTTCTGGTAGTAAGGGTTTGTGGGTAATATGGGTGTGTGTTTTATTGTGTTGTGTGTTTGTGGGAGTGGTATGTGTATGTGTATCAGGTGTGTGTATTTCGAATTGTCCAATGTGGTTGTGTTTTGTAAGTGTGTGTGTATTTTTAGCGCGGCTGTGTGTACCGCCAATGGATTACCGAGGTTGAAAGACCACTGCGTTGATTCATGGGTCGTGATAGTGTGGGTGTATTCCTGTTGTCATGACAGTGTCGGTTTTGTTCTCACCAGTTTATCACTGACCTTCGGTGTGGCGGACTCGTGTGGGTGTCTATATTATGGCGGATTCCGAGCTGTTGGTCGTAATAGGTGTAGCGGAATTCCGCTGCCGCAGCGGTATGTTGGCGGTCTTCTGTACGGCGGAAAGCGTCATTTACTGCCAGGGTTGTAATGAGGGCCAAAATCTTTACTCTTGTGTAGAGCATCCTATTGTTCAAAGACACCTCTCCCTCCAGAGAAATGTTGCGATCCATCAACGCAACACTTTTTTGGGGGTTTGCTCCTGTGACATAGTAATATCTTGAGTTGTAGGTCACAGTATCAGCCTGCACATATGCTAACCTCCAAATATAAACTGGCACTATATTGTCAAGGTAAAAGTACATATACAAGTAAAGATTTTATGTTATGTGTATTTGTAAAGCATGCTATCTCCCGGGAGGATAAACTTAAAAAAAATATATATTTATTGGTATTTTCAATATTACAGATACCATGCACAAAGTGTGGTGACCCTACAATTATTTTATCCATACACTAGTAATGCACTGCCTGTTTTCACATACCATCGTCATTATATCTGGTTTACCACATTCAGTGTTCCACCAGCAGGCAACCAAAGAACAAACTGGTAAAACTGAAACCAAACTCAACAAGGATTACAGCAAGGCATTATATGTTACTAAATATAACATTGTGCATCCCTCCAATTGCACCTTCACTTGCTTATGGTTGAGGTAAAGTACAACATCAATAATGTTAATAACCCAGGCCCCATCCTGGATGGCATGTCTGTGTCCTTATTGCATTTCATGGTGCAAGTACCCCTCTTGACTTAATTGTCTTCTCAAGAGTTCCCCTCTTACCCATGGCTTTCCAGGCGGTTAAAAGCTGTCCACCTCTGTGCTTCCCCAGGTTCCCAAAATTCTGTATAATTTGCGGGGGCAACCACGGGCCTTCTTACCAGCTCTTCTGCCCCCATGCACCAATCCATATTGGATTCCCATTCCCGGAGATTGGTGGTTGGGTTGCTTCCCCAGTGCCTGACTATGTTATGTCTTCCACCATGAGTGCCACATTGCAGAATAATTATGTATACCTCTTAAGAAACTGATCATCTCTTCTACCCAATGGCACCAACAGTGGGGTAAGCTGTATCATCACATGTATCACTTCAGACAATCTGTTCCCCACCATTTCCTAGTACGCCCAAATATTGGGAAACCCCCAGATGGTGTCTAACAGTGTTCCCAGCTGGTGGCAGCCCCTTAGCCACCAGCCTGTATCACTGCAACCCATTTGGTGTAGCCTTGTCCTCCTATAAGAGGCATTATGAAATATTCTGAGCTGGACCAGAGAAAAGCCCATCTGAATCACCACTGCCCACGGTATCCCCAGGTCTCACCTTCTATCCTTCCCTGATCCTGCTCCCACTTGGCCCTGAGTGTTTGTAGTTGGGGGAAGGGTGTGTACAAGCAAGAGTGTGTGCATCTGGGAATTTTATGTTTGCTGAGAGAGGTTGCAAAGACCCTATATTTGAGGGGAGACTCCTCCACTGTGTCTTCGGTGCGGACCAACATTTCTGCAGTATATGCTGTATCTGTAGGTATCTGAGGTATTGGCTCCCCACTAGGTCATTTTCAGGCTGCAGCTTGGACAAGGGTACCATTGTTCCATCCCTCCAGACATCCCCCACCACGGATATCCCCGGTATATCTCACTTATTGTTTCCCTTGTTCGTCCTGAGCTCTTTCAGTGCTTCTGCCTCCCATAAAGGTGTCACCATAGTGATTTTACTTTTCTGACACTTTACCCTCACTGCCTTTTTCCAAATTTCAACCTCCGTAGCCATCGGCAGTGGCAGCCCACTCATCCTCCCCCCAATGTATTGCCATCAGAGGTAGCCTCTTGGATGCAGTGCCTGTCTGTTGGCCACCAGACATAGTTCCAGTTGGGCTGCAAAGACCCAGCCATTGATGACCACTAACTGGGCTTCCCAGTATTAAAACCCTAAAATGGGCAGGGCAGTAACCCCAGCCCAGAGCTTCTGTGTCATTGTTGCCAGGCTTATCTGGGGAGCTCCTCCATTCCAGAGGAATAGTCTGTTGACATTGTCCAACTGACTGGACAAAACTACTAGGGACCGCAAAGTGGGTGTTCTGCAGGGCATAGGATATTTGGGCAGGTATATCATCTTGTAATGTGCTGCTCTACCCATCAACGTTAGGGGCAAATTCCTCTAGTGCCCCACATCATGTTTGCAAGTATCATGCTGAGATTTTTACTAAAGAAGACCTCCCAGTTCCTTGTAATGTAAATCCCCAGACAAGTACATCATGTGGGTTCCAACCTAATAGAACTGGACTCCAGCTCATTAGGCCACCTATCTGTCAGGGAGTAGGTCACAGATTTGTTTCATTTTATGTGGATGCCTGCATAGGTCCCGAATATGTTTAAAACTCCAGAATATGCGGGATGGAACTGTCTGGGTCTGCGAGGTATAGGAGAATGTCATGCGCATATAGGGAGACTACATTCTCCAATTCGAGATCCTTACGCCTTCCTGCACAAAAACAATTCATGGAGGCGTTTTCCTCTTTCTATGTGTCCTGCAGAATGCAGCACACATACAAAGACTAAAGAACGAGGAGAAATAAAGATATTTTTCCTTGTTACACCTCCTCTGGGGAGGCGTACAGTTTTGACACATTCCCAGGTTTGCATGTTCCTGTAAATCTGGGGTTGCATTAATACCCGTGGGTGTAGTGTGGGAGAACCCACCACAATGTCCATGAAAAGCACCCCACATGCAGTTCAAGGCAATAGATCGACTTTCACTGCGTTGCCTTAATCATATCTACGAGGCCATAGATGAATAGTGAAGATCATTCTCTGAGGTCACTATTTAAAAAAGAAATCTTAGCTGGCAGTAGGGCAAAATATACAATTGGCCAGAATTTCACACATGCCACAGATCTATTATATTTAGATCCTGCCTCTATTCATACACTTTCCCTGCTACAGTTAAAATCCCTTATTAGGCAAGCATCCTGGTCTGCAGGCCTTTGTGTGGCTAAGAAGGCCTGTGCTCACAGGCGGGGTTTCCGATCTGTGTCCAACACTTTAATATTGAAGAAAATGCAGCCCTTTCTTAGCTGGACCCTGCCCCACGGGGTCAGACTATTCTGGCTTCTATTGCGACAGGGGCTGCTCCCTCTTAATACTTTACAGGCCAAATGGTATGGGTCCTCAGCAATTTGTAACTTCTGTAAAAATGGTGACCAAGATCTGAATCATGTTGTTTTCATCTGTCCAGCCTCGCTGTTATTTCGACGTAGATGGTTACGCCTCATCTGCTTACAATTTTCTCTACGCACTGCATCTGAAGTTCTGCAAGCATTCTTTGCTCCCCCAGACAAAATGTTCTGCCATAAAAATGTTAACTTTTTAAAATGTTTATTAAGTTTTTATTCATTTTAATTTCAAATCTATTTGTAAAAATGTGGATTGTAATTTGCACATGAAGGTTTTTGGGTGCTTACTCCATGGTCTTTTTAAATGATTGTTTTATGTGGACCTCCATGGGAGTTCCGTATCATAAATAAAATAAAACTGAACTGAAACTGTATGAGGTCATGAAAAGCTATGCAAAGTGGTTTTGCATGGCCTCTTAGATATGGGTCTGCACTCCACCAGAGCGTAAACAAATATGACTCACCAGTGGTGCAAGGGGCTTGTATATATGCTCTTCAATATTTTGGAACTACCCCACATCAGGAATCAATCAATTTGAAAAATCCCAAATCTTCACATACTTTTGACTTGGAAGCCACTATAGAAATAGGCATTTGGAAAGACAAATGCATTGATCACTTTTCCACTATATGTTTACATAAATGATAGCATCATGCAGGGGGAAGCCTCTAGGCAATGAAGGATTCTTGTCAATCCAAATTCAAATTTCTTGATACCCTTCACACTAATAAAAATATGCTAGTTCTGAGCATGCGAAAAACAGGGCAAGCATAAGGCATAGATAGGATTTTAGTTGAACTGAGAATCTGGATCCCCTATCTAATTACCCTGGCCAACACAGTTCTCTAAGGTGCTGTAGTTCCATGGACTTCACTCAGTGCAGAAAGTGTTCTAATTTATAAGAAGAAATGCAAGAATAACCCTGTGAATTGCAGACTGTTTTGTTTTATAATTAAGACTCAAAAAGACTTTGGTTGTATGGTATTATGCCATATAGAGAAATTAGTGGCACCAACATACTTTATAGTGTTTTGGCAGGTTTTTGGAAGGAAATAGCCACCATAGGCCATGCATTTAGGTTCCCCCTGCTGATTGACAATCAAGTGGAACTTAAAGAAACAATCTTTGTATGTAGCCTTTGTGGACCTAAAGTCATATTTAAATTGTATCTAATGAGAACGACTAGAGGAGTCTTGGGAAAGCGTAGCATGCCATCTAACCTACTTAAAATACTAGTAAGTCTGCATAAGGAGAATTGTGCTGGAGTATGCTGGGGTTAGGGAACTGACTAATTGCAATTCAAATGTACTGTAACATTTACATAGGTATGACCTGTAGTGGGCAGCAGTAAACACACCAGGAGCCAGAGTGGGGCACAGAGACATGAAAATAGAGATGCCAAAGGGTACAGTAAGTGGCCATATAAATAGGGAAATCAGGCTGCCATGTTCAATGTCAAACACACAACTGCAATGGAAGGTGAAGTTACAGTGTGTTACCTGTGTGTCCCTGGAAGTACTGTTGAATTAGTGTAGTTCTGTTGTCCCCATCTTCTTCCTCTGTCTCTTCTTTGGCACTGTCCACAGGCTCCACCGCTGCCACACAACCATCCCCAGGCTCATCCTCCTGCAGAAAAGGCACCTGGCGTCTCAAGGCCAGGTTGTGAAACATGCAACATGCAACAATGATCTGGCACACCTTCTTGGGCGAGTAGTACAGGGATCAAACCTGTCAGATGTAGGCACCGGAATCTGACCTTCAGGAGGACAAAGGTTCTCTCAATGATCCTCCTTGTTCGCCCAAGTGCCTCATTCTAACATTCCTCTGCCCTTGTCCTGGCATTCCTCACTGGGGTCAGTGGCCATGAGAGGTTGGGGTAACCAGAGTCACCTGCAAATATTCGAGGGATACCTGTTAGCCACACACTCACACTTAGGACCAAACCCACACCCATATACCTACATCAACTGAGTGGGGACCATGGGCTCACCTATTAGCCACACCCGGTGCCTCTGGAGTTGAGACATCACATTTGGGATGCTGCTATTCCTCAAGATAAAGGCATCATGCACAGAGCAAGGATACTTGGCATTGACATGGGAGATGTACTGGTCCGCCAAACACACCATCTGCACATTCAGAGAGTGAAAGCTTTTCCTATTTCTGAACACTTGTTCATTTTTCCGGGGGGGGGGGGGACAAATGCAATATGTGTACCATCAATGGCACCAATGATGTTGGGTATATGTCCCAGTGCAAAGAAGTCAGCCTTCACTGTGGCCAAATCCTCCACCTGGGGGAATACGATGTAGCTGCGCATGTGTTTCAGCAGGGCAGACAACACTCTGGTCAGCACGTTTGAGAACATAGGCTGTGACATCCCTGATGCCATGGCCACTGTCGCTTGGAAGGAACCAGTTGCCAGGAAATGGAGCACTGACAGGACCTGCACTACAGAGAGGATACCTGTGGGGTGGCGGATAGCTGAAATCAGGTCTGGCTCCAATTGGGCACACAGTTCTTGGATTGTGGCCCTATCAAGTCTGTAGGTCAGGATAATGTGCCTGTCCTCCATTGTCATCAGGTCCACCAGGGGTCTATACACGGGGGGATGTCTCCATCTCCTATCCATCCTCAGCAGTTGAACTCTACGGTGAAAAACGGTGAGCAGAAGGTCATATTCACACATATGTCAAAATTAATATGCAACTTTTCCTTTACAGAAACAGTATGTGAACTCGTAAGTCAGTTGATGTACCAATGTCTGCTGTGACGCAGTTAGGTACCATGCCCTGTGCCCCTTGAAATGGCGGCTGCCTGAGCTGTGAGGAGAGACAAGTGGAAATGAGGTAATTCCGCTGGCGTTGTGCGCCATTGCGGTCGGTGGTTGACACCGCCGCACAACATTGCATTGGTTATCATTTGGCCCTATAGGTTCCAGGAGCCAATGGCGATGTATGCTGGCGGTGACAGTACGCACCACCGCAGATGTGACTGCCATTTTCTATCTGTGCATTCACTTGCTACCTGACCTTCAACAGGAGAGGGCCTACACTGCAAGTGCTGCTGTGCCCTGTGTCTGGAAGCGACAATGGCTCGAGTGTCTGAGGAAAGGGCCCCTGCCTTCACTTCTGAGGAGTTGGAGAGACTGGTGGATGGGGTCCTACCCCAGTACACTTTACTCTATGGTCCTCCAGACAAACAGGTGAGTACACTGTGAGCATGATGTGTGGGCCGTGAATGTATGGATTGCTGTGTGTGTAAGCCCGGTGTAGTGGGGGGCCTGAGGGGTCCTGGGCAGAGTACTGCATATAAGATGGGTAATGTATGTGCGTAAGTGGATGGGGGGGATATGGTGGGCTATGAGTATAACAGTCCGGACGGTATGACTAATAACTTTTCTGCAGTTTTTTCCTGCAGGTCAGTGCCCATCAGAAAAAGGGTATTTGGCGTGCCATTGCCAAGGAGGTGCGGACCACGGGGGTCTTTGACAGGCGGAGCACCCACTGCTGCAAATGGTGGGAGGACCTGCGCCGCTGGGCAAGGAAGGCAGCAGAGGCCCAGCTGGGGCTGGCCTCCCAACGAGGAAGGGGTGCCTATCGTACCCTGACCCCACTTATGTTCCACATCCTGGCGGTGGCCTATCCGGAGTAGGATGGGTGCTTGAAGGCATCACAGCAGCCACAAGGGGGTGAGTACAGATTCAGAATCATGACTTTGCGCGAGTTAAGGTATTACCTGGGTGGGGGATGTGGGCTGTGGGTGCCCCTAGGCCAGGGTGAACATGGCAGGGTATGTTCAATGATGGGCAAGCTCAGATGCACTCCAACCCCAATATTGTTAGTGGGCATCTACTACTGGGCAGGGTCCTGTGGGTTTCAGGTGTGTAGCTAATGGAGTTAGGCATTGTACCCCATGGGCTGGTGACTAGCAGTGTAACTGGTAGTGCATCGCCTAGTGCATAGGGCTGTTCCCTGTGAGTTGTGTACGCCAACGGTAGTGTTGTTGCTGGCACTGACCAAGTGTATCCTCTGTCTCTCCCCCCCTTTTTGTTTTGTCACCCTATCCTTGTGTGCATTAGCATCATCTGGTGGAGGAGCAGAGGCACCGGAGATGGAGGGAGCTGCATCCCACATGGGCCTGGAGGCTGAATCCACCAACGGTGAGGGCACCAGTGGGACGGAGGGCGAGGGGAGCACCACGATGGAGACAGGAGGGGAGTCTTCTGACACCGACACCTCCTCCGTTCGAAGCTCCCTGGTGGTGACGGACACCTCTGTGCCCAGCACAGCTACAAGTACAGCCGCTATCCCCATACCAGCACCACCCTCCCAGCGGCCCCTGAGCGTGTTTCCCCTGCCCGCTCACCCAGGAGGGTGGGCAACTCCTTCACCCTAGGCACCTCAGGCCCTGCCCCAGCCATCCCTGCTGCCCTCAGTGAGGAGGCTATTGACCTCCTGAGATCCCTCTCTGTTGGGCAGTCAACCATACTGAATGCCATCCAGGGTATAGCAGGACATTTGCAACAAACAAATTCATTCCTGAAGGGCATCCACTCTGGCGTGGCGGCCCAACAGAGAGCATTCCAGGCTCTGGCCAATGCACTGATGGCAGCCATTGTCCCTGTCACCAGGCTCCCCCCTCCAACTTCCTCTACCCAGTCCTAATCCCCTCAACTCCAGCCTATCCCAAGCACACCTTCAGATCAGCAATCACCCAAATCAACAAACAGAAGTGGCTCAAACAAACACAAGCACCACACTTCATCTCACAGGTTCTCACACAAGCACCATCCACATGCAGACACACCAACATCCACTGCCTCCACTGTGTCCCCCTCCTCCTCGTCGTCCACCTCCCAGTAGTGTCTCCACTCACACCTGCATGCACTACATCCTCATCCGCTACCTCCATCACAAGCACACCTATCACTACAAGCCCCTCACTGGCAGACACCACCCCCACATCCATGCACACGTCCCCTGTGTCCTCTCCCACTTTGTCTGTGACTTCTCCTCCCAAAGTACACAAACGCAAGCACACAGACACCCAACAGCCATCCACATCACAACAGCATCCAGCCCATGCACCTGCACCCAAACACAGCAGACTGACACCTCCTACAACCACTCCCTCTTTCTCCACTCCCAAACCTTCACCCTCTTCCCGCCCCAGTGTCTCTAAGAAGCTTTTCCTTGCTAACATTGACCTATTCCCTACACCTCCCCCCGTCCTTCACCTCGGGCCAGGGTGGCCAGAACCCAGCCCAGCACCTCAGCCACCCAGTCCACAGCCACTGTGGTTTCTGCAACTACTGCAGGTGTGAGAGGCTCCAAGGAGGCACCCATCAGCCCAGCCAGTGTGCCAGCACCACCTGCCAAGGCCAAGAAGGGTCCGCCACCTAGCAAGGGCAAGAAGGGGACACCAGCCAGCAAGGGGAAGGAGGCACAACCACCCAGCAAGGGCAAGAAAAAGACACCAGCTGGCAGAAGCAAGAGGAGGCACCACCATCTGCCAAGGGCAGTAAGGGGCACAAAACACAAGCTATGGCACTTCAGCAGTCCGAGGCTGCAGGTGAAGGCCTGGAGGCTACCACCACCACTGCCAGCACCGCCACCTGCACCGCGGCCAGCACCGCCACATGCGCCGCTGCCAGCAGCACCACTTCCAGCAGCAGCAGCCCCAGTGGGCAGCCGTCCGAGGCTGAAGGTGAAGGCCTGGAGGCTACTACCACCACTGCCAGCACCGCCACCTGCAGGGCAACTGGCATCCACTGAGCAGCCGTCACCGCCAGCGAGCAGTGTGTAGTGGTGACTACATGGGCTGCAGTGCATCCTGGCCCCTGCAACACCTGTCGGTGTGACACACAGGTGAGCGACTGTGACCTTGCCCCATCCAGGATGAAGCACACTGGGCACAAGTCCCCCTCCAGAACCAGTGGAAGAAGGTATCCACTCACCGCATTCCTTGCCAGGATGAAGCACACTGGGCAAAAGGCCCCCTCCAGAACCAGTGGAAGAAGGTATCCACTCACCCCGCCTTGCCAGGATGAAGCACACTGGGCAAAAGGCCCCCTCCAGAACTAGTGGAAGAAGGTATCCACTCACCCCGCCTTGCCAGGATGAAGCACATTGGGCACAAGGCTCCCTCCAGAACCAGAGGAAGAAGGCATCCACTCACCCCCTCCTTGCCAGGATGAAGCACACTGGGCACAAGGCCCCTCCAGAACCAGTGGAAGAAGGCATCCACTCACCCCCTCCTTGCCAGGATGAAGCACACTGGGCACTAGGCCCCCTCGAGAACCAGTGGAAGAAAACAACCACTAGAGAGACTGGGCTTTGCACTCCCCAGGACCAAGCACTGGGCAAACCACCCACTTGAGAGACTGTGGATTTGCACTCCCCATGACTACGCGATGGGCAAACCACCCACTTGAGAGACTGTGACCTTGCACTCCCCAGGACCAAGCAGTGGGCAAACCACCCACTTGAGAGACTGTGGCCTTGCACTCCCCAGGACCAAGCAGTGGGCAAACCACCCACTTGAGAGACTGTGGCCTTGCACTCCCCAGGACCAAGCAGTGGGCATGGAGCCCCCTCCAGGCCAGTGGTGTTGTACCATCTTCCGGCTGAGGTGCCCCCCCATTCCCCGTCCCGCTGAGGTGCTTGTGTGTTTTTGACCTGATTCCCCTGCAATGTTCTCTCTGTATTGAGGCAGGAGGCAAGCGTGGCCTTGGCCTATGTGGTTTGGCCCAGTGGGCCACAGACATTTTGGAGTGGGCATTGTCCCTCCTTTTGTATATACTGTATATATTGTACATACTGTTAATTGCTTTAAGAACATATTTCTCAAACTGTATAATATTACACTAATTTTAGTCCATTCCTTTTGTCCTTGCGTTATTTCTGAGGGTTACGGGGTGTATATACAATGTTGTTACATCTGTTTGTGTGTATGGTGTTGGGGATGGGGGTGGGGGTGTTGCATGTTGCGTGTGTGTGTCAGTCTCTTTTTTCTCCCCCCTCCCTTGTGTGCTGGGTGCAGTACTCAACGTGGTCGTGTTCGCCGGCGTTCATATTCCTGGTGTATGAGAAGGTACACCAGCATGGGGAACACCTGCAGTTCGGGCTCTATGGCGTCGTGGTTCTTCCTTGAGTGTCGAGAGGTGAGTCGTTTCCCTTCAGAGTACTGTTTCCGCTGTGCTTTTGATGGCATTGGTACCGCCCCGGAAAAGCTGGCGGATAGGCATGTTGTAATGCAGTGGGCGGTACATTGTCTTCCTCCTGGCTGTTGGCGGTTACCGCTGCAGTGTTTGTTGCTACCTCCATGGCGGTAGGATGTGTTAAAGTGGCTGTGTGTGTTGACGGTTTCTGCCGTGGTCATGATTCCAATTTTTTTACCGCCGACCTGTTGGTGGTGTTACTGCCGCTTTATTACCGACCTCCAGGGTTGTAATGAGGGCCTAAGTGTCTACATGATGCTCCTTCATTAAGCGAGTTCAAAGTCTCAACTTTGTTATTCAGAAATTACATCTTACTTTGTTCACATGGCCTGACAGAAAAAAAGCTTTCCAATAGTTTGCAGAAGTAATATGAAAGGGCTTGTCATTAAAAAAAAAAATTACAAACAAAGTCAATGAGATTCAGTGGACACGGGCAGTGCAAGGGCCCCCCTGTGGCTCGTAGTACACCTTAACCACAAGCCTTTCCATGAGGGTCAGACAGCCACGGAAAGGCTGACGGTAAGGGGAGTTGTAATCAGCCAGGTGGCGCTGAGTTCAGCGCCGCCATGGCCGAGTCCAATTCAGACTGCCGTCATACCATCGGGAACCATGTTCCCGGCGGGGATATTTATAGATTAGTAACACAAAAGGATGATGGACGGAGTGCTGACAATGCGAACACTCACCCCCAGTCAAAGATCTGGGTTTAATCCAACGTTCTTTTGCTCACCATGCCACCCCAGTTCGGACCCAGCCATATGCAAATCAGTCTTGACCCTGTTCCTCATGGGAACAGTCCAGCCCGAACTGCCAGACCAGGTCCTCCCTGGACTGGAAGCAAGCATCCTGGGACCGGTTTCATGGTATCACCCTTCTTCAGCCAGGCTAGCTTGATTCCAGTGGCACAGCGAGCAAGGGACCCATGTCTGGGCATACCATTCCCACTTGGGGCAACATTAGTAACACAAAAGGATGATGGACGGAGTGCTGACAATGCAAACACTCACCACCAGTCAAAGATCTGGGTTTAATCCATCGTTCTTTGCTCACCATGCCACCCCAGTTCGGACCCAGCCATATGCAAATCGGTCTTGACCGATGGATTTAGGCCCAGATCACTGTACTGGGGGTGAATGTTTAACAATGTTCAGCATTCCGTCCATCACTTGTTGTTTTTGCATTTGTCGCCCTAAGTGGGAAGGGTATGCCCAGACGTGGGTCCCGTGCTTCCCATGGCACTGGATTCAAGCTAGCCTGGCTGATGAGGGGTGAAACCCCGAAACCGGTCCCAGGATGCTTGTTTCCAGTCCAGGGAAGACCTGGCCTAGAAGTTCAGGCTGGACTGTTCCCATGGGGAACAGGGTCAAGACTGATTTGCATATGGCTGGTTCCAAACTGGAATGGCATGGGCAGCAAAAAAATGATGGTTTTAGGCCCAGATCACTGTACTGGGGGTGAATGTTTGACAATGTTCAGCATTCCGTCCATCACTTGTTTTTTTTGCATAGTTATAGATTACCCTCAAGAATGTAATTTCTTTTGACTCCAGTGGTAACATCAAATGGCTTACATTTTTTTCGCAGAGATTTACATTCGATTGGGTTGAGAAATGCCTGCAGAAAACCAGAAGAAATAAATAGGGACATAGCCTAAAATTGTTGGTGTCAACATGTTATTTTTACAAGCCCTGAAGTGGGTTGACTTATGGACTTTCTTACAAGACCAAGCCTCATTTCAAACAATATTGAGGGCCTGATTAATTTGTCAGCGAGGAAATACTCTGTCACAAACGTGAAGATATCCTGTCCACTTTATTACCATCTCCATAGGATATCATGGGATCATAACAAGGTAGACGGGATATCTGTCACGTTTGTGACGGAGTATTCCCCAATGCCAAAATGTAAACCAGGCCCTTTGGGCCTCATTACGACATTAATGGTCGGACCACCAATGATGCAGGAAGATGGCACCATCATACCGGTGACGCCCTCTCCCTATTACAATATTCTTGCTGGGCTGACCGGTGGGAACATTGTAATAGAGTGTTTCTGCCGGTCAGTCTGGCGAGAACAGTGCTATGATATAGGACTCAGCTCTCTTAAAGGAGCCGAGTCCTATACGGTAGCTCGGAAGTGGCCGACCAGGGCAGACAGTGCACATTCCGCACTGTCTGTAAAGCAGACAGTGCGCATTCCGATGGTGCTTGTAGGAGGCTGGCCTGGTTTGTAGTGGGTACGTAAAGTACTTACTCCTTATACCAGGTCCAGTTATCCCTTATTAGTGAAATGTGGTCAGTCTATAGATGCTAGGCTCTCTAGGGGTAGCTGTAGCTGAGCAGCCAAGGCTTATCTAGGAGACATGTAAAGCTCATGAAATACCACTGTAGTCACACAGTACTCACACACATAAAAGAAAATACTCAGTGCTACAAAAATAAAGGTACTTTATTTTGATGACACAAATGCCAAAAATACCATAGAGGCTATACTCCCTTAGGAGGTAAGTACTACACTAATTATGTACACTAGTATGCAGAAATAGCTGTAAAACAGTTAGAAAATAGTGCAAATAGTGAATATCACAATAGTTAGAAATGGGCCTAGGGGGAACAAAACCATATACTAAGAAAGTGGAATGCGAATGTCAGCTTCCTACCTAGGCAAGTGTAATGTGTAGAGGGGCGCTGGAAGTATTAGAAAACACCAAAGATAAGTAATAGAACCCACCCCAGAGCTAAGGAAAGCAGGAGTAAATCACAGTAACTTTCCTAGAACACTCAATAACATGAGAAAGAAGGTTATGCAAGAACCAGAAGAGACTGCAATACACCAAACATGGATTCCTGGACCTGAAGACAAGTGGAAGCAGGGCACCAAGTCCAAGAAGCACAGAAGAGTCCAATGAAAACAGGAGCCCCTGCTAACCCGGATGAAGAACTACAGATGAAGAGCAACAGTAAGTACTGCACCCAAGAAGACAGATGCGGGTTCCTGGTTGGTGCAGAAGATGTCCCACGCCAGATGAATGATTGCAATCTGGTTTGCATTGCTGGATTCCGCCAACAAGCCTTGGGACACGCAAAGCTTGCTGTTAGCAGAAAATGGTGCTGCCCGGGACCAGGAGGGACCTGGTGGACTCTACACAGGAAGGGGAGTCAGAGGGGTGCTCTCAGCAACTCAGAGAGCGTTCAGAAGACCAGGCAGTGCGCACAGGAGTCCCAGAGCACTGGTACAAAGAGGGTGCAAATGGAGGCCCATGCAGCATTACAACAAAGAGTCCTGTGCTGCTGGAGAAGCACGCAGGTAGCTGTGCATCACAGGAAGGAGTGCTGGGGGCCAGAGCTGCACAGTACACAAAGAACTTTGTGGAAGGATGCCAACAAGCCTTGGCAACTGCAGAATACGTGGTGTACGGGGATGCTGTCTTGTGTGGGGAGGCAAGCTCTTACCTCCACCAAAGTTGGAAAGTTGGACGTCAGGACCGTTGGAACAACTTCAGTCCACCACCCGTGATGCAGGATCCACGCAGCTCGTCAGGAGAGGGGTCCCACACTACTGGTTGTTATTGCAGAGAGGTGCATGCTGAAGCAGGGGAATGACTCCTTCACTCCAAGGGAGAGTCCTTCGTTCTTCTGGTGCAGGCTGAAGACACGCTGTCCCTTGAGGATGCACGACCAGGAAACAGTTACAGTTGCTGGCACGAGCTGAAGATACAATGTTGTAAAGTCATGTTTGCTTCTTTGTTGCAGTTTGTAGAGTTCCTGGAGTGTCCAGATGCAGTTTCTTCAGTAAGAAGGTGAAGAAAAGGATGCAGAGGACTCCTGCTGGAGTCTTGCAATCCGAGTCTGAAGAACCACCCAAGAGAGAGACCCTAAATAGCCCAGAAAGGGGGATTGGTCAGCCAAACAGGTAAGCACCTATCAGGGTTGGGCTCTGACGTCACCTGCTGGCACTGGCCACTCAGATGCTCCCAGAGTGCCCTGCCAACTTGGAATCCAAGATGGCAAAACCCAGGGACCTTCTGGAGGAGCTCTGAGCACCACCGCTGGGGTGGTGATGAACAGGGGAGTGGTCACTCCCATTTTGTTTTTCCAGTTTCATGCCAGAGCAGGGACTGGGGGTCCCTGAACCATTGTAGACTGGATTATGCAAGGAGGGCACCGTCTGTGCCCTTCAAAGCATTTCCAGAGCCTTTGGGAGGCTACCCTTCCCAAGCCTGTAACACCTGTTTCCAAAGGAAGAGGGTGTAACACCCCTCTACCAAAGGAAATCCTTTGTTCTGCCTTCCTGGGCTTGAGCCGCTCAAGCAATGAGAGAGGAGGGGGGCGGGCCTACGGCCCTGCCCTCCTCCTCTCTCTCGTTCTGACTTCCCACCAATGCTGCCCCTGTGGCCCCGCCCCCTCCTCTCTCTCGTTCCCTCTTCCTGCCGCTGCAGCCCCAGCGGCCCGCCCCCCTCCTCTCTCTTGTTCCATTTCCCACTCCCGCTTTCAAGCTGTCCTCTCCCCCCCTCCTTACTTAATGGCGGCTGCTGCGCGACCGTGCCGCTGGCACGCCGAAGGCTTCCCTAAGGCAAGGCCATCTGCGCCCGTCCGCGACCTGAACGCGACCAGCACCAGTCCTGGTCCTGCCCCGCCACCTCTATACATCACCAGCACTTATCGTGCTCTACCTAGGACGCAAGAACAACTACAAGCAAGCATCACCAGCTAACACCCATGGTCCTTTCAGCTGCCTCCCCTGCTGCCAAACTTACACCACCACTAAGACCTTGGACCGAGCACAACCTACCCGCAACAACACTCCGACCCTGAAATCTCTGAAGTGCATTCTCCTCATCTTCCGTTCCCTCCATAAATACGCTACCAAAATCTGGGACCTCCTTGACAGCACCACCCTCGATGTCGCGTTCCTAATTGAGACCTGGACCAACACCACCTCAGGCCCGGACACCGCCATCGCCATCCCCTAGATCACCTGGAAAGACCACCCCAGCCGCCCTGCGGCCGGAATCACCATCATCCACAAGTCCAAATTCCACCTGAACACACACTCCGAAGACTCTGAAGAATCCTCAAACCTGATGGAACACCTCCACTTCAAGCTACACACCAGCCCGACATCCACCATCAGGGGAACCATCATCTACTGCCCTCCTGGACCACGTACACCCTTCGCCGACTCCATCACGGACTGCATCTCTACACAAGCCATCACAGCCACCAACTACACCCCACTGTGAGACCTCAACTTCCACCTCCCATATCTACAAGACCCCAACACTGCATCCCTCCAAGACAACCTCCACGACATAGGACTCCGACAGATCATGACAGAGCTAACACACTCAGAAGGACACACCCTTGATCCTATCTTCACTATCGGCTACCTTCAGTCACACCACAGAACTCCCATGGACGGACCACCGATGCATTCATTTCACCTTCAACACCCCCACCATAAACAGACCCCAACACCAACCATCACATAGAAACTGGACAAGAATAACCAACCATCAGCTCACCGCCACCCCTGCCATCACAACCCCCACCATCTCACACAATGACGACCCAAACATCTCAGCACGTACCTTCCACAAATGGATCGCCGACTGCGCCAACTCCATAGCCCCCTCAAAAAGAACAACAGCATCCACGCAAATAAAGCCAGCTGGTTCACCCCGAACTCCGAGAATCAAGACGCACTTGTTACTGCCTTGAAACATCTGTAGAAACACCAAATCCACAGAAGCCCATAGCAAGTTCAGAGCTGCCCTCACCGCACATCACCAACTCATCAGAAACACCAGAAAGAAAGCTATATAAAATGGAATCTCATCACACACACACAACAACAAGGAACTCTTCAGCATCATCAAGGAGTTCGCCCAACCCAACAGTGAAACAACGGACATCCCACCCTCACAGGACCTCTGTAACAAACTCAACACCAACTTCAATCGCAAAATCAAGACCATCTATGACAGTTTCAGCAAGGACAACCTTTGCACAGAACCCCCTCTACCAAAACCCGACACCAACAAACCAACAATCACCACCTGGACCCCCCTTACCACTGAAGATACGCTGAGAACAATGAGATTCATACACTCCGGTGCCCCCACAGACCCATGCTCCCACCACAATTTCAACAGAGCCACAGACACCATCGCCCCCAAGCTCCACCTCACCATCGACTGCTCACTAGTTGCCGCCATCTTCCACGATGACTGGAAACACGCCGAGATCAATCCCCTCCTCAAGAAACCCTCGGCATACCCCACTGGCCTCAAAAACCTCAGGCCCATCTCCCTGCTCCCATTTCCTGTGATAGTAATTGAAAAGGCAGTCAACAGCCAACTCGCTACATTTATAGAAGATCACAACATCCTCGACATCTCCCAATCGTAATTCAGGAAAAACCATAGCACCGAAACAGCCCTCCTGGCCGCAACAGACGACATCCGCTCCCTGCTGGACAAGGAAGAGACGGCGGCACTCATCCTACTAGACCTCTTGGCGGCCTTCAATACAGTCTCCCATCACACCCTGATAAGAAGCGTCCACGAAGCCGGCATCAGAGACAAGGCCCTCGACTGTATTCAATCCTTCCTCACCGGCAGAACTCGATGAGTAAGACTCGCCCCCTTCCTCCTAGACCCCACACCCACCATCTGCAGAGAGCCCCAGGGATCCTCCCTCAGTCCTACATTGGTTAACGTCTACATGGCCCGGCTGGTCACCCTCGTCAGAAGCTACGGAATCAACATCATTTCCTACACCGATGACACCCAACTCATCCTCTCCAACCCGACAAAGCCAGACACAACTTCCACTAAAGCATGGAAGCAGTCGCCAACTGGATGAGAAACAGCTGCCTTCAACTCAACACTAACAAGACAGAAGTACTTATCATGGGCCCTCAACCCAATGCGTGGAATGACTCCTGGCGGCCACCCACCCTCGGAAACCCACCCACCCCCACCAGCCAAGCCCACAACCTCCGAATCATCCTGGACTCCAACCTCAGTATAAGCCAGCAAATCAACTCAGTCGCCTCCACCTGCTTCTGCACCCTCTGCCTCCTACACAAGTCCTTCAAGTGGATCCCCCTTGAACACAGAAAGATCATCACACACGCCCTGATCACTAGCAGACTGGACTACAGCAATGCACTCTACGCCAGAATCAACAAGAAACTCACCTGCAAGCTAAAAAAACATCCAGACCGCCACCGTCAGACTGATCCTCGACCTACCTCGACACTGACACATCTCACAACACCTGCGTACACTACACTGGCTTCCCATAAAAAAAGAATCACCTTTAAGATACTCACCCACGCACACAAAACCCTCCACAACACCAGACAAGCGTACTTGAACTAGCGTCTCAGACTCAGAGGGCCCTACGCTCAGCCCAGCTCTCTCTCGCAGAGGTACTCCGCATCAGGAAAACCAGAACAGGAGGATGATCCTTTTCCTACCTCGCAGCCACTGCCTGGAACACCCTTCTCTCCACATCAGACAAACCACCTCCCTCCTCAGCTTCATAAAGGAACTGAAGACATGGCTTTTCTAATAACCACCTCACTGGTATACACTACTCCCCCCACCCAGCGTTTTGAGACCCTAACGGGTGAGTAGTTGCACTTTACAAGCACCAATTGATTGATTGATTGAAGCAACAGGAGGACAGAAATCTGTCTGAGAGGTGGCAGCAGCTAAGGCTGCTTGGAAAACCTCAGGAGGCTGGTATGGCAATACGGGGGGTCCTCCAAGGAGCCCCCAGAGTGCATGGAATCATACAACCAATGCTTTCAAAAGCATTGGGGTAAGATTCCAACATTTTTTATACCAATCATGCCTATGTTTGGAGTTACCATTATGTAGCTGGACATAGGTAGTGACCTATGTCCAGTACATGTGTAAAATGGCGTGCCCACACTCACGAAGTCCGTGAAAATGGTCCTGGAAGTCGTGGATGCACCTCTGCTAGTGCAGGGGTGCCCTCACACACAGGTACTCTGCACCCTGCCCTCAGGGCTGGAGGGCCTGCTATAGGGGTGACTTATAAGTGACCTGTTGCAGTGTAAATGGCAGTCAAAGGGTGTATGCACCTTTTCACACAGGCTGCAATGGCAGCCCTGCAAAAGCCTTTGCATGGGCTCCCTATGGATGGCAAAAGATATGCTGCAGTCCATATGGATCCCCTGGAACCCCAATGCCCTGGGTACCTGAGTACAGTATACTAGGGACTTATAAGGGGGCACCAGTATGCCAATTGTGGGTGAAATACTGGATTACCAGTATACAATAACCATAACTGGGGTCCTGGTTAACAGGATCCCAGTAGACATAGTCAAAAACACTGACAAACAGGCCAAAAGTGGGGAGAACCATGCTAGAAAGAGTGCTGGTCAGGGGGGCCCCTGCATTGTTCATGCCATGGGCAGCGTAAGGGCCCCCCTGTCGCCCCAGCACACCCTTAGCACCAGGCTTTTTATGGCAGTCAGATTACCATGGAAAGGCTTGCAGTAAGTGGAGTTGTATACGGCCAGGCAGCACTGAGTTCAACACCGCCCTGTCTGAGTAAAACTCAGATTGCCTTCATGCCTTCGAAAACGATGTCACTGGCAGGGATGGCGGTCCCACCATGAGGATCGTAATGTGGCAGTCGAACCGCGAAACCTGAGGTGGTCTGACCGTCACAGCGATATGGCGGTCCTTGAACCACCACACTTGTAATAAGGCCCTTAGACTGTGAAAGAACATTTACAAAATGCATGATTCTGAAGTTTTGCTTGGGTGTATTACCTGTTGTTACCATAACCAAGTCCTTGACTTGTAAGCTCCCACCAAGCAAAAGCAAACAGCTATATCCAGGGGTGGGCACCCTAGGATATAGCAGGAGCCGGCCCTGGTGGGGGGTATCGGTCCCCAGGGCCATCAGTGGCTCCATGATGGGGGTCGCACTGCCCACCTCCAACAAAAAGAGGCCCGGGGAGGTGGTGGTTCCCTGGGCTTTGGAGTTTTAAAACGAGCTCCCTTCTCTTTTTTAATTTAACCCCGTGGAGGTGGTGGTCCCTGGGGCTGCAGGATGGCAGGTGCACGGCCCCCCGCACTCTCATTTTTTTAATGCCCCGGGGAGGTGGTTGTCCCCGGTGCTGCGGTTGGCTCTCCTGCATTTAATCGTTTAATTTCATTATAGCCCTGGGGAGGTGGCGTTCACTGGACTTACGGGAGTCCTACCAGTTCAATTGCATTTGTGCCCCTGGGGAGGAGGTGGTCCAATGAAAAATGCCCTTTGGGCTTGGCCCACCAGTGGGCTTAAGTATTACAAAGCGCAAGAGTCTGCGCTTTGTTTTTTATTAAAACTTTTTTCTGGATCCATAGATCAGCCACAAATCGTCGCAAAATTTAAAAAAAATGCTTTTTAGCCCTGGGGGGATACCTCTGGGGACCCCAGCACCAAAGCAAAGGGGTCAGGATAACTCTACCCTGGCCGCTTGTCTTTATTTAAAACATTTTTGTGGGACTCGGCTGAAGCTGAGTCTCAAGATGGTTGCCAACACTTCCTGGTTTGAAGTGTTGGCAGCCAATCAGAGCTGTGCATTTGCTGTGCACAAGCTCTTAATCTTCGCAAAGTTGCTGCAAGCTCAGATATACCAATGTGTTTTCCCTTTAATATCTCATAAACTACTGGGGAGATCACCCCAAAACTTTGCGTGCACAACAAGAATCACTGGGGCATTTTCTTGGGAAAATTTGTGAAGATTCATCAAATGGTGGCAAAGGTGTAGGCAAGTCAAAAAATTATTTTTCTATGGAAACATGGTCCTAACTACAACTACCTACTGGGGACTATATATATATACACACACACACAAATATATATTACCTAATATGTGCCAATCCTATGCTTTAAAACTTTGCTAGAAAAACAGACATTTGAGGTGAGCAAATCTAGAGTTTCGCTGGTGTTGCAGGGTGCTCCTTACTGGAGCTGCTCCCCACCTAAACTTGAGAACTACCCAGAGTTCTCTCTGGTGTTTTGCATAATTTATGTTTCACACTAACCCTGAAAGGTTGTTGTTTTGGCTTATACTGGCCGCTCCTTTATGTCTGGACAAAGTTAAACCTCTTTGAAGAGATGGAATGACATCAAAACACGTGTCAGATACTGCTTTTGCTCAATCCAGGTTGGCTTGGTGATATTTTACCAATCCAAAGCTGTAATACTGCGTGGTGTGGTGTGGAGTGGAGTGGTGACAGGTTTTTGTCATTTTACAGCTCAGCAAGGATGGCACTGGGCCAATCCTATGCTTAAAGATTTTGCTGTACAAATGGCAAAAGACTTTGTCCCTCATTACAACATTGGCGGTAAAAGCCACTTTGCCGGGCAGAATACCGCCAACACACCGCCGTGGAATTCCGCCACAGCTATTATGACCCACATTTCAGAATCCGCCATAATTCAGGCACCCACACAAGTCCGCCACACCAAAGGTCAGTTATAAACTGGCGAAAACAAAACCTCCACCGTCACGCCAACAGAAATACGCCCACACTATCACAACACACGAATCCACGCAGCGGTCTTTCAACCGCGGTATTCCATTGGGGGTACACACCGCCGCGCTCAAAATACACACACTCTTACAAAACACAGCCACATTGGACAATTCGAAATACACACACCTGATACATTACACACACCACTCCCACACACCCAATACTATATAAAACACACACCCACATCACCCACAAACCCCTACAACCAAAAATTCAGAAAGAAGGCCAGAGAGAGAGACAGCACCAGCAAGAACAACAGCATCCACAAGCACACAACACCATCACCCACGGAACTTCCACGCACCTCACACAACACACCACACATCACCTACACCACCCCATGGCACGGCAAAGACACCCCAGGTTCTCAGAGGAGGAGCTCAGGGTCATGGTGGAGGAAATCATCCAGGTAGAGCCACAGCTATTCGGATCACAGGTGTAGCACACCTCAATAGCAAGGAAGATGGAGCTATGGCGAAGAATAGTCGACAGGGTCAACGCAGTGGGACAGCACCCAAGAAATCTGTAGGACATCAGGAAGAGGTGGAACGACCTATGGGGGAAGGTGCGTTCCGTGGTCTCAAGACACCACCAGGCGGTTCAGCAGACTGGCGGCGGACCCCCACCACCTCCCTCACAACTAACAACATGGGAGGAGCAGGTCTTGGCGATTCTGCATCCTGAGGGCCCCGCAGGAGTAGGCGGAGGAATGGACTCTGGTAAGACAAATCTTAATTATTACATCCCCCACCCTACCTGCATGCTATCACATACCCCCACCCTCACCCTCACCCCCAGCACCCCAACTCCTCACATATGTCCCAACATCACAAACCACCCATCCCAACACCAAGCCCTGCATGCAACAACAAAGCATGGACACCCATCACTAAAGCATGGCCCCTGCACATACCCATACAACCCCCTAAACCATCATCACACAAGGTCCCACACAGGAATGCAAGCACTGGGGTACACGATCACCCACCCATTGCACACCATGACACACACAGATGTAATAACCATCCTTTTATACCCCTGCAGGACCCCAACCCAATGTCACCGGACAGGAGGGTCCACACATGTCCACACCACCAACAGAAGAGGCCCACAGTGATGACAGCACCTCTGTCCAACTGGATCTAGATGACCAGCCCGGCCCATCGGGGACCTCGGGACAGTCGGTTCCCTCACCCAGTCACAGGCCACCACAGATCTTACCCCCTCTGGAAACACCATCACAGCACCCACCCAGCGGGCCCATACCTCCGTCCCCAGGACACGTCAATCAGCTGTGTGTCCACCACTAGAGGGAACCCAGGATAACCCACCACCCCAACAACAACAGGGACCTGGGGGCAGTGGCAGTGGGCACACGGTCCAGGGGACGGAGGCCCAGGAACACAGGGGAACTGGGAGGGCTGCTGTGCGACAGGGGGCGGACAGGCCAAGGGAACCCACTCTCCACGAGGCCCTCTCCTCCATCATGGGAGCCTACCGCCACTCCCAGGAGACAATGGCAACTGTACTGGCCAAGTTTCAGGAGACCCAGCGCCTGCAGGAGGAACAGTACATCGGCTTCAGGGAGGAACTCAGAACCATCAGCTCCACCCTGGGCACCAGCATAGGGGTGCTGAAGGAAGTACTCAACAGCAGGAGGGACACTGTGGCACTACAAGGGGCCCCTGACACTAGCATGGACGATGAACTGCCCACTGTAGGAGGCTGGACTGGCTTGTAGTGAGTACCAAGGGGTACTTACACCTTGCACCAGGCCCAGGTATCCCTTATTAGTGTATAGGGTGTCTAGCAGCTTAGGCTGATAGATAATGGTAGCTTAGCAGAGCAGCTTAGGCTGAACTAGGAGACGAGTGAAGCTCCTACAGTACCACTAGTGTCATATGCACAATATCATAAGAAAACACAATACACAGATACACTAAAAATAAAGGTACTTTATTTTTATGACAATATGCCAAAAGTATCTCAGTGAGTACCCTCAGTATGAGGATAGCAAATATACACAAGATATATGTACACAATACCAAAAATATGCAGTATAGTATTAGAAAACAGTGCAAACAATGTATAGTTACAATAGGATGCAATGGGGACACATAGGGATAGGGGTAACACAAACCATATACTCCAAAAGTGGAATGCGAACCACAAATGGACCCCAAACCTATGTGACCTGGTAGAGGGTCGCTGGGACTGTAAGAAAACAGTGAGGGTTAGAAAAATAGCCCACCCCAAGACCCTGAAAAGTGAGTGCAAAGTGCACTAAAGTTCCCCAAAGAGCACAGAAGTGGTGATAGGGGAATTCTGCAGGAAAGACCAAAACCAGCAATGCAACAACGATGGATTTCCAGATGAGGGTACCTGTGGAACAAGGGGACCAAGTCCAAAAGTCACGACCAAGTCGAGAGTGGGCAGATGCCCAGGAAATGCCAGCTGTGGGTGCAAAGAAGCTGCTACTAGGAAATAGAAGCTGAGGATTCTGCAGGAACAACAAGGGCTAGAAACTTCCCCTTTGGAGGATGGATGTCCCACGCCCTGGAGAGTCGTGCAGAAGTGTTTTCCTGAAGAAAGACCGCAAATAAGCCTTGCTAGCTGCAAGTCGTGCAGTTAGGATTTTTGGATGCTGCTGTGGCCCAGGAGGTACCAGGATGTCGCCAATTGCGTCAGGGGACAGAAGGGGCACCCAGCAAGACAAGGAGCCCTCTCAGAAGCAGGCAGCACCTGCAGAAGTGCTGGAACAGGCACTACGAAGTGGAGTGAAACGGTGCTCACCCGAAGTTGCACAAAGGAGTCCCACGCCGCCGGAGGACAACTCAGGAGGTCGTGCAATGCAGGTTAGAGTGCTGTGGACCCAGGATTGTCTGTACACAAAGGATTCCCTCGGAAAGTGCACAGGAGCCGGAGTAGCTGCAAAAGACGCAGTTCCCAGCAATGCAGTCTGGTGTGGTGAGGCAAGGACTTACCTCCACCAAACTTGGACTGAAGAGTCACTGGACTGTGGGAGTCACTTGGACAGAGTTGCTGGATTCAAGGGACCTCGCTCGTCATGCTGAGAGGAGACCCAGGGGACCGGTGATGCAGTTCTTTGGTGCCTGCGGTTGCAGGGGGACGATTCCGTCGACCCACTGGAGATTTCTTCGGAGCTTCTAGTGCAGAGAGGAACCAGACTACCCCCACAGCATGCACCACCAGGAAAGCAGTCGAGAAGGCGGCAGGATGAGCGTTACAGAGTTGCAGTAGTCGTCTTCGCTACTTTGTTGCAGTTTTGCAGGCTTCCAGCGTGGTCAGCAGTCGATTCCTTGGCAGAAGGTGAAGAGAGAGATGCAGAGGAACTCTGATGAGCTCTTTCATTCGTTATCTAAGGAATTCCCCAAAGAAGAGACCCTAAATAGCCAGAAAAGAGGGTTTGGCTACTTAGGAGAGAACATAGGCTAGCAACACCTGAAGGAGCCTATCAGAAGGAGTCTCTGACGTCACCTGCTGGCCCTGGCCACTCAGAGCAGTCCAGTGTGCCAGCAGCACCTCTGTTTCCAAGATGGCAGAGGTCTGGAGCACACTGGAGGAGCTCTGGGCACCTCCCAGGGCAGGTGCAGGTCAGGGGAGTGGTCACTCCCCTTTCCTTTGTCCAGTTTCACACCAGAGCAGGGCTGAGGGGTCCCTGAACCGGTGTAGACTGGCTTATGCAGAAATGGGCACCATGTGTGCCCATGAAAGCATTTCCAGAGGCTGGGGGAGGCTACTCCTCCTCTGCCTTAACACCATTTTCCAAAGGGAGAGGGTGTAACACCCTCTCTCTGAGGAAGTCCTTTGTTCTGCCTTCCTGTGCCAAGCTTGGCTGGACCCCAGGAGGGCAGAAACCTGTCTGAGGGGTTGGCAGAAGCAGCAGCTGCAGTGAAACCCCTGAAAAGGCAGTTTGGCAGTACCCGGGTCTGTGCTAGAGACCCGTGGGATCATGGGATTGTGCCAACAATGCCAGGATGGCATAGAGGGGGCAATTCCATGATCTTAGACATGTTACATGGCCATATTCGGAGTTACCATTGTGAAGCTACACATCGGTAGTGACCTATATGTAGTGCACGCGTGTAATGGTGTCCCCGCACTCACAAAGTCCGGGGAATTGGCCCTGAACAATGTGGGGGCACCTTGGCGAGTGCCAGGGTGCCCACACACTAAGTAACTTAGCACGCAACCTTTACCAGGTAAAGGTTAGACATATAGGTGACTTATAAGTTACTTAAGTGCAGTGTAAAAATGGCTGTGAAATAACGTGGACGTTATTTCACTCAGGCTGCAGTGGCAGGCCTGTGTAAGAATTGTCAGAGCTCCCTATGGGTGGCAAAAGAAATGCTGCAGCCCATAGGGATCTCCTGGAACCCCAATACCCTGGGTTCCTTAGTACCATATACTAGGGAATTATAAGGGTGTTCCAGTAAGCCAATATGAATTGGTAAAATTGGTCACTAGCCTGTTAGTGACAATTTGGAAAGAAATGAGAGAGCATAACCACTGAGGTTCTGATTAGCAGAGCCTCAGTGAGACAGTTAGCCATAACACAGGTAACACATACAGGGCACACTTATGAGCACTGGGGCCCTGGCTGGCAGGGTCCCAGTGACTCATACAACTAAAACAACATATATACAGTGAAATATGGGGGTAACATGACAGGCAAGATGGTACTTTCCTACACCCACCACCTCCGCCGGCGCTAGTGGACAGGACGCCCCGCCACAGGACCACCACACCAGCACCCCACCCCCTGCAGAGGGAGAACCACCCCCCAAACGGTCCCTGAGATCCAGGACAAAGACAGAGCACGATGCCAAGAACCCCGCCAAGAAATGAGACCACCCTGATTGTCATCCTACTGTCCCACTTTGTCACCCTGTCCATACTTAAACTGCCCCAGCTCCACTTCCTATGCCCATATGGACAATGCACCTGTGAGACTAATAGACTGGACTCTGCCATGGACATTCCTCCACCATCACCCCTCACCATTTCACTACCCTCTCCAATATTGAGCACTTAAATAAACACACTTAAAGCACAAAACAATCTGGAGTCTGTCTGTGATTTTGAAATAGTGTATTAGCAATTACAGTGACAAAATGCTCTTTCAATTGTAATGTCAACATACCTTTGTCACACAGCTCTAGTCCATGAGGAATCTAAGCAGATGTCACACAGTGGGACCCACATCTGTGAAATCGTATGGGAAAGTGACAACTCAGTGACCATACACTGGGTGAAAACGACAGACAGTAGAGAGGCAGTAGTGTTAAAGTACATGTAGTAGGTCGCTCCCCCTGCCGCTGCAACTCCACCAGCCCAGGCTCCTGACACCTCCCAGCAAGACCTGCTAAAAACAGTAAGTACTCCCCCCGCCCAGCCCCTCGCCCAGCCCCGCGCTACTCACCTCTCTTCTTGTGTACCTCTGTCTTCTGCCTTCCGCTCCCTCCTCCAACCTCTCTCCGCACCTCTGCTGTCCTTCTTCCCTTCACTCTCTGCTCCTCTTCTGCAGCCCTCTTGCTGCGTGTTCTGCTCTTCCTCGGCCCCGCTCCTCTTTCTCACCGCGTTCTCTTCCTGCTTCTTTCTTCTTCCTTGGTCTTCATCTGTGTTCTTCATCTGTGTTCTTCTCTCCCCTCAGCACCCCATCCTGCGTGTTCTCTCTTCTTCTGTGTCCTCCTTCTGTATTCTTCATCTGTGTTCTTCATCTGTGTCCTTCTTTCTCCCCTGCACCCGACCTGCGTGTTCTTTCTTCTTTCTTCATCTGTGTTCTTCATCTGTGTTTCTTCTGTCTCCTCTGCACCCCGACCTGCGTGTTCTCTCTTCTTCTGTGTCCTTCTTCTGTGTTCTTCATCTGTGTTCTTCTTTCTCCCCTGCACCCCGACCTGCGTGTTCTTTCTTCTTTCTTCATCTGTGTTCTTCTTTCTCCTCTGCACCCCGACCTGCGTTTTCTTTTCTTCTTTCTTCATCTGTGTTCTTCATCTGTGTTCTTCTTTCTCCTCTGCACCCCGACCTGCGTGTTCTTTCTTCTTTCTTCATCTGTGTTCTTCATCTGTGTTCTTCATCTGTGTTTCTTCTTTCTTCTCTGCATCCCGTCCTGCGTGTTCTTCTCCTCCTCTGCACTTTTCTCTGCATGTTCCTTCTCTTCCTCCGTGGTCTCCTCCCATCTTCTGGACGCTTCCCCTCTGCTTCTCAGGTCTCTCCTCTTCTGCCTGACTCCTCTCCTTGACTCTTCTCTCCGGACTCTTCTCCTCCTCTTCTTGACTCTTCTCCCTTCTCCCTTCTCTCTTGACTCTTCTCTCCTCTTCTTCTTTACCCTTCTTCTTGACTCTTCTCTCTTCTGGTCTTGACTCTTCTCTCTTCAGGTCTTGACTCTTCTCTCTTCTGTTCTTCACTCTTCTCTCTTCTGTTTTTCACTCTTCTCTCTTCTGTTCTTCACTCTTCTCTCCTCTTCTCTTCTGTTCTTCCTTACTCCCCTCCTCTTCTGCTCTTCCATACTCCCCTCCTCCTCTGTTCTACCTTACTCCCCTCCACCTCTCTAACCCCCCCTCCCCTATCTTTTCTCCCCTCCCCTCTACCTGACCCCCCCACCCTCCGCTTTCCCGCCGCCACCTCCTGCTCGGCCCCGCCCCCCGCTCCCATTCGTCGCCCCCTCCTGCCCCACACCCCAAGCTGACCCCTCCTCCCGCCCCTCCTCCCTCTTATGGCGGCTGCTGCGCGGCCGCGCCGCTGGCGCACCAATGGCAAGCCCGTCTGCGCCCGTCCGCGCCTGGACCGCACCCAGTGCCACGACCCTTGGCCCCCAGCACTCCCAAACCCCGCAGCACCGCTACGACCCCAACACACTCCACGCCCTCAACCCGGGGCGCTCCAGCACCTGCTTCCTAGCCAACCCGAAATGTACCCACGGACCCTTCGCATGCCACACCTGCAAACTCACCTTCCACCGCGAAACCACCCCGGCCGCCAGCCCACGCGACAACAACCACCTCAAATGCATCCTGATCAACGCACGCTCCGTCCACAAGCACACCATTAAACTATGGGACCTCCTGGACTCCACCGCACCGGACGTCGCCTTCATCACTGAGACCTGGATGAACGCCTCTTCGGCCCCGCCATAGCCATCCCTGACGGCTACAAGATCTCCAGGAGAGACTGCACCAACCAAGTTGGTGTAGAAATCGCCATCGTCTTCAAGGACTCCATCAACGTCACCACCTCCACAGAAGACACCCCCCTCGCCGCCGAACACCTACACTTCCAGATCCACACAGACCCCAGGACCACCCTCAGAGGAACTCTCATCTACAGACCCCCTGGACCTCGCGCCCTCTTCAGCGACTCTATCACTGACTTCATCTCCCCTCACGCCCTTGCCTCGCCGGACTACATCCTCCTCAGTAACCTCAACTTCCACCTGGAACAGAACAACAACCCCAACACCACTCGCCAACCTCGGTCTCAAGCAACTGGTGAACACCCCCACCCACATTGCCGGACACACGCTCGACCCCATCTTCTCCGCCAGCAACCACGTATCCTTCAGCCACTCCTCCGTTATACACTGGACCGACCACAGATGTGTCCACTTCACCTTCCGACGCGAGACTCGCCACCTCCGCACACAATCCATCCCACGCCGACATTGGAACAAAATCCCTGCGGAACAGCTTCTCTCCACTCTCAGCGACAACCAACCCACCTTCTCCACCGACCCCAACGACGCAGCCCTCAGCCTCACGCACTGGATCACCAACTGAGCAGACAACCTCGCTCCCCTCAGATGCCTCCCAAGACAGACCAACACCAATAAACCTCTCTGGTTCACAGACACCCTCAAGGAATCTAAAAAAACCTGCTGTACCCTTGAGAAAGTCTGGCGCAAGGACCACACCGCAGATAACATGTCTGCCCTCAAGAACGCCACCCGCGAACACCACCAACTGATCCGCGCCACCAAAAGAAATTCCTTCACAGACAGACTGGACAAGAACACTCACAACAGCAAGGAACTCTTCAACATTGTCAAAGAGCTCTCCAACCCTAACGCCAACGCCATCACGCCCTCACAAGACCTCTGCAACTCCCTCGCCACCTTCTTCCATCGTAAGGTCACCGACCTACATGACAGCTTCGGACACCAGACCCAGCCAACCACCACAGAACCTACAACCCCAGCCATCACCCTCAACGCCTGGACTCACATCAACACGGAAGAGACCAAAGCCACCATGAACTCCATCCACTCCGGTGCCCCCTCGGACCCCTGCCCACACTTCATCTTCAACAAAGCCGACGACATCATCGCCCGCGTCTCCAGACCATCATCAACAGCTCATTTGCTTCTGCCACCTTCCCCGAGAGCTGGAAACATGCAGAAGTCAACGCCCTACTGAAGAAACTTATGGCGGACCCCAGCGACCTGAAGAACTTCCGCCCCATCTCGCTCCTCCCCTTCCCCGCCAAAGTCATAGAGAAGACCGTCAACAAGCAACTGACCAACTTACTGGAAGACAACAACCTACTCGACCCCTCTCAGTCCGGATTCTGAGCCAATCACAGCACAGAAACCGCCCTCATCTCAGTCACAGACGACATCAGAACTCTGATGGACAACGGAGAAACAGTCACCCTCATCCTCCTCGACCTCTCGGCTGCCTTCGACACAGTCTGCCACCGAACCCTAATATCCCGCCTCCGCTCCACTGGGATCCAAGGACAGGCCCTGGACTGGATCACCTCCTTCCTCTCCAACCGCTCCCAAAGAGTCTACCTCCCACCTTTCCGCTCAGACCCCACCGAGATCATCTGCGGCGTCCCACAAGGCTCCTCGCTCAGCCCGACTCTCTTCAATGTCTACATGAGCCCCATCGCCGACATCGTACGCAAACACAACATCAACATCACCTCCTACACTGACGACACTCAGCTGATACTTTCCCTCACGAAGGACCCCACCAGCGCCAAGACCAACCTGCAAGATGGAATGAGAGATGTCGCAGAATGGATGAAACTCAGCCGTCTGAAACTGAACTCAGACAAAACGGAAGTCCTCATCCTCGGAAACACCCCGTCCGCCTGGGACGACTCCTGGTGGCCCACGGCCCTTGGCACCGCACCAACCCCCTCAGACCACGCACGCAATCTCGGATTCATCCTGGACCCTCTTCTCACCATGACCAAACAGGTCAACGCTGTATCATCCTCCTGCTTCCTCACCCTCTGCATGCTCCGAAAGATCTTCCGTTGGATCCCCGCCGACACCAGAAAGACCGTGACCCACGCCCTCGTCATGAGCCGCCTGGACTACGGCAACACCCTATACGCAGGAACCACGGCTAAACTCCAGAAACGCCTGCAGCAAATTCAAAACGCCTCCGCCCGCCTCGTCCTCGACATACCCCGCAACAGCCACATCTCCGCCCACCTGAGACACCTGCACTGGCTTCCCGTCAACAAAAGGATCACCTTCCGGCTCCTCACCCACGCACACAAAGCCCTCCACAACAAGGGACCCGAATACCTCAACAGTCGCCTCAGTTTCTACACGCCCACCTGTCAGCTTCGCTCCGCCAACCTCGCACTCGCCGCCGTCCCTCGCATCCACCGCACCACGGAAGGTGGGAAATCCTTCTCCTACCTAGCTGCCAAGACATGGAATTCCCTCCCCACCAACCTCAGGACCACCCAGGACCACCTCGCATTCCGGAGGCAACTCAAGACCTGGCTCTTCGAGCAGCAGTAACCCCTTCCCCCTAGCGCCTTGAGACCCTCACGGGTGAGTAGCGCGCTTTATAAATGTTTTTTGTTTTTTTTGATGTAGTAGGTAGGTCTGTACTCTTACCCGTGTCTCACTGGAAATATTGCTGGATCACTGAGCCCCTGTTGTTCATATCTTCTTCCTCTGCTTCCTCTTCTTCACTGTCCACAGCTGCCACAACACTGCATCTGGACCATCCTCCTGCAGAAAAGGCACCTGTCGTCGCAAAGCCAAGTTGTGAAGCATACAGCAGGCCACGATGATCTGGCACACCTTCTTTGGTGAGTAGAATAGGGATCCACCTGTCATATGGAGTCACCGGAACCTGGCCTTCAGGAGGCCGAAGGTCCGCTCGATCACCCTCCTAGTTCGCCCATGTGCCTCATTGTAGCGTTCCTATGACCTTGTCCTGGGATTCCTCACTGGGGTCTGTAGCCATGACAGGTTGGGGTAACCAGAGTCACCTGCAAATGGTGAGGGACAACTGTTAGACACGCACTAACCTGGAGGGATATCCCCAGACCCAGACAACCATTTCCACTGACTTGCTTACATGTGCTCACCTAATAGCCCCACACGGTGCCTCTGGAGTTGACCCATCACATAGGGGATGCTGCTATTCCGCAGGATGTAGGCGTCATGCACTGAGCCAGGGAACATGGCATTCACATGGGAGATGTGCTGGTCTGCCAAACATACCATCTGTACATTCATCGAATGATAACTCTTCCGGTTTCTGTACACCTGTTCACTCCTGTGGGGAGGGACCAAAGCCACATGGGTCCCATCAATGGCACCTATGATGTTGGGGATGTGTCCCAGGGCATAGAAATCACCTTTCTCTGTAGGCAAATCCTCCACCTGAGGAAAAATGATGTAGCTCCGCATGTGTTTCAGAAGGGCAGACAACACTCTGGACAATGCGTTGGAAAACATAGGCTGGGACATCCCTGATGCTATGGCCACTGTTGATTGAAAAGACCCACTTGCAAGGAAATGGAGCACTGACAGTACCTGCACTTGAGGGGGGATTCCTGTGGGATGGCGGATTGCTGACATCAGGTCTGGCTGCAACTGGGTACAGAGTTCCTGGATTGTGGCACGGCAAGCCTGTATGTAATAATCACATGTCGCTCCTCCATTGTCGACAGGTCCACCAACGGTCGGTACACCGGAGGATGCCGCCATCTCCTCACATGTCCCAGCAGACGGTGCCTATGAAGGACAACAGCGAGCACAGAGTCAAACAACTCAGAGGTACGTACCCACAGTTTACCCAGAACACCAATCACACACAAAAGGTGGCCTGTATGTGTGTTGAGTCTAGGCCTAGGTATGTGTGACACAGTTGAAAACGAAGCCATGTGGGCCCCTGAAATGGCGGCTGCCTGACCTGTAAAGTGGGACAATGGGATGTGAGGTAACTGCGCTGGCGTTGTACACTGACGCGGTAGGCGGTCGAAGACCGCAGCGCATTGCTGCATTGGTAATGACGATGTACGCCGGTGGTGACGGTACGCACCGCCGCAGACGTGACCGCCATTTTCTATCTGTTCAATCACTCGATACCTGATCTTCGACAGGAGAGGACCTACACTGCAAGTGCTGCTGTGACCTCAGTCTGGAAGAGACAATGGCTCGAGTGTCTGGGGAAAGGGCCCCTGCCTTCACATCGGAGGAGTTGGAGAAGCTTGTGGATGGGGTCCTCCCCAGTACACGCTACTCTACGGTCCTCCAGACAAACAGGTAAGTACACAGGGAGCATGTTGTATGGGCTATGCCTCTGTGGAGAGGGCTGGATGTAAGAAGGAAGGGGGGAGAGTGCTGCGTGCATGAAAGACGGTGAATGCATGTGCCACATTCAAGGGTAGGGATGGGGGCCAATCACTTTGATGGTGCAGTTGGCAATAACTTCTATTTTTCCCCTGTACATTTCATGTAGGTCAGTGCCCACTAGAAAAAAGATATTTGGCGTGCCATCGCCAAGGACGTCCGGACCCTGGGGGTCTACCACAGATGGAGCACCCACTGCCGTAAAAGATGGGAGGACATTCGCCGCTGGAGCAAGGAGACGGCGGAGGCTCAGCTGGGGATAGCCTCCCAATGTGGGAGGGGTGCCCGTCGCACCATGACCCCCCTGATGTTCAGGATCCTGGCGGTGGCCTACCCGGAGTTGGATGGGCGCTTGAGGGCATCACAGCAGCCACAAGGGGGTGAGTACACTCTCATTCTGCTGACTTTGCACGCAGTGGAGGTGTCTGGGTGGGGGAGGTGGGCTTTGGGTTTCCCTAGGCCAGGACGAGTTCCGTAGGCAAGGCCCCTCCGTAAGGCAGGCCATGTGGCACCCCACCCCACCTCTGTAGAGTTCCAATGACATCCTAGTCATGCCCCTGTGTCATCTATGTGTGCAGATGTCGTCCATAGCCTTGTAGGCCAATTCCCAGGAATTGAACAGTGGAGCCCAAGAGCGCGGCATAGTGCAGGGGGCTTCTGTGTCTGTTGCGTCCGCCAACGGTAGCGGTAATGCATGCACTCAACATGTCTTTCTTCTGTCTTCCCCCCCTTTTTGTGGTCTCCCTGTTCTTGTGTGCATTAGCATCATCAGGAGGAGGAGCAGTGGCACCGGAGCACGAGGGAGCTGCATCCCACATGGCCATGGAGGGCGAGACTACGGACTCAGAGTTCACCAGTGGGACGGAGGGCGAGGGGAGCTCCACGGCGGGGACAGGAGCTGACACCAGCGACATGGACTCGTCCTCCGATGGGAGCTCCCTTGTGGTGGCAGCAACATCTGTGCCCCCCACATCTACAGGTACAGCCGCCGCCCCCCCTACCAGCACCGCCCTCACAGCAGCCACTCAGCCTTTGCCCTGTGCCCGCTCACCCAGGAGGGTGGGCATCACCTTCGCCCCAGGCACCTCAGGCCCTGCCCCAGTCACCCCTGCTGCCCTCAGTGAGGAGGCCATTGACCTCCTCAGGTCCCTCACTGTTGGGCAGTCTACCATTTTGAATGCCATCCAGGGTGTAGAGAGGCAGTTGCACCAAACAAATGCATTCCTGGAGGGCATTCATTCTGGTCAGGCGGCCCTTCAGCGAGCTTTTCAGACTCTGGCCTCAGCACTGATGGCAGCCATTGTCCCCGTCTCTAGCCTCCCCCCTCCAACTTCCTCCACCCAGACCCAATCCCCTGTACCTCAGCCTATCCCAAGCACACCTACAGACCAGCATGCACACACGTCAACACACAAGGGGAGCTCAGGCAAACATAAGCACCACACATCCCACAGGCACTCACGCAAGCATCACACACATGCAGACACACCAACATCCACTGCCTCCACTGTGTCCCCCTCCTCCTCATCTCCCTTCTCCCTCCCAGTCTCGTCTACACTCACACCTGCATGCACTACCTCTACAGCCACTACGTCCCTCTCCAGCACACCCACCACCACACCCTGCTCACGTGCAGTCACCACCCCCACTACCATTCCCACGTCCCCTGTGTCCTCTCCCAGTGTGTCTGTGAAGCCCCCTCCCAAGATACACAAACGCAGGCACACACCCACCCAACAGCCATCCACCTCACGACAGCCTCCAGTGCATGCACCTTCACCCAAAGTCACCAAACGGACACCTCCTACAACCACCACCTCTTCCTTCACTCCCAAACCCCCTCCAGCTACCCGTCCCAGTGTGTCCCAAAAACTTTTCCTGTCCAACCTTGACATCTTTCCCACACCTCCCCCACCCCGTCCGTCTCATAGGTCCCGAACTAGCACCTCAGCCACAACATCTCCGGGACCAGTGGTGCCTGTAGTCACTGGAATCTGGAATGCACCGGCTACCAGGGCAGCCAGTGTGGCACGGAGCCACAGCACAGACAATCCCCCACCTGTGAAGCATCAGAAGTTGGCCAGTGCCCAGCAGGAGAGGGGGAAGACTCCAGCCACCAAAGCCGCTTCCCGGGGTCCCGGTGGGAGTGTGGAGTCAGCTGTGACACCTTCCAAGGTGGGGAAGGGCCACAAGAAACCCGGCAAGTCTGGGAAGAGCAGCACGGCGGAAAAGACCGCTATCATCCCCGATGCCCAGGAGCCCACCTCCAGCACAAGCCCAGCTGCCCAGGACAGGACCGCCAGCACTAGCCCACCTGCCCAGGAGGGGCCCGCCAGCACCAGCCCACCTGCCCAGGAGGCCACCGCAAGCACCAGCCCAGCTGCCCAGGAGGCCACCACCAGCACCAGCCCAGCTGCCCAGGAGGCCACCGCCAGCACCAGCCCAGCTGCCCAGGAGGCCACCGCCAGCACTAGCCCACCTGCCCAGGAGGCCACCACCAGCACAAGCCCGCTGGGCCATGAAGGACCGCCAGCACCAGCCCACCTGCCCAGGAGGCCAGCACCAGCCCCGCTGGGCCATGAAGGACCCCCAGCAAAAGCCCCGCTGGGCCATGAAGGACCGCCAGCAAAAGCCCCACTGGGCCATGAAGGACCGCTAGCACTAGCCCCGTTGGGCCATGAAGGACCGCCAGCAAAAGCTCCGCTGGGCCATGAAGGACCGCCTGCAACAGTCCCGCTGGGCCATGAAGGACCGCCAGCAGCTGAGACCCTGCAATGGAGACCGCCATCTCAAGCACCGCTGAACAGGGCACCGCCAACTCAAGCACCGCTAAACAGGGCATCGCCATCTCAAGCACCGCTGCACAGGGCACCGCCGTCTCAAGCACCGCTGAACAGGGCACCACCATCTCAATCACCGCTGAACAGGGCACTGCCGTCTCAAGCACCGCTGAACAGGGCACCGCCGTCTCAAGCACCGCTGCACAGAGCACCGCCATCTCAAGCACCGCTGAAAAGGGCACCGCCGTCTCAAGCACCGCTGCACAGGGCACTGCCGTCTCAAGCACCGCTGAACAGGGCACCACCAACTCAAGCACCTCTGAACAGGGCACCGCCGTCTCAAGCACCGCTGCACAGATCACCGCCATCTCAAGCACCGCTGAGCAGGGCACCGCCAACTCAAGCACCGTTGAACAGGGCACCGCCATCTCAAGCACCACTGGCCCATGAGCGGCAAGTGCACTGACGCAACTGAGTCCGTCACGGGGTGAATGATGCACTCTGGGCACCATGCCCCCTCCAGAACCAGTGGAGAAAAGCATCCACTACCCCAATCCTTGGCAGGATGAAGCACTCTGGGCACCATGCCCCCTCCAGAACCAGTGGAGACTGTCATCCACTACCTCTGTCCTTAGCAGGATGAAGCACTCTGGGCACCATGCCCCCTCCAGAACCAGTGGAGACTGTCATCCACCACCCCTAACCTTGGCAGGATGAAGCACTCTGGGCACCACGCCCCCTCCAGAACCAGTGCAGAAAAGCATCCACTACCCCAATCCTTGGCAGGATGAAGCACTCTGGGCACCATGCCCCCTCCAGAACCAGTGGAGACTGTCATCCACTACCTCTGTCCTTAGCAGGATGAAGCACTCTGGGCACCATGCCCCCTCCAGAACCAGTGGAGACTGTTATCCACTTGTGAGACTGTGGCTTTGCACTCCCCAGGATATGGCAGTGGGCAACCCACCCATTGTATAGACTTGAGAGACTGTGGCTTTGCACTCACCAGGATTGAAAAGTGGGCAACCCACCCACTGTAGAGACTTGAGAGACTGTGGCTTTGCACTCCACAGGATTGAACAGTGGGGAAACCACCCACTGTAGAGACTTGAGAGACTGTGGCTTTGCACTCCCCAGGATATGGCAGTGGGCAACCCACCCACTGTATAGACTTGAGAGACTGTGGCTTTGCACTCTCCAGGATTGAAGAGTGGGCAACCCACCCACTGTAGAGACTTGAGAGACTGTGGCTTTGCACTCCCAAGGATTGAACAGTGGGCAACCCACCCACTGTAGAGACTTGAGAGACTGTGGCTTTGCACTCCCCAGGATGGAACAGTGGGCATGTGACCCCCTCGTGGATTTGATGTCATTCACTCAAGCGGCTGAGATGCCCCCCCTTTCCCTCCCCCTGAGGTGCCTGTTTAGTTGCTCTCTGATGCCCCTGCAGTGTTCTCTCCGTCATGGTCGGGGATCTTGTGTGGGCCTCGCCCATACCGTGTGGTCCCAGTGTTCCACGGACTTTCTTAGAGCACTACCTGGACTACTATGCTTGGTATATATTTTGTACATGGTGTATATATATATATTTCTGCCTACTTGCTTTTAATATATTACAATGGTTACACTCATTTTCTATTGTCTTTGCATTCTTCCGGGGTATTTTGGGGGTGTAACTGTGATGTATTGATATGCATTAGTGTGTGTGTTGTAGTGGGTGAGGGTTGGGGTGTTGCGTGTGTGTGTCCCTGTTTTTTGCCTCCCCCTCCCCTGTGTCGTAGGTGCAGTACTCACCATGGTCTTTGCCGCCGGCGTTCGTGCTCCTGGTAGAGGAGCAGGAATACTATTGCAGGTAGAATTTGGAGTTCCGGGTCCATGGCGTCCTCGTTCCTCGTGGGGTGTGTAGAGGTGAGCGTTTTTCCTTTGGGATTCCTGTTTCCGCCGTGTTTTTATCCGCGGTGAATCCGCCCTGGAAAAGGTGGCGGATTGGCCTGTCATAATAGTGTGGGCGGTACATTGTCTCCCGCCTGTCTGTTGGCGGTGACCACCGCGCTGTTTGTTTGTACCGCCGTGGCGGTCGGAGTGTTAAAGTGGCTGTCTTTGTTTGCGGTTTCCGCCACGGTCGTTATTGCAAATCTTTTACCGCCAGCCTGTTGCCGGTCTTACCGCCGCTTTAACACCGACCGCCAGGGTTGTAATGACCACCTTTGTTGCTTTCTAGCTCTGCGTGGATGGCACTGTGCCAATCCAATACTTAAAAACTTTTGTAGAAAAACAGATATTTGAGGTAAGCACATCAAGAGTGCCGCTGGTGTTGGAGGGTGCTCCCTACTGGAGCTGCTCTCCACCTAAACTTGGCAACTACCCAGAGTTCTCTCTTGTGTTTTGCATAATTTATGTGTCACTCTAACCCTGAAAGGGTGTTGTTTTGACTTATAAAGGATGCTTCCTTTTGTCTGGACAAAGCTAAACCACTTTGAAGAAATATAATTACATTGAAAGACATGTCAGAGGTTGCTTTTGCTCATTCCACGTTGGCTTGGATGGTATTTTACCAATGCAAACTGTAATACTGTGCTTGAAGTGGTGAAAGGCTTTTGTCATTTTACAGCTCGGCAAGGATGGCACTAGGCCAGTCCTATGCTTAAAGATTTTGCTGTTCAAATGGCAAAATACTTTGTTGCTTTCTAGCAGGGTATGGATGGCACTGCCCCAATCCTATGCTGAAAAACTTTTCTAGAAAAACAGACATTTGATGTGAGAAAATCTAGGGTGTCGGTGATGTTGCATGGTGCTCCTTATTGGAGTTGTTCTCCCCCTAAACTTGGTTTTGTATTTGTAAAATCTGAACCTTAAAGTCTCTGTAACATTATATATATATATCCACTGAAAAAAACAAAGGTTACAGGGACGTCATTATGAGGAAACAGAATTTAAAAAACCTTAAAAATTCACTGAAAAAAAACAAAGGTTACATGGACGTTATAGTTAGGTTCGGAATTTACTCATACAAAACCGCAGAAATTCAGCAGTTATAGTTACCTCAGCTAACTATAACTGGCGCTCCCGTTATGCACTGCTTATGACCCTCAGGAACCCCTTTTAATTTTTAAAACATTTGCCCCAGGGGGTGGTGGTCCCCAGGGCAGTGGGAGGGCCACAGGGCCCCCGCTTTAATTACAAGATCGCCGTAGGGAGGTGGTGGTCCCGCGGGCAGTGGGAGGGTGTCAGGAGGCCCCCTCCACCATATTACAATAATGCCCTGGGGAGGTGGTGGTCCCTAATGCAGCAGGGGGCCACAGGCCCCCCCCGCATTAAAAAACAAAGAGCCTTGGGGAGGTGTGGTGCCCGGGGCAGTGGGAGGAGGCTAGGAGCCCCCCTCTTTTTAAAAAAAAAAAAGCCCCCGGGACTTGGGCCACCCTTGGGCATTAGACTAACGAAGCACGGGAGTCAGTGCTTCGTTTTTTTTTGTGATTTTATGAGCGGATTCGAGGATCCACTGCGTCTCCGCTGCTAAAATCAACAAAAAAAAATGCTTTTGGGACCTGAGCTAAGGGAGTTCGTACCCTGGCCCCTTTTGTTTTTCTTTTACTTTTTTGGGGGGACTCAGCTGAAGCTGAGTCCCTAGATGGCTGACAACACTTCAACAGCTTCTGTTGTTGAAGAGTTGTCAGCCAATTGGATTTCAGCACAAGATCGTTAGGGGTCGCAAATCCTTTGTGTCCCTAGATATACAAATTTGTTTTCACCTTAATTTCTTAAAAACTACTGAACGGAATTACACCAAAACAAAAAAAGCACTTGTTCTGGACCATGACCTACCTCCCTGCCAATTGTGGTGTAAATCTGTTCAGTGGTTCCTGCACTATCACTGTTCAAAATCCCTATGGAAAAATGAATGGCTAAAATGTGTTTTAGATCCCCTTTTTTCGATAACTCCCCCACCCCGACAGATCACCCCGAAATTTTCCATGCAGCAGCTGTCAGAACTGGCAAAATATTTTGGACAGTTTTGTGAAGATTCGTCAAGCGGTGCCAAAGATATGTGCAAGTAAAAAAATGCTTTTTGTATAGAAGCGTAATCCTACCTATAATTACCTAGTGGCAATGACACTAAGTAATATATATATTTTGCAAATGTTGCAGTGATAATATCAAAGATGCCATACAAAACCTCATCAATGATATAATACAGCAGTTCCCAACCTGTGGTCCGCGGACCCCCAGGGGTCTGTGACACATTACCAGGGGGTTCGTAGGCCTGGGCCAGCAGGAAGGCACTTCTCCAGCTGTGGCTTCTGGCTGCCTGTTTTTACATTTATTATTTAATTTGTGCGGCAGTTTGAAAAGCATAGTGTGGCAAAGTTCCATGTACATCCAGCAGCTTTAGGGGAAAAATAAAAGCTTCAAGATAACTCTGATAATTAATGTTCCTCCTGGAGCGAGATGGGAAGTTTGTCTAGTGGCACTTTTGACTCATCCAAGGTAGCACAGATGGTTAATATGCCTGCTGCAAAGAACGTTTATCATGCATTTTGTGTGCCTAGCACAGTAGGTTACTGCTTTTGTCACAGAGATTCTTTTGTTTCTGTGCAGTTCATAAATAACAATCGTAATCTAGCACAGTGAGCCATGAACTGCCATCAATGAGCTGCATGCAAACTGCATGGCACCAATTAGAAAGTTATGTTTTTTCCCCAGTCTTTCATTTTCATTATGCTGCCAAAGAAAGGTTCACTTGCGTAGAAATACATTCTTATTATTAAAATCAATGTTAACCACTATGTTATGTTCTGAATCCTGAGTTTGTGCTTCTCCAGATCAAGTACTCTTAGAAAATGCCCACCAGTATGGATGACATGCAAATCCTACACCTTGTAGTCCTCTGTAAAGCTCTCCGACACCCTCCACTGGTATGATAAATGCTATAAAACAAATTAATTACATGTGACTGAAGGCTACGGAGAGATTAGAGGCCCTTCTGATTTTACTTCCTTCCCCCACCACATATGTATGTGAAAAAGCTTTCTCAGATGTTATGTATCTAAAAAAGAAATAAAAAATTGCTTGGGAAATGTAGAATCTGACCTGAGTATTCAGGTTTCCTAAATAAAACTGTTAGTCCCGTAAATGCAGCACCAACCTTCCCATTACATTTTTTCATTTTTTGCATATTCTTTCAATATAAAATAATATCTTTAGTAATTCGAATGTTTGTTTGGTGTGTACTTGTTTGTGTATTTTTTGTGAATTACTATTTTACATTTTGAAATTAAAATCATACAAATTGCTTGGGGGTCCCCAGCTTCTAGTAATGATTCACTGGGGGTCCTCAAGAGTCAAAAGGTTGGGAACCACTGATATAATATGTTGAGTAATTAGCTGTAGCTGTATATTGAACCAATACCCGTTCAGACTTTGGGTCCTATTATGACATTTGCGGTTTAAGGAACGCCAATGCCACAGTGACGGTCAGACCTTATGAGGTTGGCGGGCAGACCACCAACCTACTGCCATCCCTGCCAGAATCTTCGATCCCAACAGGCTGACAGCAGGTTGTAATCCATCAGGGTGGCACTGATTGCAGCGCAGCCCTGTGATTACAACCTTGTTCTCCACCAGCCTTTTCATGGGAGTACCACTTCCATGAAAAGGCTGGCAGAGAACAGGTGCAAGGGACCACAAGGGGGGCCCTGCACTGCCCATAGCATAGGCAGTGCATGGGTCCTCCTACCCAGCACCCTCAAAATTCACACTGTCTGCTATGCAGACAGTGGGCATTTTGATCGCGCTGGTGCCCCCTTCATGCGGCAGCATTACTGCTGGCTCAATTATGAGCTGCAACAATGCTGCTGTCACATTCCCGCTCGGTTGACCAGCAGAAACCTTTGTTCCTGCTGGTCATCCAAGCAGTAAAGTCTTAATGGGGCCGGCGGGGAGGTTGCCAGCACGACAGGGACCACCCCGTAGAGAGTTTGGGTGGGCAGGTGTTCTCATCCACCAAACTCATAATAGGGCCCTTAGATTGGCACATAAATTATGCAAAAAAGGCAGGAAGGAACTTGGGTAGTTCCTAAGTTTAAGTGGAGAGCTGCTCCTGTATAGAGCACCTTACAACACCAGCAACACTCTGATTATCGCAGTGCCATCCAATTTCTAGCTCAGCGTGGATGGCACCGCCAAATTACTAGGTTGGCAGGCAGCCCTGCCAACCTACCGCCATCTCTGCCGGGATCAGCGATCCTGATGGGCTGATGGCGGTGCAGGTTGCAATCAGCCATTACAATCTGGTTTTCCGTCAGCATTTTCATGGTGGTTTCAAGGCTCTGAGAAGGCTGGTGAACAGGTGCAAGGAGGTACAGGGGGGCCCCTGCACTGTCTATGTCCATGGCATTGGCAGTGCAGGGTTCCCCTGCCCAGCCCCCTCATTAGACGCACTGTCTGCTGTGCAGACAGTGCACATTGCAAGGGTGCTGGTGCCCCTTGCGGGCAGCAGTATTGCTGCCAACTCAATTACGAGCCAGCGACAATGCTTCCGCTACTTTCCCACTGGGCTGGTTTCCACCGGTCAGCCCAGCGGGAAAGTCATAATGGGGCTGGTGGGAAGGTCGCCACTGGGAGTTTGGCAGACAGTTGTTCCCAAGGCCTTAGTGATACATCTAAAATAGTAATAACATTAATATAATGTAAAACAAATATTTATATCAATTATGTGAAATATATATTTAAATGTATACATATAAACTCACACACATATATAATACATACGCAATAATAATATAAAAAATATAAACATTTGAATAAGAAAAATGTATTAATTTATGTAGAAAATAAATGAAATAATAAAAATTGAAAAATCTAAAAGCATATTTATTAAAAATACTATAAACATTTACAAAGTTTAAATAAAATCATACAATATGAAATAAAAAATGCACCAATTAATGTTATAAAATATATTCAACCTATATTATGAAAACTCTTGCTATTTTTTAATATTAAATATAGTACTCCAAATATAGTTTATGTAACAGTAGGGAAAGTGTTGGAATTCCTAGGGTCTTATCACTGAAATAATAGGGAAAGTGTTGAACTTTGAAGGAGTTCATTTTACTAGTCCTGCTGCAGTCAGAAGGAGCATAACCATAGGAAAAGTGCTGGACTTCGGATGGGGTGAAATTTCCCCCTGTCCAAACGTCGCAACAGTAGCAAAAGTGGTAAACTGCGAAGAGGTTATTTTTACTATTCCTACTGCTGACTAAGGACCTGATTATGACCTTGGTGGATGGGATACTCCATAGCAAATGTGACTGATACCCTCCCCCCTGCCGTTTTACAAGTTCCACAGGATATAATAGAACTTGTAATACCGTGGATAGGATTTCCGTCACTTTTGTGACGAAGTATCCCATCCGCCAAGGTCGTAATCAGACCCAAAGCAAGAGTAAGGAAAGTTCTTTACTTCAAACACATTACATATATGTCTAAGCCCAAGAATGTAGAAAAATGTTTCTTAATAAAGGAAACAATGGTTAACAAAAATACATTTATATATGTATTAAAAAAATTAAAACCAATTCATCCATTTAGGTTATTACTATTCAGTAAAAACACTTTTTTATCAATTAATAAATCATTGTTATCCAATTAATAATTTATTAACTTCCCACCCTGTACCGTTACAAACCTAATAGCCCACCCCTAAAATAAAACTGAAAAAATAATTATTCCATACTTACATATTTAAAATAAATGAAATACATTTTTAACAATGAATTCATTTTTAATTAAGTATTACGTAATTAACTTCTCACCATAGACCCCATGCAACCATATTATCCCACAACTAATATAAAATGAAAATAAATAAGTATTCCATCATTTGCATATTTAAAATTCAATGAAATAATGAATCTATAAATGAAAAGTAATGCTTGATTATTACTTAACTTCATACCATCTACCTCTACAAACATAGCATTCTGTAACTGAAATACAAGTAAAATAAATCAATATTCCCTACATTACATAATGAAAAATCAATTAAATAATGAATCAACAATGAATAATAATTTGTTAGTTAATTATTACTTCATTAACTTCCACCCAATACCCCTAAAAACGGACAGTGTTAAAGCGGCGGTAACACCGCAAACAGTCTGGCGGTAAAAATTTTGGAATTATGACCGTGGCGGAAACCGCCAACAAAGACAGCCACTTTAACACTCCGACCGCCACGGCGGTACAGACAAGCAGCGCGGCGGTCACCGCCAACAGACAGGCGGAAGACAGTGTACCGCCCATAGTATCACAACCCGCCAATCCGCCACCTTTTCCGGGGCGGATTCTCCGTGGATAAAAACACGGTGGAAACAGTTTCTGCAATGGGAAAACGCTCACCTGAACACATCCCACGAGGAAGATGGACTCCATGGAGCCTGAACTCCAAATCCTACCGGCCCTTGTATTCCTACTCATCTACGAAGGCCAACGCCTGCGCCGGCGACGACAACGGTGAGTACTGCACCTATGACATAGGGGAGGCAAAAGTTAGGGGGACACACACGCAACACCCCCACCCCCACCCCACCCTCGCATATTACAACACACACACCAAAGCATTTACAAAAATAACATCAACAACCCACAACCCCCCCGGAAGACAGCAAAGACAAAATGAAATCAGTCCAAACCTTGTAATGTATCAATATACATGTCTCAAAAATATACAGATATATTAGCTAACCATACAAAAGTATATACATTTCGAGAAGTAGTGCAGATATGCACATATAAATGTCCGTGCACCACTAGTCCAATAATGCATGGGCGAGGCCCACAAAAGATACCTGTCCACACACGGAGAGAACACTGCCGGGGCATCAGACAGAAATACTACAGGCACCTCAGAGGGAAGGGAAGGGGGGGCACCTCAGCCAGAGGAATGCAAAGCCAGATCCACGACGGGGCTCCATGCCCACTGTTCCATCCTGGGGAGTGCAAAGCCACAGTCTCTCAAGTCTCTACAGTGGGTGGCTTGCCCACTGTTCCATCCTGGGGAGTGCAAAGCCACAGTCTCTCAAGTCTCTACAGTGGGTGGCTTGCCCACTGTTCCATCCTGGGGAGTGCAAAGCCACAGTCTCACAAGTCTCTACAGTGGGTGGCTTGCCCACTGTTCCATCCTGGGGAGTGCAAAGCCACAGTCTCTCAAGTCTCTACAGTGGGTGGCTTGCCCACTGTACCATCCTGGGGAGTGCAAAGCCACAGTTTCCAAAGTAGATAACAGCCTCCACTGGTTCAGGAGGGGGACTGGTGCCCAGACTGGATTAGCCTCCCCGTGGAAGTTCCTGTACCGTCCCTGGCCCACCCGCACATGGGATAACGATGCTTGATGTGGCGGACATTTCATACTTCCCTGGTGCATGCCCTGTTCAGCGGTGCTTTGCCATGGCGGTGTCTGGACTGTTCAGCAGTGCTTTGCCATGGCGGTGTCTGGACTGTTCAGCGGTGCTTTGCCATGGCGGTGTCTGGACTGTTTAGCGGTGCTTTGCCATGGCGGTCTCTGGACTGTTCAGCGTTGCTTTGCCATGGCGGTATCTGGACTGTTCAGCAGTGCTTTGCCATGGCGGTGTCTGGACTCTTCAGCGGTGCTTTGCCATGCCGGTTCTGGACTGGGCATTGGTGTGTGGCATGACGTTCTCTGGACTGGGCCTTGGTGTGTGGCATGACTTTCCCTCATTGCCCAGCGGGGCTGTGGCAGCCGGGCCCCTCCTGGGCACTGACTTCGGCGGTGGTCTCCTGACCAGTGACGGTACTTGGGCCCTCTTGGGCAATGACTCTGGCGGTGGCCTCCTGACCAGTGACGATACTTGGGCCCTCCTGGGCAATGACTCTGGCGGTGGCGGTGGTCTCCTGACCAGTGACGATACTTGGGCCCTCCTGGGCAATGACTCTGGCGGTGGTCTCCTGACCACTGACGATACTTGGGCCCTCCTGGGCACTGACTCTGGCGGTGGTCTCCTGACCAGTGACGACGGTGCTGGCGGTGGCGTCCCAACCGCCGGGAAGGATGCCGCCCTTCTCCGCCGTGCTGCTCACACTAGGCTGTGCAGACTTCCTCTGGCCCTTCCCCACCTTTGGAGGAGTCACAGCTGACTCTGCCATCTACCTGGAACCCCTGTGAGTTGTTTTGCCACCAGGAGTCTTCACAGGGTCCCGTCGGCCACTTTCCAATTTCAGAGCTTTACAGGGGGCGGGCTGCCTGTGCCTTGGCTCCGGGTCACACTGCCAGTCCTGGTGGCCCGTGCACTCCACACACCTTGAACAGGCACCACTGGTATTGGAGGCTTTTTGGCTGAGGCGCTCCGACGGGACTGATGAAGTGGAGGGGGGGGCAAAAAGGTCAACTTTACACAGGGACAGTTTCTGACGAACACTGGGATGGGTAGTTGGAGGGGGTCTGGGAGTGGAGAAAGAGGAGGTGCTTGTAGGAGGTGTCACTTTAGGTGTTTTGGGTGCAGGTGCAGGTGCAGGTACTGGAGGATGTCGTGAGGTGGATGAATGTTGGGTGTGTGGGTGCTCGTGTTTGTGTACTTTGGGAGGGGGCGTCACAGACACACTGGGAGAGGACACAGGGGACGTGTAAATGGGAGTGGAGGTGGTGAGTGCAGGTGAGCGGGGTGTGGTGCTGGGTGTTCTGGTGCGAGTCCTGGTGCCTGCAGATGTAGTGCATGCAGGTGTGAGTGTAGACGAGACTGGGAGGGAGGAGGGAGACGATGAGGAGGGGGACACAGTGGAGGCAGTGGATGTTGCTGTGTCTGCACGTGGGTGATGCTTGCGTGTGTGCCTGTGGGTTGTGTGGTGCCTATGTTTGCCTGAGCTACTTATGGGTGTAGAGGTGTGTGCATGCTGGTCTGATGGTGTGCTTGGGATAGGCTGGGGTACAGGGGATTGGGTCTGGGTGGAGGAGGTTGGAGGGGGCAGGCTAGACATAGGGACAATGGCTGCCATCAGTGCTGAGGCAAGAGATTGCAGGGTTCGCTGAAGGGCAGCCTTACCAGAATGAATGCCCTCCAGGAATGCATTACCGTGTTGCAACTCCCTTTCTACACCCTGGATGGCATTCACAATGGTAGACTGCCCAACAGTGAGTGACCTGAGGAGGTCAATGGCCTCCTCACTGAGGGCAGCAGGGGTGACTGGGGCAGGGCCTGAGGTGCCTGGGGCGAAGGTGATGCCCACCCTCCTGGGTGAGCGGGCACGGGCGAACGCTGAGGGGCTGCTGGGAGGGCGATGCTGGTAGGGGAGGTGGCGGCTGTACCTGTAGAAGTGGGGCGCACAGATGGTGCCACCACCACAAGGGAGCTCCCATCGTCGGACGAGTCTGTGTCGTTGGTTGGTGATCCGGTGGCCGACGTGAAGCTCCCCTCGCCCTCCGTTCCACTGGTGCATTCAGAGTCCGTGGTGTGGCCCTCCAAGGCCATGTGGGATGCAGCTCCCTCGTGCTCCAGTGCCACTGTACCTCCGCCTGATGATGCTGATGCACATAAGAACATGGAGAGCACAAAAAGGGGGGGGGAGACAGAAGAAAGACAGGTTGAGTGCATGGCATACCGTGACCGTTGGCGGACAATACTGACACAGCAGCCCCCTGCACTACACCGTGCTCCTGGCCTCTACAGATGCTATTCCTGGGATCTTGCCTACATGGCTATGGTGGACCTCTGCACACATGGATGTCACAAGGGCATCTATACCTGCACTTGGCACTCTACTGCGGCGGGGTAGGGAGCCACATTGACTGCATTACGGAGGGGCCTAGTCTACCTATGTCTGCCTGGCCTAGGTACACCGAGGGACTCCTCCCCCACCCAGACCCCTCCACTGCGGGCCAAGTCCGCAAAATGATGTTGTACTCACCCCCTTGTGTCTGCTGTGCTGCCCTCAAGCGCCCATCCAACTCAGGGTAGGCCACCGCCAGGATCCAGAACATCAGGGGGGTCATGGGGCGACAGGCACCCCTCCCACGTTGGGAGGCCATCCCCAGCTGAGCCTCCGCCGTCTTCTTGCTCCAGCGGCGAATGTCCTCCCATCGTTTAAGGCAGTGGGTGCCCCGTCTCTGGTGGACCCCCAGGGTCCGGACGTCCTTGGCTATGGCACGCCAGATGTCCGTCTTCTGGTGGGCGCTGACCTACATGACATGCACAAGGGAAGAAGAGAAGTCATTAACAACTGCACCGTCAATGTGCGTGGCCCCCCCTCCCTACCCTAGCCATGTGGCACCTTCATTCACATGCATTAATGTTCCCTGAACTCTGCCCCCTTCCCTCTTCCAACCAGCCTTCTCCACCCAGGCCTAGCCCATACAACGTGCTCCCAGTGTACTTACCTGTTGGTCTGGAGGACCGTAGAGTAGCGAGTACTCGGGGAGGATCCCGTCTACCAGTTTCTCCAACTCCTGAGCAGTGAAGGCAGGGACCCTTTCCCCAGACGCAGCAGCCATCGTCGCTTCCAGACCGAGGTCACAGCAGCACTTGCAGTGTAGGTCCTCTCCTGTCGAAGATCAGGTATCTAGTGATAGAACAGATAGAAAATGGCAGTGACGTCCGCGGCGGTGAAGTCCGCGGCGGTGCGTATCATAACCGCCGCGCACTTCCTCATTGGCTCCTGGGACCCATAGGGTCCGATGTAAACCAATGCAGCATTGCGCCGCGGTCTGCGACCGCCTACCGCGACGGTGTGCAACGCCAACGCAGTTACCCCACAATCCCATTGTCCCAGTTTATAGGTCAGGCAGCCGCCATTTCAGGGGCCCACATGGCTCCATTTACTTCTGCGTCACACATAGCTAGGCCTACACTCAACACACATACAGGAAGGGTTTTGTGTTTGGTGTCGTGTTCTGTGTAACTGTGGGTACATACCTGGAAAAAAGTTGACTCGATCCTCGCTGTTGTCCTTCCTAGGCGCCGTCAGCTGGGACAATTGAGAAGATGGTGGAATCCTCCGGTGTACCGACCGCTGGTGGACCTGTTGACAATGGAGGAGCGACATTTAATAGTGACCTACAGGTTTGACCGTGCCACTATCCAGGAACTATGTACCCAGTTGGAGCCAGACCTGATGTCACCAATCCGCCATCCCACTGGAATCCCCCCTGACGTGCAGGTGCTGTCAGTGCTCCATTTCCTTGCAAGTGGGTCTTTTCAAACAACTGTGGCCATGGCATCAGGGATGTCCCAGCCTATGTTTTCCAACGTGCTGTCCAGAGTGTTGTCTGCTCTGCTGAAACACGTAAGGAGATACATCATATTCCCTGAGGTGGAAGACTTGCCTACAGTGAAAGGTGACTTCTATGCCCTTGGACATATCCCCAACGTCATAGGTGCTATTGATGGGACCCATGTGGCTTTGGTCCCCCCCCACAGGAGTGAACAGGTGTACAGGAACCGGAAGAGTTTTCATTCGATGAATGTACAGATGGTCTGTTTGGCAGACCAGTACATCTCGCAGGTAAATGCAATGTTCCCTGGCTCAGTGTATGACGCATACATCCTGCGGAATAGCAGCATCCCTGATGTGATGGGTCAACTCCAGAGGCACCGTGTGTGGCTATTAGGGGACTCTGGTCACCCCAACCTTTCCTGGCTATTGACCCCAGTGAGGAATCCCAGGACCAGGGCAGAGGAACGCTACAATGAGGCCCATGGGCGGGCTAGGAGGGTGGACGAATGCACCTTCGGCCTCCTGAAGGCCAGGTTCAGGCGCCTCCATATGACAGGCGGTTCCCTATTCTACGCACCGAAGAAGGTGTGCCAGATCATCATCGCCTGCTCGATGCTTCACAATCTTGCTTTGCGACACCAGGTGTCTTTTCCGCAGGAGGATGGTCCAGATGACGGTGTTGTGCCAGCTGTGGAGCCTGTGGACAGTGATGAGGAGGAAGCTGAGGAAGAAGACAACGACAACAGGGAGTCAGTCATACAGCAATATTTCCAGTGACACACAGGTGAGAACATTTTCTTTTTTAACATGACATTCACTGTCACACGTCTTACTCTATCCAGTGTGTAATTGAATGGGATTATTTGGTAACTGAGTTGTTCCTTTCCATTACGGTTTCACAGGTGTGTTTACCAACATGTGTCATCTGCATGCATCCTTCAAGGACTTGTGATGTGTGACATTGGTATGTTGCCTTAACAATAGAAAAAGCATTTTGACACTGTCATTGATCATACATTTTATAAAATCATACACTGACTCCAGAATGTTTTGTGGTTCAAGGTTTTTATTTAAGTGCTCAAAAATGGAGGGGGGTTGTAAAATGGAGATGGGTGATGGTGGAGGAATGTTCATGGCAGAGTCCAGTCTATTAGTCTCACAGGTGCACTGCCCATCTGGGCATAGGAAGTGGAGCTGGGGCAGTTAAAGTATGGACAGGGTAACAAAGTGGGACGGTGGGGGGACAATCAGGGTGGTGTCATTTCCTGGCGGGGGTCTTGCCATCTTGCTCTGTCCTGTTCCTGGATCTCAGGTACCACTTGCGTGCTGGTTGTCCGTCTGCAGGGGGTGGGGTGCTGGTGTGGTGGTCCTGTGGTGGTGCCTCCTGTCCACTAGCACCGGCGGAGGTGGTGGGCAGTTCATCGTCCATGCTAGTGTCAGGGGCCCCTTGGAGTGCCACGGTGTCCCTCAAGGTCTGCTGTATGTCCTTCAGCACCCCTACGATGGTGCCCAAGGCAGAGCTGATGGTCCTGAGCTCCTCCCTGAAGCCCAAATACTGTTCCTCCTGCAGGCGCTGGGTCTCCTGAAACTTGACCAGGACCGTCACCATCGTCTCCTGGGAGTGGTGGTGTGCTCCCATGATGGAGGATAGGGCCTCGTGGAGAGTGGGTTCGCTTGGCCTGTCTGCCCCCTGTCACACAGCAGCCCTCCCAGTTCCCCTGTGTTCCTGTGCCACCGTCCCCTGGACCGTGTGCCCACTACCACTGCCCCTAGGTCCCTGTTGTTGTTGGGGTGGTGGGTTATCCTGGGTTCCCTGTAGTGGTGGACACACAGCTGATTGACCTGTCCTGGGTACGGAGGTTTGGGCCCGCTGGGTGGGTGCTGTGCTGGTGTTACCAGAGGGTGGAAGGTCAGTGTTGGGCTGTGCCTGTGCAAGGGGAACCGACTGTCCCGAGGCCCACGATGGTCCGGGCTGGTCATCAGGCTCCAGTAGGGCAGAGCTGCTATCGTCACTGTGGGCCTCTTCTGTGGGTGGAGTGGAGATGTCTGGACCCTCCGGTGTGGTGACGGTCCTTCGTGATCCTGCAGGGGCATAAGAGCATGATTATTGCATGTGTGTGTGTCATGGTGTGCAATGGGTGGGTGGGCGTGTACCCCAGTGCTAGCATTCCTGTGTGGGGGCTTGTGTGATGATGGTTAGGGGGTTGTTCTGGGTATGTGCAGTGAGCATGCTTTGGTGAGGGGTGACCATGCTTAGTTGTGTCATGCAGGGCTTGTTGTTGGGATGTGTGGTTTGTGTTCTTAGTACATTAGTGTGGAGTTGGAGTGAAAGGGGAGGGTGTGAGGGTGGGGGTGTGAGATAGCATGCAGGTAGGGTGGGGGATCTGATAGTTAAGATTTGACTTACCAGTGTCCATTCCTCCACCGACTCCTCCGAGGCCCTATGGATGCATGATGGTCAAGACTTGCTCCTCCCATGTTGTTAGTTGTGGGGGAGGAGGTGGGGGTCTGCCGCCAGTCCGCTGTACCGCGATGTTATGCCTGGAGACCGCTGAATGCACCTTCCTCCGTAGGTCGTTCCACCTCTTCCTGATGTCCTCCCGATTTCTTGGGTGTTGTCCCACTGCATTGACCCTGTCGACTATTCTTCGCCATAGCTCCATCTTCCTGGCTATGGAGGTGTGCTGCACCTGTGATCCAAATAGCTGTGGCTCTACCCGTAGGATTTCCTCCACCATGACCCTGAGCTCCTCCTCGGAAAATCGGGGGTGTCTTTGGCGTGCCATGGGGTGATGTGTGTGATGTGTGAGGTGGTGTATGTGGTGATAAGTGTAGTGATGTGTAGTGGTGTTTTGTGCGTGGATGTTGTGTGGGTGATGGTGTTGTGTGCCTCTGTGTGGTGGTATTGTCTATCCTGTGCTCTCTCTCTGGCCTTCTTCCTGTATTTTGGGTCGTAGGGGTTTGTGGGTGATGTGGGTGTGTGTTTTATATTGTGTTGGGTGTGTGGGCGTGGTGTGTGTATGTGTATCAGGTGTGTGTATTTCGAAATGTCCAATGTGGCGGTGTTTTGGAGATGTGTGTGTATTTTGAGCGCGGCGGTGTGTACCGCCAATGGAATACCGCGGTTGAAAGACCGCCGCATGGATTTGTGTGTCGTAATAGCATGGGCGTGTTTCTGTTGGCGTGGAGGTGGAGGTTTTGTTTTCGCCAGTTTAACACTGACCTTTGGTGTGGCGGACTTGTGTGGGTGTCTGAGTTTTGGCGGATTCCGAGATGTGGGTCATAATTGCAGTGGCGGAATTCCGCGGCCGCGGCGGTCTATTGGCGGTCTTCTGCACGGCGGTAAGCGGCTTCTACCGCCAATGTTGTACTGACCACCACTGTCTTTTATTTGGGAAATTTGTAATTCACCCCTTACCCCCTGCCCCCGAATCTAACTGACTAAACTACACCCCTGAATGTCAAGGGCGCTGAATATCAAATATGCCACCTCATGCCTCTTTCTTCCACCACTTTCACTTCCTGTCATTTTCTCTAGTTCTTGGGGCTCTTTTTCATCCCAGCTTTCTCCCTTTATCATTATTTTCCTATCTTTCTTTTTCTCCTCCTTTCTCCCTTTCCTACCTTTCTCCCTTGCTCTGTGTCAAAGTCTACTGGTGAAAAGCCTCAGTCCCCAAACATGAGTGCCTGTGCCCAACCCATGTAATCACCTGCACTTTTTAAGCATAGACTGAGATGTACAGGACCTGTCAGGGCCAGCTATGGCCTGCTGCAGTGGTACAACTCGTCTGGGTAATATCACAACCCTTGTAAAAGCAACAGTCAAATATCAAGGGCAAGCCCTCCTTCTTTCCATGTGGGTCAGGCCACATCACATAGGTCCTGTAAGAGACTCTACAACAATGAAGGAAACCCATGTGAAAGGGAAAGCGGGGTTGGGAAAGAGTGAGAAACAGATACTTGCTCCTGGCTGGAGTAACAAGACCAACAGTAAAGGAACCCCAGTACACATCTACGTAAAATAGATCAAGGAAATTAGTGATTTGACATTCTAGGTACGGGGTACAGAAAGGCTAACATTAGGTACCGAACATACCAGAATAATGCCCAAGAACAGAATTAGAACAGATGATTCTGCAGCACTGGTAGAAGAAGGATACAATAAGAGAAAAAAGAGCCGCAACAGTATAAACACATTTTAAATTCCAGGGAGATAGGGACCAAGTGAACCAATGAGGAACAAAAATAACAAAGCTCTTGGAACAGAAGGCCGGGTGCAAACTAAATTGTAGGCAAAGGAGTCGTAACAACTGTTGTTACCAGAGTCCTTCTTACGAGCATGGGAGCTATTTATACAACTATGTCTAGATTGACCTGTAAGAGTTCCTCACTGGGCTGGCCCTACCGTTCCTCTTGTGACCTAACTGACCTATGGTGTCCTGGGGGTATTTCCCCTGTATGTCTGCAGTCTCCACTATCCTGTTCCCATCTCCTCCACCTCTTTTGTTATTTAGGTCTTTTTTGAGCGGCTGCATCTGGTGAGCTGATAGGTAACTCAATAAGTCACAGTGAAAGGACAAGCACAGAAAATATGAAGTTAAAAATACATCAGCTGTTGGAAAGCACATGTGGGCAACATTTCAACTACTTGGTAGTCTCTCTTCCACACAATGGCGTAACGAAACTTGAGGGGTGCCCCCTGCAAAGTACTTGTATTGGGGCCCCCAGTCCCTTGGACCCTGAGAAGGGCCTACCGCCCGTGAACAGTGTACTGTGATGAGGGGGGACCCTGGAGCTTGGGGTCCCCCCTGCACTGCGGGGGCCTCTGCTACACCACTGCTCCCACACTTTGACTGCAACATTACTCCTCAAGCCACATTATCTGATGCTATGGAGTGTGACAGCCTACACCAGCCTCAAAATTATTGCGTTAGCTGAAATTCTGTTTCAAAGGAACCCCCTCACAGTAAAAAAAGGTCCAGCATTCAAAAATGTGTGTCGGAGCAAATCATTGGCAAACGCCAGCTCAAATTAAGCACTGGCATATATAAACACGTCAGGCTGGACTGATATTCATATCAAATACACCACCCATATCATTAATACATTTTTCTTGTTCACTTGCCCGAGTAATAAAATTGGGTCTGTGTTTTAGGGTCAGAACAGGGATAGCAGCACATAAATTGTGCAGCTGCCTATTCAGGTATAATAAGCAGCAGAGCTGTGCTTCTGGCTTATTTGTATTTGTGTTGATATAGCACTTACTACCCCTGACAAGTGATGGAAGTGCTTTTTGACGAGTAGCACGCTACTCTGGAGCCCAAAAAGGATTAGTGGTGGATTAGTAAATGAAAATGTGAGTTACTTTAAGTGATGGACATGCAAGTCTTTTAGTTGGATTGAATAGGATAATGGACGGCTGGAAGAGGGAAGAATCTGGAAAGTGTTATTTGAGGGATCATAGTAATAAGATGAGGTTTTGCTGAACTAAGGCGGGATAGATGAGGGAAGAGTCTAGAAAGTGTTATGTTGGAGATCAAAGTAGAAGAATTAGGTTTGGAATGAGTCAGAGAGTGGAGGAAGAGGCACATTGAGGCAGGTATTGGATGAGAGATAGAGTAGTGCATTGAAGAGATTCAAAGGTTTTTCTTCTACAGTAGGAGTAAAGTAATAAATACATTGATACATAACTATATAGAAAGGGTGTATATGTATGAGGAAGATAATATATCAAGATATAAAGTTGTACTGTATAAACTCAGACTTTCATGTGTTGCTGTACTTGAAGGTAATTTATTTATATATTTTTCTGTTTTATCTTTTTCATATTTTATTTAAATTTTATATCTTTCTCAACCTCTTCCTTCATAGTGAAGCACTTGTAGATAAAATTGTTATAATATTTACATATTGTAAATACTAAGACAGAGACCCATAAGCATCTAATATATACATATATTTTTAACCATAAGTGATATATACATTTGTTAAGCAGACCTAAAGAATATTTATATATTTTTTTTAACCATTAGTTAATATACGTATTTGTACAAAGAAATACACATATTTAAATACATACACATAGCAAAATTATAAACGTTTACATTCACAGGGATATGCTATACATTAGTGTTTACGTATGATGGTTATGTGGGAAAAAGACAAAACTTGAGTGGTCTTCTGAAGATAACTTATTTATCTGTGGGTCTTATGTTTGGAGAAATCAATTTCATAGTTTGGCTGCTTGAACAGAGAAAGATGTACCATCTATGATTTTTTTTGCATGGTGCTTCAATCTGGTAGGGAAGCTTCTATGTTGAATTTATTTGGTAATTTTATTCCTCATGAAAAGCGGTCCTGTTCCATGTTTTGCTTTGTAGGTGATACAGAGCATCTTGAAGGGGGATCTTCTGGCAACTGATAACCAATGTCGGGCCCTCAAGGCAGGGGAGATATGGGCTTGTGGCTTTACATGTAAGAGTAGTCTGGCAGCAGAATCCTGAATTCATTGTAGTCTTTTCATAGTTGATAAAGATGATGCATGTTACAGGCCATTGGCATAATCCAGTTAAGACAGCACAAAAGAGATAGTAGCCTAGACCTTGTGTGGAAATCCCAGGTGGGGGAAGATGCATCTCAGAGTTTTCATAGTAATGAAGCCTGATCTTGCTAGTTTGTCCACCTAGGCATTCATTCATAACTTGGAGTCCATGGTAATTCCAAGGTTTTTTACTTCCTAAGATACTTTAGGAGGTGGTCCCAGATCATTAGGCCAGGTGCAGAGCTGGTCATAGTTTTTCCAATCACCACAAGTGAATAATTCCATTTTGGAAGCATTGAATTTAAGATGGCTCCATGTTATCCACTGATCAATCACTCTGAGGCAACTGAAGATGTCTGAATTCCCACTTTCTTTGGGGCTTCCCAGTTTAAGAAGTATTTGTATGTCATCTGCATAGCTATAACATGTGAGCTGAAATATATTAATCATTGCTGGTAATGACTTCTTGTAGATGTTGAAGAGCATGGGTGAGTTGACAGAGCCTTGAGGAACACCTGCTTTTGTGAAGTATGGTTTGTATGAGAAAGGGGGAGTATGGGTGACATCTGTTTTGTTTTGAAGGCAGGATGTGATCCAGTTGAGAGCAGTCTACTCTATGCCAACTTTGGTATGAGAGTGTCATGGTCAACTGTGTCGAAGGCAGCTAAGAGGTCCAAGAGAAGTTGTGCAGTGACTCAGTTCAGGGGTACTGTGTTTTTAAAGTCATCCCAGATAGCGTTGAGGGCAGATTCTGTGCCTCTTCCTGGTTGGTAGTCAGAAAGCATGGAATTATCTTCACTGAACTGTGACATCAGAATAAATGCTGCTCTATCAGTTAGCTCAGGAAAGGTCCAGTTGTAATTGGTTTGTAGTTATTGGGGACATGTGGGTCCAGGTTTGTTGTCTTTAATAATGGGCGTGTGTATGCCTTTTAGGTCTTCTTGAAAGATTCCCGTAATTAAAGAATTATTGACGATTCTTCTTAATGGTGTGGCAGCAGAGGTAGCTAGAATAATGTTCTTGAAGATTTATGGTGGACAAGGATCAGAAAGGCAGCCAGCAGGCCTGCTTACTTTGACAAGATCCATAAATTCACGTTTTCGTAGTTGTTTGAAGGAATTCAGAGGCTGGGTTAGCCTACTCTTTGAAGGGATTGCATGTCTGGTTTGGTTGAGTAATGATTTACTAGTTTGCCAGTGAATTCTTAAGTAATGGGATTAGTTCTTTCCGTGCATTTAGGTTTACAAAATTCAGTGAGAATATTATAAAGTTCTTTATTTGCATTTTGAATTTTGTCTGAATAGTAACTTTTTTCGCATTTTTGATTGTTGACTTGCATATTCTGTTAAGTTTGTGTAGGTGAAGTTTTCTATGATTGCTGTTTGTTTTGAGCCAGGTACAATGCAGCTTTGTAATTTGTTGTTTTATCTTTTAGTTCTGTATTTCTCTAAGGTGCTTGTTTTCTTTTGTCCTGATTTGGTGTTCTTAGTGATATTAGTACATGAAAAGCTTCCTGTAACCACTTGTAGGAAAGCCCTCCTTTTTGCCCTGGTCACCCCCAAATGTTTTGACTGATACTGGTGGTTACTGAGACTCTGTGTAAAATGGAATATGCCAATTCGGCTAATTATAATTGGCTGTACCGACCTAACTTTAAGTCTATAGTAAATGGTAGGGCATGTAGGTTTAGGGACCCCAGCATAGATAGTACACCCATGGTTGCACTGCTTTGGTGCCCAGTGTCACTTTGAAGGCAGGCCTGCCTTGTTAGCTGCTTTTAAGTCAAAGTTAACTCCAAATTCGACTTTAGAATTAAAAGTACATCCAAAGTCCTAATTTAAATTATGTTTTCATACACGTCACACCTAAGATATGCCCTAAGGGCCCCAGGGTTGAGTGCAGTGTAACTATAACCAGGGACTTTATAAAAGATGTTTTATAGGCTGTGGTGAGGAAAAAATAGCCAAATTTACTTTCCCAATTGTAGTGAATGCGCCCCATAGGCTAACATGGAGATTTTATTTAAAAATAATAAAGGCCCTCATTATAACTTTGGCGGTCTTTTTGCAAGACCGCCAAAGCCACGGGCACCAGAAGAACACCAGTTCTGGCGGTCTTCTGCCCACCATATTATGAGTACTGCTGGATTTCTGCCTCATTTTGGGTGGAAATCCAGCAGTAGTCGTAGTGGCGGGTGGAGGTGCAAGGGCGGTTCCACCACCGGCCCTACCCCGCACCGCCAAAATGATTGTGCCCGCTGTATTATGAGCAATAATACGGCATGGCGGTGTCCTGATGGCGGGCGCTGCAGGAGGTGGAAGCGCCCGTTCCTGTTCCCTGTCGGACTACCTCCTCCCCAGACCAAGTAAGTCAATCATCTGACAGGGGAGGGGGTGGGGGGTCTTGTGTATGTGTGTGTGTGTGTGTGTGTGTGTATGCGTGTATGAATGTGAGTGTGTATGTGTGTATGAATGTAAGTATGTATGTGTGTGTGTATGCCTGTATGAATGTAAGTGTGAATCCGTGTATGTATGTGTGTTTTTATGCGTGTATGAATGTAAGTGTGTATGCATGTGTGCATGCTTGTATGAATGTAAGTGTGTATGCATGTATGAATGTTGTGGTGAATGCGAGTATGAGTGTTGTGGTGAATGCGAGTATAAGTGTCAAAATGAATGCGTGTATGGATGCATGTGAGTGAATGTGTGTATGTCAGTGTTGGTGAATAAGTGTATGCGGGGTGCGTTTGGGTGTCTGAGTGTGTATGCATGTGTGAGGGGAGGTGGGTTGGGGGTATTGTGCTTGTTGCAGGGGGGAGTCGTCTGCCGCTGACAGGGAAGAAATTCCCTGTCACCGGTAGTCTTTCCGTCAGGGTTTTTGTGGCGGTGATACCGCTGCGGAAACCCTGGTGGAAAGGCTGCTCCTAATACCGCCGGTGGTCTTCTGTGGACCGCCGGGTTGGAGATGCTCATCTCTGGCTCAGCAGGTCGACTGCTGTGGCGGTCTCAGTGGAGATGTGGCAGGTTGGCAGAGGCCAACCCACCACACTCATAATGAGGTGGTCTGCACCGAATGGGCTGTTGGTGGTGAAACCGCCACCATGGCCCTGGTGGTCAAAAGACCGCTAGTGTCATAATCAGGGCCAACGCCTTATTTACTACAAGAAGGAGCTAAATATAGCAATTTTAGTATCAAATTAAAAGTTATAATAAATCCAACAACTTGCCACTGTTAAATTTAATATAACTTGTACCTTGAAAGAGTTTTAGAACTCTTACTCAAAGTTACTGGCTTCAGCCTTATAGTACCCTTCTCTGATCAGACTCTGGGAGCCTGAGCCAGGCTGCCTTGATGAGGTGTGAAGTGGCCTGGCCTGAAACAAAGAAAGCATGTGGTGGGAGGAGATCTGCCTCGGAAGATGGTATAACAGGATGGAGGAAGAGCAACCAAACTGGAGTTCAAAGGAGGGAAAGACATGTGGGACAGCAACTGTACCTCCCCCAATTCCTGCAGCCCCAGACAACCAGGTGCCCCCTGATTAGATTAGCAGAGGGTTGGAAAGGGGTGTGTTAAGGGAGACTTAGCCACACCAGTAGTTGGACTAAGCCAGATCTTAACTATAAGATTTAATTTTTGCCATCTTGGATTTTGGAGGAATGTTGTTCCCTGAGATTGATTTTTGCCACACTTCCCAGGGAATGATCACTCAAGAGGGTGGTGGCCTGCATGTTATTGGACAGGAGCATCCCCCTACTTGCCACCCTAGGAACAAGGATACATATGGCAGAGCTGCACCCCACTTCAGATCCCTACTGGAACAAGACAAGAAGAAGAAGGGTTGCTCTGCTGGACCCCTGGCCTGCAACTGGACACTGAACTCAGAAGGACTGCAACAGCTGCACACTTTGGGCTTCACCAAGACAAAGACTTTGCTTTACTTCTAAACCTCAAGACACGACCTCCTGTGAGCTATAGGTAGAAAGGAGTTGAGCAGTGCCCTCTGCATCAAGTCCTGTCAAACTAGCCCAGATGACCCCTGGCCAGTTGTCATTTTAGGATTTGGACCAGGTGCATTCTGGGAGTTGGAGTCCTAACCCCAAGGAGCAATTAAGCACTTCATGAACCTTGGGGTGAGTTGTGGCCACCTAAAGGACCGTAAAAGTACTTCTGGAAGAAGATCCAGAAGTTTGGAGCAACTTTGGAAAAAAGCACCATAAGTGGACCGATACGATGTTGTGAGTCAAGCCGGCCAACGTCAACGTGACCCTGCCTGACTTGCAGGTTCGTCTCGCTGAAAAGCTCCAGAGTCCCAGACTTCCAGGATTTGACCGGGGTCTCATGGAGAGGCAATCCACGACATTGCTTTGAAATTGGCTTGCTGAGGAGGGTCATCCGATATTGGGGAGTAAACATTCAAAAATGTTTATAAGTCCGAAGGTGAAAGTTTGACCAAGGCTTCCCTCGCAGCGTATCCGAGGAGAGCTCCATCGGGGTCGGCTTCAACTTTCGACTTCCTCCCAGATGAAAATTTCCATCTCGAAAAAGTTTCTAAGTCTAAACGTAGTAACCTGGACCAAGGCCTCCCATGACGTGTATCCAAAGAGGGCTCCAGCGAGGTGGGCCTCAGCTTGTGACTTTGTCCCAGTCGAGAAAAAAATCAAGAAAACGACTAAGTGTGAAGGTAAAACTTTAACCGAGGTCTTCCGCTCAGTGTAGCCCAGCAGATATCCATCACAGTCTGCTTCAGCTTTTGACTTTGGCCCGTGGAGTGTGACCAGATGTCCAGATTGGCGCTCTTGAATTGATGCCCAATTACGAGTTTGGTGGATGGGAAGACCTGTCCGTCGAGGTTGCTGCCTTACTGGTGACCTCCCCACTGGCCCCGTTATGACTTTCCCTCATGGGTATGGGTAGTGCAGGCACCCCACTGTGGTCCCTGGCACCTGTTCTCCATCAGCCTTTTCATGGCAGTGAAACCACCAAGAAAAGACTGGTGGAGAACCAGGTCATAATCAGCATGGCTGCGCTGACTTCAGCGTCGCCATGGCTGATTACGACCTGAACCACTGTCATCCAGTTGGGAACATTGTTCCCAGCAGAGACGGCGGTCATTTGGTGATCCGACCGCCAAACTCTTAATTTGTCTGTTGACCGCCTGACTCGTAATGAGGCGCTTCATCTTTAAAAATTCATATCTCCTGTGCCCTTTACTAGATAGTTGTCATATTAAACATAAAGATACAATCTATTTTTATAGATTGGTAATGGAGTTTTATTGTGTTTTAGTTATTTACTGCTTTTGTATTATTAAATGTTTTACACACTTGTCTCCTAAATTAAACCTAACTGCTCATTGTGAAGCTACCAAGGGTGAGCCATGATTAATTTATTGAGACCTTGACTGGACCAAGTCAGGGTTTGTGGCCTACTTCTAAGTGTAAGTACCTACCTGCTCTTACCAATAATCTACTTTCCAGCACTACTCAAATTTTTTGAACTGATTTTATTGTGTCTAGATCTGTTTTTTGGATATTAGTTGTGTTTCTAGTATTCTAAATTGAGTTTGTTCCATGGTCAATAGGTGGATGCATGTAAATTGGCCTTAAGTGTGTTCATTTGTGTTGTTTTGTGTTGAAAGCTACTAAATGGTGGTCTGACCATGTGACTTGAGCAATCCCTTGGAAGGCAACTATTTCTGGATTTGCAAAAATGACATCTAGGATGTGTCCGGTGATGTGTGTGGGTTTGTGGACAATCTTATGTAGGTTTAGTGTGACTAGGCCAGTGATGATAGTTTTTGGATGAGCCACATTGGATTTGTCAAACTAAGGACCTCATTACAACCCTGGCGGTCGGTGATATAGTGGCGGTACTACCACTAACAGGCCGGCGGTAATAAATATGAAATAATGACCACTGCGGAAACCGCTCAGACAGACAGCCATGTTAACACACCGACCGCCAGGGCGAAATCAACAGGCACCACGGCGGTAATCGACTACAGCCAGGCGGAAGATAATGTTCCGCCCACTGTATAATGACACACCAATCCGCCACCTTTTCCGGGGCGGTATTAATGACATCAAAAGCCTGGTGGAAACACAGCACAGAAGGGAGACGATTCACCTCTGGAGACTCAAGGAAGAACCACGCCACCATGGAGCCCGAGTTGCATGTGTTCCCCATGCTCTTCTACGTTCTGCTCCACTACGAACACCAAAGCCGGAGAAGACGACCATGGTGAGTACTGCCACCTAGCACACAGGGGAGGGGGGAGGAAAAAGTGAGTGACACACACACGCAACATGCAACACCCCCACCCCCAACACCATACACACATGCAGATGCAGTAACATTACATATTCACCCCGCACCCCTCAGGAATAATGCAAGGACAACTAAAATAGAGTAAAAAGAGTGTAATAAGATAAATATAGTAGTACTACGTGCATCCAAATAAAAAAGTACATACATATTCACAAATCAAGGGACACTGCCCAGCCCTCAATGTTTGTGGGCCACATCACGAAATCCAAGGCCCACCTCACTCCTGCAAAAACACAGAGAGAACACTGCAGGGGCATCAGGTCGAAAATAGCTAGGTACCTCAGGGGGACGGGGAATGGGGGGCACTTCAGCTGGAAGATGGTACAGCGCCACTGGTCCTGCAGGGGGCAACATAACCATCACTCTGTCCTGGGGAGTGCAAGGCCACAGTGGGTGACTTGCCCACTGGCAATGGAGGGGGCAACACGCCCATTACTCTGTCCTGGGGAGTGCAAGGCCACAGTCTCTCAAGTGTGTGACTTGCCTACTGGCAATGGAGGGGGCAACATGCCCTTTGCTTGGTCCTGGGGAGTGCATGGCCACAGTCTCTCAAGTGGGTGACTTGGCCACTGGCAATGGAGGGGGCAACATGCCCTGTGCTTGGTTCTGGGGAGTGCAAGGCCACAGTCTCTGAAGTGGGTGACTTGCCCACTGGTTCTGGAGGGGGCATTGTGGCCAGTGAGCTTCATCATGGGGAGGATGGAGTGAGTGGATGGCTTCTCCACTGGTTCTGGAGGGGGCATTGTGCCCCGTGAGCTTCATCCTGGAGAGGATGGGGTGAGTGGATGGCTTCACCACTGGTTCTGGAGGGGGCATTGTGTCCTGTGATGCAGATCTTGGGATTGCAAGGTCACAGTCTCTCACCTGGGTGTCATACCCACAGGATTTGCAGGGGCCAGGCCGCACAACAGCCTATGGACGTAGGACTACACACGGTCCGCCGGCGGTGACGGCTGCTCAGTGGTGGCAGTGGTGGTGCTGATGGTGGAGGTGGCAGTGGTGGGGGGAGGATCCAGCCCATCCCCTGCAGCCTCGGACCGCTGCCCACTGGGGCTGCTGCTGCTGGTGGCAGTGCTGGCAGTGGTGGGGGGAGGCTCGAGCCCATCCCCTGCAGCCTCGGATGGCTGCACCACCATGGTTGGTGGTGGGGGCTCCAACTGAGTCCCAGCACCAGGCCCCTTGTCTCTACTGCCTGCTGTTGCAGGCCCCTTGCCCTTCCTTCCTGCAGCTGGGGCTGCCTCCTTGCCCTTCCTTCCTGCAGCTGGGGCTGCCTCCCTGCCCTTCCTTCCTGAAGCTGTCGTTGCCTCCTTACCCTTCCTTCCTGCAGCTTGGGCTGACTCCTTCCCCTTCCTTGATACACTTGGGTTAGGCACCCTTTCCGTCTGGCTGGCGGGTGGCCAGGATCCGTTCCAACCTGGAGTAGCTGGGGATGCTACTGTGCCCATGGACTTGGTGGCTGAGATGCTTGCCTGGGTTTTGACCACCCTAGCCTGACGTGAGGGACGGGGGGAGGGCTAGGGAAGAGGTCAATGTTGGTGAGGAAAAGCTTCTTAGGGAGATTTGGGTGGGAAGAGGGAGATGGTTTGGGAGTGGAGGAAGAGGGAGTGGTAGTAGGAGGTGTCAGTCTGCTGTGTTTGGGTGCAGGTGCATGGGCTGGATGCTGTTGTGAGGTGGATGGCTGTTAGGTGTCTGAGTGCTTGAGTTTGTGTACTTTGGGAGGAGGGGGCACAGACACAGTGGGAGAGGACACGTGTGCATGGATGTGGGGGTGGTGACTGCCAGTAAGGGGTGTGTACTAATAGGTGTGCTGGTGATGGTGGTAATGGATGGGGATGTGGTGCATGCAGGTGTGAGTGTAGACGCAACTGGGAGGGAGGTGGAGGACAAGGAGGAGGGGGCCACAGTGGAGGCAGTGTATATTGTTATGTCTGCTTCTGGATGGTGTTTGTGTGACTGCCTGTGGGATGAAGTGTGGTGCTTGTGTTTGCCATGTCCACTTTTGTGTGTTGTCCTGGGTGCCTGCTCGTCTGCTTGTGTGCTTGGGATAGGTTGGGGTTGGGGTTGAGGGGAATGGGATTGGGTGCAGGAAGTTGGAGGGTGGGAAGAGGGACATTGGCTGCCATCAGAGAGGAGGCCAGAGCCTGGATTGATCTCTGTTGGGCCGCCAAGCCAGTGTGAATGCCCTCAGGAAATGCATTGGACTGTTGCATTTGGGCTGCCAGCCCCTGGATGGCATTCACAATGGTTAACTTCCCAACAGAGATGGATCGCAGGAGGTCAATAGCCTTCTCACTCAGGGCAGTAGGGCTAACTAGGGCAGGGCCTGAGGTGCCTGGGGCGAAGGAGATGCCCACCCTCCTGGGTGAAGGTCTCACAAACTTTTAGTAGATGTTGTCAACTTTGGTGATGTTTATAGTTTGCTTGAATATAACAGTTATTCAACTCCTGATTTGAATATACAATTTTGTGTGACAGTTTGATAGCCTAGAGGAATGGCTTCATGCAACACTGGAAACATGTCATCTCCTAGCCATGATTCAGTTATGAAGAGTAAATCAGTTTGTGTGTCAGTGAATAGGTGGTAGATGTAGTGCTTGTTTTTAGAGAGTGATCAAGCATTTACTAGTAGGCAATTTAGAGATTGGGGGCCTCATCACGAGTTTGGTGGGCTGACCGTCGGCCCGCCAGACTTGTGGGGAGGAAACAGCCAAGGAGCTGACAGCCACCGCCCACTCCTCTAAGGCCCCCAGCCCAATTACGATGTTTCCACTGGGCTGACCGACGTAAACCTCCATTTTAGGAGGTTTCTGGCGGTCAGCACAGTGGAAACAGTGTGCCGGCAATGGCTTTGGGTTCAGGCCTTTGTTCAGGGAGTTGAGGCCAATGTCATCACACAGAGGGTGCCCCCAGCACCCTCAGAATGTGCACTGTCTGCCATAGCAGGCAGTGCACATTCCAAGGGTGCTGGGTAGGGGGCCCCTGCACTGCACATGACATGGTAGTGGGCCGTGCAGGGGCCCCCCTGACCCCCAGCACTTCCTTTCCACCAGCCTTTTCATGGGAGAGACCCCTCCATGAAAAGGCTGTTTGAAAGGGAAGTCGTGATCAGCACGGCGATGCTGAACTCAGTGCCGCCCTGGCTGACCACTTCAACTGCCGCCAACCCATCGGGATCCATGATCTTGGCAGTGGTGGCGGCCCGACTGTCATGGTCATAGTTGGTGGTCGACTTGCCAGGAGTGCGGTGGTCCGACTGCCACGGCAGGTTTGACGGTCCATGGACCCCCAAAATTGTAATGGGACCTGTGTTTTGGTGGTGCTGTGACTTTGTTTTTTAGAAGACTAAGCAGTATTCTCCGAACTAGCAGCAGGTATGTCATTAGTGCTGGTATTGTATGTGTGATAGCAGCATTAGTGTTGTTTTTCTATATCATGTTCTTCGTCCAGCAGGCTTAGAAGGGATTTTATTGCGTCTGTGTGTGTAGGTGGTAGAGATGGTGTTTGAGAGTGACTTAGCAAGCTCTATTGTTTTTTTAGATTCGCCTTGTGTTATAGACACAGAGATGCAAAGTTGTGAAGAATGGCATGTTGTTTATTTTGTTTTCATCTGTTTATGGTGGTAGGCATGTGGGCTAGGGATGTTGGTGGACCATGAGGATAATTTTTAAGGCTCTAAATTGTGCAATGGATGAGAGGCAGGTGAATAAGAGTTGTATTGGAGTATTTGTGGTAGGTATTGTTGATGAGAAAAAAATTGGGAGTGAAGATGGTTTTGAATGTTTCAGTGTTGTGACAGATTGTATGATGAAATTGTGAGTGTGTGAGCTTTTGCTGTGCTGGTGTGTGTGTTATGTTTTGTTTTCATGGAGTAGTGAGAGGACATATTGATGTAGCAGTTTTCTATAAATGATTTGTATGTAAAGTACTGTTGGTGAGTGGAAGTTGAATTGTAAAGGCGTGGTGATGTGTTTTGGAAAAGCGTGTGTGTGGTGTGTGAGAGGGATTGGGCAAGAGTTATGAGTGTTTGTGTAAGATTTGATAGCTAAAAGAGGCAAAATAACTGGTGGAGTGGAGAATAAGGATTGTTTGGTTGTGTGTTTTTGGTAAAAAAGGGGAGGGGGCCATTGGTGGATGATATGAGGGAGGGCTGAGTATAGATTTGATGGTGCCAGAAAGGGTCTGTTAGAAGCAAGTAGAGGATATGGCATGTGTTTTGTATGAACAGGGATTGTGTCTGTGGATGGATTAAAGTCAAGTATAATGTTTCTTTGTGTTGTGTTGTGTTGGTGATGTGTGTATTTGTTAGTGTTATAGGACAGAGTGGTGTTTTGGGTGAGAGTGAAGGTGTTATTGTGTGTCTCGGTGTGTTGGCTTTCATCAACCACTTGCAGGCAATGGAGGTGGCTTGATGATGCTAATAAGGTGGTATGAGAATGCAAATGACTGGACAGGCTTTATTGGTAGGCACAGGAAAATATTTATATTTTCTGTATCTATACCTAATTTTGTGTAGAAATTAAACTATGGACAACAGCAATGATGCCTCACAAAAGCTTTGCCGTAAAGAAAATTACCAGAAAGTAATCTGAACAATACCTGCTCAAACTTTCGCTTGGCCCAGTCCTTACTACTGTATGATTTACCAAAGCTGATGAATCCAACCTTATCAGTCAAACAAAAAGCACTGCACCCTAAAGTAACACCACATACTTATTTTATTAAAGATTTATGAAAGGGGATAAGTTGGGATGTACTCTTGAAAGAACTTGGTCCCACAATACAAATAATTAGTCTCACCTACATACAGCCAGTAGTGAGAAACAAAAGTGAAAGGAATTGCCCAAGTGGCTGTTCAACAAATGTTTTGAATGAAAACTCCTCTGCCTTCTACCTGGGATTCAGCCACACCACAAGTGGATTGTTCCTGTACCGAGCCAGGTAAAGAAACTCTACGTTAGTTATAAGCTAAGGAAACAACATTCTTTATCCATCCGCTCAAAGATGAGATTGATGCTTTATATCTTTTCCACAAAAATTTACAAAATTAGATTCCAACAGTATGTATCCACCAGAAAAAGCAAGGTAAATCTGAACTACATATTGCACATCAAACAAATGTAATTTCCCCTCTTTAAGAGGTGAAAGACACAAATATCAAATCAAACATCAAATTACTTATCCATCATTTAAAAAACACCATCAGTACAAAAAAGCTGAGGAACAGAATATAGAAGGTAAGAATTCCATTTATTTGTATATAATATTGTTTTTGAAAACATAGTTGTAGTGAATATAGTTTTTAATTAATGTAATATCTAGTAGTTATATCAATTTTAGATATTAGCATTATTAATATAATTGGTTTACATTTTTTAGTATGGTTTGTCATTGTTAATGTGTAATTATTTTTTTAATAATTAATTCATATTTTTTAATTTATTAGTGGATTTGATTTGTGGTGTAATAGAGTGGGAAGTTTTTTAAATTATTGTTTCTACTTTCCAATTCATGTTTTAGTGTTAATTAAATATTTAATTGGTAAGTACTTATTTAAATTCAATAACCAAATTGCTATTTTAACTATTTATTGTATTATGTGATTTTTAGTGTATATTTTATTGCTGTATAGTTTAATTACTAATTTCTATTTGAGTTGTGGGTTGTTGGGTTTTTAACATCCATAACCATCCAAAACTCCATATTGATGACCACTTGCAATGAAAATAAAGACCTCCTAGGAGACATCTTGTGAAATTTCAAACCACTAGAGCCCATACTAAGAGTGCGCCCTCTATCCCATCCCAACTTCTGACTTGCGGGTAGAAGCAGAAGTTGCTAAAGAAGAGGCCTGTCTAATGGGCATTTTGTTACATAAAACCAGCACCAACACAAGAGCAAAGATTTAGAAATTATTCACACAAAATGTGAATACAGTCTCAGCACACCAAGATAGTTGAAGGCTGCAAATACATCAGGACTTAAAACGTCCTTCTAGAGATTCCAAGGCCCAGATACATACTCTGTTCGCGCTGGATTTGCGCCATTTCTTTTGACGCAAATCCAGCGCAAACTTAACTCCATATTTATACATTGGCGCTAGACCTGTCTAGCGCCACATTTATGGAGTTAGAGTCATTTTGTTACTGTGGAAACCTGCCTTGCATCAATGAGATGCAAGGTAGGCGTTCCCGGGCAAAAAATGACTCAAAGGTATTTGTGCCTTATTTATACTCCTGTGCAAAAATGACGCAAGGGAGGAGGAGGGCCTTATAAAATGGCTCTAAGCCTGTTTAGAGTCATTTTTTAATGCCTGGGTCAGGGCAGGCGTTAGAGGACCTGTGGGCTCATTTCCATGGTCTCTGACCATGGAAGCAGTCCACAGGTGCAGGGAAGGGCCTTTCCCTGCAACCAGGGACACCCCCTGCCACCCTCACCCACCCCTGGAGGAAGCCCATGGATGGGGGGACTCATCTACGCTAAGTACAGGTGTGTAGAGGTAAATAATTTTTTTTCTTTTTTTTAAGTGGCATGGGGGGCCTAACTTGGCCCCCCCTACATGCCATTGTGCCCAATGGCCATGCTCACGGGACAGAAGACCCCTGGGCATGGCCATTGGACAGGGGGGCATGACTCCTGTCTTCGCTAAGACAGGAGTCATTTCCATGGGGGTTGTGCGTCAAAAATTGAGGCTAATCAGGTTAGAGTCAATATTTTTTACTCTAACCTGACTTGCACCATTCTTTGACGCACAACCCCCAGTCTTCTCTACCCCTCCGCTGCCCGGTTAACATCAATTATTTTGACACTAACCAGGCCGCAGCACAGGCTACCGTAATTCATTAAATATGACGCCCGGCTGGCGCGTTGGAATGGCGCTAGCCGGCGTTCAGCTTTTTGATGCAAACCTGCGCTAGCGCAGGTTTGCATAAAAAAGTATAAATATGGGCCCAAGTGCAGATGTGAGAGCCTTTTCAACAGGAATAGGTCCTGTACCTAAACTAAAATTGACACCTGGGAGGAATAAATCTGTACAATCATTACTCACACAGTAATGGATTAGAAGTAGAACTGAACAGGAGGATCAAAGGATCCAGGAAAGTGTCAAATCATCTATGTGCTAATGTAAAAAGTACGTTTGAATGATAAATGTGTGTTGTATGATAAATATGTGTTCATACTCAGTCTATGTGTGAACGAAGTATTTTCAATAAGGGCTACTAAAAAGCATGACATTTTAATACTCTAGTTGCATGTTTTGCAATTTCATATTGAGATCATTTAACAATTTGGTGACATTATCCTTGCAGGTGCTATAGCACAGGAAGACTAAAAAAAACCCTTAACCAGCTATGTCTGAAAACCATTACCTGCAAGATGGCCAAAAGGCAAATCTTTCCCGCAAGATAGGACCACTAGTGGTTCAAAATCCAAATAGAGACAACTGCCAAAATGTTGAGTCCTACCACTCTTGTTAAAAGCCCAGCTATCATGTCTGGGCTTTTATCAACACAGAGCCACATCCCATACAGCAAGCCTGCCTCTGCTTCTGCCACTACTGCAACAACTTGCACCACCTACACTGTTGTGAGTGGTAGCAGTGATCATCCACATGCAACAAGAGCAATTTGTGAGCTTTCTACCAGAGCAACAACAACTTCTACTGTTGCAATCACAACACCAATTATAACAGGTGTAATCCCACAGAGCATCATTGACATGCAGATGCAGGAAGAGCAAGAAGAGGGAGTGCCACTGCCATAACATGGGGAAAATGCTGAATTGAGCAAATTTGTGAGGATACTAAACAGACAGTGGCAGCTGAGGAACTGCCATCGGTGCCTACTGCCAGCACCACTGTCATTAATACAGAGGAGTATCTGTCTTGAAGTCACGTCATGTGGCACAATAGACAGAATCACATGAATATATTGATGTAATTGTGGCAGTGGGTAATCACCTGCAATCCGCATCTGATTCCATTGGGCATGTAGTGATGGTACACCAATAGGAGCAGGGATACGTCATTTGGTCCTCAGTGCCACTTAATACTGATGGTTTTACACACAGACTACATATGGTATGGTGTGCATTAAAGTTCGATTTTTTGCTGTTTGTTAATATAATTTTGATGGTGTAAAGCAGTTGAGATGAAGACATTAAAAATTAGAGTTTGTTTTTTAGTCATGGAAATGGCTAGGTTTCAAGAGGACTGCCATTGTGAGGAGAGAACTCCCATGGTGAGGGGAAGCATTGTCTTTTTAATTTTCAAAAACAAAATCCCATGTCAGAACTTTTTTGTAATAAAGAAAAGTGTTTGGTGCCTGGCTTTATCGTGTTGATATGCTTACTTCAATGAAACTCACTATTAAGGCAGCAGATGCCCCATTGACATCCATTGTGGAACCCCAGGCTGAAACGTCCCACTTAGAAGAGATGAATCCCTCCTCCACCAAAATAGATGTCTGTTTGATGATTTTAGAATTTGCAAAGGAGATGGGGGTACTATGCCAGGAGTTCACCAAAACAGCCTTGGATCTTAGTCATAAGACACGGCAAGTCATAACTAGAGTGGACCAGCTTAGTATAACAACAGAAGAAGGAACCCACAAGAGGGATGAGCTTAAGATCAGAATAACGGAACTCAAAAGTCTCCATCAGGGCCTCCTAAACAAACTTGACAATGGAGAAAACAGGTCCAGATGAAATACTACACATAATCAGGGCACTCCTGATATGATCCAGTTTTGAGAAAATTAAGTCACTCAGTATTGCAATAGGTTACCACAAGTCTAAGCCTACACTAGATAGGTGAGAGTTCTCTTTCAGTCTTCTGTTCAAAATGAATGGCAAAGAGCTTTCAGTGTCATTGAAACATGGGGAAATTAGACATCTGAACATCAAAACTGATCAAGAAAGAGAAGATGATTCCATGAACGACCTGAGACCAAAATGACAATTCTAATGGTCAATCAGAGTGAAGTGAAGAGGTAGGAAAAAACATTGTCAAGACAAAGGTCATGAAATTGACTTCGAATCAGAGGCCCATTATCACTTGCAGTGTGATATTTCACCATTAGCTGCCTCATCTCTACAGTCTTTCACCATTGATTGTCCAAGAAGAGATTGTTGCTGACCTGTACAGCAGATCCACCTATCATCACAGGTGAGCTATCAGTGAATTGTACCTAAATTTGTTGTGAATCATGTGTTGTTTGTGTGACTACCCTCTGAGAAGTTTGAAAAAGCCACTGCTGCATGCCTGATGCTTGTCGCTCTTGTTGAAGAGACATCCTTCTCAATTAAGAGTTAACTTTAACAAGTTTAGTTTCCATCCTGGTTTAGAAATTGTTTCCTTGTTTATACTTACTGTACTACAAGATGTCATGAAAATGGTCATTACTTTGCTTGAGTGACGAGACGTGCTGGATCTTTCAAGGAGCTTGACCCCCCACAATAAATAGCATGGTGTTACTCATTCACTCGCTATTTGCTGAGCTTTCTTGCTTTACTGTGAAGACTTCCAACTTAACTTATTCCAGTAACTAGTTTGTAATCATTTTCTACGTTTTGTTATTTTGTTCTTTCCTCAGTGCCAAGCACAGAACAGTCATTAAGTTATTTGTACAAACTTCAGGTTAACAACACATGTTGGAGGGTTAGTAATGGGCAGTTCAGAGGGCTGGAAGTAGCACTATGGGTCCGTTAGCAATAGCAGAAGCTTTTGGCTTGGGGTAGCTATCATATTACCATATTACACTTGGCCACGATTGAAGCAACACTTCTCAGGGAAACACATGACTAGTACAACTGTGATTGCCTTCCCTGACATTAAATGTAGAGGGCCGGGACTTTTCTGTTAACAGAAAGTGATGCTAAAATGATTGTCTCAATCAATCAGGCATTTATAGAGGGTGCTGGGGGGGGGTTACTGCTGCTCGAAGAGCCAAGTCTTGAGGAGCTTCCTGAAGGCGAGGTGGTCCTAGGTAGTTCTTAGGTGAACTGGAAGGGAGTTCCATGTCTTGGCTGCCAGGTAGGAGAAGGATTTACCTCTAGCGGTGACTCTGCGGATGCGAGGGATGGTGGCGAGAGCGAGGCTGGTTGAGCGAAGTTGACGGGTGGGCGTGTAGAACGCAAGGCGACCGTTGAGGTATTCGGGGCCCTTTTTGTGGAGGGCTTTGTGTGCGTGGGTGAGGAGCCTGAAGGTGATCCTTTTGTTGACGGGGAGCCAGTGCAGGTGTTTCAGGTGGGCGGATATGTGGCTGTGGCGTGGTATGTCGAGGATGAGGCGGGCGGAGGCGTTCTGTATGCGCTGAAGACGTTTCTGTAGCATTGCGGTGGTTCCTGCGTATAGGGTGTTTCCGTAGTCCAGGCGGCTTGTGACGAGGGCGTGGGTAACAGTTTTTCTAGTTTCGGCGGGGATCCAGCGGAAGATTTTTCGGAGCATGCGAAGGGTGTGGAAGCAAGATGACGAAACGGTGTTAACTTGCTTGGTCATGGTGAGGAGGGGGTTCAGGATGAATTCGAGGTTGCGTGCGTGGTCTGAAGGGGTTGGTGCGGTGCCCAGGGCCATGGGCCACCAAGAGTCGTTCCAGGCGGACGGGGAGTGTCCGTGGATGAGGACCTCCGTCTTGTCTGAGTTCAGCTTCAGGCAGCTGAGCTTCATCCATTGTGCGACGTATTTCATTCCATCCTGCAGCTTGGCTTTGGCGGTTGCTGGGTCTTTCGTGAGGGAGAGTATGAGCTGGGTGTCGTCGGCGTAGGAGATGATGTTGATGTTGTGTTTGCGAGTGATGGTGGCGAGGGGGCTCATGTAGATATTGAAGAGGGTAGGGCTGAGTGAGGAGCCTTGTGGAATGCCGCAGATGATCTCGGTGGGTTCTGAGCAAAAGGGCGGGAGGTAGACTCTTTGGGTTCGGTCAGAGAGGAACGAGATGATCCAGTCCAGGGCCTGTCCTTGGATTCCAGTGGAGCGGAGGCGGGTTATTAGGGTGCGGTGGCACACGGTGTCGAAGGCAGCCGAGAGGTCTAGGAGGATGAGGGCGGTAGTTTCTCCGTTGTCCCTCAGGGTTCTGATGTCGTTGGTGACGGCGATGAGGGCGGTTTCTGTGCTGTGGTTGGCACGAAAACCTGATTGGGAGGGGTCGAGCAGGTTGTTATCTTCAAGGAAGTTGGGCAGTTGCTTGTTGACGGCCTTCTCGATTACCTTGGCCGGGAAGGGGAGGAGAGAGATGGGGCGGAAGTTCTTCAGGTCGTTGGGGTCAGCCGTGGGTTTTTTCAGGAGAGCGTTGACTTCAGCGTGTTTCCAGCTCTCGGGGAAGGTGGCAGATGCGAACGAGCTGTTGATGATAATCTGAAGATAGGGGGCGATGATGGCGTCGGCTTTGTTGAAGATGTGATGGGGGCACAGGTCCGAGGGGGAGCCGGAGTGGATGGTGTTCATGGTGATTCCAGTCTCTTCGGAGCTGATGGTGGTCCAGGCGTTGAGGGTAATGGCTGGGGCTGTTGGTTCAGTGGTGGGCGGCGGGATCTGGGGTCCGAAGCTGTCGTGTAGGTTGGTGATCTTTCGATGGAAGAAAGTAGCGAGGGAGTTGCAGAGTTCTTGTGAGGGCGTGATTGTGTTGAAGCTGGTGTTGGGGTTGGAGAGCTCTTTGACGATGTTGAAGAGTTCTTTGCTGTTGTGGGTGTTGTTGTCCAGTCTCTCTTTGAAAGATGCCCTTTTGGTGGAGCGGATCAGTTGGTGGTGTTCACGGGTGGCGATCTTGAGGGCTGACATGTTTTCTGCGGTGTGTTCTTTGCGCCAGGATTTTTCGAGGGTACGGCAGGTTTTCTTGGATTCTTTGAGGGCGTCTGTGAACCACGGGGGTTTCCTGATGTTGGTCTCTCTTGGGTGGCTTCTGTGAAGGGCGAGGTTGTCGGCACAGTTGGTGATCCACTGTGTGAGGCTGAGGGCTGCGTTGTTGGCGTCGGTGGTGATGGCTGGTTGGTTATGGTTTAGAGTAGTTGCTCTGTGGAGATTTTGTTCCAGGGTCTGCGGGTGATTTGTTGTGTGCGAAGGTGGTGGGTCTCACGTTTGAAGGTGAAGTGGACACATCTGTGGTCGGTCCAGTGTATCTCAGAGGAGTGGCTGAAGGATATGTGGTTGCTGGTAGAAAAGATGGGTTTGAGCGTGTGCCCAGCAGTGTGAGTGAGGGTGTTCACCAGTTGCTTGAGTCCAAGGTTGGCGAGGTTGGCGAGCAGGGTGGCAGTGTTGGTGTCGTTGTTCTTCTCCAGGTGGAAGTTCAGGTCCCCGAGGAGGATGTAGTCTGGCGAGGCTAGGGCGTGGGGGGTGATGAAGTCAGTGATGGATTCGCTGAATAGGGCTCGTGGGCCAGGGGGCCTGTAGACGAGAGTGCCTCTGAGGGTGGTTCTGGGGTCGGTGTGGATCTGGAAGTGCATGTGTTCGGCGGCGACGGGGGTGTCTTCGGTGGAGGTCGTGATGTTGATGGAGTTCTTGTAGATGATGGCGATTCCTCCCCCGATTTGGTTGGTGCGGTCTTTCCGGGCGATCTTGTAGCCGTCAGGGATGGCTAAGGCGATGTCAGGAGCCGAGGAGGCGTTCATCTAGGTTTCTGTGATGAAGGCGACGTCAGGTGCTGTTGTGTCCAGGAGGTCCCATCATTCGATGGCGTGCTTGTGGACGGAGCGTGTGTTGAGGAGGATGCACTTGAGATGGTTGTTGGTGCCTGGCCCGGTGGAAGGATAGCAGGCGCAGTGGAAGGTATACTTGCAGGCTTGACAGGCGAAGGGTCCATGAGTGCGTTTGGGGCTGGCTTGGTAGCAGGTGGTTGTTCGCCCGGGGTTGAGTGCGTTGAGGGAGGCGTCGTCATATCTAAGCTGGGGGTTTTGGGAGCGGAGGGGGCCAGGGGTTCTGGCACTAGGCACGGTCCAGATGCAGACGGGCGCAGACGGGCTTGCCTTTGGTGCGCCTACTGCGCGCGGCCGCCATAAGAGGGAAGGGGGGAGGAGGGGTCAGGCGGGAGGCGGGAGCGAGGGCAGCGAATGGGAGCGGGGCTGGACGGGAGGCAGCGGCGGGAAAGCGGGAAGGCGGGAGGCGGGAGAGCGGGAGGGGGGAGTGCGGGAAAGCGGAACGGGAGGGAAAATGGAGAAATGGAGAAAGACAGGAGCGCAAGGGGCGAGAAAGTGGAGAAAGACAGAAGCGCAGCAGGAGAGACAAAGGATAACTAGAGAAGCACATCAGGAGAGACAAAGGAGGAGTAGAGAAGCACAACAGGAGAACAAATGGAGGAATAGAGAATCACCACAAGAGAGAAAATGGAGGAATAGAGAAGCACAACAGGAGCGAAAATGGAGAAAGACAGAAGTACAGCAGGAGAGACAAAGGATAACTAGAGAGGCACAACAGAAGAGACAGAGGGGAAAGACACAACAGGAGCGAAAATGGAGAAAGAGAGAAGCGCAGCAGGAGAGACAAAGGATAACTAGAGAAGCACAACAGGAGAGACAAAGGAGAAGGAGAAAGACAGAAGCACAACAGGAGCGAAAATGGAGAAAGACGGGAGCGGAGCACAGAAAAAAACCTAGGACCTACAAAACCAGTGGCAGGGGCCTGGGCAGGTGGAGCTGCAGCGGCGGGGAAGCGACCTACCCGAGGGTCAAGGGTCGCTGTCTCTGCCGCGCAGCGGGCGTCATAAGAGGGAAAGGGGGGAAGAGGGGTCAGCTGGGAGGCGGGAGGGAGGGCAGCGAATGGGAGCAGGGGGGGCGGGCCGCACGGGAGGCAGCGTCGGGAAAGCGGGAAGGCGGGAGGCAGGAGAGCGGGAGGGGGGAGAGCGGGAAAGCGGAACGGGAGGGAAAATTGAGAAATAGAGAAAGACAGGAGCGCAAGGGGCGAGAAAGTGGAGAAAGACAGAAGTGCAGCAGGAGAGACAAAGGATAACTAGAGAAGCACAACAGGAGAGACAAAGGAGGAGTAGAGAAGCACAACAGGAGAACAAGTGGAGGAATAGAGAATCACCACAAGAGAGAAAATGGAGGAATAGAGAAGCACAACAGGAGCGAAAATGGAGAAAGACAGAAGTACAGCAGGAGAGACAAAGGATAACTAGAGAGGCACAACAGGAGAGACAGAGGGGAAAGACACAACAGGAGCGAAAATGGAGAAAGACAGAAGCGCAGCAGGAGAGACAAAGGATAACTAGAGAGGCACAACAGGAGAGACAAGGGAGAAGGAGAAAGACAGAAGCACAACAGGAGTGAAAATGGAGAAAGACGGGAGCGGAGCACAGAGAAAAACCTAGGACCTACAAAACCAGTGGTAGGGGCCTGGGCAGGTGGAGCTGCAGCGGCGGGGAAGTGACCTACCCGAGGGTCAAGGGTCGCTCTTGTATGTTAACAGGTTGAAGTGGTGCTATTCCAGGAAACACACTTGCTGGTTTCTTATTTCTCTAGTCTGTAACCAAAATGTTACCCTTTTATATTCCACTCCACAGGACAATTCTGTTTAGAGATGGGACCCCTTGATGGTGGAAGCCACACATAAGGATAGGGAAGGGAGATTAGTAGTGAGGTATCTTAGAGTCAAACACCACCAGAATTGTGCAAAATGCAATACTAATATGGTACTTGGCACAGTGTTAAGTAGTCATATGAACATTGATTTTTGATATAGACCCCGAAAATCTGACCCCTCATTTTTGACGTGTGATGTCATAATACAAAATGGCCGCCGCAAGGCTCAGTAAACTATCATAAATGTAATCTTAGTCTTCTAGCACATAATTGAAATTTTTTTTAGCCAAGGATTTCAAAAATGTTGCAATTTAATTGCCTCATAGTACACTATGATAAGTATGTAGATATATGGTAGATATACAGGGTGTTCCACATAACTTGCTAACCCCCCTTAACTTTTTGAACGGCTGAAAATAGAATGAAGATGCAAATGATAATGTTACTACTGTTTATTGTTATTTTCATCAAAAAAAATTGTAAAGGTTACAATTTGGTCAATCATATAAAACATATCATCCTGATTGCATTGTCCATCACTAACACAAAGACTAGTACATGGAACAGACAACTGTTACATTTACAAGCATAGGGACACAATGTTTTACATCCACACATAACAAGCTCCTTGAAGTATTTTGAAGCACCAGGAAAAAGTGACCACAAGGGTTTCTATCCAGAATCTACCCTCTGCCATCCCAACTGAGCTGGCTCAGGTATATCAGAAATACACATTCCACCACTGAGACCGCACATAACCCACTTGGAAAATTGGTCTCTTGCTGTGCTGTAGAAGAGCAGCCTCACTTTGTGGCACATTTTCTAGAGAAGGGTTAAGTTTAGTCACCATCATTCTTCAACAATCCTTAACAAAATCAGTTTTATTGTTCTTATTGTATAATCTAATTCCAAATTACTGAAGTTGACTGCAACTGTTATTTGAAATATCTGGTGGGCAGTAAGAGAGCTCAATAAATGTTTCAGTGACAGCCTGAAAATGTTGCCACGTTTATCAACCTCTTTTCTTGCCACAACCTGCAAATGTAGATACAGTGTCACAACCTGTTAATCCATGGAAAAACAAAATACCCTCACAAACACTTTTGCCAAGTTTATTAGCATACACATGGATAGGCAGTAGCCTTTGATGTTTCCTAATACCAAAATCAATCCACAAATCTGAAAGATTAAAGCTGCTAAATGCATAAAGAGCAATGACTCATGCACCAGAATCAGCAGTACGTTTAGTTGTAGAATTCTGGACACTTTCACTAGCATGTTTTGAATGTAATAGTATTCTGGTATCAGCTTTTTATTGATAACATGGTCTGAGTTCAGATACATTCAGATTTTCTGGAATATTCACCACATAATCATCCTCTGTCAGTATTACAATTTTACCTTCTAGCATCTCAAGACTTGAAAAGTTAGAAGCCAAGAATTGAAACAAATAGTTTTTGCTATCTTCACTTTGTAGAAAAGTTGCCCAGTTTTTTGGGATCTTTGTTGAACCTTTTACAGAATAGCGTGGACCAAAACCTCACCTATTTCTTTCAATCTTTTTCAGAGACTCCTCTATGTAACTGTCAAATACTATGTCTACTCATTTCAATTTTTTAAGTATGTGCATTACATAAGGCTGGAATATATAGGTGCTGTAGTCTTGAAAATTGCGTACATTGTCAGGTCTTAAGAGATGGATTATTGCTGATCCGTCCATAGTAACACAATTTCCAGTGCCTGGAATGTTATTCATGTTATCTACAGCATGATTATGCTTTTCCAAACAAGAGATGATGTCAGACTTTGTCTCTTTTTTTAGCAATCCTCCCTTAGAAAGTGATGGGGGATAATCAAGATTCTCCTGGGCAAAAAAATCCTTTAAATGTCCTTCTTTATCTCGGCAAGCAAAATACAGTCTAGAGAAAAGTGAGCAGTCACTTTTTGAGATGGATACTTTGTGGTTCACTGATTTTGGGACTACCTTATGAAATAAACAGCTTGGTACTAGGTATATGTTTAAAAATAGATTTTTTGCGTTCTTGAGCAAATGTTCCATATTGAGTTCTCCCCAGGTCGTCATCAATGCACACATATTTATTTGTATTATCACTCATGATTAAGTTGGATGCAGTGGTCATAAGATTTCTGTTATCATGTGAAAACACTTGTGTAAATACCTTAATATCATTTGCAAATCGAGTATTGCAAGTTGTCTTCATTGTGGACACAGTTATTTTTGTTTTCACTGAATCCCATTTCTTCATCAAATTGTTCCAGTAAGTTGGCAATTCCAGGTCCAGACACCATCCATTTCATCAATGCACTGGGATCATCAAGAATACCAACTGCCTCGCCGTCTGATTGTATATCCTTGTTACACTGCTCATGCATCTGATCATGCGATATGCAAGAATAAGGTTTACCACTTTTACAAGCAACAAAATATACGTTTGAAAATTCTTCATAAATATCTGGAATTCTTGTTTTCAGCTTGACAAGCATTTTAATTAACACTGGCATCCACCTAGCATAGTAGGTGTGGTTCATAGCAAACATCCAAGGACAGATTATTTGTAGGGTTACAATAAACTTCTCAAAATTTGCGGATCTAATGGTATTAAGAAATTGGAATAGCAGTAATTTGAATTGAAGTGTAATATACCAATATTTAAAATAAACAGACTCTGCAACTCTTCCCGTAATCCATTTTTACATGGATATTTGCCCATCAGTAGATATATCATAAGCCTTCTTCAAAAGTATATACAGTGTTGCAACAATAACTTTGTGTATGTAGCAGGATAATTTTACATGAGACCCTTTTAAACACTGTCAAACTTTACCTTCACTGGTAACATTGGCTTCAACTGAAATATTGGCCCAGCCACTACCATCAAGTGAAACTCCTAAAACTGCAAGGAATGACATTTCAATGTGTAATGCTCCGATCATGACTACCATTTTGTCTTCCACATACAATTCTGAAAGTAAGCAAGTAACCACTGTAATTGTGTTAGCTGTGGCATAGACTGGTTGATCACATGTCACCACAGGAGTCTGATTATGGTTAATTGTGACCAGTGTACGCGTTAGTATATCAAAGCAGTGGCATGCTATATAAGGAAACTTTATTGACTCATTTAATAAAGGTAGAACTATGGCTTTTTGCGACAGACCATCTTTTGTTAGAGTGGAAAGCAGCCCAACTGGTGTGGCTTATATTGGTTACATTATGGAGATCAAGAGTTTGAATTATCTGCAGCCATTCGTCTGACATAGGGTTCATTATGAATAGGAGGAGGCTAGAATACATTGATATTACTTACAGGTACATTTGGCTGCTTTTTTTTTTTCATTGTACATGATAATTGCAAATACCACTCTGGTAGAGATGAAGTACATTTCTTGGTCCACTCATTTTCTTCAATTTTTAAGAAGGATGATATACCCAATGCATCTGATTTTCTCTGTATCAGAGAAATGGCTGTTCCGTGGAAGGACTGACTGGATTAAGATGATGAGGGATTGTTATCGATATTGTCTATTGCAGGACAAGTGAAAGTGGAGAGTTGAAGGCCTGTTGGACACACAACCCTGCCATTGCAGAATTACTTACATTGTTTGTTAGTTATTGTTGCTGACACTTCTCGAACATGCTCATATCACACGATCATGCCCAATTTGTGCAGTTTATCAACTATTTCCCATTTTTGCATGCACCATAAATCCAATATAAAGAGGTAGTAGAGTTTCATTATCTTTTTTGTGGGGGAGGTTTTCTTTAGGATTTGCCTTCTTACACTTACTGGTATGATACCGAACAAGCTGTGAAACTGACAAAGCTTCACTCCTCTTATCATTTACTGTGCTGTCATTTGAAATGTTACAACCATCCATAATCATTCATATTAAATTTAGCATACCAGTCGCTAATGACTTTTCCTGGCAATTTTGCACAAACTGTCCACTAAATCCATCTACTTAAAGTTGAAACATTTCATGTTTAATAATAGCAGCTGCTTTACCCAGGCAGGCACCATCCTGAAGAGCATTTTGTTTACAGATACTGAATATATTTTCACCTATTTTGTTTTTGTGTACTATTATCCCTACCTTTTGGTTTGTCTGTAAGCTCTGGTATGAACACAAGAATCCTTTCTTTTAATTGTGTGCTATGTGCATATTTGTCTGCATTTTCTACTCCTAATTCTGTCATATGACGAACTACGAGTGATTTAATGTTAGATAAAGTCAATACTGATGATACTTCAGAATTGTGAAGTGTATCTTCAAGATAGTTTACAATTTCACCTAATACCATGCCATAGATTAATGTCAATTTGTTGTCTACGCTTTTTCTTTGTTCTGTATTTTCCAAAGCCGGTTATGAAAACTAACAAGACACTTTTTGTGATACTTTGCTTCGGCCACAAACATATCACCACCACTTAACTTGGCGAGTACTTTTGAGTCACTTAAAGCAACTGCAGCATTTCAAACTTGAATATTTAATTAAAGTGTTTGCACGTTTATAAGCTCTGCCCCTGACACTTCGTCACAGAACAAACACATATCTTGCAATTCACCAACTATAAATAAACCATGTGTACACCGTAAAATACTCTCTTGAAAACGGTCTTTAACTAGTTTAGGGTTTTTTGATAATCTTGCAAGTTTGTGTTTTCCACAGTTTTCACTTAACAGTTGTTCAACTACATCATGGTTTTTTAACAATTTTGTCTTGGTGATTGATGGAAGTCCTTTTATTTCGTCAAAAGCTAGCAGATCGTGAAGTAAACTTTTGTGCCCTATTCCTTTATCAGAACGTTTACTAATACCTGGACACACTAAAACTTTTGGTAAATCGTGTTGACACAATACACACAGAACCCAATCAATCTCAGTTCCAACATTTTGTGTACTAGATATAAACTTTTCTTTAATATTTACAAATTCACATCTTCTTTTGGTAGACGGGCTTACTCATTGACAGTGGGCAATCTTTTCACAATTTCAGAAACCTGCAACAAAAAAAAAAATGTTTTAGTTTACAAGGGCAGTATAACATACTTTTCTATTTACATCTTAAGGTATTTAGTTACTGGATCCATTAAAAATTTCCCATACTTCGTCAGGAGTCAACTAAAATGAAGAATTTGTACCACTTTTGGCATTCCTGACCAGAAAAATGTATAAAATGATGTGATGGGTGCCTAACATTAGGCCCATAATCGCTATACAAATAACAACGGTGGCCATTTTCTTTTATGACGTTATGTGGGCAAAGTAGCCATATGTTTTTTGAGGTCTATATCATCACTCATTTTTTACCTTACTATTAAGCCCTGTGCAAAGTTTCATGTTGGTATCACATTTTGCATGATTCTAACGCTAAGCCACCTCAATATAGTAGGGATTAGTGGTTCTGTGCATGACAAGGGGTCTACAATTTTTTTTATTTATGGCGCCAACATAAAGAAGGAGGCATCTATACAGACTTCGTCCCAATGATGGAGGTGTTTGCAAGGGATGATGCAATAATTAGAGGGGACTTTAAGCTTTAATAAGGCACTTAATAGGTCTTTTGTCTCATGACAACATAGGACAACTACGCTGTTGTTACGACCTGGAGTACATGACTAGGATTTTTTAGAGAAATGTTGGTTGAGTCATCCCGGAGAAACAGAATATTAGTTTTTCTGACGTTCATAAATTCCAGTCATGCATCATCTATTTCTTTCATTGCCCTTGCTGGACTCAACTGCATTGATGGACACGTGTATCCTCTCAGATCCTGTCATGGTATGGCAACTAGCGATGCTGACTAACTCTGTGCTACAAGTGATGTTGACTAGCTCTCTGCTCCCACAGCTTTGAAAGTTGAATAAAGAGGTCTTTCCCAAACACCACCTTGGGAGTAATAAAGAAAGACTCTTGAGAACTATCTAGCTGAGAATTTAACAGAAAGAATATCTTGGGCTACAACAGGGAACTCAACCAATGGGGTGATGAGAGGGAAGCGTATTTCCATATGGTCACTTTCATGAGAAGAACAAAACAGGGAAATATTGAACTAGAAGCAGAAGTCTACAGGTTACAACTAGAACACTTGCTCTAGAAGTGTACATAGGGGCCTAAGCAAAGCAAAGGGGGGAACTTGAGACTATTCTTACTAAAGATGCTGCTCATATGTTACTGGATATTACTAAAAAGGGGAGAAAGTAGTTAGATTGTAGGCTTATAAAATCAAGATTGCCAGAACTTGTAATTACATGCGAGTAATAAGAGAGGCCAATGGGCCGGTAGATAGGGCTAACCAGGCGGTAAAGGATGCTTTTGTTTGATATCACTCCAGTCACAGTAGCTCTGAATCCTCAGACCTGACACTTTGGGAAGTATATCTTGAGGGATTTGACTCCCCCAATATCCCATCGGTTCTACTACAGGGGCAAGAAAACCATCTCTCTGAAGAGGAGGTTCATGAGGCTCTCAAGAATCTTCTGAATAACAAGGCTCCAGAACCAGACGGATTTGCACCCTCCTTTTACAACGTTTTTGCAACATCGTGGTCTCATATGGGACACAGCTCTTTAATTCTCTTTTCAAAATGTGATCAGTCATGTCAACTTTGATAGGGACATACAGCCATCACTGAAGTCACCTTACCATGTTGGATTCATTATTAAGAGACAAACAAAAGACAGTGCCAAAACGGCTTACAATGTGATAGAAAAAGCTACCCACAGTGACAATTACATGCCACCTTCCTGGCTTAGTGCAGAGAAGACATTTGATAGAGTAGATTGAGAATTCAGTGTTGAGGTCTTAGAAAACTGGGGATTGGGACAAAAAATAATCTCATTCATAAAGAACAATTTCAAATGACCTTGTACTAAACTAAAGGTAAATCACAAATGTCAGAATCAACAGACTTATCTAGAGGAATAAGACAGAGTGGATCCCTGTCCCATTTGGCTTTTGGCTGTCAATGGAACCTCTCATAAGAAAAATAAACAATAATCAGGTTAATAACTGTCTGCACTCTCGATATGGCTACATCAATCTGGCTCTCTTGGCAGACTACATTTTTCTATTTCAGAGAGCCCAATTACATCAGTTCTGGCCCTGTTGGCAGAACTCCAAACTTAAAGGAGGTGGCTGAATTCAAGGTTAATTATCAGAAGTCCAGTGGTAAAGCAGTGTCAGGGAATATAGCTAGAAAGCTTTGCAATGACATAGGTTAGATTGGTTCCAATCAGGGAAATGCAGCATCTAGTAGTAGTTCTTTCCTTGAATGTTTCAAAAGCACACAAAAGCAATATACAAACCCTGTTAGACACCATATTCAAAGGGCTGTACAGATTGGGGCAATTTAGAGATCTCCTGAAGTGAAAGGGTTAATTGCATCAACATGAATTGCATGCCCTAACTGCTCTATGTGACTAGAGTTCTTTCCGTTATGTTCCAAGCAGAGCCATTAAAGCCATATCAAAAGAACCTTTGTGCATTTATCTGGAACAGCAAGACTCCATAGGTGACCTGGTCAGTCCTATTGAGTTCTTCCAATGAAAGAGGTTAAAGTATTAGAGAGATGGGCAGATATATTCTAAGGACACAACTAACCCCGGCTGTGGCATGAGCGCCACCCACTGGGGCTGAACCCTAGGGGAGAGTGGAGTAAGAAATGTGCAAGGAGCTCTTAGGTGATTTCTACAGATGCAACCTAAAATATACAAATCTCAGGGACCCCATTTACGTTCCACTCAGATCACTATATCTCATTAGAACATAGCAGCTAAAAACCCCACTAAGTAACAAGCTTCCCATCCTCTCTCACATGATAGTATATAACTATGTGTATGACAGATGACAGGCACTAATGATGGACTAATGGCCAGCCTCCTACACTAGTAGCATTGTTCAATAATTGAGCCTTTGTGAATAGAGAACAAAGTGCTAACCAATTTCCGTTAAGGTCTGAGGGATTCGTATAAATGTGACTGAATTACTTCCTTGGGCTTGCCAACACAAAGTACAACATAGGGCAAATAGATACACCACACATATGGAAGAGTTCTTCAAGGAACCCAACACATCACAGTCAGTTTCCTACTTGTATTGCTTATTAGAAATGGGGTGGCCCTACCAAACACTGACTTAGGTTAAGCAATGTTCACCAGACTTTTAAACCAAAATACCAGAAACTTCTTGAATCCTTATTTACCATAGGGCTGCTAAATTGTCCGTTTAAACATAGTGTTGGGAAAGTCCGCACAACGAGATGCTAAGATGCTACCTGACACTAATCTAATTGAAAGCACTTTTTGGCAGTCCAACTATTTGTTGGAGTGGATGTGGGGGGGACCAGTTTGTATCTGCACATGTGATGACATGTGAGTGCATTGAGGGATAATGGAGAACGATTCTGTCTTAGATTAAAGACTTCACCAGCATTCAGTTGCCACAAAATAGGACTTTTATTGAGTGATGTAGATAAACAAGGCTTATGTTCCTCTTCCCCAACTGGTAAATTGGTTTGCCACTTACTACTGGCAGCTAAACTGAAGACAGCTCAAAAATCGAAAAACCCAGCTCTCCAACTACAGGGCTGTGGTGGGCAATCTTTTGGTATTTACACTCCGTGCAGAAATTAACAACAACTATCAGAGATTGATGGGCCCAATACAAGAAGGTGTGGTCTCCCATTCAAACTCTTTTTAACATGCTTATTTATTGGTGTTTCAGTTGGTACATCATCTTATTCACAGGATAAAAACATCTTACCTGGCCGAACAAGTCACATTTTCATGACAACTTTTAAACAGTTAACCAGCACTGCTATAGTTTTATATTAACCCTACACTGTGATTTGTCCCTCGTAGACCTCTGTGTACAAGTGATAGAGTTGTAGTGGGGTTACCGGTGGTTCTCCGGTTCAGTGCGGTGTATCCATGAAGCAGAGGCCCGTATTTATACTCCGTTTGCGCCGAATTAGCGTCGTTTTTTTCGACGCAAATTCGGCGCAAAACTAACGCCATATTTATACTTTGGCGTTAGACGCGTCTAGCGCCAAAGTATGGGCAAATAGCGTCATTTTTTTGCGTGAACGCCTTCCTTGCGTTAATGAGATGCAAGGAAGGCGTTCCCGTCTAAAAAAATGACGGCGACGCAAATGCGTCGTATTTATACTCCCGGGCAAAAATCACGCCCGGGAGTTGGCGGGTCAAAAAACCCTGCATTTGCGCCACTATTTAACGCCTGGGTCAGGGTAGGCGTTAAGGGGCCTGTGGGCTCAAAATGAGCCCACAGGTGCCCTCCCCTGCCCCCAGGGACCCCCCCTGCCACCCCTGCCCACCCCAGGAGGACACCCAAGGATGGAGGGACCCACCCCAGGGACATTCAGGTAAGTTCAGGTAAGTATAATTTTCTATATTTTTTAAGTTTTTTTTGGTGGCATAGGGGGGCCTTATTTGTGCCCCCCTACATGCCACTATGCCCAATGGCCATGCCCACGGGACATAAGTCCCCTGGGCATGGCCATTGGGCAAGGGGGCATGACTCCTGTCTTTACTAAGACAGGAGTCATTTAAATGGCGTCTGGGCGTCGAAAATAATGGCGCATATCGGGTTGAGGCGATTTTTTTGCCTCAACCTGACTTGCCCCATTTTAAGACGCCCTAACGCCATTTTCCCCCTACGCCGGCGCTGCCTGGTCTACGTGGTTTTTTTCCACGCACACCAGGCAGCGCCGGTCTGCTAGCGCCGGCTAACGCCATTCCATAAATACGGCGCCCGCATGGCGCTTCAGAATGGCGTTAGACGGCGCTAAATTTTTTTACGCTAAACTGCGTTAGCGCAGTTTAGCGTCAAAAAGTATAAATATGGGCCAGAGTGTTTGAGCACCACCACTTTCAGCTCTGGGCTCGCAGGTACCCATCCACTCTGAATACAATAACTAACAAGCAAAACATACAACTTGCCCAGTGTTTTAGAGCCAAGCTACTTGGCTTACAGGTGTTGTTGTGACTGCATGGGGTCTAGCCGGAGGGGTGGGGGAGGGTGGGAAGCAAAGGCCATGCATGAACATTCAGGGAGGTCCCAGAGGTCTATGGCTGTTGTGGTCTTAACTTTGCTGATTGAGCAGCCCATGTGCGGCATCGTCCACAGCTGCCTGGAGGGTGTCCCATGTTCCTGTTACCTCCGCCCAAAGGGGGGCTATCAGTTTGTTCCTCATCCCTCTCATTTCTTTCCTCTGGAGGGCCCATTCTTCCGTCCTGTCCCAACAGGTAACGTCTGCCACCCATGTGCTCAACCTAGGTCCGTTGCTGTTCTTCCAGGCCATGACTACCCTCCAACGTGCCAGTCCAGGTGCAAGGTCAATAAATCTGTTCCCCACCTTTTTTGAGGGGGACCTACTAAAAAGTTCCAATAAGCAGACAGCCAGGCCATTATTCATCTGTTTGTCCAAGGTGCTGTTGAGTCTAGCAATAACCTCCCCCCAGAAGTGCTGCAACATCGGGCATCCGCAAGTCATATGGCAGAAGTCGGCGTCATGGACATACCCCTGAAACTCCCATTCACACTTATGCCAAAAAACAAACCTCAGCCATGCACTTACATCCTCCACCAGAGCTGAAAGTTGCCATGGTTTAAGGACCATCTCCCTGATCTGACTGCCAGATACTCTGAGAAGAACAATAGTCTAATCATTACTGGCTGTATAAGTTGATGACTGATTATATTGATCTTTGTATACCATGAATGCAGCTCCCTTGGTTCATCTCCTAAAGGTTATATGTAAGAATGTATTGACATTTAATCAAAGATAGAGTAAAACCTTGACTTTTTTGTGTACTGCTGATTGGATTGACGAACATGCTTTCCTCCAGATATACCCGGTGTTTGAAACTTTAAATAAAGTTGCTTTTTCTTTAAAAAAAAAAGAAAGCCCCACACTAGGAAGGTTGGACCTAGAGTGGAGGACATGAGAGATGAAGAGGCGATGGGAGTTTCTGTGTTGGTGTGTTTAACCACACCCAATACCTCATGTTCTTTAGTTTCCCTGTGACTAGGTTTGGTATTTGAATGAATGTCAAATAAATTTGGATTGCATTGGGTCCTGACAGATGAGGACACCTACTAACAAGCAGACCTGAGCTTTGGGAGGGACTGATAGGATAGGTTAACCAAATGAATGCCAACTTGCACTTCAAACAGTAGTGGGGGAGGTAGCCTTAGAGCCAGTACAATAAACATGCAATTTAAACATATTGGTCAAACCCTATAGGATTACAACAAACATGTTTTAGTGAATTTTCACAGTGTTTATAAACAACTGACAGAGATTTGAAAAGGGAAGAATGAGTAATTGAACAGATAAAAACAGTTTCTATAAATTTCACTAAAAAACACTTTAGCACCAGTTTTCTCAAAGTCAGGTCAAGGCTAGAAACCTTTTTGACAATTCTCCAAAACTTCTTTTTATGAAATGACAAAGAGCTCATGAAATATTTAAATTCCATTTTCAGAAAACCACTTTTGTCTGATGGTTGACCAAAGTTATATTATGCACTCAGCTCATCATGATATTGCAACATATACTTGTTTTAGGCTGCACATATGTTCTTGTCTGAGAATATTAAGATTACTTTGTTAACACACCTGGTTTTGGGATATGTGATTGTCACGTCTTGGGTTTGATTCTTGATGCATTTTCCATCCATCCTGAGATTAGATAAGTGAGTTTCAGTCAGTCAGCAATAACACTGCCTGTTAATTACAACCAGGAATCTTTGCTATTCTAAATCAACATAAATAGTTGTTTATGTGACGCACATTTACTGGAGAGAGACCTCATAACTGGGGAAGAAAGGACCACATCCCCCAGCATCCTTTGCACCCTTCAGGCCCTTATCAGGGGCACAAAGTCACGCAGCGCAGGACGCGCCCGGGGGCGTGCCCAGGCGAAGACCGGGCCAAAAAGTGCCTGTCTTCACCCGTCATCGCCTGTTTGAGCCTGGACTGGGCCAAATCTGTTAGCCTCTGGGAGCTAGTGTCTTGGGTAAGGTAGCTGTAGGTCATTTTTCTTTTTGCCTTTACTCCAGTATTTGTACATTAGACTGTTCATTATGGGGAAATAGAAGGCAGCTGACCTTCCGTGCCCCTCTCTGGCATCAAGAAATCCAAGAAACAACCACGTGGTAAACTGGATGGTCTCCCTAACAATAGTAGTAATCGCTTTAAAGCAATAGACACTTTATTTGAGGAGGTAGAAGCCATGTTGAGAAGTCCCTCTATTTCATCCTCCATAAACCACAACACCATCTCCCATAAGAAGATTCATGACCTTTTTAGGAAAAAGCCTCAGATGTCAAACTTGCCCATAGAGGTGGAACTTCATAATCCCCCCTCTGTGCATATACCAACACCCTCTCCTACAAAGAGAACTCCCCAGTGCACGGAGTCCGTTGAGTGCTGTCAGGAGGGAGTCAAAGGATCTTCGTCCTCTCCTAGTTTGGAGGCTTTAGTTTCCTCTGATATCCCATGTTCCAATCGCTATTCAGCCCTGACCGTACTCTGTGAATCCCCAGAACGTGACTTGATAACATTGCACATTGATCTTAAAGCATTGAATCCTTCATTCCATTTGCCCCCGTCTCAGGACAGACAAGTACAATCTAACAGAGCATTTCATTTGGTTACCATCTCACAGAAGTTGAATGATTTAAAGTCCCTGGTATTATTAGTTCTAAACCATTTTGTGGGAGATTCTGCTCAGAGGGTAGTTTGTAATTGTCAGCGGTCTAGTGGGGGCGTGGCTATCCTTCCTCCAGAGGGGGCGCCTACCATTCCAGCTGTGACAAACATCTGTGCCAAAGTGGTCAGTTCTTCCCCACGTCCGGTCTTCATAGGAAGGCCTGGTAGTATGGGGGCAAATGGTAAAGAGAGTTATCCTGCTGTGTTAACCCCAACTGATCGGATGTCTAATTCAGATTCTACTAAAGATGGGTCTCTATGCGGATCAGGGAAGCAGCTAATAATCCAACATGCTGATCCCACCAAGGGGTTCCGGAGAGATATTGGAGCCCAGGTGTTGGTGGAACCATCTAGACTACTCCCCCCGGCCCCTTTAGGGCCATCTCGGGAGGCTGAACTGAAGAGGGGCTGAGGTTGGAGGAGTAAGGGTGGCTTTATTTACATGACGGGGTGCCCAGGTTATCTTCTGGTACTAGAGAAACACAGGATTCTCTTATCAATAAGGTGATTTATTGGTTAAGCATGCAGAGGAAGTGTCTTTCTGTTATCCGGGCTGACATACTTGAGGTGGGTAGACATAATCAGAAGGGGTCTGAGTTTGATTTTATGACTATTCTCCTTGTAGACAATCTTTTGGTGGATAACCTTATTAATTTTGATTTACGTACTACTTTTTTGAGGGCTGACTAAGGATCTGGCATTAGGCTTCTTTTTCAGCTGCCCCGATATAGTGCAAGTAGTTATTCCACTTTATGTGATGGCTATTTGGGAGAGGCCCAGGATTTGGGTAGGGGCTGCCCCTTAATTGCAACAGTGAATCTCTTCCATTCGCTACCGGACCCTGAATGACTAATTACTGCTTTTCCTGCAAGGATCTCCACTGTAGTTGTGGGGGGAAGCTGTGAAGAGAGGATTGGTAAATTAGAGAATGTCTCATATCCTAGACCTAAGACTCAGACCCTGTGCTCAGAACTTCTTATTATGTCCTGGAATTTGGCAAGGATTGGGAAAAAGCTGGGAGACCCGGAGTGGGCTAGTTTTATTAATAACCAAGACATATGCTTATTCCAGGAAACTTGGGCTGAAGAGCCGATTGTTTTAGATGGGTTTGTGACATACTTCTCTGCGGCCCAACCTCCTTTGGGGGTTATGGCAGACCTAAGGGGGGTCTTATGATTTTGCTGAAGAAGAATTTAAAATGTGATCATTCAGTATTATGTATTAATATGCATGATTTATTGGGTGTCCAACCTGTATTTCAATCCGATTTCAAAATTATCTTAATCAATGTGTATGCTAGGTCTGTTTCCCGAGGCATAGAGTCTCAAACACTTGCCCAGTTAGCTGAATATATGGAGTCCCTGCACCCATCTACCAAATTGGTGGTTGCAGGGGACATGAACTGCACTTTTGAAACAAATTTCCTTAATAACACCTTGATGATTGAAGAGGATGAATTTTGGGGTATTCCCCAATTGGAAGAAAACACTCTATGCATAGGTTCCAGTGCTGCCTCTCAGTTGACTTTGATTTGCCTCAGATTTGGCCTAAGAGCATGCAGTGGTCGTACTAGATCTGATCCAAATTTTGCCCCCACCTTTAAGCGAGGGCTTTCGTCCAGTGTCATCGACTATTTTCTGGTGGACATTAGACTCTGGTCTATCCTTATAGATATGAAGGTAGAACCCTGCCATGACACGGACCATAATCCTCTTCTCCTTACCTTAACCAGTCACATGTTTAGGAAAGTCAGGAATATTGGGATTTCCGATGGCCCGGGTCCCCTAATGAATTTTAGACAAACTTGTGTTAGCTGGCCTAAAGTAATGGCAAATCCATACTTGGTTAAGGAAATGTACTCATCTTTCTAAAAAAAAAATCTTGTTTTGAGGAGTATGAGGCCAGTGATATCCCAATTGTGAGTATCCATGCTAAAATGGTAAGGATTCTTCAGGGCATCTTCTATAGGGAAACTACAATTAGGCACCCGTACCCCTCTGATAACATTACAGCGAGGAAATGGTTCAATAGGGATTGTTCTGATGCGAAGAAAAATCTAAAATCAGCCATTAAGACTCACTCTCAGGTGGTGATTACAATTGCTAGACTTAGGTATAATACATCTCTGGAACTGGCAAAAAAAGATTGGGAACATACCATTTGGCAGAGAATGCTGGATGCGAATAAACATCAAGAAAATGGGAGCTTTTGGAAGCTTGTGGCCAAAAGATACAGAGAGGGCAATGATACCATCTGTATACACATCCAACCCAAAAGATGGGTGGACCATTTTTCTGAGCTTTATGCTCTACCCGTCCTACAGTATTGTACTGCCCTGTCTCAAGAGGGATTGTGCCATGGGACTGATGATTGGAGAACATCCACTGATGGTTCTGCAGAGATTATTGTCTTTTCAATGGCGGAAACCATAGCTGCCATTAATTCCCTAAAATCAGCTAAGGCACCTGGTCCCGATAAGATTCCGGGGATACTGTTTAAATCTGAACCTGTTATTTGGTCATGGTACATTAATACATTATCAAATGCTATAGCAGCAGGAGGCGCCATTCCCGAAACTTGGCATGGGGCGGAAATAATTCTCATATATAAAAAGGGCGATGTGGGTTCACCAGTAAATTACAGACCAATTAGTCTAATTGATAATCTCCAAAACATTTTTGCAAACCAAGTCCTGGATAGGCTCCTGGAATGGGTCCAAGTTAACCAGGTACTATCCCCGCTCCAGACAGGGTTCCGACCAAAAATTAGGACGATGGATCAGGTTTTCAGGCTCACCCTTTTATTTTGGAAGTATGTTGTCCTAGCAAAACAAGATTTGTATGTTGCCTTTGTGGATCTAATATCTGCCTTCGACTTGGTCCCTAGAGGGAAGTTATGGGAAGTTTTGCATAAAATTGGTGCCCCGGAGAATATAGTACATCTAATACAATGGATGCATGAGAGCACTTATGCTCAGATGAGATGGGGCAGCCAGGGAGAGCTCACAGACCGTATTGATATACGGCGGGGGTGAGACAGGGATGCGTCCTAGCTCCCACTCTTTTTACCCTATTTATTAATGAAGTGGTGCAAGCTGTGTCCGCCTGCCAAAATGATGCTTCTTATCTGCATTCCCATTCTATTATTTGCTGACAATTCACTCCTGATTTCCAAAACCACCATGGGTCTCCAGGTCTTGGTGGTTAGGTTTGGTGCCTTCTGTGCGGACCACGGATTGGAGCTTAATGCTAGTAAAACGAAATTAATGATTTTAAGCAAGGGTTCTGTCAGGAGATGTACTATTACACTAAATGGGGCTTCCCTAAGTAAGGTACGCTCAACAGACTACCTGGGATTATGAATCACAAATAACCTGCAGTGGGTGGCCCAGGTTGACAAGAGCACTGCACTTCTTCAGCACAAATCAGGCGCCATTCTGCGTTTTTATCATTCCACCTCTGTGAAAGCCGTTTCTCCGGCTATTAATTTGTTTTTTAGCAAAGGCCCAGGGTGCGGCATCCTATGCTGCTGAGATCTGGGAATCCTCTAATGTCAGTACATTTTTTGTGGGCGAAAATAATTTTGGAAGATCTCTTTTTGCATGCCCTCGTAGTACACCACTGATTCCAGTTTTTTTGGACCTTGGGTTTCCCCGCATCTCTGATGTGATAGTCTTAAGACCCCCTACTTTTTTGAGTGTGCATTTGGACTACCCCTGAGCTCGCTGTTTATAAGGAATCTATGCAAGACATTTTAGGCAGACCAAATGTACTTTCTATCCCTTGGTTTAAGCATGTTTCGAAGTGGCACTATACTTTAGGCCTTGGGGACTTCTGGAAGCATCCCCATAATTTAGGGAGGGCTCAGAAGCAACACCTGAAAACAGTTTACTGGTCCTATGTTAGGAATAATTGCCTGTTATGTACGTCACATGGTCGATTGACAACTCAATTTCTCGACTTTAAATGGTACCCACAGTTTGAATCCTACTTGGACTTAATACCTGACCTATTATGCAAAAGCCTGTATGCTCGTTTTAGATATGGATGTTTACTGCTAAAGTATCCTAATGGTACCTGGCAACTCCCATTCCGAATTGACAAATGCCCCAGTTGCAATTGTGCTTCTGAAACCATAGTACATTTTATGTTTATCTGTCCTGCCTATGGGCTTGCACGGCGGAAGTGGATTCTCCCAGTTTGTAGGAATCTGGGCTTGAGACATTGTAAAATGGCACTTAGGATGTTGATGAGAGATAATTCCCCTTTTTTAATTTGTGCAGTCAGCAAGTTCCTTGCGGCCGCATGGTTCATTCGTACTCAATTTTTAAAATAAGTTATTATCTCTTAATGATTGCCGTCTTAAGGTTTTTATTCATTTATTTATTACGTACATAAGTATTTGATTGTTGTGATTTTTTTTATTTTTTTTTGCTTTGATGGTTAAATGTGACTGAATAAAGCTTGTGTTGATGAGTTGTTTGTAATACCCCACTTTGAGCAGGTCTCATATGACATGACTAAGTCATACCAATGCATGAAGCAACCAAACCGAAAGATTGGTAAACCATGGTAATTGCCTTGAAATAATTTTACAATTAATAGTGTAACTTGCAAGGGAAACAAGTATTCTTTCAAGCTCCAGAATTCTTAGCATGCATTTCACCACTTTGCAAATATGGTGCAGTGAAAATTGCCTCCTTGAGCCACATTAGCAGTAAAAAATGATGCTAGTGTAGCTCAAGGAGGTCTAGAGCCTTGCAAATCTGGCCCTAAGTTTCTTTAATTTCATGACAAGCCACACTACCATATTCAGACCACCTTAAAGCTTGTAAATAGCTGACTCAGTTCCTCTAACTAAAAATTTATTTTTCATTTAAAGTGTGTGTTTTATATTTTGTTATGTATTTATCTGAAAGAGAAAGCCCAACAAATTGTTTGCAGAATATTTTGTCCTTTTTAGCCACGTTTCTGGGCCCAATGCACTGAGGGTGGCAGTTCATGGGATTTTTTAAACACTTCATCTGATGTATGACCTTCAGCATGCTTTGTATGAAGCTATCATTGAGCCCTATCTCTATCACAGCCCAGCACAAATCAGGCAAAGTGTGTGCCTCCTGGAATCTGCAGTAATGGGCATTAGCTGCCTCAGTAGCAACTGCTGTTACCAGCATTTAGAAAAGGCAGAAATTCTATATGAAACTTTAAATAAAATAAAATGAAAAATGTTTATTTAACTAGATGTCAGAATAAAACATTTTTTTAAACTGAAATCAAGTTGAAAGTTCTGAAAGGCCTCGGAGCACTAGGGAATAAAATAAACCACAACTAAGACTTCTATTCTAATTTCATATATATTTGATTTACTTTTGAAGTCATGGAAAACTCATTGCCAGATAATTATTGCGCCATTGCTTTGTTGATCATTTAACTGGTTGATTTTTTAACTTTTGCTAACAGGGGCTATTGTATGTAGTTTTTAGGTCTTATTTTTATTGTATAAACCCGTTTTAAAATGCTTTTTATGCGTTTAACAACTGATCAGTATCATTTTAGCATTTAGCGTCTTGCATAGGGTAGGATCCAGAGACTATTTTGTGAGTCTTGTCTTAACTATTTTTGAAACCTTTTATGTAATTTTATGAACTTTTTTCCTGTATTAATTGTCAATGTCCTTTTTATATATATTACTTTTTACTTCTCAAATGGTCCAAATTTGGACCGAATAAACTATTGATTGATTGAACTATATGTTGATTGTTAATGAGGCCTCTAGTTTACAGTCGGTTTGCACCCTGTCCAAGTAGAGACCCTCACTCTACGCAGGATGAGGGAGATCCCTACCTCAGATAACCCCTGCTCTCCCACTTGGTAGCTTGGCATGAGCAGTCAGGCTTATCTCAGGAGCAATGTGTAAAGCATTTGTACATTTTTTTTTTGGATATATTTTATTGATTTTATATTTCAGATATACATTACAAGCTGTACCATTATCAACCACAGGATTCCAATGTATCTGTTTAAAAGAAAAACATGTAATAACCCTAACCCCCACACACCACACACGTCTCGGATCACTGTTAAACCTTCAGCTTCATTCCTTACTGCGTTTAGCTAAGAACTTAAGCGTGTGCTAATTAGCTGATTGGTGGACCCCGTTGGTAGCTAGTATGGGCCTTTTGTTGCTGGGGCTGTATCACCAGACACTCGGTGGCGGCACGGAATATGTCCTGCCTCTGCCAGTAATGTCGGAGAGTGAGTTTTAGCCCATTGTGTTGTATTTATTCGCATGCATGCGGGCTGATGGGCTACTAGCGTGTTAGGAGGAGGGGTGTGCAAGCCGCTACAGCTTTGTGTGTGCCACTCGTGGATTGTGCTAATTGGGGAAGGTGCGTAGATGTAAATGTGCTGTCTGTTCTATCTTTGTATTCCCAGTTCATGGGGGTTTATCATCATTTTTGGCCTCGAGTTTAGCTACTATTGTGTCCCATGCGGCACATCCTGTATGTTGTTGTCCCTCTCGCGCCAACTTCTTCAATACCTGATGTTCCGTGCGGGCCCAACGTAATGTTAAAATGCTCCAAGTTTTCCGAACGGGTACCGTGGGCGCCTTCCAATGCATAGCTATTAATCTATTGTACATTAAGCAGGCTAGGTCTACAAATTTGTGCAGGTGTCTTTGTTTTTTGGATCTTATCCTAAGCCCCAGTAGGCAGGATTTGGGTTCTGCTATCAGTAATAGCCCTTTTAATTCGGAGATCTCCTGAACCACCTCCGACCATGCTTTTTGTATATTGGGGCACTCCCAGATAAAAGTGAGCTAGCGGCGCTTTACATCTAGGGCAGGACGGTTCAGAGTCCGGGAACATGCGCTTTATCCTAGCAGGGGACAGATATGTTTGGTGTGTGTAGTTGAACTGGGTGTATCTAAATCTGGGATTCCTTGACACTCCACGGGCGTGGTGCAGGGCGTTCCGCCACTCAGCCTGTGTGATCGGGACAGGGAGGACGGAGTTCCATCTCTCCCTGGCTTTCTCCGCATGCGGTTCGGGGGGTTTATTCAGGATTTTATATAGGCTAGATATTACTTTTATTTGGGCATCATATTGTAGAATATGGTGGATTGTAGGAGAGGGTTCTGGTTCACTATTGCCCTCTCCCCATGTTTTTTTAATTGCGTGGCATATGGCATGATACGTCAGGAATTGGCCAGTATTTATCTTGGTAAGATCCTGTATGGCCTCGAACGACATGAGCTTACCGTCTTCAAAACAGTTGCCCACTGTCTGCACCGCCGCCTCTGTCCACACTGCCGTTCTCTGCGTGCTCGCTCTGGACCACTCCGGGAGTTGGCCCAATGGGATATATGGGGAGTAGGGGAGCACGAATCCCCCTTTCTGCACATATTTGACTCAACAGGCGTGCGCAGCCGCCAACAGTGGGCTAGCGTTGCTTGTTTTGGGGTGTTTGGACGCCAGCCATAGCATCAAGGGAGTGCCTTTCAGCCAGGTCCTCATCCACGTGGCTTCCACCAGCGCCGGTCTGTGGATCCAATTCTGGACCCACTGCAGCTGTGCGGCTGCGTAGTAGCATTCAAAGTTGGGGGCCCCTAGGCCCCCCACATCCACCGGTCGCTGCAGCATGTGGAGAGCCACCCGGGCTCTGCACCCGCCCCAGATAAGCCGCAGCAGGGCTGAATTCAAATTGCCAAAGAAGCTTTTGGGCATAATGATCGGTAAAGCCGCGAAATAATATAATTTTCTGGGCAGGATCAGCATGTTTGCGATCGCCACCTTCCCTGGTGGGGAGAGCGGCAGTTTATTCCAAAACTGCAGCGAGCCTTTTATAGCGGCCAGCGCCCTGCCCAGGTTACCGTCTCTGAGATCTTCTGTGTCATGGTATATATTAATCCCAAGATATTTAAACGTAGCAGGGCACCATTTCAAGCACCCGAGCAGGGGAGCCCCTTGTCTTTCGGGCGGCCACTTTGCAAGTGGGAATGCGCATGACTTTTCCCAGTTCACCACCAAGCCCGACAGGTCTCCGAACTTGGCGAGTAGTGATATTACTGAGGGGACAGCCTCATGCCCTTTCCGAACATATATTAATGCATCATCTGCGTATAGTGAGATTGTATAGTGGACCCCACTTCTAACTATTCCCCAGCTGTGTGCCATGGAGCGTACTCTTGCCGCTAGTGGTTCCATTGCTATTGCAAATAGCAGTGGGGATAGTGGACAACCCTGTCTTGTGCCCCTAGTGATCGAAAAACTATCAGAGATCACCCCGCCTGTCTTCACCCTGGCTTGTGGGCCCGAGTACAGTGTCCGAACCCAGCGTATGTAGTTGGGGCCAATTCCCATGCGGATCATTGTGGACAACAGAAAGTCCCACTCAAGCGTATCAAACGCCTTTTCGATATCTAGCGAGAGCACCATTTCTTTGTGTGCATCTGGGGGGGTGACTCCCATTATGCACAGTAATCTACGGATATTTAAGAAGGTGTTGCGCCTTGCTATAAAGCCATTTTGGTCGTCGTGTATTATAGTGTGCATGATAGGGGCTAGTCTGTTTGCCAGAATTTTGCCTAGTATTTTACAGTCTAAGTTTAGGAGCGATAGTGGCCTGTAGGATTTAACATCTGTGGGGTCGCGCCCTTGTTTGGGGAGCACCACTATCAACGCTTCTCTCTGTGATGAGGGGAGGTTCTCGGTTGCCCACGTTTCCTCGAACACCTTCAGCAGGTGGGGTTTTAGGGAGGACGAATAAGTCGTGTAGTATTCCAGTGGGAGGCCATCCGCGCCAGGTGCTTTATTCCTGGGCATCTGCGCTAAGGCTGATTCTATTTCTCCCAGTGTTAAGGGGGCTTCTAACAATTCCCTGTTGATCTGTGTTAGCTGTGGTAGGAAAGATCCCGAGAGAAAGGATTCGAGTTGCGAGGAGGTGCACGAGGTACGTTTGGTGTATAATTATGAGTAGTATTCTCTGAACCTTTTATTTATCTCGGCTTGTGTAGTGGCCATAACGTGTGTGTCGGTTCGGATGGCCCTGATTGGGGGTTGCTGTCTATCCTCACGTAGTAGCCACACCAGCATTCTACTTGACCTGTCCCCTTCTATTTGTAAACGCATTAGGTGATAGTTATAATCGTGGCAACGGAGTTTGCTGTCAGCCTCGTTGTATTTTGTGCGCCTTTCTTTTAGGACTGTGTGGGGGATCTCACCTCGTGCTACTGCTATTTCTGCCGCTCTAAACTCTTTTTCTAGTGTGCCAATTTCCAACTGTAGTGTGCGTCTTACTCCCCACGTGGACGATATGCATAAACCGCGGACCACTACCTTGTGTGCATCCCACTCTATTGCACGTGACGTTGCGGTCATGGCATTTGCCTCCAATATTGGCTCAATGTGGATTTTAGCATTTCAGCAAATGCTTGGTCCTGCAAGGCTTCTACTTGCAATCGCCAAGTGGGAATCGCCTGCCGCGTCCTGCCCCAGTTCAGTATTACTCTCAGTGGTGTATGATCTGACAGGGTTTTTGCTAAGTATTCTGACTCCCCAAGCAATGCTCCTAAATCCTGGGTGCCCCATATTATGTCTATTCTAGTGTGGGTTTTGTGTGGAACGGAGTAAAATGAGTATTCCCTCTGTTGCGGATGTCCCAGGCGCCATAGGTCATATAATCCCATAGCGCCTGCCCATTCCTGCAATGGGCCTGGGGATTTCCTATTTACCATAGAGCACGCCAGGGCGTGGGATCTATCTAATGTTGCATTCGGAGTGCTGTTGAAGTCCCCTCCCCAGAGGGCAGGAGCCATTGAATTTGTCAATAGTGTCGGTTTGAGAGAGCCCAAGAATCCTGCAATCCCGGTATTTGGAGCGTATACTCCAACCACCGCCAGCTGTCTGCCATCTAATTGGCCCTCCACCACCACGTATCTCCCGCCTTGGTCTATCTTGTGAGTTGATATGAGGTATGGGACCCCGGGTGCGATCCAGATCAACACCCGCCTTGCAAAAGCCGAATACGTAGTGCCTATGAGCTGACCCCCCATCTTGCGCGTAGCTCCCGCAGGTCCGGCTCTAGTATGTGCGTCTCTTGCAGTATGGCAATATGTGCTCCCAATCGCCTAAGGCGTGCGTATACTCTGGACCGTTTGCTCAATGTTCCCAGTCCCCTCACATTCCATGTCACCATGACTAACTGGTTTATATTATTTCCCCTATGTGGCGCCATCAGAGTGTCTAGGGTAGCACGCTGTGCTTAGGGTGTGGTACCTGTGCCTAGCTCACTCTAACATTGCCCCTTTAGCATTGCTATTTATTTGAGGGGACGTGCGCAGCGTTTTCCTCTGTGTTTTAAGTGAATCCGGCGTGTGTGTATATACTAAACTACTAAACCCAACCCCCTCAGATGAATCCCCAACCCCTCTAACTATTTGTGCCCAACTGCTCAACCTATAAGTGTGTGATAAAACCCGTATCCGATTGGATTTCCATGGAGGAGTATACATATATACCAGATGTGGCTCTTTTGCGGGGCACACATCTTTCCGCAGACTGAGTCTGCTAGTATCATTGGGTGCCCCCCGGTTTTATGTGCGCTCTACGCTCCGTCCCTTCGCTCGCCCGCCCCCTCCCAGGCAATCCCCCCCAGTTGCCTATACTTTTATACCAAAGTTGCTCATTGCTGGTTGCGCCTTCGCCTTGGCGTTCGCCGATACCCCGGGGGGGGTCCGCCCGGCACTGTAGAGCCTCCAATGCTGGTGCCGCCAGTCCATAAAACAGTTGAGTGCGTTTAGAGTTCGTCAGCTGATCTGGGGGTGATCCTCGGCCCTCCCAGCTCGCCTGTTATTGTGGATACGGAGCTTGCCGCGTCCAAGTCCGTGCTCGTCTCAGGGGGCTTTCTGGCCGAGGCGAGGCTGCACTGCATAAGCAGGGGGGTCTCTTTCAGTATTCTTGCTCTTTCTTCTGCTGCCTGTCGGTCATTTGGTTGGCCTCTGGCTCGCCTCTTGGTCCGTTTTCTTGAGGCTGATATGTGCCATTCCTCGTCTCCTTCCGAGTCTTCTTTTGTTCGGGCAAGGCCCTTGGCATGTAGCCAAGTCCAGGCGTCTTCCGGTGTGGTGAATATGTGGGTGCGGTCCTCTGATACCACCCTCAGCTTCGCGGGGAATAGCAAGGCGTACTTTATGTTGTGTTCTCGTAGTCACAATTTAATTTTTGCATAGGAGTTCCGTTGGTTCTGTACCTCCTGCGTAAAATCTGGGTAGGCATTGATGGTCGAGTCTTCGTATTTGTAAGGGCCTTTATTGCGGAACTGTTGTAATATTGCGCCTCGGTCCCTAAAGTTGAGGAATCTGGCGATCAGAGGTCTAGGTGATTGGCCTGGGGCGGTGGTCTACCCGGTACTCTGTACGCCCGTTCTACTGAGAAGAACATGGATGGTGCTCCGTTCAACACCTCTTTGATGAGCCATTGTTCCAGAGCAATTTCCGCGTCAGGTTGCCGCATAGATTCTGGAAACCCTAAGAAGCGTATGTTACTGCGGCACGCCCTGCTCTCCGACGCTTCCGATCTCCTCCAGAGGACTTTCAACTCTGCGTCCATGCGCTGGATCTGTTTTCGATTATCTTGGGCCATGGGGGTTAATTCGGATAGCCCCTCCTCAGTCGATTTCACTCTTTCCGCTAAATTGCGGTGATCCACTCGTAGGAGGTTCAAGTCTTGTGAAACTGCGTCTACCTATTTTCCAATGATGATTTAGTGTCCATTATCGCCTGTAGCACTTTCTCAAACTGCGCTGAGTGCGCCATGAGGGTGTTCTCCAAGGATTGTAGGGACAGGTTTGTCTGTTGGTCGTTGGGCGTTGTCCCAGTAGTGTTGCGGTCCAGGTGTTTGGTTGATTTGGCCCTTCCAGCCATTATGTCTAATTAGGAGTTTCCTTGTAGGGTGTAATTGCGTGCGGCTTAGCGCCGATTACTCTGGGGGGGATCGACCTCTTGGTTACTGTTCTCCGAGTGGCTTGCCCTTTTCTGCTCCAGTTATGGCGTTAGTTAGTGGAGCCCAGGTAGGGCTTATTCTTGGCTTTTGAGTGCCCCCAGTGCGGCCTGGGGGTGAGAGAGCGCGCACAACGTCCGCCGCGCCAGGCCCTTGCAGATTGGATTGCTGCTCCCGTCGCGAGGATGAGACCGCTGTGTGTCTAGTTAGAATTCAGCTTATCACCAGAGCAACAGAAACATCAGGCCGCAGCTGATCCGCAGAGTGCACTGCCAAGCGGATCAACCGGCGGGGAGCAGGTATTTTTGGCCTCTAGGCGAGTCCCAGTGGTGCTTCTTGTGGTCGCCGGCGGCAATCCGGGGGAGTAAGACTCCCACTTTATGGGGGTTGTGACGTGGGGGAGCCCAGGCAATTATCTTCTGCCCCCAGCGTGGGCACTCCTCCAGGGTACACTTCGCTGCGAGGCTGGGGCAGGCGCGACAGTGCGTCTGTGCGCGCAGAGGTGGAGCTCCCCACCAAGTCAGGCAGCCCCATGCAACATTTTGGAGCCCAACATCCACAGGCAGGGAAGCCGGGGGGGGAGTCAACGGTGGTTCCACACTATCCGGGTCACATCTACCCCATCAGTTCTCTCCCCTCACCTCGTCTTCTCCTGGCGAGTGCTGCCGTCCCTCGCTCGGGCCCCCCCAAGCCGAGTTCCGCGGTGCGGGCCGCCAGCACACCAGTGAGTCCGCTGGAGCACTGCGTCTTCTATCTTTGTGCCCGACTTGGGGCAGATTAGGCCTCACGGGCCCCGTGCGTAGCCGCGGCGTCATTACCAGTCGGCGATCCCGCCTCTGCAGGGGCGGGGGGGGGCGCAGCTGCTTGGTTTGAGGGCCCGCGCGGCAGGCACCAGTCGATGAGTGGGAGTGAAGGCACACGGCCCCGGTGCGCACGGGCGCCCAATTCTTCAGGCCGAGAGCCGATGGTCCCAGGCACCGCCCTGGCACGGCGCACTTGAATCAGCCACCGCGGCTCACTCCTGCGGACAGCGCGGTCGGGCCAGGGGCCGCGGCCCAGCGGCTCCCGGGCTCGCGATTAGTCCCTGGCAGCTCCCGTTGCAATCTGGTCGGGCCGGAGTGCTCGCAAAACGCCACAGTGCTCTCTAGGCGATCCGCCGCTCTCGGACCAGATGTGGGGGGTCGGGGGCGCCCTGAAGGATGCTTTCTGGCGGGCCCTGGACGGAGCGTTCGCTCAGGCGTCCATCCTGGCCACCATTTTGGCTCCTCTTCAAAAGCATTTGTACATAACACACAGTAATTCAGCGAAAAACCTATAAAAGGACACCACGTCAATTTTTTAAGAATAGCCAATATTTTTCTGAGTAAAACAGGACCATAATGAGAAAAATCCAACATACAATAATAAAGATATGCATTTTTCAAGAATTAACTTAAACATGCAGTTCCTTGAAGTCAATAGCTCTGTCTGGGGCTATCATGGTGTCTTGAACAACAAATCCAACAGTTCAGGTGGGCCTCTGCGTCTTGGGCCAGCTACGGCATTGGAAAGACCCATAAAAAAGGACCTTGGAAATGTAGGGCGTTGTGATCCTCGCAATGAGATTCAGAGTTCGGCATCGCTGGCGTCACAGGCATTGGTTCCAGAGGTCGGTGCCGGGGTCGTTGGGCCCTTAAAGTCACACGTGCTGCAGATCAAACTCTGGGCTGATGATGAAGTCAGGAGCGCCTCGCATTGATGGCATCGGGGCTATGGTGTGAAGCAGGACAGTGCGATGTGCGGTGCCCACAGGTCACGGTGCAGGCAGCAGCTCTGTGACAGGATTCTGCGGCATCGGTGAGACCAGGGCTGCAGTGTGAAGTGGGATGGTGTGACGTGCGGTGTCTCCAGGTCACCGTGCAGGCGCTGTTGTCGGTAGGCCCAAGGCGGCGGTGCAGCGCAGACTCTGCAGCGCCCACAGGTCACAATGCAGACACTGTGCAGACAGGCATCTGTTGATGATGCTGGAGTTGATGGCGCTGGCGGACTGGGTGTGACCCAGATGTGGAATGCACAAGCAGGCAAAGACCCAGAATTGTTCAAGCAAGAAAATGGCCACTTTCTAGAAGTGACGTTTTCAAACTGACAATCTAAAAACCAGCTTTACCAAAAGCTGTATTTTAAAATTTTGAGTTCAGAGAATCCAAACTCCATATCTCTGTCTGTTCCCACTGGGTACCTAAAAGATATTTAAAGGCAGTCCCCATGTTAACCTATGAGAGTGATAGGCCTTGCAACAGTGAAAACTTAATTTGGCAGCATTTCACTGTTAGGACATGTAAAATACATCAGTACATGTCCTACCTTTAACATACACTGCACCCTGCCCATAGGGGCTACCTAGGGTCTACCTTAGGGGTGCCTTACATATAGTAAAAGGGAAGGTTTGGGCCTGGCAAGTGGGTACATTTGCCAGGTCTAATTGGCAGTGCAAGACTGCACACACAGACACTGCAGTTGCAGGTCTGAGACATGCTTACAGGGCTATTTCTGTGGGTGGCACAATCAGTGCTGCAGGCCCACTGGTAGCATTTGATTTACAGGCCCTGGGTACACATAGTGCACTTTACAAGGGGCTTTTTAGTAAATCAAATACGCCAATCATGGACAAATTAATCACTACTACAATTTACATAGGGAGCACTTGCACTTTAGCACGGATCTGCTGTGGCAAAGGGCGCAGAGACAATAAACCATGAAAACAAATCAGAAAAAAATAGAAGGAAGAAGGCGAAAAGTGTGGGGATAACCCTAAAAAAGGGTCATTTCCCACACTGATGGAACCAGCACTCTTGTCTATTAAAGCAGATAGAAACCCTGCAGTTTGTTTGGTTATTCTGGATTGGATATGAAAACAGCAACTTTCCCAAATAATCCCAGACACTTAGGATACATTAGTGCAGGTTTACATATGAGGGAGGGACATTAAGGAGTGATGCTGCTATAATTGGAGAATTAAAGATCTTTAACCATGACCTCTACAAACTCAACTCACCAACCGACTCAACTGGCTAACTATAGTCTAATTTTATTTCCCTGCCCAGCCAAGCGCATGGAAAAAGCCATCAGCAAGCAACCCATGCACTTCCTCAACTCACACCAGCTCCTAGACCTGATGCAATTAGGTTGCTGGTCCAACCCCAGCACTGAGACTGCCCTCATCACCGTCACAGATGACAAAAGGTTGATCCTTGACTTTGGAGAGACAGTGGTCCTCATACTGATCACCTTCTCCGCAGCCTTAGACACGTTCTCCCACACCAACCGGATCAGCAGCCTACATGAACAGGACATCCAAGGACCCATCCTTAACTGGATCTGAGGCATCCTCACAGGAGGAAAACAAAAAAAATCAACCTGCCACCATACAGATCTGAGCCCAAGAACTTCATATACAGAGTCTCTCAATGATCATTTCTCATTCAGACGTTATTCAATATCTACATGACCGAGCTGGCGGACCTCATCAGATCAGAAAATATCAACATACTCTCCGACACAGATGACAGCCAACTGATACTCTCCCTGTTGCACAAAACCCCTACTACAAAAAACAATTTTGCTACCAGCATGACTGCGGTAGCCACCTGGATGAAATACAACTGCCTCAAACTTAACAGAGACAAAACAGAAGTGGTGATCTTTTGGAGGAATGCCTCCGCTGGGGACTCCACCTGCTGGCCAGCTGACCTAGAATCCATACCTACCCTACATTTTGGACAATAAGCTAAGCATGACAGCGCAGTGACCTTCACCTGTTTTCACACAATGAGGATGCTGTGGAAGATCTTCAAAATGCTACCAGACAACACCAGAAAAATGGTCACCCACGCCCTGATTACCAGCGAGCTTTACTAAAGCTACGCACTCTATACCAGAATAATCAAGGCACCTTTGCTCATGCGGACTCTCACTGGCACATGTACCCCGCATCTGCAAAGAGACAGCTGGAGGTATCGCCTTCTCCTACATCTGCCCCAGGACTTAGAACAACAACCCACACCGATTCAGAACCTCCTCATCACTTCTACAATTCTGCAGGAAGCTGAAGACCTGGCTCTTTCAATAACCTTGCCAAGGAGACAGTTGCCTTATCATACTGAGAAGCGCCTGGATACACTTGCGGGTGATGAGCATGCTACATAAATGAACATACCTTAACATAACAAAGATAACAATATAACACATAACAGGACATAACATAACATAACATGACCAATGCCGGACTGAGAACCCAAAGCAGCCCTGCCATAGGGTGCATAGTGAACAAGCCTGACTACTACATTAGGACTTGGACAATGAGCTAGGCATTGCAGCGCAGTGACCTTCACCTGCTTTCACACAATGAGGATTCTGTGGAAGATCTTCAAAATGCTACCAGATAACACCAGGAAAATAGTAACCCAGGCCCTGATTACCAGCAAGCTTTACTAAAGCTACGCACTCTATACCGGAATAACCAAGGCTCTTTCGCTCTTGCGGACTCTCACTGGCACACGTACCCCGTGGGGGTTCTACCCCCTGAGAAAATTTGGGGGAAAATGGCAGACATGGCGCATGCAACAACACATTTTTCATTATATATTCAATTATATTCATTTTTAAGCATAGTTAATCATGCTCTTACATTGCACCAGAATACAACAATCTTTAATGGGGCTTTTCAATGATTCCCTCACCATCACACTCTAGCAGAGCCTTTCATCTCTCCAAAGCCCCTCTCTCACGTTTATTTAATTTATTTTATAGCACTTCTGTTACCGGTGTAGGACATTGGAGCACTTTACATCACACACACATACAGAGACAATAACTCATATGTGTGTAAATCAGTGTGTAGAAAATATTACATAAGATAAAGGTGGCTACAAGGTTTAGAATTCACGTCACCTATATTGGTAGGCTTTTTTATGGAGTACTTGGTCTGGGGAGGCAAAAACTCAGGATTCTGAATGTAACACAGTAGTTAGGACTGACTTTACTGCTAATTGATTTCTACCCAAACAAACCTTTTTTAGTAACATTAGGCTAATCAAAGTTGGGAAAAACATAACTTTGTAACCTATACCATGCAATTTGCATGCAGCTCTTTGATGACAGTTCACAGCTCACTGTGCTAGATTATGATTGTAACTTATGAACTGCACAGTAACAAAGGGATCTCTGTGACAAAAGCAGTGACCCGCTGAGCATTACACATAAAATACTGTTCTGTGATCTGCATAGTACACGTTCTTTGCAGTAGGCATATTAACCCTCTGCGCTAACTAAGATGAGTCGAAACTGCCACAACATTAAACTCCATCTCCCTCCCGCAAGAACATTAATCACCAGAGTTAACTTGGCACTTTTATTGATGCCTGAAAACTGTTGGAAATACAAGGAACTCTGCAGTGCTTTTAAAACTGCTGCACCGGTGCAAAACTGGCCGACCCTCCTGCCAGCCTCCCGGGGATACGCCCTATGCCCAGAATGGCCTGTCCGGCCTTCAACATGACATAACATAACATCCAGGCAGCAGTAAACCTTTTTAGGAGTAGCAGAGCAGTCAGATGCTTTGCTGAGTAAACGACCGGTGCCGGGGGCGTGGGTTCGAAAGAGGGGGGGAGGGAGTGATAGTGCTAGAGCCTTTTCAGCTCAATAGGGGTTGTGTGCCTGCCGACACTCAAATCAGGTATCTCGTGACAGTAGACCTTCTCCGGCTAGTTCCTCATGCTTAGACTTGTCAGCATTGTTCCTGCATTATTCTTTTCACTGTTTATGGATATCAAAACATAGCAGACAGGTTATTATCTGCAATTTCCCTGTCGCCATAGATTGACAACTCGTCGTCAGGTAGGGTATCCATGCCGTTTGGCTCACCATGTTAGCGAGAGTGCTTAGTGATTCCCTAGAGAAAAAGTTATTGATTTTTTGTTGTGTACACAAACACACACAATGGAGGTCAATGTCAAGGAAATATAGAATTATTTACACTGCAAGTGAAATGATTAGTAGGAAAACAAAACTGTTCGCTACTTTTTACCTGCAAGCTGGGGCTTTATTACACACCCCTACCGCCCTCCGTGTCGGCAGCTTCAGGGGTCGCGCTGTCAGCTATTCTGGGTGACATGAAGAAGGGCTTTTTCTGCTTTTGTCGACTCTGGTCCAGTCCCAGGAAGGGAGGGAGGGAGGATTAGCTAGAAGGACAAATATGAAGAGAAGGAGGGAAAGAGAATGGCCGAATGATAGACTGACGCAGGGATGAAGAAGAGGATGCGGATGGATGGAGAGAATGATGGAAGCAGAGGAGGATGAATGGAGAAGTGGATGGAGGGATGAATAAAAGAAGGATGGAGAGATTGAGGGATACTTAGACAGAAGGATTGATGGTGGATGGATTCAGAAGTATTTATTTCATTCGAAGTTAACAAAGACGTTGCATATAAAAGTATGCAAAAGTTAAACATGGCGAATTACACATTTATAGCAGACAACATTTAGGTTGATTAAAAATGAAGATGGATGAAGGATGGAATGAGAGACAGAATAATGGATGGAAAGAAAAGCCAGAGTGGCCGATGGGCAGTAAGGAGGGTAGGATGGTTGCTTGATTGATGATTAAGAAAGGAAAAAGACGAAAGAGTAGAGGGAAGGACAACAATAAACAAAAAATGTAGAGAAAAAGTGGTGGATGGAAAAGACAGGGATGGATGGATGAGTATTTGAATGAGCAGATGGAAAAAGGTACAGAAAGGATGAAAATAGAAGAAAAGCAAGTTGGAAAAAGAGAAGAAAGGACAAAAGAATGACAGTACAATAGAGAGAAGGAAGGAAGGACATTTCAGGATTCCTACTGGGAAAGCAATCGCCTAACATATGTCGACTTTCAGACAAGTTTCAAAGTAGAGGTATTTTATTTTTCAAGCTACTTTTTTGTCTACATGGGGCCTCAAAATCCCAATTATCAAGTGACAATTAATATTGGTGATTACTTTGCGCCATGCAGGTAGTAATCATGCGGGTAGTAATCGTTGTGTTTGTGCGTATTACAAGAAGTATGTGAGACGACAGTAATGAAGCCATTGTAGGTGTGTGTTGACAGCCATTGGATTAAGTATGATAGCTGTGGAGTTCTCTTGGGGAAGAAGCTGATGTAGCGATTAGAACAGTGCCACATAGTAGGCTGAGACAAGTGTGTTGGGGTTTAATTGGGTTGGAGCATCATCAAAAAGGAGTTGTATGATGGAACTACACATGCCATTACCACGCATGCCTTTACAATGCTTTCATTACAACACATGCATCTTTACAATGCATGCCTTTACCAGGCAAATGTTTACAATGAATATGCCTTTATCACTCATGCCTTAACAGCAAAAATGTATTTTACAGGTAAGTACAAACCCTATATATATATATGTGTGTGTGTGTGTGTATATATATAGAGATAGAGAGAGAGAAGAGAGAAAGGGTGTATTTTACAGGTAAGTACACATCATATATATATATATATATATATATATATATATATATATATATATATATATATATATATATATATGTATATATAGATCCAAGCAAAACCTTCTTGTCGTAAAGAGTCCAGACTCCATGACACTGTAAAGTGTTGTTTAATACAAAAATTGAATTACATACATCCACACCAACGCGTTTCAGCGGTAAAAAGTGAAAATGTCTAATGCACATCTATATTGAAATAACAAACACAAATGATGGACCAATTCCTAAACCAGTGCTTGGTAGTGGGCTAATGTGGTGGCGATTTTGAAATGTATTGTGTACCACAAGTTGTCAAATTCATTAATAGTAGTAAACATAAAACATTTCCATGTGTATCATAATTGCATATTAATCATTTTAACCTGCATTCATTTAATTTTGTGCCACATTCAATCAATGAATGTATATATTGTACCATACTCCCTTTGTACAGAACATATCACCCCAGTGGGCTATTGATGACTTACGGTTCCCACAAAACTCCATATTCTCACAATCACGCCCATTTGGGTGTGTGGCTAATAAACAATAGAGAAGATAAATAAAGCCCATTGTTTGAAAATACTTCCAATTCTCAAAACCATTATTCACGATGTCAATTATGTACATGAGACAGCCCCATTCATGTCACAATACAGTTCGTTATAACATACTATGCTTATAAATATATACATAGATATGTAAATGAATAAATAAATACTGCCCTAGTGGCCATTCAGAAGGCCTCACATCACATATATCTCAAACAATCGTACAAGTGGCTTGAGAGTATAAAAGCAAGTAAGTAGAAGCTGTGGTAACCACAAAGGCACTAGTTGTAAGCCCGCCATTGCTCTCACCTGTGTAAAAAAATAAGAAAAGAAAAAGGAAAAGAAAATGTAAACTAAAAAGTCTAAATACACACTCATTAAAAAAACTTAAAAATACTTAAAAACCTGCAATAAATCACATAACCCAGGAGGCTGAAGCTTACTTAAGGGTAATGTAACACATACCCCAATAATCCTCACCCTAAATGTATGGCTAACTCTTCACTGGAGTTCAGACCCCTTGGGATTAGCGTTTCAAAATCAATGATATCTAGATTCTAGTATTCTCAATCTTAGTTGTATATCCCCCTCGAATATCTCTTTTAACCTGATCTATTACCACAAATTACAATAACTTTTCATCTCCCCCATGCACTTCATGGACGTGTCTGGCAACAGGATATTTTTGATCGTTGTGGCGAATAGCTCTCCTGTGTTCAAGAATTATTTTCTTGGCCTAGTGGATAGTACTGCCAATGTCCAGCTTCTCACAGGGACATATCAAGCAGTATATGCAAAAATCAGTATTACAATTAAAGATACCTCTAATGCAATACCGCCTGTTACCTTGTCCTGTCTGCAGACCTCTGCAATTGCTGCTATTAGAACATGCCCTACATTAAAAGGAGCACACAAACCCCGGACTCATCATATCATGGGATGCCGTTTGATGGGATACCATATCGTGACTGAGATCATCTCTTTTTAAAAGTAATCTGGGGTGTATCAGGTAGACATTTGGCCACCACAGGATCTGTTTGTAGGATATGCCAACTCTTATTAAGTAAGTGGTGAATGTTATACGATTTATTAGAAAAAGTTGTAATGAACCTTATTGTCTGGTTTTCTAATGTCTCACTTTTGGCAACAGTATTTTACAAGCTAACAATTGTGACAACTTTAACTTTCTCTACTGCCAGGGATATCACCTGCTTGTGATAACCCCTCTCTCTGAACCTATGGCACATAATCTAGCACTCGTGCTCATAATCCTTCTGTGTACTACATATCCGTCTAGCACGTAGTAACTCACCATAAGGAATACTGCATATAAGGCTAGAAGGGTGAGCACTATGTGTATTTAGCAAACTATTCCCTTCCGTTTGTTTCCTGAGTAGCCTAGGACAGAGGCAGTCTTCCTTCACCATGACCTCAACATCCAATAATTCAATGCAGGACCTGGTGAAATTAGCACTAAATTGAAGATTGTATTCATTGATATTTAGATTGGATACAAACTACCAGGCTGATGTTTCATCCCCCTTCCAGATGACGAACACATCATCGATGTAACAACACCACAGAATCACCTGTTCCTCAAATTCAGTGTATCCAATGGACGCCTGCTCCTCCCACCAGCCCATGAACAAATTTGCATAGCTGGGGGCGAAGTCGGCGCCCATCGCAGTTACTTGTATCTGCTTATAGATTAGTTTGTCAAACATAAAAAAGTTGTTTTTGAGGCAAAATCCCATTATATATATATATATATATATATATATATATATATATATATATATAGGGTTTTTACTTGCCTGTAAGACTTACATTTTCATTGGAAAGGCATATATGATGAAGGCATATGCCTGTTAAAATTTTATACGTAAATATAAACCATATATAAATATACATGTGTGTGTGTATATGTGTGTATATATATACTTATACATATAAATATGTATGTGTATATATATATACATATATATATAAATAAATATAAAATACACATAAATATATTTTACCGTAACTCACAAAACCTAAACCCATACCAACCCTAACCCTAAAATACGTTTGTCCCCCAAAAAATACATACCCTAAACCCTAGAAATGCCCTTGCCACCCAAAAACCCACACTCACCCTAAACCCTAAAAATACCTTTGCCACCCAAAAGCCCACAACACATTTTTATTGTAATGGCATGCATGGTAAAGGCATATTTGTTGTAAAAGTTTGTGTGGGAAAGACATGGGTGGTAAAGACAAATACGATGTGAAGCCTGCTTGGTAAAAGTATGTGTGGTTTCGACTGCGTTGTAAAGGCTGTTTCCCCCAAAAGGGCATTAATGGAAGAAGTATTTAGGAGCCTCTGTATAACTTTGTTTAAAAAGTAAGCATTTTCCCTACGGACAAAAAAACAATGCATTATACCTCTTTCCATTTCAGACAACATTGGATTGTATTAAACAATGAAACAGTCACAAAATGTTTCTCATAAGTGTCACATGAAAACTTTGCGAGATTCGATGGAGTTTCACAAACAGGCGGAAATCGACATGTTGTGCTGTTCGCACTGATTTTTAGCACTGGGAGCTCCTTCCATATTGAGAAACCACTGCAAATGGCAACACGCAACCTGCAGAAGGAGCTGCTGATTGAGTTGATTTTGCTGCTGTGCAAGTAGATTTTCTTCTTGAGCTGCAGTTTTCTCACCGCAATGGTCACAACCACCTGTGTTGGGAAAAATCCACCTGGGTGCTCTCCTAGTGCCTGAAAATCACTCTAGGGGATGCCAAATGTAGCTCGTGTTTGCCAACTAACTACTGGCAAGCCACATCTGAGAAAAAACTCCACCATCCGGTGGTTGACGGAATTTGGTCGGAACTCAGTGTTACAAGCGTAATGGGGAGTGGCCAAATTTCAACGATCTCCACCGCAGAGCAGAATTTATCACCCACTCCCAATCGCAATCTTGACCATCAAGCACCTGTGCATTCCAACACTCTAAGACCCACACTAAGCTCTGCCAGCGCAGCTCTGTTCAAATGTGCAGAATTATGCGGTAGGGCTAAAATATGTGGTAAGTAAAGGCAAATTATGCAGCATAGTGCAGCACATTTTATGGTAATATTACTTCATTATTTTGTAATTTTTACACATGATAACATTGTGTGGGCAAAGATTTCACCTCTTTCGTACCAGTTTGACAACCAAATACAGAAAGAAACAACTGAAAGATGACCAGTCAAAAGCTTTCCACTGTGCGCAAACATGTCACCACGTTTTTAGAAACTTTAGATCTGTTTACAGCAACAAACCACATTTTTTTAACATTTCCATATTATGCAGCAGATAACGGGTTACATGGCAAATGTGGCAAATCCATAATTAAGTGAAAAGAGCTGCAGCTGCAGAATTACATAACTCAAGTGGCTCTGTTCATTACAAAGACACAAACACACACACTGTGAGTGTAGTATCATTGTGCTCTACACACCTCTTGAAACTTCAGAACAACTTTTTAAACACAGTTATAAAGATATATACTACTTTGAACAGAGAATGCCAGCTTCAACGGTATTTTGTTTATAGCTGCTCCATTTTTCCACACTTTGGAATTGCCCTCTAACTTGATATCAAAGTTGTCTAGATGTTTAATCAGTCGTTCATTGTAAATAAACAAAAACATAACAAAACTTAAAAAATGTAAGCGCATCCGGAATTATTTAACAAAAAAGAAAATAAAATGTCTAGAAAATCTCCCACCTATGAACAGCCAACCTTTCAGTAAAAAAATCAGTTTTCCCTGGAGGTGAAAAAATATTCCAAAATATTAAGTATTCCATTTTGAGGGCCAGAAAAATAGGAGAAGGGCTGATCAAGTGAGAGATTGTTTTATGGTTCTGTGCATAATGCTCCAATACAATAACAAAAAAATGGATGCACAGTTTCATGATAAGTGTGATTCCTCTCTACCCATTCGGGGAGGAGTCAATAGGTCCCTGTGAGCGTTCAAAATTGGGAACAAGTGCCCTCACTCACCATTGTGTGACATGCTTCATCATCGAGCTTTGCTGCTCAACACGCTGGCACTGCAATGCCTGACAGGCCCCTCAAGGGGCTCTTTGCCAGAGATCTTTTAAAAATCTTTGCCGGTAGTGAATGCAATAATGTGAGATTAGAGAAAATAAACTGTTAAAATTGACTAGGGGAACCAAATGATGAATCTTTACTGAAAATGTGAACCCCTGTCAAGGTTAAAAACAAAACAGGTGAGGGGAAAGTAAGAGTAATGACTATATTTCCCTACTCATATGTGATGTTATGTGTCAAGTACTCTATCATCCAGGGGTTGGCTCACAGAGGGCAGAGTTGGAAGTCCAAACACTGCCTATCATGGAAAGGTGAACATGTTTCTCACTGTGCTAGTCATAAAGATCCAAGTGCGATTCATCAGGACCTAGAAATAAAATCCTACCTAATCCTCACTGTCACGTTAGACTATGTGGTATTTATTGAACGGGAACCTAAAGTTAGAATAAAAAAGTTATTAATCACACAATAGTATGACATCACACGGTGCAGTTCAATGAGTGCCAGTGGAAATCAGACAAAATAGTGGAACCACCTAGTAGTGCTCTCAAAAGGTGTGGGATATATGGATATTTATAAGTCACTCCAATCACATCATATTGTAATGAAGTCATCTCTTACCCTCTTCGTATTAAAGGGTGGGCCCAATAGGGATAACAATGGGCATACGTGGTCTTGAAAAGTATTAATCTGTATTTATTAGGTAAAGGGAGATAGACATCGTCATAGTGGGGGTTATTCTAACTTTGGAGGAGTGTTAAATCGTCCCAAAAGTGACGGTAAAGTGACGGATATACCACCAGCCGTATTACGAGTTCCATAGGATATAATGGACTCGTAATACGGCTGGTGGTAAATCCGTCACTTTTCCGTCACTTTTGGGACGGATTAACACCTCCTCCAAAGTTAGAATAACCCCCAGTGTGTCTAAATAGCTCTGGACACCTATAAAGAATTTATTTGTAAACAAAAGTTAAATGTCTGACATGCCATCAGTGTGTATTCAGCAATCCTTTAATCAGCTAAAATATAAGCTATCATAGGTAGATGGACAATGTATTTTCATAGTGTCCCCAAAATATGTCGGCTCCCACAATTAATGCGATGGTATAGAGCAGTGTTCCCCAACCCCCGGGCCGCGGACCGGTGCTGGTCCGTGGATCAATCGGCACCGGGCCGCCCCACTGTGGCGGGCGGTAAATGTTTGATAATTTTTCCGTGGCCCGCTTGTCACACAATGGGACAAGCGGGCCACGGAAAAATTATCAAACATTTACCGGTCCGCGGCGATAAAAAGGTTGGACAACACTGGTATAGAGTATAGTTTATCAAAGTTATCGCTGCTGCCAGGATCAAAATAAGTAATCATCTAAATGCCAGCCCCCACCAGGTAATAATCGGAACTAATATTAGTTAGAAAGGCGGGATAATCAATACGTGTCAAAACATCCTATTGTGAAATACTTTGACAGCCCCCACCAAGGTACAGAATGAATAATGCGAACGTATAATATATTGCAATAATGGTGTTGGTTTTCCTTAAATCCCCCGGTCGTGACTCGTGAGAAGCTGTCAGCTGCAGTAGCAAAGAAGCAAATAAAAGCCACCTCACTCGCTTGTGAAGCTGTAAGTCTATGCAGTAAGGGATTCCCAGAAAAAGTCACAGCCCACAAATGGGGGCTGAGAAATCAATATAAATGTGCCCTTACTTGTCTGTGGATCTGCAAGTTCATCGGCACCTACCCAAGCTCCGCATTCCCTGAAGTATTGCGGTACGGAGGGCAGTGCTATTTCAATAGAAGGTCGGCAGGAAGGGGGAATAGAGATAGGATTACTAGTGCACTTCAGAACGGCGGCGGCCATCTTGGAGTGTTGAATCATGATCATGTGGAAAAGTTTATATAAACAAGGTGGCCATCTTAATATAAAGTGCAGATCATGCAAAAACTGGTAGAATAGCACTCCATATTCATATTATTGCCACATCAAGTGTATGGACCAACAGAATCCCTAGGATTACTTTGTAAGGGCCTAAGGAATCAACAACTTAGTAAGTACCTATGGAGTTCACATATAAGAAACTAAGGGGGTCATTACAACATTGGCGGTAAAAGGCGCTTACCGCCGTGCAGAAGACCGCCAACACACCGCCGCGGCAGCGGCATTCCGCTACAGCTGTTATGACACACATCTTGGAATCCGCCGATATTCAGACACCCACACAACACCGCCACACCAAAGGTCAGTGATAAACTGTGGGAAACAAATCCTCCACCTCCATGCCAACAGAAACACGCCCATGCTATTACGACACACGAATGCACGCGGCGGTCTTTCAACCGTGGTATTCCATTGGCGGTACACCCCACCACGCTCAAAATACACACACATCTCCAAAACACCGCTACATTGGACAATTCCAAATACACATACCTGATACACATACAAACACCACTCCCACACACCCAACACTATATAAAACACACACCCACATCACCCAAAAAACCCTACTACCAAACATTAGACACAAAGGCGACAGAGAGAGAGCACAGAATAGACAACCCCACTACACAGAGGCACACAACACCATCACCCACACAACATCCACGCACAAAACACCACACACCACTACACTCACCACACTCATCACCACATACACCACCCCACACATCACCCACACCACCCATGGCATGCCAAAGACACCCCCGCTTCTCTGAGGAGGAGCTCAGGGTCATGGTGGAGGAAATCCTCCGGGTAGAGCCACAGCTATTTGGCTCACAGGTACAGCACACATCAATAGCCAGGAAGATGGAGTTATGGCGCAGAATAGTGGACAGGGTGAACACCGTGGGACAGCACCCAAGAAATAGGGAGGACATCAGGAAGAGATGGAATGACCTACGGGGGAAGGTGCGTTCAACGGTCTCCAGGCACAACATCGCGGTACAGCGGCTGGCGGCGGACCCCCACCTCCTCCCCCACAACTAACAACATGGGAGGAGCAAGTCTTGACCATCTTGCATCCTGAGGGCCTCGCAGGAGTCGGTGGAGGATGGGACACTGGTAAGTCAATTTTTTAACTATCATATCCCCCACCCTACCTGCATGCTATCACACACCCGCACCCTCACCCCTATCACTACAACTCCTCACTAATGTACCCATGACACAAACCACCCATCCCAACACCAAGCCCTGCATGACACAACTAAGCATGGACACCCCTCACTAAAGCATGCCCAATGCACATACCCAGTACACCCCCCCAACCATCACCACACAAACTCACACACAGGAATGCATGCACTGGGGTACACAAACACCCACCCATTGCTCACCATTACACACAAACATGCACTAATCATGCTCTTATGCCCCTGCAGGAACCCAAAGGACCATCACCACACCAGAGGGTCCAGACAATACCACTCCACCCCCAGAAGAGGCCCACAGTGACGATAGCAGCTCTGCCCTACTGGATCCTGATGACCAGCCCGGACCATCGTGGGCCTCCGGACAGTTGGTTCCCCTTGCACGGGCACAGCCCAACACCGACCTTCCACCCTCTGGTAACACCAGCACAGCACCCACCCAGCGGGCCCAAACCTCCCTACCCAGGACAAGTCAATCAGCGGTGTGTCCACCACTACAGGGAACCCAGGATAACCCACCACCCCAACAACAACAGGGACCTGGGGGCAGTGGTAGTGGGCACACGGTCCAGGGGACGGAGGCACAGGAACACAGGGCAACTGGGAGGGCTGCTGTGCGACAGGGGGCGGACAGGCCAAGAGAACCCACTCTCCACGAGGCCCTCTCCTTCATCATGGGAGCATACCACCACTCCCAGGAGACGATGGCGACAGTTCTGGACAAGTTGCAGGACGAACTGTATTTGGGGTTCAGGGAGGAACTCAGGACCATCAGCTCCGCCCTGGGCACCATCGTAGGGGTGCTGAAGGACATACAGCAGACCTTGAGGTACACCGTGGCACTCCAAGGGGCACCTGACACTAGCCAGGACGATGAGATGCCCACCACTTCCGCCGGCGCTAGTGGACAGGACACCCTGCCACAGGACCACCACACCAGCACCCCACCCCCTGCAGACGGACAACCACCACGCAAGCAGTCACTGAGATCCAGGAACAGGACAGAGCAAGATGGCAAGACCCTCACCAGGAAATGACACCACCCTGATTGTCCTCACACTGTCCCACTTTGTAACCCTGTCCATACTTTAACTGCCCCAGCTCCTCTTCCTATGCCCAGATGGGCAGTGCACCTGTGAGACTAATAGACTGGACTCTGCCATGGACATTCCTCCACCATCACCCATCCTCATTTTACAACCCCCTCCCATTTCTGAGCACTTCAATAAACTCCCTTGAAGCACAAAACATGCTGGAGTCAGTTTGTGATTTAGTAAAAATGTATTATCAATGACAGTGTCATAATGGGTGTACCATTCTAAAGCTAACATACCTATGTCACACATCACAAGCCCTTGAAGGATGCAAGCAGTTGACACGTAGGTAACCACACCTGTGAAACCGTAATGGAAGGGTACAACTCAGTTACCAAATGTTGACTGAATTCGAAAAACAGGATAGAGGTAGACGTGTGAAAGTTAATGTAATGCTAAAAATGAAAATGTTCTCACCTGTGTCTCACTGGAAATATTGCTGTATGACTGAATCCCTGTTGTCGTTGTCTTCTTCATCAGCTTCCTCCTCATCACTGTCCACAGGCTCCACAGGCTCCACAGCTGCTACAACACCGTCATCTGGATCATCCTCCTGCAGAAAAGGCACCTGGCGTCGCAAAGCGAAATTATGGAGCATGGAGCAGGTGATGATGATGTCGCACACCTTCTTCGGTGATTAGAATAGGGATCCACCTGTCATATGGAGGCACCTGAACCTGGCCTTCAGGAGGCCGAAGGTGCGTTCGACCACCCTCCTAGTCCGCCCATGGGCCTCACTGTAGCGTTCCTCTGCCCTGGTCCTGGGATTCCTCACTGGGGTCAATAGCCACGAAAGGTTGGGGTAACCAGAGTCCCCCAAAAGCCATACACGGTGCCTCTGGAGTTGACCCATCATATCAGGGATGCTGCTATTCCGCAGGATGTAGGCGTCATGCACTGAGCCAGGGAACATAGCATTTACCTGCGAGATGTACTGGTCTGCCAAACATACCATCTGTACATTCATGGAATGAAAACTCTTCCTGTTCCTGTACACCTGTTCACTCCTGTGGGGCGGGGACCAGAGCTACATGGATCCCATCAATGGCACCTATGATGTTGGGGATATGTCCAAGGGCATAGAAGTCACCTTTCACTGTAGCCAAATCCTCCACCTCAGGGAAAATGATGTATCTCCTTACGTGTTTGAGCAGGGCAGACAACACTCTGGACAACACGTTGGAAAACAGGCTGGGACATCCCTGATGCCATGGCCACTGTTGCCTGAAAAGACCCACTTGCAAGGAAATTGAGCACTGACAGCACCTGCACGTCAGGGGGGATTCCAGTCGGATGGAGGATTGGTGACATCAGGTCTGGCTCCAACTGGGTACATAGTTCCTGGATTGTGGCACGGTCAAACCGGTAGGTTACGATGACATGTCGCTCTTCCATTGTCAACAGGTCCACCAGCGGTCGGTACACCGGGGTATTCCGCCATCTTCTCATATGTCCCAGCAGACGGTGCCTACGAAGGACAACAGCGAAGAACCAGTCATTATTCCTCCAGGTATGTACCCACAGTCACACACAAGACTACACCACTCACATAACCCTTCCTTTATGTGTGTTGAGTGTAGGCCTAGCTATGTGTGACGCAGTATAAAATGAAGGCATGTGGGCCCCTGAAATGGCGGCTGCCTGACCTCTAAACTGGGACAATGGGATTGTGGGGTAACAGCGTTGGCGTTACACACCGTCGCGGTAGGCGGTCGTAGACCGCGGCGCAATGCTGCATTGGTTAACATTGGACCCTATGGGTCCCAGGAGCCAATGAACAGGTGCGCTGGCGTAGATGATGCGCACCGCCACGGACGTCACTGCCGCGGACGTCACCGCCATTTTCTCTATGTTCAATCACTAGATACCTGACCTTCGACAGGAGAGGACCTACACTGCAAGTGCTGCTGTGACCTCGGTCTGGAAGCGACAATGGCTGCTGTGCCTGGGGAAAGGGCCCCTGCCTTCACTGCACAGGAGTTGGAGAAACTGGTAGACGGGGTCCTCCCCCAGTACACGCTACTCTACGGTCCTCCAGACCAACAGGTTAGTACACAGGGAGCACGTTGTATGGGCTAGGCCTGGGTGGAGTGGGCTGGTTGGAAGTGGGAAGGGGGCAGAGTCCATAGAACATTACTGCATGGGAATGAATGGGCTACATGGCCAGAGTAGGGAGGGGGCCACTCACAACGACGGTGCAGTTGGTCATGACTGTTCCTCTTTCCTTGAACATGTCATGTAGGTCAGCGCCCACCAGAAGAGGGACATTTGGCGTGCCATCGCCAAGGAGGTCCGGACCCTGGGGGCCCACCAGAGACGGGGCACCCACTGCCGTAAGAGATGGGAGGACATTCGCCGCTGCAGCAAGAAGACGGCGGAGGCTCAGCTGGGGATGGACTCCCAACGTGGGAGGGGTGCCCATCGCACCATGACCCCCCTGATGTTCCGGATCCTGGCGGTGGCCTACCCAGAGTTGGATGGGCACTTGAGGGTATCACAGCAGACACAAGGGGGTGAGTACAACCTCATTCTGCTGACTTTGCGTGCAGTGGAGGTGTCTGGGTGGTGGAGGTGGGCTGTGGGTGTCCCTAGGCCAGGGCGAGTTTGGTAGGCAAGGCCCCTCCGTAATGTAGCCCATGTGGCACTCTACACACCTCAGCAGAGTGCCAAGTCGAGGTATAGTTGCCCCTGTGGCATCCATGTGCGCCGATGTCCACCATTGCCATATAGGCCATATCCCAGAAATTGCATGTGCAGAGGGCAGGAGCACGGCGTAATGCAGGGGGCATCTGTGTTTGTCTTGTCCGCCAACGGTAGCGGTATGCCATGCACTAAAACCCTCTTTCTTCTGTCTCCCCCACTTTGTCTGCTCTCCCTGTCCTTTTGTACATCTGCATCAACAGGCGGAGGTACAGTGGCACCGGAGCACGAGGGAGCTGCATCCCACATGGCCATGGAGGGCCACACCACAGACTCTGAATGCACCAGTGGGACGGAGGGCGAGGGGAGCTTCACGTCGGCCACCGGATCACCAAGCACCGACACGGACTCGTTCGATGATGGGAGCTCACTTGTGGTGGCGGCACCATCTGTGCCCCCCACCTCTACAGGTACAGCCGCCACCTCCCCTACCAGCACCGCCCTCCTAGTAGCCCCTCCGCGTTCGTCCTGTGCCCGCTCACCCAGGAGGGTGGGCATCACCTTCGCCCCAGGCACCTCAGGCCCTGCCCCAGTCACCCGTGCTGCCCTCAGTGAGGAGGCCATTGACCTCCTCAGGTCACTCACTGTTGGGCAGTCTACCATTGTGAATGCCATCCAGGGTGTAGAACGAGAGTTGCAGCACGGTAATGCATTCCTGGAGGGCATTCATTCTGGTCAGGCTGTCCTTCAGCGAACCCTGCAATCTTTGGCCTCAGCACTGATGGCAGCAATTGTCCCTGTGTCTAGCCTCCCCCCTCCCCCTTCCTCCACCCAGACCCAACCTCCTGTACCCCAGCCCATCCCAAGCACACCTTCAGACCAGCATGCACACAAGTCAACACACAAAAGTAACTCAAGCAAACATAGGCACCACACACACCACAGGCACTCACGCAAGCCTCACCCACATACAGACACAACAACATCCACTGCCTCCACTGTGTCCCCCTCCTCCTCTTCTCCCTCCTCCTTCCCAGTGTCGTCTACACTCTCACCTGCATGCACTACATCTACAGGCACTAGGACTCGCACCAGAACACCCAGCACCACACACCCCTCACCTGCACTCACCACCTCCACTGCCATTTACACGTCCCCTGTGTCCTCTCCCAGTGTGTCTGTGACGCCCCCTCCCAAAGTACCCAAATGCCGGCAATCACTCACCCAACATCCATCGACCTCACGACAGCCTCCAGTACCTGCACCTGCACCCAAAACACCTAAAGTGATGTCGCGTGGGCTCTCATTATCCTAAATGAGACTACTGGATTTCTAGGCAGCAGGATCGATAACGGTGTGGGGGACTGAGTCTGACCCACGTGTAAGGAACTCTGTCACCCTAAATCCGGTTGTTGCTCCGGCTAACTAGCAGTGCCTCATTTCTCCCACGGGGAAGAAATGATTGGGCAGCCGAGCGCATGACATCTTTGGAACTTCTCAGGGAAGTCGTGGTCACTCAGATCCAAACCAACTCTCTCATTCACAATATGGTCTCATATACAAATGACAGAGACAGTATAAGTTTTATATAATATTTTAATAAAACGACTGTATTTTAGATATTAAGGCGTGAGCCGCAATAACCAGAACAATACAACATAGTAGGATTGATATAGTAACCAGGAGAGTAAAACATAGAAATAAAGCTATCATAATTCTTAACCGTTTCTACTCTCCCTCTGCTTGTTCTATTTAGAGCACAGCATGTTAAGCTTTCAGCTTGCCTTTCTGTATCACTAGGGAGACGGACACACTCATACCTGAGCAAAGGCCTGTGATCTGGTTCAGCATCTGCAACGAGGCAGTCAGCGTCTAGTTCTGGTTCCCTGGTCGGAATCTCCTGCTTGCATGTATTGGGACAAGGAAGTGATTTTATAACTAACATGTCATCGTGATCACAAAATGTTCCTACGCAGGAATGGCAAGTCTAGACTCCTACCACGCCTATCGGCAATGTACCAGACTGTATCCTTGACTAAAGCACAGAGTGAATATGTTATGAAGAACTCCAGTGCTGAAGTAGGTAAAACAGTGTGATATGAATAAAAAACAACACCGTAGAACTGGCTATTCTGTAAAATAACAGTACGAAGCCTAATAGAAAGCATTTAGAGTAAAGTGCACAGAGGCTCTAAGCTGTTAGCAAATGAATAAAATATATTTAGGGCAAAGTTCACAGAGACCTAAGGCCTGAAGCTAATGCGCAAAATATACGTAAAACTGACCACAATACACCCTCCCCTTGTCGGTAGCAAGTGGTTCTAACAACATAAAAAGAAAACATGACCTAAATTTAAACCCAACATTTCGACAAGATGAGAAGACAACAAAGTCATAAATTTAGGAAACATGTGACGATAGAGCGAATTGCAATATAGTGTCAATTTAGTCGGGAGAGAAAGAAAAAAATCCAATCGTCAGACAGAAGCAATAGAACGTAGAAGCTCCTCCACTTCGAGATATGTCAATATCGGAAGATCCACGCCACAAAGTACCATGGAGACGGTGTGTTCCAAAGCCCCAAAACCATTCAGGGCGGCACCCCGTGTAGTGCCAAGGAAAGAGACAAAACCATCTTCCTCCAGGAAGGGAATCTCATAATCCGCTTCACGAAGCAAACGCAACCGTAGTGCACAAGTCTGGGAATGAGCCCTAATCGGGAACATCAACAGATCAAGATCAACCACTGGAGAGTGCTGCAGTGAGAGACAGAAAGCCAGTGCATGTTCAAACGAGCACCAAAGGCATCGAAACACGGGTTGCACACAATCCAAAATCGGTCGGAACGACAAAGACCAGTCACACTCCAAATGAGCCAGGAGTGTCGCTCCAAAACGCTGCATCATGCGTTCACGACACAGCTGCGCTGACGGGAGCAGCAATACAGGATCTCGTTGCGGCGGGACAGCCATTGCGAAAAAATAGCAACAACAGCAAAACTCCAGCCAATAAAGCCAAAGTAATTGGGAAACCCCCAAAAATGCTTCCGAAAATAGAGTGTATAGCCGAAGGTATCAAACCGAATATGGAAGAGAAGGTGTGAACAAAACCAACACCAACGGCTTTGAAAAAATGAGCAATACCAGCAGTGCTGGATGCATTAAATATACGTCCCACAAGTTCACCGAAGTGACTCGGAAAGTTAGTATTCAAAAGGGACTGTATCTCCGCCGATGACCTTGCCACTTGAAGTGCGTAGGTCTCGCTAGCAGATGTAAGGGCCACATGCTTTTGAAACAATAAAGCTTTCAGCCGACTCAACTTGTCGAAATCAACCTTGGAAGTAGCAATATGAGGCCAGATGTCCGCTACCTCCCTAAATTCAGTAGGGGGAAACAACACATTCCCGCAGCACGTAACAGCCTTGTTGACGACAACGACGTAAACTATTCCGGCACGCATGCCACAGCAGCGTTCGCTGTTAAGAGCAATGTAACTGCCGTTAGAAAGCACCTGGAAAGTGTTTTTAATTACTGGGACCGGAACTCCCTTCAGATAACAAGCTAAGTTAGCAATCGAAGCATTACACGCTCCGTGCAAGGACAGCTGTTTACAAACCATGGAATGGCTAACAGAAGCTTCGCATTCGCTACCGCTAAGAAAAACTTCCCGCAAACCATTAACACATCTGTACTGAAAAGGAAGCTCCCACACCTCGTGTATGTAACTGTCACCCAATAGTTCATATCTACCCACCGGAATGTGCTTCAAACAAGAAGTAAATTGCAGAGTGGAGATAGGCAAATTAATAACCCCATGAATCAACCACTCAGCTGACGGAATCTCAGCCACCGTAAAAGGCAGTTTCTCCAACTTTTCAATATTTAACATAACATACGTCGCTTCCTTCTTAGCCATCAATTGTTGTTGACGAGTTAAATTAAAGGAGATAAAGATCTCTCTGGCACGAATGTGCTGCCATGGAACGCGACCCGCCTTCAAGGTCTGAAGAGTCCAACCCAGCTGCATGATAGATTGTGTCTGACTCTGCCCATGATATAAAGAAGACATGTCTGATTTTATAATGTCAATAGCAGAAGAGACAATGTTGTCAATCGTGTAAACACGGTCAGAAAGTGTATGCATGCCATTATCAACAACAGACAAAGGGGGTGATTCTAACCCTGGCGGTCGGTGTTAAAGCGGCGGCCAACCCGCCAACAGGCTGGCGGTTAAAAATATGGGATTCTGACCCTGGCGGGAACCGCCAACACAGACAGCCACTTTAACACTCCGACCGCCACGGCGGTACAAACAAACAGCGCGGCGGTCACCGCCAACAGCCAGGCGCGGGCCAATGTACCGCCCACACTATCACAACTCACCAATCTGCCACTTTTTCCGGGGTGGGAGCACCGCAGATAAAAACACGGCGGAAACAGACTACGGACGGGAAAACGCTCACCACTACGCACTCCAGGAGGAAGGAGGACAGCATGGAACCCGAATTAAACATCCTACCTGCTCTCATCTACCTTCTCATCTACCACAAGTACGAAGTCCGGCGCAGACGACAACGGTGAGTACTGCACCTACGACACACGGGAGGGGGGAGGACGAAAGGTTACGGGCACACACATATGCGACCCCCACCCCCCCCAACTATGTACACACCAATGCAGAGCAACAAGTCACAGTGACACCACCCAAACACCCCTGAAAAATGCTAGGACATAATCAAATTTGGAATAAATATTTATGTACCAAAAAGCTCCTGAAAATTATCGTACAACCATGAAAGATATTCACAACAAAACTAATGACATACACATCAGTGTATAACTGAAGTAACAAGTCCTGCACATCCTACGAATTCATCATGTCCGTGGGCCAAAGTTTAGAGAAACAAGGGCAAAGCCCACACAGGAGACCTGAGTTCTTTGGAGAGAACACTGCAGGGGCATCAGATGTAAAAACTACAGGCACCTCAGGGGGAAGGGAAGGGGGGGGGCACCACAGCCACATGAGTCCACGACGCCAGATCCACGAGGAGCCACCATGCCCACTGTACCATCCTGGGGAGTGCAAAGCCACAGTCTCTCAATGTCTCTACAGTGGGTGGGCTGCCCACTATACCATCCTGGGGAGTGCAAAGCCACAGTCTCTCAATGTCTCTACAGTGGGTGGGCTGCCCACTGTACCATCCTGGGGAGTGCAAAGCCACAGTCCATCAGGTGGATGACAGTCTCCACTGGTCAAGGAGGAGGCATGGTGGGCACAGTGAACCATAAACAGTGATTGAGACAGCGGTGCCCAGCGGAGCGGTGCTTGAGATGAAGGGCCCAGCGGAGCGGTGCTTGAGATGAAGGGCCCAGCGGAGCGGTGCTTGAGAAGAAGGGCCCAGCGGAGAGGTGGAGAGACAGCGGTGCCCAGCGGAGCGGTGCTTGAGATGAAGGGCCCAGCGGAGCGGTGCTTGAGACGGCGGTGCCCAGCGGAGCGGTGCATGACAGGAAGGGCCCAGCGGAGCGGTGCTTGAGATGAAGGGCCCAGCGGAGCGGTGCTTGAGACGGCGGTGCCCAGCGGAGCGGTGCATGACAGGAAGGGCCCAGCGGAGCGGTGCTTGAGATGAAGGGCCCAGCAGAGCGGTGCTTGAGATGAAGGGCCCAGCGGAGCGGTGCTTGAGATGAAGGGCCCAGCGGAGCGGTGCTTGAGAAGAAGGGCCCAGCGGAGAGGTGGAGAGACAGCGGTGCCCAGCGGTGCCCAGCGGAGCGGTGCTTGAGATGAAGGGCCCAGCGGAGCGGTGCTTGAGACGGCGGTGCCCAGTGGAGCGGTGCATGACAGGAAGGGCCCAGCGGAGCAGTGCTTGAGATGAAGGGCCCAGCGAAGCGGTGCTTGAGATGAAGGGCCCAGCGGAGCGGTGCTTGAGAAGAAGGGCCCAGCGGAGAGGTGGAGAGACAGCGGTGCCCAGCGGAGCGGTGCTTGAGATGAAGGGCCCAGCGGAGCGGTGCTTGAGACGGCGGTGCCCAGCGGAGCGGTGCATGACAGGAAGGGCCCAGCGGAGCGGTGCTTGAGATGAAGGGCCCAGCGGAGCGGTGCTTGAGACGGCGGTGCCCAGCGGAGCGGTGCATGACAGGAAGGGCCCAGCGGAGCGGTGCTTGAGATGAAGGGCCCAGCAGAGCGGTGCTTGAGATGAAGGGCCCAGCGGAGCGGTGCTTGAGATGAAGGGCCCAGCGGAGCGGTGCTTGAGAAGAAGGGCCCAGCGGAGAGGTGGAGAGACAGGGGTGCCCAGCAGAGCGGTGCTTGAGATGAAGGGCCCAGCGGAGCGGTGCTTGAGACGGCGTGTCCAGCGGAGCGGTGCATGACAGGAAGGGCCCAGCGGAGCGGTGCTTGAGATGAAGGGCCCAGCGGAGTGGTGCTTGAGATGAAGGGCCCAGCGGAGCGGTGCTTGAGATGAAGGGCCCAGCGGAGCGGTGCTTGAGACGGCGTTGCCCAGCGGAGCGGTGCATGACAGGAAGGGCCCAGCGGAGCGGTGCTTGAGATGAAGGGCCCAGCGGAGCGGTGCTTGAGATGAAGGGCCCAGCGGAGCGGTGCTTGAGATGAAGGGCCCAGCGGAGCGGTGCTTGAGAAGAAGGGCCCAGCGGAGAGGTGGAGAGACAGCGGTGAACAGCGAAGCGGTGCTTGAGATGAAGGGCCCAGCGGAGCGGTACTTGAGATGAAGGGCCCAGCGGAGCGGTGCTTGACAGGAAGGGCCCAGCGGAGCGGTGCTTGACAGGAAGGGCCCAGCGGAGCGGTGCTTGACAGGAAGGGCCCAGCGGAGAGGTGGCGAGACAGCGGTGCCCAGCGGAGCGGTGCTTGAGACGGCGGGGCCCTGTTCAGCGGTGCTCTTCTCCACGGCGGGCCCTGTTCAGCGGTGCTCTTCTCCACGGCGGGCCCTGTTCAGCGGTGCCTATCTTCACGGCGGGGCCCTGTTCAGCGGTGCTCTTCTGCACCGCGGGCCCTGTTCAGCGGTGCTCTTCTCCACGGCGGGCCCTGTTCAGCGGTGCCTATCTCCACGGCGGGGCCCTGTTCAGCGATGCTCTTCTGCACCGCGGGCCCTGTTCAGCGGTGCTCTTCTGCACCGCGGGCCCTGTTCAGCGGTGCTCTTCTCCACGGCGGGCCCTGTTCAGCGGTACCTATCTCCACGGCGGGGCCCTGTTCAGCGGTGCTCTTCTGCACCGCGGGCCCTGTTCAGCGGTGCTCTTCTGCACCGCGGGCCCTGTTCAGCGGTGCTCTTCTGCACCGCGGGCCCTGTTCAGCGGTGCTCTTCTGCCCCGCGGGCCCTGTTCAGCGGTGCTCATCCAGCAGGTCAAGGGAGCCAGACCTGGCCTGGACTCCCGGCTCAGTCGCCCTCGGACCGTGACGTTTCTGGACCCTTCGGGGACAGACTCCTGGCCTCCTTAGTGTCCTCCTTCCCAGCTGGGATGTGGCATGTGGGGTCCACCTTCTCCGTGCTCCTGCTGCCCTTCCGCTCCTTTGATGGGGCTCTCGGGCCCTTGCCTCCCCTAGATGGTGTGGGTGGTGAAGTGGCCGCACATTGCTCCTTGGGGGCAGCCCTGTCGGTCCTCGCACGGCGGCCCTTGTTTTTGCGGGTCCTCTTGCCGGGGGGGGGCTGGACGTGTCCTTGCTGCTGATCGATGTGTCACTGCTGGCAAAGGGTGGGCTCCAGAACCCGTGCACAACAGTGACACCCGAAGCTGGGCTGGTGGTGGCTGCGGTGCTCTTGGGACTCTTTGAAGATGGATGGGGGAGCTCATCGGGGGGAAAGAGGTCAAGGTTAGCCAGGAAAAGTTTTTTAGGGCCAAGGTAAAGGGTAGGAGAAGTGGAGATGGAAGTGGAGGTAGAGGAGGTGGTTGTAGGAGAGTCAGGTGTGCTGTCATTGGGTGAAGGTGCTGGTGCTGGTGCTGTAGGCTGTCGTGAGGTGGATGGCTGTTGGGTGGGTGGCTGCCTGCGTTTGTGTGTCTTGGAAGAGGGGGTGACAGACACAGTGGGAGAGGACACAGGGGACGTGTAAATGGCAGTGGGGGTGGTGACTGCACGAGTGTGGACTGTACTGGAGGGTGAGGTGGTGATGGAAGCACTGGCTGATGTTGGGGTGCATGCAGGTGTGAGTGTAGACGTCACAGGGAGGGAGGAGGGAGACGAGGAGGAGGGGGACACAGGGGTGGCAGTGGCTGTTGGCATGTCTGCATCTGGGTGTTGCTTGGGTGAGTGTTTGTGGGATCTGTGGTGCTTGTGTTTGGATGAGCTGCTCTTGGGTGTTGAGGTGTGTGCAGGCTGGTCTGATGGTGTGGATGGGATAGGCTGAGGAACAGGAGACAGAGAAAGGCTGGAGGCAGTAAGAAGAGGGAGGCTGGAAACAGGGACAATGGCTGCCGTCAGTGCTGAGGCCTGAGCAGTGAACGCTCGTTGATGGGCAGCCTGACCCGAATGAATGCCCTCCAGGTACGCATTGTTCTGTTGCACCTCCCTTTGCACACCCTGGATGGCATTCAAAAGGGTCGTCTGCCCAACAATGAGCGTCCTTACCAGGTCAATGAGCTCCGCACTGAGGGCAGCAGGGGCAACAGGGGCAGGGGCTGAGGTGCCTGGGGCGAAGGAGACGCGCGCCTTCCTGGGCGAACCGGCACGGAGCGAAGACTGAGGGGCTGCTGGGAGGGCGGGGCTGGTGCGCTGGGTAGCGGCTGTACCTGTAGAGGCGGGGGGCACGGATGTTGCCGCCACCGCTAGGGAGCTCCCATCCGAGGACGTGTCGCTTTCGCTGCTCTCACCAGCGGTCCCCGTCGTGGTGCTCCCCTCACCCTCCGGATCACTGGTGCCCTCGGTGTCTGTTCCTGGGCCCACCGGGGCCTTGTGTCCTGCAGCTTCCTCGTGCTCCGATGCCAAATCTCCTCCGCCTGATGATGCTAAAGCACACATGCACAAGAAGATGAAGAGAAAGGGTGGGGGGAGAAAAAAGAAGACCAGGTTGAGTGCATGCAATGTCAACACCGTTGGCGGAGAGGACAGACACAGGAGCCTAATGCACTAAGCCGCGCATTCGGGGTACACTACTCAGTACTACTGACTAGGACAACAGGCCAAGAGATGTCAAACGCGCACATGGGAGATGCTGGACCTTCAATGGCTGTACTTGTCACCCTACCGAGGTGGGGGCCGGGGGCACAGGGCCATGCCTAAGGGAGAGGACTACACTACAGAAAGCGCCCTGGCCTAATGTCACCCACAGCCCTCCTCCCCCACCCAGATGCCTCCACTGCGCAGAAAGATAGGAGAATGTGCTGATACTCACCCCCTTGTGTCTGCTGTGATGTCTTAAAGCGCCCATCCAATTCTGGGTAGGCCACCGCCAGGATCCCGGACATCAGGGGGGTCATGGTGCGACTGGCACCCCTCCTAGGTTGGGAGGCCATCCCCAGCAGTGTTTCTGCGGTCTTCCTTGTTCCGCGGCGGATGTCCTCCCACCTCTTGCGGCAGTGGGTGCCCCGTCTGTTGTGGACCCCCAAGTTCCGGACTTCCTTGGTGATGGCACGCCAAATCTCGATCTTCTGATGGGCGCTGACCTATTTGACATGTACAGGGTGGAAAGGAGGAAATCATCAATGACCTGCATGTTAGATGTGATTGGCCCCCCCCACCAACTTTGCCATATGGCACATGCTCTCATCTGTCGGGCGTTGCACTCCTCATTCGCCCCCCACCCCACCAACTTACATCCACCCCAATCCACACAGGCATAGCCCATTCCATGTGCACCCGGTGTACTCACTTGTTGGTCTGGAGGACCGTAGAGTAGCGCATACTGGGGGAGGACCCCATCCACGAGCTTCTCCAACTCTTCAGACGTGAAGGCAGTGGCCCTTTCCCCAGTCGCAGCAGCCATTGTATCTTCCAGACCGAGGTCACAGCAGCACTTGCAGTATAGGTCCTCTCCTGTGGATGATCAGGTCTCGAGTGATTAAGCAGATAGAAAATGGCGGTCACGCCCGCGGCGGTGCGTACCGCGGCGGTGCGTACCGCGACCGCCGGCGCACTTCGTCATTGGCTCCTGAAACCCATAGGCTTCAATGTTAACCAATGCGGCTTTGCGCCGCGGTCTTCGACCGCCTACCGCCACGGTGTGCCCCGCCAGCGCATTGACCTCACATCCCATTGTCACACTTCACAGGTCAGGCAGCCGCCATTTCAAGGGCCTACATGGCTTAATTTTGACTGCGACACACAGGCCTAGGCCTTGCATTGCCACACATACACGCCTTTCAACCCATTGCCATTCTTTAACTGTGCAAGCTGCCTGTACGTACCTGTGGTTTGGCTGACTCTGTGCTCCATGTTGTCCTTCCTAGGCACCATCCGCTGGGACTTGGGATGAGAAGGAGGAATCCTCGCGTGTACCGACCGCTGGTGGACCTGTCGACAATGGAAGAACGCCATATAATACTTCGATACAGACTTGACCGTGCCACTATCCATGAACTGTGTGCCCAGCTGGAGCCAGCCCTGATGTCCCCCATCCGCCAACCCACAGGGATTCCCCTCTGGTGCAGGTTTTGTCAGTCCTCCATTTTTTGGCAAGTGGGTCATTCCAGACCACAGTGGCCATGTCATCTGGAATGTCTCAGCCTATGTTTTCAAAGATTTTGAGTAGAGTGTTGTCTGCCCTGATGAAACTCATGCGGAGCTACATCATTTTCCCAGAGGAGGGTGACTTGCCTACAGTGAAGGGTGATTTCTATGCCCTTGGACATATCCCCAACATCATTGGTGCCATTGATGGGACCCATGTGGCTTTGGTACCCCCAAAAGACGATGAGCAGGTGTATCGAAACAGAAAAAGTTATCATTCGATGAATGTCCAGGTGGTCTGTTTGGCTGACCAGTACATCTCCCATGTAAATGCCAAGTTCCCAGGGTCAGTGCATGACGCGTATGTGATGCGAAATAGCAGCATCCCCTATGTGATGGAGCAGCTACAGAGACAACGTGTGTGGCTAATAGGTGACTCTGGTTACCCCAACCTGCCTTGGCTACTGACCCCAGTAAGGAATCCCCGGACCAGGGCAGAGGAACGGTACAATGAGGCCCATGGGCGAACTAGGAGGATCATCGAAAGGACCTTTGGCCTCCTGAAGGCCAGGTTTAGGTGCCTGCATATGACTGGGGGATCCCTGATGTACTCACCAAAGAAGGTGTGCCACATCATCGTGGCCTGCTGTATGCTTCACAATCTGGCATTGCGACGTCAGGTTCCTTTCCTGCAGGAGGATGGTGCAGATGGTGGTGTTGAAGTAGCTGTGGAGCCTGCGGAGAGTGAAGAGGAGGAAGACTCAGAGGACGACACAGACAACAGGGACAGAGTAATAGCACAGTATTTCCAGTAGCACACAGGTAATGATCACCCATGCCATTTTACATTTCCTGAAAGCCTCCTGCATCTCAACTTTGTCGGTTTCCCCCCAGACCTATGAACATGATGTTTGATTTTCCCTTCCCTTTTCTGTGCTGTATGAGCCACTGCGTGACCTCGGCTTGGTTGGCCCATGGACTAATGCTAAGTTACCTCGGTATGTGTAATTCACAATGTTCACAATACGTAATTGATATGTAATGTGTCATACATTTGTAAATAAGACAGGCTGAGTCCTGATTGATTTCAGTGCAATGTGTGATTTATTATTAGTGCATAGATATTGGTAGATGATAGTGAAACAGTGATGGGTGGGGGTGGAGTAATGTCCATGGCGGAGTCCAGTTCTCAGTCTCACAGGTGCATTGTCCATATGCCTGTGGCAGGATGGAGCAGGGGCAGTTCAAGGTTTGACAGGGTGGCAATGTGGGACAGTGGGAGGACTTCAGGGGATATGTGATGCTGGCGGGGGACTTGACATCCTACTCTGTCGGTTTTTTGGATCTCAGGCTCCTTTTGCGGGGCGGTTGTTCTTCAGCAGGAGGTGGGGTTCTGGTGGGCTGTCGTTGTGGTGGGGCCTCCTGTCCACTAGCGCCGGCGGAGGTGGTAGGCTGTTCCTGTTCCTGGCTAGTGACAGGGGCCCTGTGTGATGCCACATGGTCACGAAACGTGTCCTCTATGCGGTTCAGGGCCTGGACTATGCTCCCCATAGCGGTTGAGATGTTGCTGAGTTGGTCGCTGAACCCCATGTAGCGTTGCTCCTGCTGTGCCTGGATCTCCTGGAACCTGGCCAGTACCGTCGCCATCGTCTCTTGTGAATGGTGGTAGGCAGCCATGATGGTGGTGAGGGCCTCTTGGAGAGTGGGTTCCCTGGGCCTCTCCTCCCCCCCCTGTCGCACAGCAGCCCTCCGAGTTGCCCTGTTTCCCTGGGCCTCTGTCCCCTGGACGGTGTGCCCACTCCCACTGCCCCCAGGTCCCTGTTGTTGTTGGGTTGGTGGGTTACCCTGGGGGCCCTGTAGTGGTAGACACACCGCTGCTTGACCTGTCCTAGAGACAGAGGCATGGGCCCGCTGGGTGGGAGCTGTGCGGTTGTTCCCAGAGGGGGTTGGGTCTGCAGTGGCCTGTGTCTGGGTGAGGGGAACCGACTGCCCAGAGGTCCCCGATGGTCCGGGCTGGTCGTCAGGTTCCAGGTCGACAGAGCTGCTGTCATCACTAGTGGCCTGTTCCGGGGGTGGGATGGACATTTCTGGTCCCTCCTGACCGGTGTGTTGTCGTTCGGGCCCTGCATGGGGTAAGAGGGTATGGTTATTGTTTCTGTGTGTGCATTAGCTTGCGTTTTATAGGTGCCCTTGTCCCCCAGTGCTGGCATTCCCTTGGGGGAGGTGTTGTGAGGGTGTTTTGTGGGGGGGGGTGATGGGTATGTGCAGTGGTCATGCTTAGGTGATGGGTGTCCATAGTTTGGGGGTGGCATGCAGGGGTTGGTGTTGGGTGGGTTGTGCTGGGGAGACATTCTCAGGGAGGATGTGTGCTGGGGGTTGGGGGTGAGGGTGGGGGTTAGCATGCTGGGGGGGGTGAAGTGGTTGGCCTTGTACTTACCAGAGTCCATCCCTCCGTGTACTCCAGCGAGGCCATCAGGATGCAGGATGTTGAGTACCTCTTGCTCCCATGTTGTGAATTCGGGTGGAGTGGGTGGGGGTCCCCCGCCAGTCTTCTGCACTGCGATGTTGTGTCGCGAGACCATCGAGCGCACCTTCCCCCGTAGGTCGTTCCATCGTTTGCGGATGTCCTCTCTATTTCTGGGATGCTGTCCCACCGCGTTGACCCTGTCCACGATCCGCTGCCAGAGCTCCGCCTTCCTTGCTATGGTGGTGTGCTGGACCTGTGAGCCGAAGAGCTGGGGTTCCACTCTTATGATCTCCTCCACCATGACCCGGAGTTCTTGGTCCGAAAAGCGTGGGTGCCTTTGTGGTGCCATGGGGTGGTGTGTATGAGGTGTGGGGTGGTGTATGTGATGATGTGTGTGTTGGTGTGTGGTGCTTTGTGCTTCTATGTGGTGTGTGTGATGTTGCGGTGTGCCTCTGTGTGTCTGGCTATCTATTCTCTGATGTGTCTCTCTCTCTCCTTCGTCTCTGGTTTTTGTTGGTAGGGGTTTGTGGGTGATGTGGGTGTGTGTTTTATATGGTATTGGATGTGTGGGAGTGGTGTGTGTATGTGTTTCAGGTGTGTGCCTTTCAAATTGTCCAATGTGGTAGGGGTTTGTAAAGGTGTGTGTATTTTGACCGCGGCGGGGTCTACCGCCAATGGAATACCGCGGTTGAATGACCGCCGCGTCGATTTGCGGGTCATAATGGGATGGGCGTATTTCTGTTGGTGTGGCGGTGGAGGTTTGGTCTTCTCCAGTTTACCGCTGGCCGCTGATGTGGCGGACTGCAGTGGAGGGCGGATTTTCGGAGGTTTTGCAGTTGTGGGTCAGAATGTCCGTGGCGGCTGACCGCGGCCGCGGCGGTATTGTGGCGGCCTTCTGACCGGCGGTAAGCGGCTTTTACCGCCGAGGTCAGAATGACCCCCAAAGTCTGCAGCAGATTTTCTTGATCAATCTGTCTTAACCGGGCTGCAGCCTCCTGCTGGGAAAGTTTCCAAAACTCATTATACACTTCGTATAAGAACCGTTTTCTCCGGGGCACCTTGGGACCCGATAAGAAATCTTGTAAATCAGTACCATTAGACAGTAACTTGAGGTGTGACTTAACTGCACCCAGCGTGGAGTACTTCAACCACTGCTGACAAAGTTTCCCCACACTGTATGTAGTTATTATATCAGCATGTTTTGGTGAAATGTAACAAGGGTCTGCCCTACTAGTCCTGAACCCCCCAGAAGAGGTAACAAAACGTTGATGACACTGATTAGTGTCTACAGGCCACAATAACCACCCGCCCGGATGTAATGATGAAGTGTTAAGCGTACCATTCTGGACCCAATGCGTAAATTCACTAAAAGTAGCATTCACATAGTGCTGCCAGTTATTTAATTTAGAAGGGACAGGTATACTAGGCAAAGTCAATTCTCTAATCGACGCCAAGCCCAAACAACTAGTCTGTTGTACTGCGTCATTGAGGAAAATCATTTGCACAGGGATAATGCATGCTCGAAATAATGTATCTCTGCCTTGCATCTGCCAATTTTTCGTACCCCAAACACTTTTCAAGTCAACAGTCTTCAACCAGTATTCATATCCTTCGACCGAAAGTTTAGATACAAACGAATTAGAATACAGTAATTTAGTATCGGTCAACAAAATTTGCTTATTAGAATATGGTGTCACTTTAAAATAGTAAGACTTAGCATTTCGCTGATCATGCCCAGAAAAATATGCAAATTTATCATTATACGTTTTCGAACTCCCTTGTGGAGGAGTCGAGCAATGTTCCCATTGTACATAATTAAAGATGGACTTAGGGCTACTCGCTTTGTGAATAAAGTGGTGTCCATAATAGGTGTAGCAAAACATATCACCATGATTATCTCTAAATTGGTAAGTATCTTCATCGTCATAGACAGTATAATATTGCAAATCTTTTAGCATAGCATCTACTGTCTTCACATCCCAATCATCAGAAACAATGCCTGGAATAACAATATCATTCATTGATAACTTAAGGACATACGGTATTTGAATCAATTCAGTGGGACCATATATATCAAACATTACTTTATCCCACACAATCCCATCCGGAATTGGTATTGCAGAAATGTTCACATTGGATAAGTCTCTTCGAACCATATGAGACGAAAAATGTGGTCTTAACACAGTCTCCACGTGCTCAATGTCTGATCGATCAGGAAGAAAATGACCATGTATTACCAGAAAAAAGGTAACCACAAATCCCAACCATAAAAAAAAAGTCAGTACAGCCATGAAAAGCCACAAATAGTTCCAAGGAACAACAAAATATGTACGTTTAAGCCAACTGAGTAGCTTACGTGGACCTCGGATTGAAGACAGCGAAGACGAAGAGCTGGATACAGCCGCATCCGCGTCGTTGAAGCAGCCAGAGGCAGTTCTTGCAAAAGGTGCAACAGTGAACAAGGAAGCTGATGGAGGTTCTCTCCTAGGTACGCTATAAATCACATGTTCAGAAACATCAGTAGAACGTACAGCAACTTGAGAAAAATAATCGATATCAATCGTTGACTGTGGAACAATCGCAAGATCATCTTCCACCCTCCCTAAGCTCGGAGAGGAAACAGGGTCGGTGCAAATCACCTGCAGCGGGACTTCTTCCCCAGTAGTGAGAGGGATGCCGGAACTACTGGGTGTCCCTCTTGGTCTGCTGTGCAGAATAGGCCACATGTTGTAACTTGACATTATCAATTGAAACAAAACGATTTCCTTTGGCCCCTTGCAGCGGCGGCAAAATCACAGTTCTCGTGCCGCTCACCCCCAACACCGGGACAGGTGCTCTATAAGAAGGACCAAATTCTTTCTTTACTGCGACCTTTTCACGCACTAGATCCCCAATCCTGGGTATCCAACCAGTAGGTGTTACTGGCTCATCCTTAATTCCAGAGGAGGCAGCACTCGCAGAAGAGTTATCTTCACGAAATTGGTGTAAATCCTGCAAAACAGTGACACGATCATTTATGTCAAAGGGCGTATCTGCCGCCTCCACACCAGGACCATCTAGATCAGGAACATACATTCGTGTTCCGAACAGGCACTCATATGAAGTACGACCCCCCAGTGACCTTCTAGGCAAGTTATTAAGTGCTCTCTGTACTCCATACAGGTGGGCTAGCCAACTACGACCCGTACCTATAACCCTGGCTGTTAAGGATTGCTTTAAATCACGATTTAAACGCTCTACGACAGAATTTCCCTTGGGATGAAATGGAGACGAGAATTGGAGTTGGACCCCCAACGAAGCCATGGTGTCCCTGAATGCCTTAGAGGCAAAAGCAGGGCCCTGGTCCGAATGAAAAGCTGCAACTGCAAATGTATCGACAAAGATACGCAAATCTTTAATAACAGTCCGAGCGTCAGCCGAGCGCTGTGGCCAGACCCACACAAATCTGGAGCACGAATCTACAGCAACCAATATGTATTTGTATGCACCATCTGGTGTCAGTGGACCACAATGGTCCAAGTACACACACTGTAATGGTCTATTTGATATCAGAAGAGGAGTCTGCTGCGGGCGTCTAGCCGACGATGCTTTAATTTGTTGACAGACGTCACAACAAAGGACATACTGCTTTGTCTCCTTATAGAGACCAGGCCACCAATAACAGGCCTGTAAAAGTGAAATCGTGGCAGCCACACCAGCATGCGCAGATGCCACCCCCTCATGTGCTGCAGAAATTAATCGAGGTCTCTCAATCTTATTCGGTAACTCACGTACACCAATGCCTGGAATATTAACAACAGCATTTAGTGCACCACTCAAGCAGTAACTATATTTAGAAGGGAATCCTTTAGGAAATGGCGTGCCATCAGCTGTAGCTTTTATGGCAGCCGAAATCTCTATGTCTGGTTTTGAACTCGAACGAGTCACTGCGGCTACAGTGGCGATAGCCACTGCCGACTTTGCAGCCTCATCAGCCAAAGTATTCCCAGCAACGTGTATTCCAATGCGCTGGTGTCCAAGTGTATGTACAACATGGACTTTAGGAAGCGTTTCTTTCAGACCCGCAACCTTACCCAACAACAATTTATGTTTAATGGTGTTGCCTTTAGAATCTCTGAACCCATTCATTTTCCAATAGTGCAGATATTCATTGAAGGATTGCACACAGTAGTAGGAGTCACAGACCAGCAAGGTCAATATCGCCGGCTCTGCATGCTCCAACGCTAACAAAAGAGCTTTGAGCTCAGCCAGCTGCGCCGTGCAATCTCCCAAGGTTTTAGTATAAGTATGTCGGGGGCAGAAGACTTCCCCCTCCATAGTCCCGCTCACCACCGCACATGCAGCAGAATACTGTTGTTTAGTCCCAACCGCCGGTTGCGCAGAGCCATCGGTATACATGACCACTTCATATTGGTCAATAGGCAATGTGCCAGCAGGAACTGGGTACTCTATTTCATATTGAAGAAATTCTTGAGTCTGCAGCTTAGGGTCAAATATGTAATCCACATCAGTGGCCGTCAAAGACGTAGCCCATTGTATCCACCGCGGGTGTAAAGCTTTCGAATTAGGAACACTCGCTTTTGTAACAGCCTCTAAGGCCGGAATTGGGGAAACTACAATAATGCGTTGGCCCTGGGCTAGCGGTCTTTCTTTGATCACAGCCATCTGTACTGCAGTGAGAATTTTCTCAGTCTGTGCAAAACGTTGTTCTGCAGCAGAATACAAGTGGGACTTGTATGCTATCGGGACTGTCTCCCCTTCATTAAAGGTGACATACGTAAATCCAACAGCCCCAGGAATCACCCTGATGACCAAATGAGTTTTATTGTCCCGTGTGTGTAAATGTTTAACCGCTAAGAGATCAGTCTGCAACTCTCGCAGTATGTGTGTATGCTCAATCGTCCAAAATCTACTTGAAAAATTCGGGCGAATCAGTTCATATAAGGGTTTTATACGTGTAGCATAATCAGGAATGTAAGTTCTGCCAAAATTCAGAAACCCCAACAATGACTGGAGCTTCCGAACCATATTAGGAGGCTGCAGTAAAGCACATTTCTCAAAAAAATGTGGCGCCAGGCTCTTGCCCTCACTCGATAACTCATATCCCAGGAAAATAACACTGAGGAAGGCAATCTTCGATTTCTTAAAATTAAACTTATAACCAATATCAGCAAAACCCACAACAATGCGCGATACGCGACTGAGATGTAGAATCTCATCGTCCGTCAAATAAATGTCATCAACATATGATAACGCCTCAGGGTCCAACTCGTGCAGAAGTTCAGTCACACGAGCCGAAAACAGTCCTGGGCTATTCTTATACCCCTGAGGTAAACGACAAAACTTTTTCTGAGAGCCAAACGCACTGAAACTGGTATAGTCCCGACTTTCGGGTGCTATATTCTGGCAGAAAAATCCATTCGAGATATCCAAGGTTGTTTTGTATTTTTTACGCACTATATTATTCATAAGCGCAGCGCTATGTGAATTCTGTATTGCATATGTGCGTGTATGACTATTCAAATGTCTGTAATCCACCACTATCCTATAGGAATGGTCCGGTTTAGCAACCGGAAATAAGGGATTATTCATCGGCGAGACACAAGGCTCAATCACACCTTGGTACTCCAATTGTGTAAGAATTTTCCGAACCGATGCCCTTGCTTCAAATTTAATAGGATATTGCGGCTGTGGCTGAGGTTCTCCTTTAATGGGAATGACATGATAAGGTGATTGTTTATCCCACCCAACATTATTTCTATATAGGGCGGGGGCTTGTGCTAGAGCCCATGATTTACCATAGGACTCCGCCAGTTCTCTCGGAACAAGTGGTGAAAAGGAAGGCGCAATAACCTCCTCCCCAACCGGACAGTCGCGAACAAAGTCAGGTGGCCAATCTTGTTCGGCCAACAGGACATCATATGATTTCACCACATGGTCCCAAAAGATGGCGTGTACAACGCGGTCAATGTCCCCTTCTAATCGTAGAGTCACAAGATATACTTGATCAGGATCAGAGACTCGCATATCCGCCGTCTTGACTTGTATGAAGTCATCAGTTGCTTTCGCCTCCAGATGCTCTAGAAGACTCCGGCGAACTACTGTGACCTCTGCCGCGCTGTCTAACAGCGCTAACGCCCATGTCTTGTTCGTCAAGAGAACCATCTTCTTGAGTGGCATGTCTAACTGAGACTGCTGCCACTTTTTTCTTTTTAAATTGCTGTTTTTGTTGCAGCGGTTTCTCTTCTTGTTTAATAGAAACCTCCGCTGAGCGTTGTGAATCCTGTCTCGGTTTCACGTACTCCGTCCTCCGCTCTGACCGCCCACCTCTCTCACTTCTTTTCTCCGAGGAGTCCTGAAAGGAACGAGATTGGCGCGTATCAGTATATTGATATCTATCAGGCGTCTTCAAAGTATCCCTATTCCTGAGATTATACTTATTTTGTGGGGTCTCCGGTTGCGGAGACTGCCCACCATCTTTCTTAGGTGTTTGCTGTTTCTTATCCCAGCGCTTTTTCGCACCCTCAGGTTGCTGTTGCTTAGAATTATCCTTATTATTTTTACCCTGCAATTGTGGCTTCTGCGGTCGAGCCCCTAGGCTATCACGACCAATACTAGAATATGTTTCAGCTATTATTCTCGGAAGTTCCCGCTCCTGATTAATCTGCGGAACGTCCCGAAGACGCATTCGCACTGCCAGTGCTACAGCCTCCCCTTTGAGATTACTCAAAATAATAGAAGAAACCATGTCAAAATTACCCATCAATTGCATGCCTAAATCTAAGGCAGGGGCAGCCCCATATTCATCCTGAATTTGTTTAAGCACCTCCGGCAAATTAGCCAAAGTCGGTGTACCGTGTGCTGTAGTATAGAGTGCGGCAAACACCGTGCCCCAAGTATTACAAAGATCCACCGTAGGAACCATCCCATACAGCAAACACATCGTCAAAATTCTATGCTTATCCTGAGGTCCCGTATGGGGAAATACTGCTTCCAGCGTATTAATTTTTTGCGCCAGCCAAAATGGAGTCTCCTCACGTTTAGCCGGTACCTTGCCCATTACAGAGTGTACAGTGGCCGGATTTATGCCCGGTACCACCGCATGTGGGTGAGCTGGAGCAGCACGCGCTGCATTAGTATTCAATGTCTGCATCACAAACTGAACTAATCGTCTGTATGTTGCAGTTAATTCCACATATAAACGACGCACCTCAGCCACTGCCACATTTGCCACTCCAGGATATGGTGTATATGTAGCCAATAAAGGCCAGGTCGGACCATCATTACTCAACGGACCTAACCTTACTGGTGTTACTGAATGTGGGAGGGCGCCATCAAGCCAATTATGGTGTTCTTGATAAGATAAAGGTATTTCTAAGTATGCATAAGCCCTGTATTGTCCAGGGACATTCGCAACAGTATATTCGTGAAAAGTATTTGTACCCCCATCAGCTGCTGGAAATACGACCCAAGAATAAAAAAGTTCTGTTCTATAGGCTGCATGGGCGTCCACCACAAAAGTGACCGGACCCCCCTGGACCGTCAGTCCATGTGCTATTAGATGACCCGTGAGCGGAAATCGCATATTAAGCGGTATATTTACTACAACTGGATTCGCCATTAGTATTACAATAATAGCTCTAGGACAGAGAAGGCACACCAATATTGGGGTATTTCCTTTCAAAGTTCAAGCTTGAACAACCAACCACAAAGTATTAGGATGTACCCAGCCTGTGGTGGCGGAAACCCTCAGCCCCACGGACGTCTCCGTATACGGAACCGAGGAGTCAAAATATATACGAGACCGAGAGAGTCAGTCGGACCCAAACATTAGAGCCAGACCAAACGTTGGCGGCGCCATGTCGCGTGGGCTCTCATTATCCTAAATGAGACTACTGGATTTCTAGGCAGCAGGATCGATAACGGTGTGGGGGACTGAGTCTGACCCACGTGTAAGGAACTCTGTCACCCTAAATCCGGTTGTTGCTCCGGCTAACTAGCAGTGCCTCATTTCTCCCACGGGGAAGAAATGATTGGGCAGCCGAGCGCATGACATCTTTGGAACTTCTCAGGGAAGTCGTGGTCACTCAGATCCAAACCAACTCTCTCATTCACAATATGGTCTCATATACAAATGACAGAGACAGTATAAGTTTTATATAATATTTTAATAAAACGACTGTATTTTAGATATTAAGGCGTGAGCCGCAATAACCAGAACAATACAACATAGTAGGATTGATATAGTAACCAGGAGAGTAAAACATAGAAATAAAGCTATCATAATTCCTAACCGTTTCTACTCTCCCTCTGCTTGTTCTATTTAGAGCACAGCATGTTAAGCTTTCAGCTTTCCTTTCTGTATCACTAGGGAGACGGACACACTCATACCTGAGCAAAGGCCTGTGATCTGGTTCAGCATCTGCAACGAGGCAGTCAGCGTCTAGTTCTGGTTCCCTGGTCGGAATCTCCCTCTTGCATGTATTGGGACAAGGAAGTGATTTTATAACTAACATGTCATTGTGATCACAAAATGTTCCTACGCAGGAATGTCAAGTCTAGACTCCTACCACGTCTATCGGCAATGTACCAGACTGTATCCTTGACTAAAGCACAGAGTGAATATGTTATGAAGAACTCCAGTGCTGAAGTAGGCAAAACAGTGTGATATGAATAAAAAACAACACCGTAGAACTGGCTATTCTGTAAAATAACAGTACGAAGCCTAATAGAAAGCATTTAGAGTAAAGTGCACAGAGGCTCTAAGCTGTTAGCAAATGAATAAAATATATTTAGGGCAAAGTGCACAGAGACCTAAGGCCTGAAGCTAATGCGCAAAATATACGTAAAACTGACCACACTACAGTGACACCTCCGACAACCACCTCCTCTTCCTCCACTCCCAGACCCCCTCCAGCTACCCATCCCAGTGTTCGTCAGAAACTGTCCCTCTGTAAAGTTGACCTTTTTGCCCCCCCCTACCCCCTCCAATTCATCAGTCCCGTCATAGCGCCTCAGCCAAAAAGCCTCCAATTCCAGTGGTGCCTGTTCAAGGTTTTTGGAGTGCACCGGCCACCAGGGCAGGCAGTAGGACCCGGAGCCAAGGCACTGGCAGCCCACCCCCTGTAAAGGCAATAAAATTGGAGAGTGGACGACGGGACCGTGTTAAGACTCCAGGTGGGAAAACAACTGACATGGGTTCCAAGGGGATTGGAGAGTCAGCTGTGACTCCAGCAAAGGTGCGGAAGGGCCAGAGGAAGTCTGCCCAGCCTGTTGTGAGTGTCACGGCGGAGAAGTGCGCCATCATTTCCGGCGGCCGAGACACAACCGCCAGCACCGTCGTTACTGGTCAGGAGACCACCGCCAGAGTCACAGCCCAGGAGGGCCCAAGTATCGTCACTGGTCAGGAGACCACCACCAGAGTCACAGCCCAGGAGGGCCCAAGTATCATCACTGGTCAGGAGACCACCGCCACCACCGGAGTCAGTGCCCATGAGGGCCCCGGCTGCCACAGCCCCGCTGGGCAATGATGAAACGTCATGCCACACACCAATGTTCAGTGTATAGAACGTCATGCCACACATCAATGTCCTTATCAGAACCGCCATTGCAAAGCACCGCTGAACTGTCCTGAACCGCCATGGCAAAGCACCGCTGAACAGGGCAAAGACCGCCATGGCAAAGCACCGCTGAACTGTCCTGAACCGCCATGGCAAAGCACCGCTGAACAGGGCAAAGACCGCCATGGCAAAGCACCGCTGAACTGTCCTGAACCCCCATGGCAAAGCACCGCTGAACAGAGCAAAGACCGCCATGGCAAAGCACCGCTGAACTGTCCTGAACCGCCATGGCAAAGCACCGCTGAACAGGGCAAAGACCGCCATGGCAAAGCACCGCTGAACTGTCCTGAACCGCCATGGCAAAGCACCGCTGAACAGGGCAAAGACCGCCATGGCTAAGCACCGCTGAACAGGGCAATGCACCGGGTAGGAATGAATGGGCCGCCACATCAGGCATCCTTTTCCCATGTGCAGCTGGGACAGTGACAGGACACGACCTTTCGCGGGGAGACTCATCCAGTCTGGGCACCAGTCCCCCCCAGTACCAGTAGAGACCTGCATCAACTTGCAAGACTGTGGCTTTGCTCTCCCCAGGATGGCACAGTGGGCAACCCACCCACTTGGGAGACTTGAGAGATTGTGGCTTTGCACTCCCCAGGATGGCACAGTGGGCAACCCACCCACTTGGGAGACTTGAGAGACTGTGGCTTTGCACTCCCCAGGATGGCACAGTGGGCAACCCACCCACTGTAGAGACTTGAGAGACTGTGGCTTTGCACTCCCCAGGAGGGCATTTATGGGCATGGAGCCCCGTTGTGGATCTGGCTTTGCAGTCATCCGGCTGAGGTGCCCCCCCTTCCCTTCCCCCTGAGGTGCCTGTAGTATTTCTATCTGATGCCCCGGCAGTGTTCTCTCCGATTGTGGTCAGGTATCGTTTGTGGGCCTCGCCCATGTACTTTTTGGACTGATGGTGCACGGACATTGTTATGTACATATCTGCACTACGTCTCGTATTGTATATAATTCTGACTGATTTTCAAATATATATCTGTATATTTTTGTATGACATGTATATTGGCACATTACATTGTTTGACCGATTTTCGCTTTGTGTATTCATTCTTCCGGGGGGATTGTGGGTTGTTACTGAGATTTTTGAGAATGCATTGGTGTGTATGTTGTAATATGCGAGGGTGGGGGTGTTTGGTGTGTGTCCCCCTAACTTTTGCCTACCCGCTCCCCCATGTCGTAGGTGCAGTACTCACCGTTGTCTGCGGCGCCTACGTAGCTGTTGGTCGTAGAAGAGCAGAAACACAAGGGCAGGGAGTATTTGGAGTTCCGGGTTCATGGATTCCTCGTTCCTCGTGGGATATGTTAAGGTGAGCGTTTTCCCATAGCAAAAGCTGTTTCCGCCGTGTTTTTATCCACTTTGAATCCGCCCCGGAAAAGGTGGCGGATTGGCGGGTTGTAATACTGTGGGCGGTACATTGTCTTCCGCCTGTCTGTTGGCGGTGACCGCCGCGCTGCTTGTCTGTACTGCCGTGGCGGGCGAAGTGTTAAAGTGGCTGTCTTTGTTGGCGGTTTCCGCCAGGGTCATAATGCCCTTTTTTTGTCCACCGGCCTGTTTGCGGTGTTTCCGCTGCTTTAACACCGTCCGCCAGGGTTGTAATGACCACCTAAATGTAAGTAGCGAATCATGGTTTGGTACAAAAATGTATGTGAAAGTAATTGCCATCTCGGTGTATAGTCCTGATCATATCAGAATTGCTACATGGTATTGGAGTAAATCTTAAGGCGTAAATTGTAGCCTCCTCATGTATATGGGTCAACAAGATCCTTAGGATTCAAAATATTAGGGGTTGAATGTGCCCTAAAAAAGAGGGCAACAATAGAGTCTTTGGCTAGTGTCTTATCAATTCTGACCAAGGCACCTCATCATTGAGACCCCTAAGTCTGTACACCCATCGTTGCTCTTTCTCAAACAGCCTCTTTACACACTTCCTACTATCAGTCACACTCTCCATTATAACCCATTTCATGTCTTCAGGCGTGTGATTCTGTTCAATATAATGAATAGTTAATTTTGTTGAAGCTCATTGCCATCTGATAGTACTACGGTGTTCATTAATCCGTATCTCAACCATCCTGGTGGTCATTCCTATGTAGCGAAGGTCACATGGGCATTGAATCATATAGATACAGTTCTTTGTGCGGCAATTCATGTCTTTGTTTAAATGCCACATTTTGGCCTCCCCAAATCGATTTCCATAATATTCATAGACAGGGGACAGACATTGCAATCTCCACAGGGATGGTGTCCCCTGACCCCTAACCAGGATTGTGACACAATAATATCTAGGGTTGTTTTTCGTCTTGGTCTGGTATGTACAAGCAACTCTCTGACATTCTGAGTTCTTTTGAATGCAAATAATGGGAGATCTAGAGATTCTCCTGAACTAGTCAGTACAGACCATCTCTTACTGATAATTTTCTTGATATGGTTACTCAAGGGTGTAAACGTTGTAACACAAGTAAGTCAGTCAGTCAATAATGTTTCTCTGGGTATGTTCCATGCCCTCTCATTATAGCCTGTGAGATAACCTTCGTTAGATAGTGTCGGTCCCTCAATTTTTGGCTCAGAGTGTCGGAATGTGTGTGAAAATCAGAGATACCACTGCAGTTGCACCTCAGTTGCAAAAACTGGCCAGAAGGTAAGTTGGTCCTCAAGATTTTAGGATGGTGACTGTCAAATAACAATAAGCTATTCTTATCTGTCTGTTTATGAAAGATAGAGGAATGTAGGATCCCGTCCTTCAGGATAATACGGAGGTCCAAGAAAGCTACTTCCTCATTGGAAATAGTGGCAGTAAAATGTAAGTGTTGGTTTAAAGTGTTTACCCAACTGACAAATCTGGTTGCCTTGTCTCTGTCACCCTTCCAGATTATAAGTATGTCATCAATATATCATTGTCATAGTAAAATATTAGAAAAGAAAGGGTGTGTTGGTTCCAAAATATGGCGTTTCTCAAAGGTATACATATAGAGACAGGCTAAGCTGGGAGCAAATCTACTGCCCATAGATGTCCCCTGTATCTGGTGATATAGTTGTTCTTTGAATTGGAAGAAAATGTCTTTTAAAGCTAGACTGGCACATTCTAGAATAAAGCATATCTGGGTCTTGTGAGCCGATGTTGTAGAGGAAAGAATCTCCTGGACTGCTTCCAAAGTAGTATTCTGTGGTACGTTGGTGTAAAGAGCCTCAACATCAAGGCATATCAGCATATCTGTGGTACCTCAAGCATTAATGTGGTCCAGCAGCACCAAAGTGTCCTTTGTATCTTTTAAGAAAGTAGATGTTTGTTGTACAATGGGTTTACGGAAGAAGTCACAAAATTTGGATAGTGGTTCCAGGATAGACCCTATGCCTGACACTATAGGTGTGGTCCCTGTGTGTATTTTTGGAAAACAGTAAAAATAAGGGACCCGGGGCTCCTTTGTGTCTAGAAACTCAGCTGCTCGATGTGTGATCCATCCAACTGTTTCATCTTCTTCTATCATACCTCGGATGGTACGTTGTAAACACTGTGTTGGATTTGACATTATCCGTTCATTGTAGGAGGTGTCACTCAACAGTCTAATGCATTCTTGTCTGTAAAATGTAGTGTCCTGAATCACTATGGCTCCTCTTTTGCATGCAGGGTTAATAGTAATGTCCGGATCCTGGGACAGGGAACAAATTGCCTGTTTTTCAATATTAGATAAGTTTTGAAATGTCCGTGTAGGTTGTAATTGTCCAGTTTCTCTGTGCACTGCTTTTTCAAAAGTTAAGACCCCAATCGGTACTAACATGGGGGAGGCACAAACGTGGACGGGTTCCTCAGATTTGTGTCAGCTGTCAAGTCCATAGTAGGACGATCTTTAAAGAAACAATGTAGGTGAATCTTCCGAAATATTGAAGTTAATTCTCAATTGAGTCGAAACAGATCTCTTTTAGGTGTCGGGACAAAGCCCAAACCTTTATTCAAGACTGTTAATTCACTAGAGGTCAACATTTTGCCAGACAAATTAATAACTAGAGTTTTTTATCGGTGACCCGCTGGGGCTCCTGGTTATCATTTGTGGCTTTTCTGGTTACCAATGCACATTCTTTCCTCTTCCTCTGCTTCTTCCTCTACCTCTTCCTAAAAAAGGATTAAATGGTATTTGTGGGCGGGGTTGGAAGAAAGGACATGGAGGTTGATGCCACATGGGAAATTGTGGGTAAGGGGTCATGGGTACCATGTTCATTTGAGCATATTGGCGATTTGTGTTCTTCTTCCACTCCTCGTCACTGCTCCAGCCATCTGAACTCGAGCTACAGTAGTGTGTTCGTGGTCTGTTGGAGAAATTCCCTGATTCATCTGAGGACTCTGCCCCTCCTTCCAAGTGGTACTCCTCTTTTGTGAAAGGGTACACTTTTTCTCTGCTAAATTTCTTAATGTCCTTCTGTAATTTAGTGATCTTTGACGGGTAAGATGTTCTTTGGTTTCATTGAGTTCTGAATTAATTTGTGCCAGCCGGGACTTCAACTGGGCAAGTTGTATTGTTGCCTTAATGGAAGTCTCCATTATGGAGATTTGTATAGTAATGGAATCTGCCAATTTTTTATAAGTATTAATAATAAGGTTGTAGTGTGGTCAGTTTTACGTATATTTTGCGCATTAGCTTCAGGCCTTAGGCCTCTGTGCACTTTGCCCTAAATATATTTTATTCATTTGCTAACAACTTAGAGCCTCTGTGCACTTTACTCTAAATGCTTTCTATTAGGCTTCGTACTGTTATTTTACAGAATAGCCAGTTCTACGGTGTTGTTTTTTATTCATATCACACTGTTTTGCCTACTTCAGCACTGGAGTTCTTCATAACATATTCACTCTGTGCTTTAGTCAAGGATACAGTCTGGTACATTGCCGATAGACGTGGTAGGAGTCTAGACTTGCCATTCCTGCGCAGGAACATTTTGTGATCACGATGACATGTTAGTTATAAAATCACTTCCTTGTCCCAATACATGGAGAGGGAGATTCCGACCAGGGAACCACAACTAGACGCTGACTGCCTCGTTGCAGATGCTGAACCAGATCACAGGCCTTTGCTCAGGTATGAGTGTGTCCGTCTCCCTAGTGATACAGAAAGGCAAGCTGAAAGCTTAACATGCTGTGCTCTAAATAGAACAAGCAGAGGGAGAGTAGAAACGGTTAGGAATTATGATAGCTTTATTTCTATGTTTTACTCTCCTGGTTACTATATCAATCCTACTATGTTGTATTGTTCTGGTTATTGCGGCTCACGCCTTAATATCTAAAATACAGTCGTTTTATTAAAACATTATATAAAACTTATACTGTCTTTGTCATTTGTATATGAGACCATATAGTGAATGAGAGAGTTGGTTTGGATCTGAGTGACCACGACTTCCCTGAGAAGTTCCAAAGATGTCATGCGCTCGGCTGCCCAATCATTTCTTCCCCGTGGGAGAAATGAGGCACTGCTAGTTAGCCGGAGCAACAACCGGATTTAGGGTGACAGAGTTCCTTACACGTGGGTCAGACTCAGTCCCCCACACCGTTATCGATCCTGCTGCCTAGAAATCCAGTAGTCTCATTTAGGATAATGAGAGCCCACGTGACATGGCGCCGCCAACGTTTGGTCTGGCTCTAATGTTTGGGTCCGACTGACTCTCTCGGTCTCGTATATATTTTGACTCCTCGGTTCCGTATGCGGAGACGTCCGTGGGGCTGAGGGTTTCCGCCACCACAGGTTGGGTACATCCTATTACTTAGTGGTTGGTTGTTCAAGCTTGAACTTTGAAAGGAAATACCCCGATATTGGTGTGCCTTCTCTGTCCTAGAGCTATTATTGTTATACTAATGGCGAATCCAGTTGTAGTAAATATACCGCTTAATATGCGATTTCCGCTCACGGGTCATCTGATAGCACATGGACTGACGGTCCAGGGGGGTCCGGTCACTTTTGTGGTGGACGCCCATGCAGCCTATAGAACAGAACTTTTTTATTCTTGGGTCGTATTTCCAGCAGCTGATGGGGGTACAAATACTTTTCACGAATATACTGTTGCGAATGTCCCTGGACAATACAGGGCTTAAGCATACTTAGAAATACCTTTATCTTATCAAGAACACCATAATTGGCTTGATGGCGCCCTCCCACATTCAGTAACACCAGTACGGTTAGGTCCGTTGAGTAATGATGGTCCGACCTGGCCTTTATTGGCTACATATACACCATATCCTGGAGTGGCAAATGTGGCAGTGGCTGAAGTGCGTCGTTTATATGTGGAATTAACTGCAACGTACAGACGATTAGTTCAGTTTGTGATGCAGACATTAAATACTAATGCAGCGCGTGCTGCTCCAGCTCATCCACATGCGGTGGTGCCGGGAATAAATCCGGCCACTGTACACTCTGTAATGGGCAAGGTACCGGCTAAACGTGAGGAGACTCCATTTTGGCTGGCGCAAAAAATTAATACGCTGGAAGCAGTATTTCCCCATACGGGACCTCAGGATAAGCATAGAATTTTGACGATGTGTTTGCCGTATGGGATGGTTCCTACGGTGGATCTTTGTAATACTTGGGGCACGGTGTTTGCCGCTCTCTATACTACAGCACACGGTACACCGACTTTGGCTAATTTGCCGGAGGTGCTTAAACAAATTCAGGATGAATATGGGGCTGCCCCTGCCTTGGATTTAGGCATGCAATTGATGGGTAATTTTGACGCGGTTTCTTCTATTATTTTGAGTAATCTCAAGGGGGAGGCTGTAGCACTAGCAGTGCGAATGCGTCTTCGGGACGTTCCGCAGATTAATCAGGAGCGGGAACTTCCGAGAATAATAGCTGAAACATATTCTAGTATTGGTCGTGATAGCCTAGGGGCTCGACCGCAGAAACCACAATTGCAGGGTAAAAATAATAAGGATAATTCTAAGCAACAGCAACCTGAGGGTGCGAAAAAGCGCTGGGATAAGAAACAGCAAATACCTAAGAAAGATGGTGGGCAGTCTCCGCAACCGGAGACCCCACAAAATAAGTATAATCTCAGGAATAGGGATACTTTGAAGACGCCTGATAGATATCAATATACTGATACGCGCCAATCTCGTTACTTTCAGGACTCCTCGGAGAAAAGAAGTGAGAGAGGTGGGCGGTCAGAGCGGAGGACGGAGTACGTGAAACCGAGACAGGATTCACAACGCTCAGCGGAGGTTTCTATTAAACAAGAAGAGAAACCGCTGCAACAAAAACAGCAGTTTAAAAAGAAGAAAGTGGCAGCAGTCTCAGTTAGACATGCCGCTCAAGAAGAGAGTTCTCTTGACGAACAAGACATGGGCGTTAGCGCTGTAAGACAGCGCGGCAGAGGTCACAATAGTTCGCCGGAGTCTTCTAGAGCATCTGGAGGCGAAAGCAACTGATGACTTCATACAAGTCGAGACGGCGGATATGCGAGTCTCTGATCCTGATCAAGTATATCTTGTGACTCTACGATTAGAAGGGGACATTGACCGCGTTGTACACGCCATCTTTTGGGACCATATGGTGAAATCATATGATGTCCTGTTGGCCGAACAAGATTGGCCACCTGACTTTGTTCGCGACTGTCCAGTTGGGGAGGAGGTTATTGCGCCTTCCTTTTCACCACTTGTTCCGAGAGAACTAGCGGAGTCATATGGTAAATCATGGGCTCTAGCACAAGCCCCCGCCCTATATAGAAATAATGTGGGGTGGGATAAACAATCACCTTATCATGTCATTCCCATTAAAGGAGAACCTCAGCTACAGCCGCAATATCCTATTAAATTTGAAGCAAGGGCATCGGTTCGGAAAATTCTTACACAATTGGAGTACCAAGGTGTGATTGAGCCTTGTGTCTCGCCGATGAATAATCCCTTATTTCCGGTTGCTAAACCGGACCATTCCTATAGGATAGTGGTGGATTACAGACATTTGAACAGTCATACACGCACATATGCTATACAGAATTCACATAGCGCTGCGCTTATGAATAATATAGTGCGTAAAAAATACAAAACAACCTTGGATATCTCGAATGGATTTTTCTGCCAGAATATAGCACCCGAAAGTCGGGACTATACCGGTTTCAGTGCGTTTGGCTCTCAGAAAAAGTTTTTTCGTTTACCTCAGGGGTATAAGAATAGCCCAGGTCTGTTCTCGGCTCGTGTGACTGAACTTCTGCACGAGTTGGACCCTGAGGCGTTATCATATGTTGATGACATTTATTTGACGGACGATGAGATTCTACAACATCTCAGTCGCGTATCGCGCATTGTTGTGGGTTTTGCTGATATTGGTTATAAGTCTAATTTTAAGAAATCGAAGATTGCCTTCCTCAGTGTTATTTTCCTGGGATATGAGTTATCGAGTGAGGGCAAGAGCCTGGCGCCACATTTTTTGGAGAAATGTGCTTTACTGCAGCCTCCTAATACAGTTCAGAAGCTCCAGTCTTTGTTGGGGTTTCTGAATTTATGCAGAACTTACATTCCTGATTATGCTACACGTATAAAACCCTTATATGAACTGATTCGCCCAAATTTTTCAAGTAGATTTTGGACGATTGAGCATACACACATACTGCGAGAGCTGCAGAATGATCTCTTAGCGGTTAAACATTTACACACGTGGGACAATAAAACTCATTTGGTCATCAGGGTGATTCCTGGGGCTGTTGGATTTACGTATGTCACCTTTAATGAAGGAGAGACAGTCCCGATAGCATACAAGTCCCACTTGTATTCTGCTGCAGAACAACGTTTTGCACAGACTGAGAAAATTCTCACTGCAGTACAGATGGCTGTGATCAAAGAAAGACCGCTAGCCCAGGGCCAACGCATTATTGTCGTTTCCCCAATTCCGGCCTTGGAGGCTGTTACAAAAGCGAGTGTTCCTAATTCGAAAGCTTTACACCCGCGGTGGATACAATGGGCTACGTCTTTGACGGCCACTGATGTGGATTGCATATTTGACCCTAAGCTGCAGACTCAAGAATTTCTTCAATATGAAATAGAGTACCCGGTTCCTGCTGGCACATTACCTATTGACCAATATGAAGTGGTCATGTATACCGATGGCTCTGCGCAACTGGCGGTTGGGACTAAACAACAGTATTCTGCTGCTTGTGCGGTGGTGAGCGGGACTATGGAGGGGGGAGTTTTCTGCCCCTGACATACTTATACTAAAACCTTGGGAGATTGCACGGCACAGCTGGCTGAGCTCAAAGCTCTTTTGTTAGCGTTGGAGCATGCAGAGCCGGCGATATTGACCTTGCTGGTCTGTGACTCCTACTACTGTGTGCAATCCTTCAATGAATATCTGCATTATTGGAAAATGAATGGGTTCAGAGATTCTAAAGGCAACATCATTAAACATAAATTGTTGTGGGGTAAGGTTGCGGGTCTGAAAGAGACGCTTCCTAAAGTCCATGTTGTACATACACTTGGACACCAGCGCATTGGAATACACGTTGCTGGGAATACTTTGGCTGATGAGGCTGCAAAGGCGGCAGTGACTATCGCCACTGTAGCCATGGTAACTCGTTCGAGTTCAAAACCAGACATAGAGATTTCGGCTGCCATAAAAGCTACGGCTGATGGCACGCCATTTCCTAAAGGATTCCCTTCTAAATATAGTTACTGCTTGAGTGGTGCACTAAATGCTGTTGTTAATATTCCAGGCGTTGGTGTACGTGAGTTACCGAATAAGATTGAGAGACCTCGATTAATTTCTGCAGCGCATGAAGGGGTGGTATCTGCGCATGCTGGTGTGGCTGCCACGATTTCGCTTTTACAGGCCCGTTATTGGTGGCCTGGTCTCTATAAGGAGACAAAGCAGTATGTCCTTTGTTGTGACGTCTGTCAACAAATTAAAGCATCGTCGGCTAGACGCCCGCAGCAGACTCCTCTTCTGATATCAAATAGACCATTACAGTGTGTGTACTTGGACCATTGTGGTCCACTGACACCAGATAGTGCATACAAATACATATTGGTTGCTGTAGATTCGTGCTCCAGATTTGTGTGGGTCTGGCCACAGCGCTCGGCTGACGCTCGGACTGTTATTAAAGATTTGCGTATCTTTGTCGATACATTTGCAGTTGCGGCTTTTCATTCGGACCAGGGCCCTGCTTTTGCCTCTAAGGCATTCAGGGACACCATGGCTTCGTTGGGGTCCAACTCCAATTCTCATCTCCATTTCATCCCGAGGGAAATTCTGTCGTGGAGCGTTTAAATCGTGATTTAAAGCAATCCTTAACAGCCAGGGTTATAGGTACGGGTCGTAGTTGGCTAGCCCACCTGTATGGAGTACAGAGAGCACTTAATAACTTGCCTAGAAGGTCACTGGGGGGTCGTACTTCATATGAGTGCCTGTTCGGAACACGAATGTATGTTCCTGATCTAGATGGTCCTGGTGTGGAGGCGGCAGATACGCCCTTTGACATAAATGATCGTGTCACTGTTTTGCAGGATTTACAACAATTTCGTGAAGATAACTCTTCTGCGAGTGCTGCCTCCTCTGGAATTAAGGATGAGCCAGTAACACCTACTGGTTGGATACCCAGGATTGGGGATCTAGTGCGTGAAAAGGTCGCAGTAAAGAAAGAATTTGGTCCTTCTTATCGAGCACCTGTCCCGGTGTTGGGGGTGAGCGGCACGAGAACTGTGATTTTGCCGCCGCTGCAAGGGGCCAAAGGAAATCGTTTTGTTTCCATTGATAATGTCAAGTTACAACATGTGGCTGATTCTGCACAGCAGACCAAGAGGGACACCCAGTAGTTCCGGCATCCCTCTCACTACTGGGGAAGAAGTCCCGCTGCAGGTGATTAGCACCGACCATGTTTCCTCTCCGAGCTTGGGGAGGGTGGAAGATGATCTTGCGATTGTTCCACAGTCGACGATTGATATCGATTCTTTTTCTCAAGTTGCTGTACGTTCTACTGATGTTTCTGAACATGTGATTTATAGCGTACCTAGGAGAGAACCTCCATCAGCTTCCTTGTTCACTGTTGCACCTTTTGCAAGAACTGCCTCTGGCTGCTTCAACGACGCGGATGCGGCTGTATCCAGCTCTTCGTCTTCGCTGTCTTCAATCCGAGGTCCACGTAAGCTACTAAGTTGGCTTAAACGTACATATTTTGTTGTTCCTTGGAACTATTTGTGGCTTTTTATGGCTGTACTGACTATTTTTTTATGGTTGGGATTTGTGGTTACCTTTTTTCTGGTAATACATGGTCATTTTCTTCCTGATCGATCAGACATTGAGCACGTGGAGACTGTGTTGAGACCACATTTTTCGTCTCATATGGTTCGAAGAGACATTTCCAATGTGAACATTTCTGCGATACCAATTCCGGATGGAATTGTGTGGGATAAAGTAATGTTTGAAATATATGGTCCCACTGAATTGATTCAAATACCGTATGTTCTTAAGTTATCAATGAATGATATTGTTATTCCAGGCATTGTTTCTGATGATTGGGATGTGAAGACAGTAGATGCTATGCTAAAAGATTTGCAATATTATACTGTCTATGACGATGAAGATGCTTACCAATTTAAAGATAATCATGGTGATATGTTTTGCTACACCTATTATGGACACCACTTTATTCACAAAGCGAGTAGCCCTAAGTCCATCTTTCATTATGTACAATGGGAAAATTGCTCGACTCCTCCACCAGGGAGTTCGAAAACGTATAATGATAAATTTGCATATTTTTCTGGGCATGATCAGCGAAGCGCTAAGTCTTACTATTTTAAAGTGACACCGTATTCTAATAAGCAAATTTTGTTGACCGATACTAAATTACTGTATTCTAATTCGTTTGTATCTAAACTTTCGGTCGAAGGATATGAATACTGGTTGAAGACTGTTGACTTGAAAAGTGTTTGGGGTACGAAAAATTGGCAGATGCAAGGCAGAGATACATTATTTCGAGCATGCATTATCCCTGTGCAAATGATTTTCCTCAATGACACAGTACAACAGACTAGTTGTTTGGGCTTGGCGTTGATTAGAGAATTGACTTTGCCTAGCATACCTGTCCCTTCTAAATTAAATAACTGGCAGCACTATGTGAATTCTACTTTTAGTGAATTTACGCATTGGGTCCAGAATGGTACGCTTAACGCTTCATCGTTACATCTGGGCGGGTGGTTATTGTGGCCTGTAGACACTAATCAGTGTCATCAACGTTTTGTTACCTCTTCTGGGGGGTTCAGGACTAGTAGGGCAGACCCTCGTTACATTTCACCAGAACATGCAGATATAATAACTACTTACAGTGTGGGGAAACTTTGTCAACAATGGTTGAAGTACTCCACGCTGGGTGCAGTTAAGTCACACCTCAAGTTACTGTCTAATGGTACTGATTTACAAGATTTCTTGTCAGGTCCCAAGGTGCCCCGGAGAAAAAGGTTCTTATACGAAGTGTATAATGAGTTTTGGAAACTTTCCCAGCAGGAGGCTGCAGCCAGGTTAAGACAGATTGATCGAGAAAATCTGCTGCAGACTTTGTCTGTTGTTGATAATGGCATGCATACCCTTTCTGACCGTGTTTACACGATTGACAGCATTGTCTCTTCTGCTATTGACATTATAAAATCAGACATGTCATCTTTATATCATGGGCAGAGTCAGACACGATCTATCATGCAGCTGGGTTGGACTCTTCAGACCTTGAAGGTGGGTCGCGTTCCATGGCAGCACATTCGTGCCAGAGAGATCTTTATCTCCTTTAATTTAACTCGTCAACAACAATTGATGGCTAAGAAGGAAGCGACGTATGTTATGTTAAATATTGAAAAGTTGGAGAAACTGCCTTTTACGGTGGCTGAGATTCCGTCAGCTGAGTGGTTGATTCATGGGGTTATTAATTTGCCTATCTCCACTCTGCAATTTACTTCTTGTTTGAAGCACATTCCGGTGGGTAGATATGAACTATTGGGTGACAGTTACATACACGAGGTGTGGGAGCTTCCTTTTCAGTACAGATGTGTTAATGGTTTGCGGGAAGTTTTTCTTAGCGGTAGCGACTGCGAAACTTCTGTTAGCCATTCCATGGTTTGTAAACAGCTGTCCTTGCACGGAGTGTGTAATGCTTCGATTGCTAACTTAGCTTGTTATCTGAAGGGAGTTCCGGTCCCGGTAATTAAAAACACTTTCCAGGTGCTTTCTAACGGCAGTTACATTGTTCTTAACAGCGAACGCTGCTGTGGCATGCGTGCCGGAATAGTTTACATCGTCGTTGTCAACAAGGCCGTTACGTGCTGCGGGAATGTGTTGTTTCCCCCTACTGAATTTAGGGAGGTAGCGGACATCTGGCCTCATATTGCTACTTCCAAGGTTGATTTCGACAAGTTGAGTCGGCTGAAAGCTTTATTGTTTCAAAAGCATGTGGCCCTTACATCTGCTAGCGAGACCTACGCACTTCAAGTGGCAAGGTCATCGGCGGAGATACAGTCCCTTTTGAATACTAACTTTCCGAGTCACTTCGGTGAACTTGTGGGACGTATATTTAATGCATCCAGCACTGCTGGTATTGCTCATTTTTTCAAAGCCGTTGGTGTTGGTTTCGTTCACACCTTCTCTTCCATATTCGGTTTGATACCTTCGGCTATACACTCTATTTTCGGAAGCATTTTTGGGGGTTTCCCAATTACTTTGGCTTTATTGGCTGGAGTTTTGCTATTGTTGCTATTTTTTCGCAATGGCTGTCCCGCCGCAATGAGATCCTGTATTGCTGCTCCCGTCAGCGCAGCTGTGTCGTGAACGCATGATGCAGTGTTTTGGAGCAACACTCCTGGCTCATTTGGAGTGTGACTGGTCTTTGTCGTTCCGACCGGTTTTGGATTGTGTGCAACCCGTGTTTCGATGCCTTTGGTGCTCGTTTGAACATGCACTGGCTTTCTGTCTCTCACTGCAGCGCTCTCCAGTGGTTGATCTTGATCTGTTGATGTTCCCGATTAGGGCTCATTCCCAGACTTGTGCACTACGGTTGCGTTTGCTTCGTGAAGCGGATTATGAGATTCCCTTCCTGGAGGAAGATGGTTTTGTCTCTTTCCTTGGCACTACATGGGGTGCCGCCCTGAATGGTTTTGGGGCTTTGGAACACACCTGCTCCATGGTACTTTGTGGCGTGGATCTTCCGATATTGACATATCTCGAAGTGGAGGAGCTTCTACGTTCTATTGCTTCTGTCTGACAATTGGATTTTTTTTCTCTCTCTCCCGACTAAATTGACACTATATTGCAATTCGCTCTATCGTCACATGTTTCCTAAATTTATGACTTTGTTGTCTTCTCATCTTGTCGAAATGTTGGGTTTAAATTTAGGTCATGTTTTTTTTTTATGTTGTTAGAACCACTTGCTACCGACAAGGGGAGGGTGTAGTGTGGTCAGTTTTACGTATATTTTGCGCATTAGCTTCAGGCCTTAGGCCTCTGTGCACTTTGCCCTAAATATATTTTATTCATTTGCTAACAGCTTAGAGCCTCTGTGCACTTTACTCTAAATGCTTTCTATTAGGCTTCGTACTGTTATTTTACAGAATAGCCAGTTCTACGGTGTTGTTTTTTATTCATATCACACTGTTTTGCCTACTTCAGCACTGGAGTTCTTCATAACATATTCACTCTGTGCTTTAGTCAAGGATACAGTCTGGTACATTGCCGATAGACGTGGTAGGAGTCTAGACTTGCCATTCCTGCGCAGGAACATTTTGTGATCACAATGACATGTTAGTTATAAAATCACTTCCTTGTCCCAATACATGGAGAGGGAGATTCCGACCAGGGAACCACAACTAGACGCTGACTGCCTCGTTGCAGATGCTGAACCAGATCACAGGCCTTTGCTCAGGTATGAGTGTGTCCGTCTCCCTAGTGATACAGAAAGGCAAGCTGAAAGCTTAACATGCTGTGCTCTAAATAGAACAAGCAGAGGGAGAGTAGAAACGGTTAGGAATTATGATAGCTTTATTTCTATGTTTTACTCTCCTGGTTACTATATCAATCCTACTATGTTGTATTGTTCTGGTTATTGCGGCTCACGCCTTAATATCTAAAATACAGTCGTTTTATTAAAATATTATATAAAACTTATACTGTCTTTGTCATTTGTATATGAGACCATATAGTGAATGAGAGAGTTGGTTTGGATCTGAGTGACCACGACTTCCCTGAGAAGTTCCAAAGATGTCATGCGCTCGGCTGCCCAATCATTTCTTCCCCGTGGGAGAAATGAGGCACTGCTAGTTAGCCGGAGCAACAACCGGATTTAGTGTGACAGAGTTCCTTACACGTGGGTCAGACTCAGTCCCCCACACCGTTATCGATCCTGCTGCCTAGAAATCCAGTAGTCTCATTTAGGATAATGAGAGCCCACGCGACAAGGTCTAGCCAATCACGGGTACATTTCCAGGATATTTGTGCCCAATCGCTCCTAAATTGAAGGTCTTGTAAAACAATACAGGGTACATTTGTGACTATCAGTCCTTTAGAGGCAATATTGGCTCTCAAGTACTTTGTCATGACGTTACCATGTAAAATTGTCTTGATTAAGTCCTTTTTCAGAGATGACAGTCAATCCCAGTCTTCCTTTGCATAACTGGCTGGACCACTATTATCCTCTCCTAAAATTGAGGGAGTCTGAAGAATAGATTGGACAGTGTCCTCATCAAAACTCAGACCCTTGAGGTCTAACATGATTGCTCTGAGTTACAATAGATTAGTGTGTAATAGAAATTAGATATATGCCCGAAGCTAGCTGCTGTACTAAAACGCCAAAACAATAGGAGAAGGGCTGATCAAGTGGGAGATTTTTTTATGGTCCTGTGCATAATACTCCCATACAACTAACAAAAAGATGGATGCACAGTTCCATGATAAGTGTGATTCCTCTCTACCCATTCAGGGAGGAGTGAATTGATCCCTGTGAGTGTTCAAAATTGGGAACAAGAGCCCTCACTCACCATTCAGTGACATGCTTCATCATCGGGCTTTGCTCCTCGTCAGGCTGGCACTACAATGCCTGACGGACCTCTCAAGGGGGCTCTTTGCCAGAAATCTTTTATAAATCTTTGCCGGTAGTGAATGCAGTAAGGGAAGATTGGTGAAAATAAACTGTTAAAATTAACTAGGGGAACCGAATGATGAATCTTTATTGAAAATGTGAACCCCCTGACAAGGTTAGAAACAAAACAGGTGAGGGGAAAGTAAGAGTAATGACTATATTTCCCTACTCTTATGTGATGTTATGTGTCAAGTAGAGCAGTGTTGGAAGTCCCTACACTGCCTATCATGGAAATGTCAACATGTTTCTCGCTGTGCTAGTCATAAAGATCTAAGTGCGATTCATCAGGACCTAGAAAAAAATTCATACCTAATCCTCACTGTCACATTAGAATATGTCAGAGGTTCCCAAACTGTGTGCCCGGCTTCCCGGTGCGCCATTAAAGCTAGCCAGGGGCACCGTGAAAAGATGCACTTTATGAAACAATTATGTGCTGATGGTGCCAATTAATCTTATGACCTAATAGGAAATCAAAATTTAAAACTGTAAATTGATATAATAATCGTTTATTTTGTTCATTCCTTTGTTACTGGAGTTTGTTAAATTGCACAAAAGTCACATAATTCAAATATACAAACAGATACCTAAGCCCTAATTTGGCATTTTCATCGAGGTCTACGCTAGTTACATAGACAGCATTTCACAGGCTCGGACGCCACCTACTGGAAAGGGATTAAATATTTCATGTTAAACGACTGATATACATAGCATGGTTATTAATTACCTAATGAACTTGGTTATTCCAGTGCTCAGCATGTGGGCAACCTGCCAGTTGAGGGGGAAACTGTTAGACAGATTTTATCACTGGTTCTGTGTAAACACCTTTATGTTTTTCATTGAGCAAACCCATTCCTGCGCATGGGTAACAATCTGCTTTTCTCAACTGAGCAAATTGCTCTGTCATGTTAGCCACTATTCTTAGGCCCAGTTTGAGTCTATTGTTTTAAAAAAATACAAATGTACACCCAAGTGCTGAAGAGTATTGTTTCTAACTTTAGAAATTAATTTTTTTTGTTTTTTTAATTAAACAATTTACATTTTTATTTTGTTATATTTATGAATATGGTACTTTCATCGGCTCCATCCCAATTATGTTTTAGAGTGAAAAAAGCAACTGCTCCAGAGGCAGGGCTTACATCCCCCACCCGCCAAAAAAAAAGTAACATAATGGGAAGCCATGGCCAGTGGCCAATAGGTCAGGGGAGCCGGGGGTCAAAAAACTTTGGGAACCACTGGACTGTGTGGTATTTATAGTACAGGAACCTAAAGATAGAATAAGAAAGTTATTACTCACACAATAGTATGACATCACATGGTGAAGTTGAATGAGTGCCAGTGGAAATCAGACAAAATAGTGGAACCACCTAGTTGTGCTCTCAAAAGGTGTGGGATATGTGGATATTTATAAGTCACTCGAATCACACCATGTTGTAATGAAGTCTTCTCTTACCCTCCTCGTGTTAAAGGATGGGCCCAATAAGGAAAACAACAGGCATACGTGGTCCAACAACTGTATTAATCTGTATATTTTAAGTAAAGGGAGAGATACATCGTCATAGTGTGTCTAAATAGCTCTGGACACCTATAAAACATTATTTGTAAACAACAGTTAAATGTATGACATGCCATCAGTGTGTTTTCAGCAATCCTTTCATCAATTTCGATTAGCCTTGTGCATATTTTTTCTTAAGTTAGGCTTGTTTTTTTAACAAATTAATAGCAAAGCTTGGAGGTTTGAAGGCCAACATTTCCAAACGTTTATTTATTGAACACATTTTATTTAACATGGGCATGTTTGCTATAGGCTTGTACATGACCTTTGTGATTTTTTTAAAATAAAATAGTGATGTTCTTAAAAGTCAAGACGATATATATTGTTCTAAGTCAGCAATGCCAATTTTCCGAACAAATTGAAGTATTTTGTGATATAATAACATTTTATAATCTTGTTTTTAGCTCTTAACATAATGTATTAATGTTTAAATAAGACCAGAGTTCTGAAAGATACTTATTACTATATATTAAATAAGAGAACTGTTTAAAATGTTCTAAAATATATGTTTGTTGAACAATGCCAAGTTAACAAATATTTAACAGTCAGGAACGGCTCAGATTATCCTTCTCAAACTTTACCATTCAAAAAATAGCAGCCAATCTCCCACGAGGCTTTGAACCCCACCTCTCCTCAAACCATCGATAATCAGACAAAATCACATAAAAAATAGAGAGGCACCATCTTGACTGCTTATTTCTTTCCTGCTCCACAGTCAAGATGAGTGCCTCTCTATTTTGCTTCACTAAAAATTATTATCAATATGGTTGTTTTTGTATTAAATGCATACTGTGTACTTTGTTGGATGTGAACACAACCGTTTCTTTGCTTTTAGGTATCCAGTACAGATCGGCGAGTTTGCCGATCGGCTGAGGCGACTGGGCTGCAGCTCACGATCTTTTCTGTTTTTCCCTAGGTGCATGTTGCACCTAATTAGCATTGTTGTTGTCCGCCCGATTCTACCCTTTGTTGGTTTTTTTCGGTCTTGGTCACCCCGCGTCTTCGCGCAACCGCACTAGGCAAAGTGCCCCTCCTGAAAGCGTGGTCACACGGGCAGCACATTTGGACCATGTGTGCGACCTCTTCAGTGCAGCATGGATCACTCTGATCGTTCAAGTGATTTCAGCTGCCTTGTTGGTGCCGCCTCACACCCTGGGCTGTATTGACAGGGGCCTCAGAAGGAGTCCGTCACCTGGTGCGATCGTATTTGTCTTAGTTTGCAGAGTTGCTCACTCTCTGTTATAAGTCCTGTGCCAGAGTTAAGCGGTGATGTATGGACTTTTTTCATTCCTGCTGCCAGCTACTTGCTCCCCTTGACGTCCTGTGCCTGAGCTGGGCAGGTCTGCAATAATTGACATTTCAGGGACTTTTCTCTCTCTTTTCAACCTTAATATTGTGCGAAGACCCTTGCTTCCCTCTGGGGATTTTTGCGATTGCGGTACCTTCCTCCAATGATCATGTCTGAGTATGAGACATTTGAGCAGGCCCTGGAAGGTTATGGCTCCAATGAAGATGAGGACTATTATTATGAGGAGGGCATGGAGGAAATTATTGATAAGTCTGTACAAAAGACTCTTGATAAAGCCCTGAGTTCTGCTCTGCTTCCCATTCTCTACAACTTGATGGCTTAGCCAAACGAGCATCTGGTACTCCGCCAGCTGAAAACCCTCCCATGCCATCCACCCCTACCACCTCTTCGGCCTCCTGGCCTCATTCAGGGGCCATTATCAAAGTGGGTCATGCAGCTTTTTCTGACCATGCTTATACTTCTGAGGTAGGCCCAATCCCTCCTCCAACCGATGCATCCCCTGATTTTGACTCTGACGCAGACTCAGATTCTTCTCATGCTGCGCATGCCTGCAAGCATATCAAGAAACATAAATTCACCATTTCTACACCCCCCCACTCCTTTCACTTTTGACCCTTCGGAGATTGTACATGCTAGATCCTCAGATTGCACCCCCACCCCTGCAGCGGCGGCTTACATACACCTCAACCTCTGCAAAGGATTCCATAAAGAGGTCAGATCCCATCTTAAATCAGAATGTCCCAGGCCAGACCTTCTCCATAAAACTGCTCTTACCCCGATATTGACACCTTCATGCTTACTTTCCTTAAGAAATTAAAAAAGGCACCAAGAAAGGGATCGACCGAGCCCTTCGGGCTTGCCAGAATTAGATTCTGAGCGTCTCCGGTCTGCTTGCTAAAATCCTTGAACTGGCCCTTCATGCACAGGAGGCAGGGGCTAATATCCACCCAGAAGTCTTGGTGGGCTGGACCCAACGGGTGATCTGCCTGTTAGGTAACGCTAGTTGCACATTATCCTTGGAATGCGCAAGTCGGTGTTGATGTACATCAATCCACAACTTGTGGAACTGGCTTCAGCTGAACCTGGACCGCTATCAGGGGGCCAGTTATTTGGCGATCGCTTTGTCAAAGACATCTCAAGATTTGTTAACACTTTCATCTTTTAAGACAATTCCCAAATCTCTTTGAGGCGCATGTTTGACCTCTTTTTTGGCTAGGCCAGCTGTGGCAGTGGACAAGCGACTGGCTGTTTCTACCAGCAAGGTCCTCCAAGAGGACCCCAGATGCAGGGGCTAGGTTCAAGATCCAGCCCAGGCGGGTTTCTACCCGACCACATCCAGAGGTTACAGAGGCCGATACAGACGGATCGACAGAGGTTTCTGCTCCTCAGATAACCAATCTAAAGGTAAGGATTTTTGATCCTCCTTCTTTTCTTCTGCTGGGGGGCAGGTTGAAACATTTTGTTCAGAACTGGGCCAAACTTACATCAGACTGCTGGGTGATGGAAACTGTTCAGGACTATTGTATAGAAATGTCCCAGGAACCAGTTCAAACCTCTCTGCTTCCTCCTCTCATTTTTTCCCAACAAGATGAATCTTTTACAGAGTCAGAAATTCTAGAGCTTTTAGCAAAACAGGCTATTTCGCCAACCTCTCAGCATACAAGGGGTTTTTACAGCAATGTGTTCTTAGTTAATAAAAAGGTGGAGGTCAGAGACTTGTTTTATATCTAAGAAAGTTCATTCCTTATGTGACATATTGACATTTCAAGATGGAAAACATCCATCTTTTGCGAAACTTGCTTCAGGAGCAAGATTGAATGATTTGATTCAATTTGAATGATGCCTATCTGTCGGTTCCCATCTGTCCCTCACACAGACGGCACCTTCAATTCTGCTGGAAGGGTCGATGATACGAGTACCGGTATCTCTCTTTTGATCTCTCTTCAGCCCCCTGGGTGTTTACCAAGTTTCTGAAACTGGTGGTGGTCCGCTTCAGGGAGATGGGGGTCCACATGATTGTCTACCTGGATGACAATCTCATGCTAGTGCAAGGCAAGAATCAATTGTTGTCACACCTCTCATCAACAGTGTGTCTTCTCCAAGAGTCGGGGTTTGTGATCAGCTTCAAAAAATCTATAATGACTCCCTCTCAACAAACAGAGTTCCTGGGGTTTCAGGTGGACTCCATCAAAGACCAGTTGTGGCTTCCCTCCGAAGGTAAAATCCATCAAGTGGGAGTTGAAGTGTACTCTGTCGAAACAGATGGTATCTTTGAGGTCCCTAGCTCGGATAGTGGACTTGTTAGCTTCCTCGATCCAAGCTGTATGCCCGAGTCCATTACATTACGGAGCTCTTCAATGCATGAAGATCCAGTATCTTCAGCGGGCTTCAGTTCTGACTATTTGATTCAGTTCTCTTAGGGGTGTAGGAAGCTGGCCTGGTTTGTGGTAAGTACCTATGGTGTTATCACCTTATACCAGGTCCAGGTATCCCCTATCAGTGAAGTGTAGGCAGTGTCTAGGAAGCCAGGGCTCTCTAGAGGTAACTGTGGATAGGCAGCCAAAACTTATCTAGGAGACGTGCAAAGCTTATGCAATACCACTACATTCACCCAGCACTTACACACATGCAAAAAACACACAGTGTTACAAAAATAAAGGTACTTTGTTATAGTAACACAAATGCTAAAATACTGCATAGGCAATATGCTAATAGGAGGTAAGTAAACACACTATTATGTACACATAAGAAGATAGTGATTATCATTGAAAACAATGGCAAATTGTAAAAACAAGAGGAAATAGGCCCTAGGGGGAGACCAAACCATACACTAAGTGAGTGGAATATGAAAGGCAGGCCCCACCCAAGGACGTGGAATCAGTAGAGGGAAACTGGAGGACCTAGGAACCCCAAAAGGTAAGTACCAGGGTGCCCCCCAGCGACCAGGAGAGAAGAGGTAATTACCTGATATTTCCCCAAACCCACAGGAGAAATTTGGAAAAGGACTGTGCAAGACCCAGACAAAACTGGAAAAAACAGAGATGGATCCTGACAGAAGAGGACCAGCAAAAGAAGGGGATCAAGTCCAGTTTGAGTTGGAGGGTCCGGCTATGGCAAGAGCCACTACCCACCCTTCTGTGGATGCAGGACAAGGTCGACAGTGGATGAAGAAAGTCAGCAGTGCAGCACTGGAGCAGAAGAGTAGTTCCAGAAGTGATGAAAGTGATATTCCACATCGGCAGTTGTGATGCGGCCAGTCAGTGGTGCTGGAAAACCACAGACAAGCCTTGGCAAATACAAGAGTCAGGGAAGAAGGTTTTGCCAGGCTGAAGAGAACCAGCTAGGCCCATGGGACTCGGCTCATGGAGGGGAGTCCGAGGTGACCCTCAGCAGCTGGGAGAGTCACAAGAAGTGGAGGCAGGCCCCACAGGTGACCCACGGGCAGCAGGCACAGAAATCACAGTGAGGCCCACTCAACACACCCGGAGAGGAGTTCCACATCGCTGGAGCAGCAGGCAGGAGACTGTGCTTTGCAGGGAAGAGTGCTCGAGGCTTGGGCTACAAGGAGCCTAGGAGGGGGGACAAGCAAGCCTTGGTAGCTGCAAGTGTCACAGTACACAGGGGTCCTGTCCTGCAAGGAGAGGCAAGGGCTTACCATGTTCCAAATTAGAAATCTGGTAGAGAGGGCCAAGTGGACCACTCCAGACTACCACCTGTGAATCAGGATTCATACATTTCCAGAGGAGAGAGGATCCATGCAGCCGCTCATCATTGCAGTTGGTGCCTGCAGATGCAGGGGAGTGACTCCTTCAATCCAAGGGAGATTCCTTCTTACTTTTCATGTAGGCTAAAGACTCACTAACCCCCAGAGGATGCACAGCTATGGAAATGTTGCAGTTTCTGGAAGGAGCCAGAGAAACAAGTTTGCAGGGAGGAGTTGTTGCTTGAGTTGCAGATTGTCGGTTCCTGGAGAGTCCAGTGGTAGTCCCGGTGGCCAGAAGATGAAGCTCCTCAAGCCCCAGGAGGGCAGAAGCCTGTCTGTGAGGTGGCAGCAGCTGGGGCTGCAGTGGAAACCTCAGAAGGCAGGTATGGCAGTACTGGGGACCCACTGTGGAGCCCCTAGAGTGCATGGGAATCTGCAACCAATACTGGAATCAGTATTGGGGTACAATTCCCAGTTGTTAGACACCTTACATGGCCATATTTGGAGTTCCCATGGTGAAGCTGGACATAGGTATTGACCTATGTATAGTGCACACTTATAATGGCATCACCACACTCACAAAGTCTGGGAAAATGGGCCTGGACGATGTGGGGGCATCTCTGCTAGTGCAGGGGTGCCCTCACACACAATTATTTTGCACCCAGCCTTCAGGGTCTGAAGGACTGAAATATAGGTGACTTATAAGTGACCTGGTGCAGTGAAAATGGCTGTGAAAATAGTGCTTGCATTATTTCACACAGCCTAGCATGGCAGTCCTGAAGAAACCTTTGTATGGGCTCCCTATGGGTGGCAAAAGAATTGCCTCATCCCATATGGATCCCCTGGAACCCCAATGCCCTGGGTACCTAGGTACCATATACTAGGGACTTATAAGGAGGTCCAGTATGACAATTTGGAGTGGAATACTGGATTACCAGTATGTAAGTACAAATTTGGAACCAGGGAGAGAATAAGCACCGGAGTTCTGATTAGCAGGACTCCAGTAACACAGTCAAGCATACTGACAAAAACAGTGAAACATACTGACAAGTAGGGCACAACCCATAAGCACTGGGGTCCTGACTAGAAGGATTCCAGTGACACAGTCAAAACACACTGACAAACAGGCCAAAAATGGGGGTAACCATGCTAGAAAGAGGCAACTTTCTCATTCTCTCCTCAGATTCCAGAACGTTGCAGCATCAAAATTTGAGAATTTTTTTTTTTTTATCAATTTCGAGGTTTGCAAAAGATTCTGGGTGACGGAGAGCCCCGCAAGTCACCTCATTATGGATTCCCTAAGGTGTCTACCTTCCATAAATGTATAGGTTTAGTAGACTTCCCTAGATGCCGGCTGAGCTAGAGACCAAAATCCACAGCTAGGCACTTTGCAAAAAAAGCCTCCGTTTCCATTAGAAAAATGGGATGTGTCCACATTGTGTTTGGGGGCATTTCTTGTCACGGGCGCTAGGCCTACCCACATAAGTGAGGTACCATTTTTATTGGGTGACTTGGAGAACTGATGGGTGGAAGGAATTTTGTGGCTCCCCTTAGATTCCAGAACTTTGGAGTACCGAAATGTGAGAAAAGAGTGTTTTAGCCCACTTTTGAGGTTTGAAAGGATTCTGGGGGACAGTACCCAGTGAGAGCACCACAAGTCACTCCATACTGGATTCCCCTAGGTATCTACTTTCCATAAATGTATAGGTTTGGTAGGTTTCCCTAGGTGCCGGCTGAGCTACAACCCAAAATCCACAGCTAAGCACTTTACAAAAAACACATCAAAATGTGATGTGTCCATGTTGCGTTTTGGGGCATTTCCTGTTGGGGGCACTAGGCCTACCCACACAAGTCAGGTACCATTTTTATCAGAAGACTTGTGGGAATGCTAGGTGTAAGGAATATTTTCGCTCCTCTCAGGTTCCAGAGCTTTGCAGCACTGAAATGTGAGGAAAGAGTGCCTTTGTAGCCCGGTTTTGAGGTTTGCATAAAGATTTTGGGTGACAGAACCCAGCAAGAGCCCCACAAGTCACCCCATCCTGTATTCCCCTAGATGTCTACTTTCCATAAATGTATAGGTTTGGTAGGTTTCCCTAACAAAATATTTAAAATAGGATATGCCCCACTAGAATGCCAAAACTGTGTTGAAAATTTTGGTTTTCTGATTCAAGTCTGCCTGTTCCTGAAAGCTGAGAAGATGGTGATTTTAGCACCACAAACCCTTTGTTTCTGCCCTTTGCAGGGAAAAAACAAAAAATTTGGCATGGATAGCTTATGTGGACAAAAAGTTATGAGAGCCTAAACGGGGGTGGTGGGGGAGACAGCAACTTAGGGGTTAATAGAATCTAAAATTCTTGTTGCCTATGCTTGGTGAAAAAATAGCTCACATGCCAGGAGCAAAATCTTGCCTGGGGAGGTGAAGTTTGCTTTAAAAAAATCACGTTTTCCTCCCTTTCTGGGCGGAACTCAGTGATTCCATATCTCTTACAATGCTTGGCCTCTCACTTAAGCCATCCTTGTGAATCACCTACTCCGCCCCCGAAAACCTTAAGACATATGAGAAAGTTTTAGAACCCAGTTTGGGAGCTCACTTTCCAGAATGGCTTGGGTGGGTGACCTAATCAGTTCAATGAACTGACTTCAGGGTCATTCTAAAAACGTCCTACATTCTTTTCCCCCTTTTTCGTTTTAACAATACATTTCAGTGAGAGTTGTCGACCGTGAGGTGTTGTCAGGGCTACGCCCCCGTCTGTTCCCTGTCTCTTCAAGATGCTGGTGTCCGCATGACATCACCTCCCTGTCAGCAAGAGATGCTCGTGACCACCCTCAGCCGCCACCCCCAGCACTCTGCGGTTCCTTTTGTTCTGCCTCGCCGAGAGCAGGTGAGTGTACTCCTGTGCAGATGATTACCATGGAAGCAGAAACATGCTATAGTTAGATTCCTCTCCAATGTCCCTGACTTGAGAGGAAATGGCCCGGAGTTTCCAAACGGATATAAAAGGCCTCGCTGGGTGCCACAACTGCACCTGTGGAGAGAGGCGTGCAGACAGACAGCGCAGATGAGGCCTAGGTAAGTAGGGGAAGCCGATCCCAACAATGAGCTAGGACCAGCAAAAAGCCCAGCCAGTGCATTACAGCCCTGCCTTTTAAGCAGGCCCACTGGAAATATGCCGCAGGGGATGGCCAAATTATGTGGCAGGGTTGAGTAAATTACGCGGCAAGAAAATGTAAATTATGAGGCCTAATGCTGCACATTCGTGACAGTATTACTTCATTATTTAGTCATTTTACACCTGTTAACACTGTCTGTGTATTGGTTTCATCGCATTAGCATCAGTTTAATACCCAAATGTTGCAAAAGCTTCAGAAAGCTGACCAGTCCAGTCTTCTAAAGGGTAGTCCACTGCGCCGTGTTGCAGAATTTTTAGTAACATTTGAACAGTTTGAGGTAGATTTTTTTATTAAAACCTGCAGGTTGTGCAGCAGATGATGGATTATGTGGCAAATGCGCCAAATCTACAATAATGTGAAAAATGCCGCGGCAGCACTATCGCATGTTTCCATTGGTCCTGCCTGTAATGTCCTCTATACAGGGTTTACACACAGCTGTGCTAATGAACATCACTGAGATATGGGAGAGTCAGAGGCCCCTCTTCACATTTTGCGGGGGGCGGAGGGCTTCATTTTGCGTTGCGCCACTGGCTGCACCACAGTCATTTCCTGCAGTAATCTCTTCTAAAGCAGTGCAGGAACCCAAGCTTAACCTGGCGCGCTTTATAGCAGTTCAATATTGCGACCTACCAACAGGTATTCGAGTGCACCTCAGTCCTGCAGCACGCTTTGCTAACTTTGAACTGGGTCTCTCCCACTGTTCCTACAAAGCACCACCGTCCTGCGGCATCCTCTGTGATTGCAGAGGTTGGATACATTCACGGTTCTGACAATGCACTACAGTCCTGCAGCGCCCTCTCATGTCGCAGAAATAGGATACACACACAGCTCTGGCAACGCAAGGTCAATCTGAGTTGAAGTGTATCTCCGTCATTATTTACTTCATAAATGGAGCTGCTGTGGGAGCTTCTGAGAACTTTGACCTCAATGACCCAGCAGCATAGGGACTCCAGTCACGCCACATGGATATAACCACCTGGTGGACGAGATTTGTTGGGCAAACACTCCTCCTTCAACCCCATCCTTCTAAGGAAATATTTTTAAAAAATAACATTTACCTCATGCCTTACTCACATCTGCCTGAAGACTAGTTAAGCAGCCCGGTTTTTCGCTGTTCTGTCAGAGCAGCGAAAAAATAAACTTGTTTTCACTGCTCTGACATTAGAGAAGGGAATAAGCAGGGTTTGAAACCTATGTTCTTCTCATAGACAACAAATTAAACTTATTTGCATGGAAGGCTCCCCTGCAATGAGTAGTAGACATTTTTGTTGCTGCAGCTTCACAAAGTACTCCAGTCTTCAACACAATGATCAAACAAAAGCTGTATAAAGTCAAAGCATTAATATCTTGGATTAACGTATTTTTAGAACTCCAAGTGTAAATCAGAGCTCAACGCATGTCCGGCAGGAATTCCATTCGATAGCAGAAGTACTCCAATCTAAAATATGCAACAAAAAAAATCATAAGCAAGACACTACACATAGCATATCAAAAATGATGTCAACGCAATTTGAAAATTACCGGAAATTCAATGTGCATCATTCCAAGAACATAACCATTTTCATGTTCGCAACAATAGAGTTTCCCATGTTATGAGATTCATGGCCTCAGCCATTTTACTAATCATTTTATTTTGTCAGCTGATAAACGGTAACTTGATTTCTTTGCTTTAGCCACTTTGTAGTTGGACATAAAAAGAACTCTAATCCAGTAAATCATTAAAACCGCTTGGTATAATTGTGCAGCTGGCCTCCTAGGCATCCATGTGTTCTTGCAGTTATTACAATTCTTTGCTTCTGAACTCTTTCCAAATTCTGAAATTGCTTCTTGTAGGAAGGGGCACAGCTTGGTCATTAAGGGGCTTATTTATGGGGAACTGGCGTAGGACAACGCCACAAGTCTTCTTGCTTTGCTGCCCTATGCCAATGTGAAAGGGCAGGAATACAGAGTATTTATGTAGTATGGTGCATTTCTGTCCTTTCCCCAGTGCTGGTGCACAATTGGCTGTCTAGCACCAACACAAGCACCCTTGCAACATTGTGCAAGGGTGTCTGCGTTGCATGCAGGATTGATTTGGTGCAAAAAGGGGCACCACACTGTAAACAAACAAACCAGAGAGGCATTTTCCAGAATGCAGCACACAAATATTTCTCCTTGTTATGCCTCCCCTGGGGAGGCATAAGGTTGTGGCGCATGCCTAGTTTTACATGATTAGATAAATCTGGGACAGTGTCAAAATCCGTGGGTGTTGCATGGGAAAACCCAAAGCAACACCCATGGAACGCCTCCCTGGCTCAGAGTAAGGCACCGCAGAGAATTGCTCTGCTTTGTCTTACTCCATAATCTATGAGGCCATGCAGAGCCCCTCAAAGTGGCTTTGCGTGGCCTCATGGATATGGTTCAGAAATGTTTGCCGCTTGAGCGTTAGAAAAAGTGACACTCCAGCAGCACAAGCCTCTCATAAATAAGCCCCCAACATTGGGGGCTGTGAGCTTCATATTTCCCGACAATCACTCTGGCATATATTGTTAAAATACATTATACAGCAAGCAGGGTGTGTGTGTGTATTTTTGTCAGTGTGTGCACGCAAAACTAGACCTTCCACGTGAAATCTGTCAGGTACCTCACCATATCCAACTGAAAGCACCTGTATCCAACTAGTCATCGGAAAATACATTTATTAGGGGGTGGTAACACCCCAAATACCCTTGCCTACATATATCACCTACATGGGGGCCATTTGAGTATAGGCAGCATGAATGGCCTTGCCTACTTATAAAAGCTGCATGGACGTTAGACAGAGGCTACATGAAGTCTCATGTGTTTTGTGTCTGCACTTGATGCAAATGCAGGATACCTATACTAAAAGGAGAAGCCTGACACTCATCATTGGCAAAGGATGGGAGAGAGGAGGGAAAAGATAGTGGGTAAGAAATCCAAATAGTGAAGTGTAACTCGATGTTAGGACAGGCAAAATTAGACCTACAAGTAATAGAAGATAGCAGTTTTGATCAGCTCTTCAGGGCCCTTTAAGGTATTTCGTATGATCACGGTGCACTAAGCTGGTTACTAAACAGGGTTGTCTATTCTAAAAAAATATTCTGTTTAGAGTCATGAGTAGGCGTAGGCTGGATAGGGAGATGGCCAATAGGTTTGTTGGGATGGGCTTCATTACAATCATCCCTTACATTATTGTTATTATGAGATGTCAAAAAGCAGTCATATCATGTAGTTAGTTCGGATCTGCAGTGTTGAATAAGTTAGAGTCCTCTTGTGGCCAGCGTTGCAAATCTTCAGTTTTTTAAACCCTGTCCAAATGATGATGGGTGATTTATTTCCACTGAATGGTACAGTACTGGGTGCTATCCATGATATGTGGTTGATCTGTTTTATATGAGTGCAATAGGACCAAAAAGTGTAAGGGCATTATTGTGCAGCCTGTTTGTACTACAATCGGCTGCCGACCCCTGAATGTTACAGTCTGCAGGGCATATATAAGAAAAGTGGCACACAGTGCAGCGCCACTTTTCTTGCACCCTTCAGTGCCCCCCCTAACACCACCATGTCTGCGCCATCTTTAAAATACGGTGCACCATGGCGGTAGTTGGGGGACTAGCATCAGGATTTTTGAGGCTAGTCCGCAGCTTTGCAGGATTAGCACAAAAAATATTGACGCTAATCCTGCCAAGCTCATTGAGGCCTATTGTAATCAATGGTGTGCCTCCTTTTAATGCCTGCTCTGAGCCCCCTTTGCATACATTATGCCTGGTAAAGGCATAGTGTAGCGCAAAGGGTTACAAAGTGGTGCAATGCATGCACTGTGCCACTTTGTAAACATGGCGTGGGGATTTTGGCCTTGTTGGGCAACATTAGCGTAAAAAAACGATGCTCATGCGGTGCAAGGAGATGCTAGGGGCTCTTAAATATGCCCCTTAGTGATGACGGAAAGCATTATGTATCAATTAGCATTGCTCTGCAGACACAGGTCAACCCTGCATAATTTACGAAGCTAGGAGTACATGTTTTGATTGAGCAGAAATTGAATGCTTCCACAAAAAGTGCTTTCCACTCATCACAACTATAAACATTTTATTTATCCAGCTCCCTAAGTTTGAATTTGTAGGGGCACACGCATAGATAAGTAGATAATTTATGTTGTTTTTCTCTGGCAGAAGCACAGATGGCAGGAGGGCAGTCATTAACCTATATGGATGTTGAACTCTGGCTTGGCATTGCAATTGTCACCTAGCCTTTTAACCTACACCAATATAATTCCACGTTTCTTTGCTTCCACACAAATATATATTCATGCCCATGCTATTTACTTCATACTACCATACAACATTTTTAAAGGCAGACTTATTGACACTGTCAATGCTTGTTGGAGTTTAAATACACATTCCTCTGTTTACTGTACAGTATGCAAGTTGGAGATTAACTCCTGGAGACAGAGGCCCTGTCACGAAGTCAAATCTGTAACTTGGCCAATTTGGATTTTCTGAATACAGGAGGCCACAAGTTCATCCCGCGTGAAGATCAACAGGTAAAAGCAACGTCCGTATTTATGTTTCTGTGTATGTATGTTGGAGGGAGTCTGTGTGTGGGTGCAGTCTCGACAGTGCAGTGTGTGTGTGTGTGTGTGTTTTATGTGTGAGAGAGAGAGTGAGAAACTGAGAGTTAGAGAGAGAGCAAGACACTGTTTTGTGGTAAATTGTGTCTGTGTGTGGTCTATGTAAATGTGAATGTGTTGTGTCATTGTGTTTATTAATGCACATGTGTGTGTAGTGCTGTGTGGCATGTACTGTGTGTGCATTTTCTAATGTAATTTGTAGTGTATGGTGCCAGTGTGTGCATGTCATTGCGAGGTTCTGCTGTGTGCGATTTGTGTCTGTGTGGTATGTATGTGGATATGCTCGGTGTGTTTTTTGTGTACTTTATATACATGTTATGCAGATCATCTGGTTATGCAGTGCAACTTAACCTTTCAGATGTTTTATTGTGCATGTTCATTGTGTATTGTTTGTCATTAAAATGAACAAACTTTTCAACTGATTCAGTACATTAATGTATACAGTTCAGTGCACATGCAGATATAAAAAAAATCCACTGTTAACTTACAACTATGTTAACACTAGGTATACATTTATTAAATAACACTTCCTAATCCAAAATACAAGTTGTGTCTTTCTTTTGTCCTGTGTTAAACCTCGAGCAAATACTCTAATCTTAAAACCAATGGTTCAGAGTTAATTTAACCTGTGAATCACAATTATATAATGGAGGGCAAACAGATGGAAAGGAGAGGGTAGACATTTCCAATCCTGCTTCATATGTTTTTTGATAAATAGTCATGAAACATATACACGTTTGTCTCCAATTACAAACCTTCTAGAAACATCATTCTGCTACAATATACTGTTTAATTATTTCAAAAGGGCTCCTCATCGATACAATCCATTTCTTGCCAAATTTAAAAATGTACACAATATTGACAATCATCCTGCCCAATATCTCTATTTTCCTGTATCATATTAGTGGGACTCAACGGCTCTATATATGTTATTACAAAAAAACCTTTACAGAAACACCTCAACACTTTGATTCCTTGGGTTAGACCTACCTCTTTGATTCTGCTGCCAGTAGTTCCACAGCCAGGCAAACAGAAGAAGGGATAGAGGGCATCAGTAAAATGCTGCAGCGCTGTTTAGTCAGATGTCTGGCACGTGCTGTGACGGATGAATGTAACAATTGTATCCAACCTTCACCAAAGGTGTATTCCTTCACCAAAACCCTTGTGCTGCAAACCCAGATTGTCCAGTCCATAGTACCGAATGCCTTTTCCGTATCTGTCAAAGCCACGACTGCATCTATCATTCTGTCCATGATGTGATGGAGACGTTGTATATTTGAGGAAGTGCGTCTACCAGGTACAAACGTGTTTTGGCGGTGTGCGTGGAACAAGCATGGCAAGACCAACAAGATTCCTGCGCTAGAATTTCCCAAAATGTTGCAGCCTAGTTTGATCATAGAAATGGGTGTTGATTCCACTTCCCGGTGTTATTCCGTCCCATCTATTACAAAAGCACTTGGGTGTGTTTTTTTTCATTTTAAAGACCGATCCAACACGGACTTGTAGCTAAAAAGAAACAAATGCGCGTAATTTTATTGTAGATGCTACAAAATGATTCGGTTGTCTGCGTCAAATGCTTTTTTTTGCCATGCTGCAAAGCGTTTCCGAACCATGCTGCACAACATTGGGGATGTTGTGTAACAGGACTAAACACCATATTGCAAAGCCAGTATGTCGAAATTACGGACATATTGGGTTGACCAGTGCTTGTTTATTCTAAGCTGTTTCTGGATTCCTTTAAGCCAACAGGATAGGCCTTGCTTAACCAAGGGAGCTTGGACAGTTGGATTCAGAGGTTCCCAGTATGGTTCAGCCCCTGTGAAGTCATGCTCTCAATTGCTGCTGAGGGCTGCTTGGAAAATGAAGGGTCTATTCCTTGGATTTCACAGGTGACAATCGCAGACATACCTATTTGGGAAAGAGTGGCGAAACCACCGGCAAGGTTCTTCGCCTGTACCAGCAATGCTTACGTAACTTTTGTTTTGCATCCTACCCCTTCTGATCCTATGCCACCCTGCACATCAACAGATCATCGAAATTGCTCTCTTTACTGTCAGCGGCACTGGAGGTGCTCGTCCTCTCTCTTGACTTTTGAGTGCTCAGTTTGTAAAATAATATGTGCTGGCATCCCAACTTTTTATCAGAATCCCAATGTCAGACAACTGCGTGTTAGAGTTGGTAAGTACCAGGCTGTCTAGTGATGATTGAAATCTACCTCATACCTCTTTCATCCACTACTCTGCACTCCATTCCCCTTTGTCTTCCCTCTTTTCAGGTTCTGTTTCATTTCTTCATTCTCACTTTTCCCGTTTTCCGTCGGTAACTCCTCCTTTACGCCCTTTCTTCCTTCCTCTCTCATTTTCTTTGTCAAAGTCCAATAATGGAAATATAAGTTCCAGTCTCTAAAAAAGAGTGGCGGTGGGCCACACCTGCAACCACCGCCTCAAATGAGGCACTGTGGTCGGATGCTCCATAGAGCTGACCATGGCAGCTAGTGTCCTCAGCAGAGATGGCAGCCCAGCACACAGTCCTGTGCCGTGGCCTTTCTATGCAGCAGCCCACAACACACCAAAGACTTTCATTTATTGCTTTATTTATTTTCAAATAATCTTTATTGATGTTTCAAAATTATTACCAGCATGATTGAGTCGTCGGCAATATAAGCATGCTATGCAATTCATCCATAAAATCTGAACAACTTGAAGAACACCCCACTCCCCATCTTCTCCTGAGAAAATATCTTGCAAAAATACAAAGTGTCATAGAACATCTGTTGGTACAGTGGAACTTCACTAAACAGTACTAGTGTGTGTCCGATCATGTCAGCATTACAGTCTTTAAGGTCTGTCAACATGGTTGCCCATGCCACGAGGCCATATGCAAATGGATCATCTGCGCGTATATGCTTCATTCGAATGTCTTCTGCTATGGCCCACTTTATAATTTCCCTAAGCCAGGCTGAGTACGGGGGGTGAGGGTTAGGGTTCAACCATTATATTGCTATGTGATACTTCGCAAATGTCAAACCCAACCCAAGGAACTTCATACTGAGTTTTTTATTTGATGGAGAAGGGAGGAGGCCTAGAAGTATGTGCTTCATGACAGGTGGTATAGTCCTGCCCATAGCCTTATGAAATCAGCTAACCATCATAGCAAATCAGCTATAAGTAGCAATGAGAGAAGAAAGAGAACAAATAGTTCATAACAGGAAACACAAGTAAGTCAACATAAAAGTGTGCAATGATCCACGCTTTAAACCAAGTATCTATCAATCCCTTTTTAAATGTGTATGCACAAGAGATTGTGCCAAGGGCTAACGAGAGGGAGTTCCAAAGCCTTGTTGCAGTACCAGAGAATGCCTGTGTCATGTAGTGTTCTTGCCTAAAAGTTGGATGTTTGGGAAGGAGCGATTCAGCATGTCTTAATCCTCACTGAGCTCCAGAGATTTTTAGTTTTTCAACAAGTAGGAGGGTGTGTAGATGTGCAGGGTTTTACGAGTAATGCTTGAGGTCTTAAATTGGGCTATTGTATCTCTGCAGGGTGCAGAGTATGGAAGAGAAGTGGTTGAATTTCTTGTGGCTTGTCACAAAGCCAACAGTAAAGTAGAGCACTGTTCTCATAGGAGCTAGATGCACTTTAGGGATACAAGAGAGAATTGAGTTACCACAATATAGCCTGGGAAAAAACAGTGCATGGAAGACAGTTTTAAGTCATGCTCAGGAATGAATGGCTGAGGCTCTAAAGCAGTGTTATCTGGTGACGTGCAATTTTGGCCCTGGCTGAGATTTGCTTGTAGGGGTCTAGATGGTTGTCAAGGATAAAGCCCAACAATTTGGCATTCTTTTCAGTGGCCAGATTGCAGTTTAGGAGAGAGAAGGATTCTAGCCACTCTGGTATCGGAAGGTTGGATTTTTTTGAGAGATTATTAGAAATTCATTTGTAGTTGGATTGAGTTTTAAGTGGTGGTTGGACATAATTTTGGAACCTGTTTAAGGTGAAGGAGAGAAGAAAGATGTCATCAGGGGATAAAATATTCAGGTACGTCTCACTATCATAGTGACGATAAAGAATTAGGGGGTCATTCTGACCTCGGCGGTAAAATGCCCTTACCGCCGGTCATAAGACCGCCATAACACCGCCGCGGCCGCGGTCAACCGCCACGGTCATTCTGACCCACAACGGCCAAACCTCCAAAAATCCGTCCTCCACTGCAGCCCGCCACATCGGCGGGCAGCGATAAACTGGAGATGACCAAACCTCCACCGTCACGCCAACAGAAATACGCCCATGCCATTACGACCCACGAATCCACACGGCGGTCATTCAAACGCGGTATTCCATTGGCGGTACACACCGCCGCGGTCAGAATACACACACATCACCAAAACACAGCCACATTGGACAATTTGAAATACACACACCTGATACACATACACACACCACTCCCACACAATCAACCAACTATAAAACACACACCCACATCACCCACAAACCCCTGCGACCATAATTACTGAGAGAAGGAGAGAGAGACACAGCAGACAATCCATAGCAAGACACACTGAGGCACACTACACCATCACACACACCACATAGTAGCACAAAGGACCACACACCAACATACTCATCATCACATACACCACCCCACACCTCACCCACACCACCCCATGGCACCCCAAAGGCACCCACGCTTTTCGGACCAAGAACTCCGGGTCATGGTGGAGAAAATCCTAAGAGTGGAACCCCAGCTCTTCGGCTCGCAGGTGCAGCACACCAGTATAGCCAGGAAGGCGGAGCTATGGCAGCGGATCGTGGACAGGGTCAACGCGGTGGGACAGCATCCCAGGAATAGGGAGGACATCCGCAAAAGATGGAACGACCTACGGAGGAAGGTCCGATCGATGGTCTCCAGGCACAACATCGCGGTCCAGAAGACTGGCGGCGGACCCCCACCCACCCCTCCCGAATTTACATCGTGGGAGCAAGAGGTCTTGACCATCCTGCATCCTCAGGGCCTCGCTGGAGTAGCCGGAGGAATGGACTCTGGTAAGTCCCATCTCAACTACTATATCCCCCCCACCCCACCAGCATGCCAACCCACACCCCCACCCTCACCCCCAACCCCCCAGCACATATCCTCCCTGACAATGTCTCACCAGCACAACCCACCCATCCCAACACCAACTCCTGCATGCCAACACAAATCATGGGCACCCATCACCTATGCATGACCACTGCACTAACCCCTCCCCCCCACTAAAAACCCTCACAACACCTCCCTCAAGGGAATGCCTGCACTGGGGAACAAGGGCACCCATAACACGCACGCTATTGCACACACAGAAACAATAACCAAACTCTCTTACCCCATGCTGGACCCGAACGACAACACACCAGCCAGGAGGGTCCAGAAGTGTCCATCCCACCACCGGAACAGGCCCACACTGAGGATAGCAGCTCTGTCGACAGTGAACCTGATGACCAGCCCGGACCATCGGGGACCTCTGGGCAGTCGGTTCCCCTCAGGCAGCTACAGGCCACACCAGACCCGACCCCCTCTGCCGACACCAGCACAGCTCCCACCCAGCGGGCCCATGCCTCTGTCTCTAGGACAGCTCAATCAGCGGTGTGTCCGCCACTACAGGGCACCCAGGCTAACCCAACACCCCAACAACAACAGGGACCTGGGGGCAGTGGGAGCGGGCACACCGGCCAGGGGACAGAGGCCGGGGGAAACCGGGCAGCTCGGAGGGCTGCTGTGCGACAGGGGGGGGAGGAGAGGCCCAGGGAACCCACTCTCCAAGAGGCCCTCACCACCATCATGGCAGCCTACCACCACTCCCAAGAAACGATGGCGACGGTACTGGCCAGGTTCACTGAGATCCAGGCACAGCAGGAAGAACGCTACATGGGGTTCAGGGAGGAGCTGAGAATCATCGGGACCGCAATGGGGACCATCGTCCTGGCCCTCCACAGGATAGAGGACGCGTTGCGGGACCATGGTGCACCACACAGGGCCCCTGTCACTAGGCCGGACCAGGAACAGCCTACCACCTCCGTCGGCGCTAGTGGACAGGAGGTCCCAACACCTCGACAGCCCCCCAGAACCCCACCTCCTGCTGAAGAACAACCACCCCGTAAGAGGAACCTGAGACCAAAGAAAAAGACAGAGTAGGATGTCAAGACCCCCGCCAGCAGGACATACCCCCTGAACTCTTCCCACTGTCCCACATTGCCACCCTGTCCAACCATGAACTGCCTATGCTCCATCCTTCCCCAGGCAAAAGAACAATGCACCTGTGAGACTGAGAACTGGACTCTGCCATGGATATTCCTCCACCCCCACCCATCACCCTTAGAATCACATGTACCGATATCTGGCACTGTAAATAAATCACATTTTGCACAATAATCTGTTTTGAGTCATGCTGTCTTATTAACAAATGTATTACATATTACTGTTCAATTTCTGTTCTGTCAATTAGTCATGACAACATACCAATGTCAATACGCTGTATTTCATGGGCGAACCAAGCAGAAGTCAGGTACTGAGTCAGACAGCACTGAGAAGGGAAGGGAAAGGCAAAAATTACTGAAAAACATCTGTGGGGAACTACAGAAAGTACAGATGCAGGAGGCTAGAAGCAATTGGGAAATGGCGTGGGTGATTCTTACCTGGGTGTCACTGGAAATACTGTTGTATCACTCTATCCCTATTGTCTGTGTCGTCCTCTGAGTCTTCCTCCTCTTCACTCTCCACAGGCTCCACGGCTTTTACAACACCACCATCTGGACCATCCTCCTGCAGGAAAGGCACCTGGCGTCGCAAAGCCAGGTTGTGAAGCATACAGCAGGCCACGATGATATGGCACACCTTCTTTGGTGAGTACATTAGGGATCCACCAGTCATATGCAGGCACCTAAACCTGGCCTTCAGGAGTCCAAAGGTTCGCTCAATCACCCTCCTAGTACGCCCATGGGCCTCATTGTAGCGTTCCTCTGCCCTTGTCCGGGGATTCCTTACTGGGGTCAGTAGCCACGGCAGGTTGGGGTAACCAGAGTCACCTATTAGCCACACACGTTGTCTCTGTAGCTGCTCCATCACATAGGGGATGCTGCTATTTCGCATCACATACGCGTCATGCACTGACCCTGGGAACTTGGCATTTACATGGGAGATGTACTGGTCAGCCAAACAGACCACCTGGACATTCATCGAATGATAATTTTTTCTGTTTCGGAACACCTGCTCATCGTCTTTTGGGGGTACCAAAGCCACATGGGTCCCATCAATGGCACCAATGATGTTGGGGATGTGTCCAAGGGCATAGAAATCACCCTTCACTGTAGGCAAGTCACCCTCCTCGGGGAAAATGATGTAGCTCCGCATGAGTTTCATCAGGGCAGACAACACTCTGCTCAAAATCTTAGAAAACATAGGCTGAGACATTCCAGATGACATGGCCACTGTGGTCTGGAATGACCCACTGGCCAAAAAATGGAGGACTGACAAAACCTGCACCAGAGGGGGAATCCCTGTGGGTTGGCGGATGGGGGACATCAGGGCTGGCTCCAGCTGGGCACACAGTTCATGGATAGTGGCACAGTCAAGTCTGTATCGAAGTATTATATGGCGTTCTTCCATTGTCGACAGGTCCACCAGCGGTCGGTACACGCGAGGATTCCTCCTTCTCATCGCAAGTCCCAGCGGACGGTGCCTAGGAAGGACAACATGGAGCACAGAGTCAGCCAAAACACAGGTACGTACAGACAGCTTGCACAGTTAAAGAATGGCAATGGGTTGAAAGGCGTGTATGTGTGGCAATGCAAGGCCTAGGCCTGTGTGTCGCAGTCAAAATTAAGCCATGTGGGCCCTTGAAATGGCGGCTGCCTGACCTGTGAAGTGGGACAATGGGATGTGAGGTCAATGCGCTGGCGGGGACACCGTGGCGGTAGGCGGTCGCAGACCGCGGCGCAAAGCCGCATTGGTTAACATTGAAGCCTATGGGTTTCAGGAGCCAATAACGAAGTGCGCCGGCGGTCGCGGTACGCACCGCCGCGGTACGCACCGCCGCGGACGTGACCGCCATTTTCTATCTGCTTAATCACTCGAGACCTGATCATCCACAGGAGAGGACCTATACTGCAAGTGCTGCTGTGACCTCGGTCTGGAAGATACAATGGCTGCTGCGACTGGGGAAAGGGCCCCTGCCTTCACGTCTGAAGAGTTGGACAAGCTCGTGGATGGGGTCCTCCCCCAGTATGCGCTACTCTACGGTCCTCCAGACCAACAAGTGAGTACACCGGGTGCTAATGGAATGGGCTATGCCTGTGTGGATTGGGGTGGATGTAAGTTGGTGGGGTGGGGGGCGAATGAGGAGTGCAACGCCCGACAGATGAGAGCATGTGCCATATGGCAAAGTGGGTGGGGGGGGGCCAATTACATCTAACATGCAGGTCATTGATGAGTTCCTCCTTTCCACCCTGTACATGTCTAATAGGTCAGCGCCCATCAGAAGATCGACATTTGGCGTGCCATCGCCAAGGAAGTCCGGACCTTGGGGGTCCACAACAGACGGGGCACCCACTGCCGCAAGAGGTGGGAGGACATCCGCCGCGGAACAAGGAAGACGGCAGAAACACTGCTGGGGATGGCCTCCCAACCTAGGAGGGGTGCCAGTCGCACCATGACCCCCCTGATGTCCCGGATCCTGGCGGTGGCCTACCCTGAATTGGATGGGCGCTTTAAGACATCACAGCAGACACAAGGGGGTGAGTATCAGCACATTCTCCTATCTTTCTGCGCAGTGGAGGCGTCTGGGTGGGGGAGGAGGGCTGTGGGTGACATTAGGCCAGGGCGCTTTCTGTAGTGTAGTCCTCTCCCTTAGGCATGGCCCTGTGCCCCCGGCCCCCACCTCGGTAGGGTGACAAGTACAGCCATTGAAGGTCCAGCATCTCCCATGTGCGCGTTTGACGTCTCTTGGCCTGTTGTCTTAGTCAGTAGTACTGAGTAGTGTACCCCGAATGCGCGGCTTAGTGCATTAGGCACCTGTGTCTGTCCTCTCCGCCAACGGTGTTGACATTGCATGCACTCAACCTGGTCTTCTTTTTTCTCCCCCCACCCTTTCTCTTCATCTTCTTGTGCATGTGTGCATTAGCATCATCAGGCGGAGGAGATATGGCATCGGAGCACGAGGGAGCTGCAGGACACAAGGCCCCGGTGGGCCCAGGAACAGACACCGAGGGCACCAGTGATCCGGAGGGCGAGGGGAGCACCACGACGGGGACCGCTGGTGAGAGCAGCGAAAGCGACACGTCCTCGGATGGGAGCTCCCTAGGGGTGGCGGCAACATCCGTGCCCCCCGCCTCTACAGGTACAGCCGCCACCCAGCGCACCAGCCCCGCCCTCCCAGCAGCCCCTCAGTCTTCGCTCCGTGCCGGTTCGCCCAGGAAGGCGCGCGTCTCCTTCGCCCCAGGCACCTCAGCCCCTGCCCCTGTTGCCCCTGCTGCCCTCAGTGCGGAGCTCATTGACCTGGTAAGGACGCTCATTGTTGGGCAGACGACCCTTTTGAATGCCATCCAGGGTGTGCAAAGGGAGGTGCAACAGAGCAATGCGTACCTGGAGGGCATTCATTCGGGTCAGGCTGCCCATCAACGAGCGTTCACTGCTCTGGCCTCAGCACTGACGGCAGCCATTGTCCCTGTTTCCAGCCTCCCTCTTCTGACTGCCTCCAGCCTGTCTCTGTCTCCTGTTCCTCAGCCTATCCCATCCACACCATCAGACCAGCCTGCACACACCTCAACACCCAAGAGCAGCTCATCCAAACACAAGCACCACAGATCCCGCAAACACTCACCCGAGCAACACCCAGATGCAGACATGCCAACAGCCACTGCCACCCCTGTGTCCCCCTCCTCCTCGTCTCCCTCCTGCCTCCCTGTGATGTCTACACTCACACCTGCATGCACCCCAACATCAGCCAGTGCTTCCATCACCACCTCACCCTCCAGTACAGTCCACACTCGTGCAGTCACCACCCCCACTGCCATGTACACGTCCCCTGTGTCCTCTCCCACTGTGTCTGTCACCCCCTCTTCCAAGACACACAAACGCAGGCAGCCACCCACCCAACAGCCATCCACCTCACGACAGCCTACAGCACCAGCACCTTCACCCAATGACAGCACACCTGACTCTCCTACAACCACCTCCTCTACCTCCACTTCCATCTCCACTTCTCCTACCCTTTACCTTGGCCCTAAAAAACTTTTCCTGGCTAACCTTAACCTCTTTCCCCCCGATGACCTCCCCCATCCATCTTCAAAGAGTCCCAAGAGCACCGCAGCCACCACCAGCCCAGCTTCGGGTGTCACTGTTGTGCCTGGGTTCTGGAGCCCACCCTTTGCCAGCAGTGACACATCGAGCTGCAGCAAGGACACGTCCAGCCCCCCCCCCCGGCAAGAGGACCCGCAAAACCAAGGACCGCCGTGCGAGGACCGACAGGGCTGCCCCCAAGGAGCAATGTGCGGCCACTTCACCACCCACACCATCTGGGGGAGGCAAGGGCCCGAGAGCCCTATCAAAGGAGCGGAAGGGCAGCAGGAGCGCGGAGAAGGTGGACCCCACATGCCACATCCCAGCTGGGAAGGAGGACACTAAGGAGGCCAGGAGTCCGTCCCCGAAGGGTCCAGAAACGTCACGGTCCGAGGGCGACTGAGCAGGGAGTCGAGGCCAGGTCTGGCTCCCTTGACCTGCTGGATGAGCACCGCTGAACAGGGCCCGCGGTGCAGAAGAGCACCGCTGAACAGGGCCCCGCCGTGGAGAAGAGCACCGCTGAACAGGGCCCGCGGTGCAGAAGAGCACCGCTGAACAGGGCCCCGCCGTGGAGATAGGCACCGCTGAACAGGGCCCGCGGTGCAGAAGAGCACCGCTGAACAGGGCCCCGCCGTGGAGATAGGCACCGCTGAACAGGGCCCGCGGTGGAGAAGAGCACCGCTGAACAGGGCCCCACCGTGGAGAAGAGCACCGCTGAACAGGGCCGGCCGTGGAGAAGAGCACCGCTGAACAGGGCCCGCCGTGGAGAAGAGCACCGCTGAACAGGGCCCGCGGTGCGGAAGAGCACCGCTGAACAGGGCCCCGCCGTGGAGATAGGCACCGCTGAACAGGGCCCGCGGTGGAGAAGAGCACCGCTGAACAGGGCCCCGCCGTGGAGATAGGCACCGCTGAACAGGGCCCGCGGTGGAGAAGAGCACCGCTGAACAGGGCCCGCCGTGGAGAAGAGCACCGCTGAACAGGGCCCCGCCGTCTCAAGCACCGCTCCGCTGGGCCCCGCCGTCTCAAGCACCGCTCCGCTGGGCCCTTCTTCTCAAGCACCGCTCCGCTGGGCCCCGCCGTCTCAAGCACTGCTCCGCTGGGCCCTTCTTCTCAAGCACCGCTGCGCTAGGCCCCGCCGTCTCAAGCACCGCTCCGCTGGGCCCTTCTTCTCAAGCACCGCTCCGCTGGGCCCTTCTTCTCAAGCACCGCTCCGCTGGGCCCCGCCGTCTCAAGCACCGCTCCGCTGGGCCCCGCCGTTTCAAGCACCGCTCCGCTGGGCCCCGCCGTCTCAAGCACCGCTCCGCTGGGCCCTTCTTCTCAAGCACCGCTCCGCTGGGCCCCGCCGTCTCAAGCAGCGCTCCGCTGGGCCCTTCTTCTCAAGCACCGCTCCGCTGGGCCCCGCCGTCTCAAGCACCGCTCCGCTGGGCCCTTCTTCTCAAGCACCGCTCCGCTGGGCCCTTCTTCTCAAGCACCGCTCCGCTGGGCCCCGCCGTCTCAAGCACCGCTCCGCTGGGCCCCGCCGTCTCAAGCACCGCTCCGCTGGGCCCCGCCGTCTCAAGCACCGCTCCGCTGGGCCCTTCTTCTCAAGCACCGCTCCGCTGGGCCCCGCCGTCTCAAGCACCGCTCCGCTGGGCCCTTCTTCTCAAGCACCGCTCCGCTGGGCCCTTCTTCTCAAGCACCGCTCCGCTGGGCCCTTCCTCTCAAGCACCGCTCCGCTGGGCACCGCCATCGCAAGCACCGTTTATGGTTCACTGTGCCCACCATGCCTCCTCCTTGACCAGTGGAGACTGTCATCCACCTGATGGACTGTGGCTTTGCACTCCCCAGGATGGTCCAGTGGGCAGCCCACCCACTGTAGAGACATTGAGAGACTGTGGCTTTGCACTCCCCAGGATGGCCCAGTGGGCAGCCCACCCACTGTAGAGACATTGAGAGACTGTGGCTTTGCACTCCCCAGGATGGCCCAGTGGGCAGCCCACCCACTGTAGAGACATTGAGAGACTGTGGCTTTGCACTCCCCAGGATGGCCCAGTGGGCAATCCACCCACTGCAGAGACTTGAGAGACTGTGGCTTTGCACTCCCCAGGATGGTCCAGTGGGCATGGTGGCTCCTCGTGGATCTGGCGTCGTGGACTCATGTGGCTGTGGTGCCCCCCCCTTCCCTTCCCCCTGAGGTGCCTGTAGTTTTTACATCTGATGCCCCTGCAGTGTTCTCTCCAAAGGACTCAGGTCTCCTGTGTGGGCTTTGCCCTTGTTTCTCAAGACTTTGGCCCACGGACATGCTGAAATCGTAGGTTGTGCAGGACTTGGTACTTCAGTTATACACTGATGTGTGTGTCATTAGTTTTGTTGTGGATATCTTTCATGGTTGTACGCTAATTTTCTGGAGCTTTTTGGTACATAAATATTTATTCAAAATATGATTATGTCCTAGCATTTTTCAGGGGTGTTTGGGTGGTGTCACTGTGACTTGGTGCGCTGCATTGGTGAGTACATAGTTGGGGGGGGGGGTCGCATATGTGTGTGGCCGTAACCTTTCGTCCTCCCCCTCCCGTGTGTCGTAGGTGCAGTACTCACCGTTGTCGTCTGCGCCGGACTTCGTACTCGTGGTAGATGAGAAGGTAGACGAGAGCAGGTAGGATGTTTAATTCGGGTTCCATGCTGTCCTCCTTCCTCCTGGAGTGCGTAGTGGTGAGCGTTTTCCCGTCCGTAGTCTGTTTCCGCCGTGTTTTTATCGGCGGTGCTCCCGCCCCGGAAAAGGTGGCGGATTGGTGAGTTGGAATAGTGTGGGCGGTACATTGTCTGCCGCCTGTCTGTTGGCGGTGACCGCCGCGCTGTTTGTTTGTACCGCCGTGGCGGTCGGAGTGTTAAGGTGGCTGTCTGTGTTGGCGGTTCCCGCCAGGCTCAGAATCCCATATTTTTTACCGCCAGCCTGTTGGCGGGTTGGCCGCCGCTTTAACACCGACCGCCAGGGTTAGAATCACCCCCTTAGTGTTGTTTTCAAACTCTTGACAGGACGTTCAAGATATATGTAGGAGGCTGGCCTGATTTGTAGTGGGTACCTTGGGTACTTACACCTTATACCAGGTTCAGTTATCTCTTATTAGTGAAATGTAGTAGTGTTCTAGCAGCTTAGGCTGATAGAGGTAGCTATAGCAGAGCAGCTTAGGCTGAACTAGGAGATATGCAAAGCTCCTGCAATACCACTTATAGTTACACAGTACTTATACACAAGTAAAGCCAATACTCAGTGTTAACAAAAGTAAAGGTATTTATTTGTGTTACACAGTACTAAAAATGTCTTAGAGACAATACTCCTTCTGGAGGTAACTATTATACACAATATATACACTAGACACCAAAATTAGACAAGTAAAAAGTCATAAAACAATGCAAACAGTAGGAAATCTTATAGAATGCAATGGGAGAAAATAGGTCTAGGGGCAACACAAACCATATACTAAGAAAGTGGAATGCGAATCACAAATTCCCCCCTGGACAAATGTAGTGTGTGCAGAATCGCTGGGAGAGTAAGAATACAGTAAAGGTAAGTAAATTACCCCACCCCAGAGCCCTGAGAAGCAGGAGTAAAGTACTGCAAGTTTCCTTAGGACACACTACACCTAATTGTTAGGATTTTGCAGCAGCCAACCAAGTCTGCAAAGAACAACTGCTAGATTATTGAACCTGAAGACCTGCAAAGGAAGGGGACCAAGTCCAGAAGTCTAAAGAGGTTCCAGGAAGGACAGAAACCCCTGCCAACCCAGAAGAGGGTGCAAAAGAAGAGTCCCCGGTTAGTCAAAGACTGCAGGAATGCACCCTAGGAAGATGCCAGCAGGTTCCTGCATGATGCAAAAGATGTCTCACGGCGTGAAGATCGTTACAGACAAGATTTCGTGTTGGAAGTCACAAACAAGCCTTGGCTACGACAAAAGTGCACTTTGCGTCAAAATGACACTGGATGGACCCAGGAGGGACCTCGGGGCCTCAACTCTGTGTGAGGAGGAAGAGGGGGCTCTCAGTACTTTAGAGAGTGCTCTCAGTACTTTAGAGTGGCCTCTGGATGCCAGCCAGCACCCCTAGGAGCCGCAGGACTTGGGTACAAAGGAGGTGCAAAACGCGGTTAATGCAGCACAACAAAAGAAGGTCCCACGCCGCCGGTGAACAGCTCAGCGAGTCGAGCATTGCAGGATGGAGTGCTGGGGACCTGGGCCAGGCTGTGCATGCAGGAATTTTGCAAAGACTGCACAGAGGCCTCAGGAGGCGAAGAAGACGCAGTACACAGGGGTACCGTCGCTTTTGGGGAAAGCAAGGTCTTACCTCCTCCAAATTGTGTCAGCAGGAACCCAGGACAGTCCATGTCGATGATGTCCACCCCCTGTGGCTTTAGGAGCATGCTCGTCACTGTGAGACGAGTCCCAGGGTACGGGGGCCTGCTTGGAGCAGGGGAGTGACTCCCTCACTCCACAGAAGATTTCTTCGGTCCTTCTGGTGCAGGATGAAGACAGAGAGTCCCCAGAGCGTGCACTCCATGGAGACTGTTGCAGTTGCTGATGTGGAGCTGAGGTTGTTGAAGAAAAGTGTCTCTTGTAGACACTTTGTTGCAGTTACAGCATTTCTTGGAGCAGGCTGAGGTTGATCCGAGGTCTGAAGTTGTTGCAGAGGATTCCTGAAAGAAACTTACAAGCAGAATCTGAAGAGAACCCAGAGGAGAGACCCTAAATAGCCCTGAGAGGGGGATTGGCTACCTTATCAGGTGTGGACCTATCAGGTGGTGTCTCTGATGTCACCTGCTGACACTGGCCACTCAGAGCCCTCCAGAGAGCCCCCACACCTCGCAAAGCAAGATGCCCGCAGTCTGGGACACACTGGAGGAGCTCTTGGCACCAACCCTGGGGTTGTGATGGACTTGGGAGTGGTCACTCCCCTTTCCTTTGTCCAGTTTCGCACCAGAGCAGGGGAGAAGGGGTCTCTGAACTGGTGTAGACTGGTTTATGCAAGGAGGGCACCATCTGTGCCCTTCAAAGCATTTCCAGAGGTTGGGGGAGGTTACCCCTCCCCAGCCTGTAACACCTATTTCCAAAGGGAGAGGGTGTAACACCCTGCTCTCAGAGGAAATGCTTTGTTCTGCCTTCCTGGGACTGGGCTGCCCAGACCCCAGGAGGGCAGAACCCTGTCTGTGTGGTGGCAGCAGCTGTAGCTGTAGTGCAAGCCTCAGAGAGCTGGTTTGGCAGTACTGGGGGTCAATGGTGGAGCCCCCAGGATGCATGGAAGTGGCTCCCCAATACCAGATTTGGAATGGGGGACAATTCCATGATCTTAGACATGTTACATGGCCATTTTCGGAGTTACCATTGTGAAGCTACATATAGGTATTGACCTATATGTAGTGCATGCATGTAATGGCATCCCCGCACCCACAAAGTCTGGGGAAATGGCCCTGAAATATGTGGGGGCACCTTTGCTAGTGCAAGGATGCCCTCACACTTAGTAACTTTGCATCTAACCTTCAGCAAGTGAAGGTTAGACATATAGGTGATTTATAAATTACTTAAGTGCAGTGAAAATGGCTGTGAAATAGTGTGTGCACTATTTCACGCAGGCTGCAATGGCAGTCCTGTGTAAAGGTTTGTCTGAGCTCCCTATGGGTGGCAAAATAAATGCTGCAGCCCATATGGATCTCCTGGAACCCCAATGCCCTGGGTACCTAGGTACCATATACTAGGGACTTATAAGGGGGGTCCAGTGTGCCAATTGAAATTGGTAAATGAAGTCACTGGCCTACAGAGACAAATTTAATAGCAGAGAGAACATAAGCACTGAGGTTCTGATGAGCAGAGCCTCAGTGACACAGTTTGGCACTACACAGGCATACACGTTAGGCCACAAACAATGAGCACTGGGGTCCTGGCTAGCAGGATCTCAGTGAGACAGGCAAAACACACTGATATATAGGTTTTTATTTATGAGAACTGGGGTCCTGGCTAGCAGGATCCCAGTGACACAGTAAAAACACACTGACACACACTCACAAACAGGCCAAAATTGGAGGTAACCATGCTAGAAAAAGACTACTTTCTCACAATATATATGAAAGAGGATTGGGGAGAGGGTAGAGCTCTGTGGAACCCCTTGTTTTAAGTTAGTTTTGTCTGAGACAGAGCTCCTTATTTTCACTATTTGTGAACAGTTAGAGAAATATGAGGCAAACCACTTTATGACTGTCTCATCAATGCCCACTGATTCCTTCAGGATGCTAATCAGAGTGTGGCAGTTAATCGTATCAAAGCTTCCAAAAAGTCCAGAAGCACAAGTAGACAGGAGTTCTCAGAGTCGAGGAGGTGGATAGAGTTGTTCACAATGTGAAGAAGGGCTATTTCCGGGGCTGCAATCCTGCCTGAAACCAGACTGGAGGTTATTGGACTGGATGTGGAGCAATAGCTGTTATTCTATACAGCGTTATAATACTTTACCTAAGAAAGGAAGCGTAGAAATTTGATGAACGTTTTTCTGGTCATTGGTGTCGGCATTGGGGTATTTCAGGGTGGGGAAGCTTGGGCAATTTTCAGGCTGTAATGAAAATACCTTGTTTCAGTGAAGAGTCTTCTATGGTTGTCCAATAAGGTAGCAGCATCTTGGCCATTTCCTTGCTCAGTAAGCTAGGCAGAGCATCAGAAGGTGATTGCAAGGTCTGACCTTAGTTATAGTATCAAATAACTCTGACTCAGCAACTGTGTTACAGTGTGTTACAGTGTGATCATGTCACTGGGCTTTGCGGATGAGTGTGCAACCATTTTAGATAATGGATTTTGGTGCCATTGACAGCTCAATAGACTTTACTTTCTATGAAAGGAGAACGCAAATTCTTCACACTTTGATGCTGGTATGGAGGCTGTGCTGGTGTGGGAGTCTGATTGGTTGATGATATTGAAAAGTAGGTTTATGTGAATTTTAGCGGTATCAAACATGGATTTAATATGACTAAATTTAGCTGAGCAATATTCAGTTTGTAGTTTCTCTTTGGCTGCCATTGGAAAAGTAAGATTCGAGGGCGAGGGTCCTTGTCTCCAGATATTCTTAAGATGCATTATATGCCTTCTTTCAGTAAACAGATCCTTCAAGAACTAGTGGAGGAAAGGCTTAGGCTGTTTATTCTAGGCCTGGGCAAAATGTAAATGACACCAGTATAATTCATTTAATTTGGGGAATTTCACTTTATGCATGTAATACAAAATTCCCCAAATTAAGTCATTTCACTATTTTGCATAAATTTGCGTTTTTGTGGTAAAAATGTACTTAGAATGCTGCAATTTATGGGGATTTGTGTAAAATTTGACCATGAATGCACAAGAACAAGAGCTGTTGTTCGCGGTGCTCTTGTCTAAATACATTTTCACACTATAAATTGATGTAAGGATGCATTTCACGCTAGAGTATAGCACGAAATGGCGGCATTCCATTTCACATAATTACACTTGGAGTCGGTTTGCCATAATTTCACAGAAATACTCAAAAGCAAATTACACAAATTTTGCACACCACTAGTTTACTCTTGCATTTCATTGGAGCATATTCATTAATCAGATTACCAATGCACTTCTCGTATTCTTCTATTCCAAAATTAAAGTCCCACTCAAGATCAGGGGTGGGAAGAATACCCTAAACCCTCATAGCCAGGTTATTAAAGTCAGTGGCCCATATTTATGAAAAATGACGCACAACTGAATGAGCTAATGCCATTCCCTAATGCCATCTGTGCACCATATTTAAGAAAAGACACACAATGGTGCTAAAGAATGGCTAGCAGCTCAAAAAAAGACACTAGCCGGTGACAGATGCCGTTAGGGGAGTTAGCGCTAGTGGGTCAAAGATGACGGTAGCCTGATCAGTGGCAAAATATCTGCCACTAGTCAGCCTAGCATCATTTTTTGATGCACAAGCAGCCAAAAAGTGACTCCTGTCTAAGTATAGACAGAAGTCATTACTACAACCCTAATGCCCACCACAGGGGATCAGTGTCCCCAGGACATGCCCAACATACCCAGTGCCAGCCAGGGGGCCCTATGTAAGGGCCCCCCAGTGGCACACCTCACACATACACTTACCTGGAATGTTGTGGTGATGCTGGGGGTTGGTGTGGTTATCTATGTGCCCATTCCATGGTGTTTCCCCATGGAAATGGGCCTTCCAGTTCTTTAACGCCTGGTCTGACCAGGCGTTAAATAATGGCGCTAATCGGGCTTAGCGCCACTCCTAAGGTCCGCCTCCTAAGGTCCGCCTCCTAGGTGCGCGTTGTTTCAGTGTTGGGAGGTAAATGTAGAGCTGGGGGGGGGGGGCTAGTGTCATTTTTAGGAAAGGAACGTCTACCTTGCATCCCATTGTCACACTGAGACACAAGGTGGGTAGGCGCTTCCTAATAATGGCCCTAACTCTGATATTTTGACACTAGACGGGTATATAAATATGGAGTTAAGTTAGCGCCACTTTAGCATCAAAAAAATTATGCTAAAGCAACGCTAACTTTCCATAAATATGGGTCAATATTTTTAGTGTTATAGAATTTTATTTTTTCTCTCTTGAGTTGTCTCAAAGTTTTTTGGTAGGCAATGGATAGCTTGAAAGGAATTTCTATTTAGGCAGTCTGGCGATTCCACAGGAATGGGGTCTTCAGCTGCCAGACATGTGCCCTTGGAGATAATGAGTTCAAGATTAGAGCCTCTGTCATGTCTTAGTTTCTAATAGCTGGGAAGTTCCTTCAATAAACCATTGCAGAGACCACCTTCAGAGCTCTCCACCCAAGGGCACTCTCACCACATAGGCACACTAAAGGCAGAGGGTCAGACCACTGCAATAAAATGGTGCTCGCCTTGGCCGGCACGCGACCGTCATCTTATGAAATTATGCTTGTCTAACTTGGATGCCATTTTGTGAATCTAGGCTTAGCTTCTCCTCCTTGCCTGTCGCTGTACGTCCTTCCGGTTCCCACCTGCTTCTGCAGGCACTCACGTCTCTGAGGATGGCTTCAGGTGTAAGGACCCCCCATTAAACCAGGAGAGTTGGCATTCGAAGGACAGTCAGCAGCGGAGCCGAACCGAAGCAAGCTTCACCTCATCGTGTCTGATCAGTCCTTTGGGTGCTTGTGAAATGTTAGATATTTGTAATCAATCGAATGTCGCTGCATGGAACACCATTTGCCCAGGGAAACGGTTGGTTGTCTCGGGGAATATGTGATTAGGGAGTGCCAGAACGCCAGCTCTTTCCAGACTGCCCTCAGGTGTGCATTACATTCACAGTGTCAAAAGCATTATGATGTTACAAAGTGAAACACTTTGGGGGTTATTCTAACTTTGGAGGAGTGTTAATCCGTCCCAAAAGTGACGGTAAAGTGACGGATATACCACCAGCCGTATTACGAGTTCCATAGGATATAATGGACTCGTAATACGGGTGGTGGTAAATCCGTCACTTTTCCGTCACTTTTGGGACGGATTAACACCTCCTCCAAAGTTAGAATAACCCCCTTTATGTCGAGGGAAGAGGCTGTACTTCTCAGAGCACATGTAGTTAGGGTGAGTCATGGCATGGGCTTCACCCACGCCTACCTTGTATGTGTGTGAAATGGTGGATGTTCCCCTTCGTTAACATGATGGAAAGTGAAGCCCTATATGTCTGGGTAACGAGTTGTGTCTTGTGGGGAACACGAGATTATGGTCCACCAGGCTATGGGCTTTGCGCACGCTGACCTTAGGAACGTGCGATGTGATGAGATGAATGTTACCCAGGGACTCAATAACATATAAAAGAAGTAGCTACATAATAAAACAAGAGTAGAGGCGAGGGAGCCCGTAGATTAACAGGTAGAGCCGAGCCACACCTGATCCAGGGGGTTGGATTGGCTCTCAAAGCCCACGAACGAGCAGACTCATTAAATCTTTAGGCATGTAATCATGCACCAACCATGAAAAAAATAAAATAGTCCCTTCAAAATTTCAAAAAAGTGTACTTCCTTAGCATGCAGAAGTGGTTCACCTACATCAGATTGTCTCGCTGTGTTAAGAGGCACTTGCCAGGTGAACAGGAACTCAGAAGCAAGGCAGTACATGTGCCCTAAATATGGCCTAGGTTCTTATTATAGATGAAGCAACATTATGGGGGTTATTCTAACTTTGGAGGAGTGTTAATCCGTCCCAAAAGTGACGGTAAAGTGACGGATATACCACCAGCCGTATTACGAGTTCCATAGGATATAATTGACTCGTAATACGGCTGGTGGTAAATCCGTCACTTTTCCGTCACTTTTGGGACGGATTAACACCTCCTCCAAAGTTAGAATAACCCCCTATATCCTGTTACATTAATCACAAGACGTTTTTTGCACCGCACATCCTGAAACAAGGAGGCTCGGTGAAATAATATATTTGTCTAGGTTCACCCAGTTGGGTCAAGTGTGAGAAGCCAGAATTGATTCCAGGTTTTTACTGTGCAATTCAGCCAGTAGATAGGTATTTCTTTCTCTCTCTTTTTTTACATCAAATGTCAATGCGTTTATCTTTAATTATTGGCACATGAAGTTAGATTGTGGGTTACAGGAAGTAGCCACATGACAGCTCTGGTCTTTTTGAGGTTGCGAATAAACAAGGACCTTCGGATGAACCACAGCAGGTCTACACAAGAGTACTGTTTTAAAACATATTTCCACATTTATTGAAGTGGTTCAAAGCTGTTACTAGTACCACAGCAGAGAATAACAGACTTTAGAGAATACTGCTTAATGCCCCACAGATTCCATGCTACTATCACTTCACAGAAGGCCACTACTCTGGGTTGGGCAATACCGCACTGATATAGGGGGTCATTCCGACCCTGGCGGTAAAATCCGCCAGGGCCGGGGAGCGCGGATGCACCGCCAACAGGCTGGCGGTGCATCCCTGGGCATTCTGACCGCGGTGGTACAGCCGCGGTCAGAAACGGGAAACCGGCGGTGTACCGCCGGTTTCCCACTGCCCTGGGGAATCCTCCATGGGGATTCCGAACCCCCTTACCGCCATCCTGTTCCTGGCAGTTTTGGCCGCCAGGAACAGGATGGCGGTAAGGGGTGTCGTGAGGCCCCTGGGGGCCCCAGCAGTGCCCATGCCAATGGCATGGGCACTGCAGGGGCCCCCGTAACAGGGCCCCACCAAGATATTCAGTGTCTGCCATGCAGACACTGAAAATCGCGACGGGTGCAACTGCACCCGTCGTACCCCTTCCACTCCGCCGGCTCCATTCGGAGCCGGTATCCTCATGGAAGGGTGTTTCCCGCTGGGCGGGCGGGCGGCCTTCTGTAGGTCGCCCGCCCGCCCAGCGGGAAACCCAGAATACCTGCGGCGGTCTTTTGACCGCGCAGCGGTATTCTGGAGGTACCAGCCAGGCCGGCGGCTTCTGCCGCCGGCCGGGGTCAGAATGACCCCCATAATGATTTAAATCGCCTGTTCACTTATTTACCTTCTGGCCCGTGGGTGGCGCTCTAACACTACATTGATCACTCAGGAAATACAGCACATTGAACGCATCGACTCACTTCTTTTGGCATGTCGGGTACTTGTGGAATAGAGTTTCAAAGCACCCCTGGCATTTTTATGTGATTTACAATTTGTTGTGTGCACCCTATAAATGACCTACTAAATAAAACCGTTATATTTGGGGAATATTTAAAAGTATGCATGACTGTTTAGCATGAACCTACTGTGTTCTGCTGCGGAGCCCTGCAGACACTAGCAAAAAGGAAAAACAAATCTCACTTTTGTGTTTTCAGGAACCATATGATGTCCAACACGATGCTGTACTTTGTGGTGCTTGTGATGCTCGTGGGCTCATCTGTTCGAGTCGTGAACAGCACCGTCACTACGAACGATACAGCCAGCGAAAGCACCGCTTCAACAGACACCGCAGCAGCCTCACCTCCCAGCACAGGCGCTCTGCCCACCGCACTTTCTCCAAGTAGCTCGTCAGCCACTGGAACCGACCTTTCAGCACCAATCAACATCACACCCACAACAGCCAATGGAACTAACAATTCAGCAAATTCCAACACATACACTATCACCGCCTCAAACTCTACAAACAGCACGTCAGCCACAACAACCACTGGAACTACCACTTCAACCACAACAAAGACTACCGTGACAACGAAAAATCAGGCCATCGGCCACAAGGCCTCCCCCTTTATCCTGCTGAGTGCTGTCCTTGCTTTTTGCTTCAGCGGGCGTGTCTAAGCCCCTAGTACTCCTTTAACTGTGCAGATATCTAGTCTAATTTTAATTTTGAATAAACCTTGTTTTGGTCATCTTCAAACAAAGGCCCTTTCTCCCCGTTGTTTGTCTCCTGTTTTTTGACGAGGCCTAAATATTGTTTAAAATCTTGTGTGTCTGCGGGAAAGCGACTTTGCATTGGCTGTTATTGTGTGTGTCCTTAGCTACAGTGAATGAATAAATGAGTATGGGGGTTGATGTACAAAGCCATTGGGCGTCACAACGCCTGTAATTCATAAAAGCACCGGTCTTGCGACCCTGAAATGTTATGTACTAAACCCATTTTGCGACTAATAGGATACCGAATCACAAAATGGGTTTAAAAACCCACTATAAATCGCTATTCTGAAGCGATGTGTGTAAGGTGTCCTTTACAATTAGAGATTTGTTAAGGTGTGTACCAATGTTTTTCGACCAAAATTCAATCGCAATACAAGGACACTTTTCAATGCCTCAAAGCGGTGGAAACCCATTCAGAAATGGAAAGGGATCATTCCCCCTTGTGAATGTTGAAAAAGTTTTGTTGGTGAGCAGACAGTGGTCCACAGGAGCTCTGTCACTTGTCAATCAAAAGACATAAAAACATATATGTTTTTTTAATGCCGTCCTGTTTCCTTTAAGAAAATGGGACTGCATTTTAAAAAAGTTCACTTTATTTAAAATGTGATCACAGATATGGTGGTCTGCTGACCCCGGCAGGCCACCATTCCTGTGATGGCATACTATCATAGTGAGTCCCAAATTGCATCTTACGTCTTGAATATTTATGAGGTACGTTGGATTGCGACCCACTCCGATTCAGAATTTTGTTAACTGCCCCATTAGTACATAGGTAAGTTTGCAAAGTACCTTTCCATTTACAAAAATTTGGTGCACAATTTGTGACCATGTTTTGCGAATTAAAGTTTTGAACTTCAGACCCTTTACACAGCTTTAACATGTATGCCCGAGGACTGCCTTTTACAAAGGATATGGATGTCACACACTGAGAGGAGGCGTGCACGGACCAGATAGCCCAAGACTATAGTTGGTATTCATACTGAAAGTCAAAATGGCCGAAGCTTTGTTATTGCCCCTCTGTGGTCTGGTCAGAAGTGCGTGCACCTGCTGTGGAGTATTTGGGCACCATCTTGATATTCACAGGTTAGGTAGGGTTGATGCTGGAGCTGGCCCCCCAAATTCTGAAACCTGGGAAAGAAGTTTAAAGGATCGTTCAAGGACAGTGACCCTGGGGTGAGGGAGAGCGTAGAGAACTAGGAATGAGTGGTGAGGTTGGACTCTATAAAATGGTATTTGTGAAGTTATGTCACAACAAGACCCCAGTTCTAGAAGAATTCATTCTATATTATTCCATTATTTTCTCATTTTTACACATGGTAACACTGTTTGGGAACAGTTTTCACCTTTTTAGTACCAGTTTATCAGCCAAATAGAGCAATAAGCAACTGAAAGATGACTAGTCAACCTTTGAGACGGACCTTCTGGTGCGAAGGAACAAATTTCTCCATGTTTTAGTAACATTTGATCCGTTGGAGCTAGAATCAACTATTTTTTGTTAAAATCTGCAGAATATGAACAGATTGAGGGTTGTGTGGCAAATGCAGCATATCCATGCTTATGCAGAAATTACAGAAGCACATTATTATTCCAGGAGCCCTGGGTATTAATGAGAGTGAGTCAAGATGTGCCTTTAAGGAAAAGCCTACACTGAAAAAAATAGTACATTCTGTTGTAGAACCCCCTAAAAAATATGAGGGCAAAAGGCATTGCATACATTGAGCTGGTAGTTGCAGGTGAATTAATTTTTAGGAATCTCAACTTATTTTTCTTCACTAGACTTTGACACACAGCAAGAGAGGGGAAAAAACATAATAGGAAAGGAGGAGGAGAAAGATGAAAAACCAGTGACAAAGAAAGAAAGCAAGGATAAAAAAGAACCAGAAAGATTGGGATAATTGGCATGGAGTGCCTTTTAATGGATGAAACAGGCATGAAAGACATCAAGACAAAGCAGTCTTGGTATTTTGCACCCCACATATTCGTGAGCAGCAGGCCTCTGAGCAAAACTCTGGGCACCACCAATCATTCTTTCATAAATTAAACATTCGTAATGGGCATACTGAGATTAAGTAAGGAGTGGCAATGCCAATACGTCTGACTAATGAATGAAAGTGAGTGTTGTGTCATTCAAGGGTTTAAGTATTTAATAACAGCGGCAGCTCTTCCGCAATGGTGGAGGAGTGTCACCCCATGGCTCAGAGCCAGCAGCTGAAAGATAAAACAATGGTTTATTATTGTTTTATTTTTCAACTGCTGGTTGAGCCTGTGTGTGCAGGGAGGGGCTGGGACGGGCTATGGGATGGGGGAGGAGGAGTACATTAGTGAAACAACATTTCCAACCCTCCTCAGAGTAACGCAAAGAGAACACAAACACCAGGCAAGGCTCCGGAACAGATGAAATGTTTGTTGAGGTACCAATGTTTATTGGCAGGCCAAGGCAGAAGGCAAATGCACATCCCAGTTTTACGCCTTACAAAGAAGCATCTTCTGCTCTCAGTCATTTAAGTCAAGCAGTTATATATGCTTGAAAGTGCTGTCACAGCAAAACCCCAAAAGGGGACATAGTCCAAACATGGGCAAGCATATACAAAATAGAAATGCTGCATATACACAAACTATAAGACCACAGAGTAAAATTATACTGAATGCAGTGTGGCGAAAACAAGTGAACAGACGGGCTGATCTTAAAGTGTGAGACAGAGCTAAACTTAACATGGCTTAGAGAGGTTTGTTTGCACAGCTGGTGCAGTTGTCAGAGAGGTCAGCAGGGAAGCATTAAGGAAGTGCTGAAATAGTAATGTGAAGGAGGGGAATCATTATGTGAATGAGAGGGGGAGCACATGAAAAAGCAGCTTGGTCAGGGACAGGAATAGATAGCTTGGTGGGATTCAGATAAATACAGGAGAGAATTGGAACTTAAGTATGATATCTATGTGGTACATACCTATGGATATATATATATATATATATATATATATATATATATATATATATATATATATATATATATATTATTTTTTTCTCAACAGAGTGCAATGGTGTGCACTTAAGTGCACAAGACAGTTTAGCCGGCTGTTCTAGGTCAGCCAAACAGGCATGCACAGTTAGGTTTCTCCAACCCAGCCAGGTTGAAGAAGCAGCACAGACTCCCTGTGACTGAGCAAGGAGTAAACCAGCCTGCTCAGGCCAATTCTTGCACTTCACTAATGCTTCGTAATAGCATGAGAGCAGAGCGGGGATTGCACATGGAGTCTCTGATGTTGTCACAGGGACTGCTGGGACCAGGAAGCAAAGGAGTGCGAGGCGGTCGGCTGCACCAGGTAAGTGTTTTATTTCCATTGGTAAAACACAAAAATTGCCTTACTGCATTACCATGATTTTTATTTTTATATATTTTTTATTGAGAGAATTCCCGAAAACTCTCGGAAAAATAAATCACTAGAACATTAAAGGGCAGATTTAACAGCCCCTAGTACCACTGGAGTGTAATTTTTCATGATGCTCCAGTGGCGCTAACCACTTCTCCATATTTACAAGGAAGTATAACACCACTTTTTGTGGCATGATGTCTCCTTGTAAATATGGGCCCCTCCGACGCAGTTTTTTGTGTCAGAGGGGTGTGCAATAAGTGTTGCTGTGGGCGTTCCACCGCAACATCGATTGCTTTTGATGCTGTCCTTTGATTTATGAGTTGTCGCAAACCTGAGAGAGAGCCAAAAACTAACACCACTCCAGGGGTGGCGTTAGCATGGCAAAACGAGGAGTAAAGCTTTTATTTCACCTTGTTTTTTGCTTTTTCTATGTGTGCTGCAGAATGCAGTACACGTAGAAGAAGCAAAATGCCACAGATGATTGTTTATGTGAAGGAAGGTGTCTCTTCCTGCACTTAAACAATCATTCCGAAATGACGCTTGGGACTTCTAAGTGTGCTGCATTTTGCAGCACACATAGAAGTGCCAAATCGCAATAACAGATTGTTTATGTGCAGAACGGGACATCATCCTGCACATAAAAAATCTATCCCCTCAACGCAGACACCCTTGCACCATGGTGTAAGGATGCCTGCGTTGGCACAGGCTGCTTAATTTAGTGCCGGCGCAGAGGGAAACGCAAGGCTGCGCCGTGTTTCTGTAAATACAGCACATCCCTGTGTTTTAAAAGTAGCGCAGCACTGTTATTTTGGCACAGTACTGCACTGCACCAATTTGACTTAAATCAGGAACTAGGGGCCAGATGTATGAAAACTGGGGTCTGTGAATCGCAAAATGCGAATTTTAAGAAATCGCAATTTCCGAGTCGCAATTGGCCATGTAAAAAAATAGCGATTCAGAATTAGCGATTTCTTAAAAATCGCTATTTGTGGTTTGCGAGGCCCATTTTCCGAATCGCAATTTGCATTCTCGCAATTTGAGATTTTTTTGCGATTCGGTAAAAAATCGCAAAATGCGAGAAAGTTCGAGAATGCACAACTGGAGGAGCCTGATGACTCATCAGCAGGAAATGAGTCATCCCGGGCAGGTACAAGAGCCACACCCAAGCCAGCATCCAGAGTGAGAGCAGCCCAGCCACTGTGAGGAGCACTGTGAAGGAGCAGCATCATCTGAGCCACAATGGACCCCCAAGGTCCAGGATCTGAGAAGCAGGAGAGGAAGCGCAAGCTCAAGTTCAGTGAGCAGGAGCTGGAGATCTTAGCAGAGGAGGTGGTGAGGAGCCATGACCGCCTGTTTGGCAAATCATCCCTCCAGGTGCCAGGAGAGTGAGAAGAGGAGACTCTGGCTGGAGATCCAAAGCAAGATTTGCACCATTGGAGTGGCCCAGCGCTCCATTGATGAAATCAAGAAGCGCTGGTATGACCTGCGGTCCCGGGCAAAGGAGAGGGTGGCAAGGCGACTTGCAGAGGCCAGGAGCACAGGAGGTGGACCACCAACCGAGCCACCTGCCACACCACCGGAGTACCTGGTGGAATCAACCCTCCTACCGGAAGCAGTGACAGGGGTCACTGACATAGACACCTCGGCCCAACCAAGTACCAGCCAAGGTAAGTGCAAATTTTGTTGTGTGAACACTGTATGTGCATGCATAAAAGCCCCTTAGGAATTAGCATGTAATGTGAAGTAGTGTGTGAAGTAGTCCACTCCACATCTCAGTAGCAGCACAAAAATGCATTATGGGAGTCGTGGTCCACAAACTAGTACAGACAGTGGCATGATAATGTAAGCAAGCATAGTGACACCCAAGGAAACACAACACACACTACACCATGTACAGCAGTATCTATAGTTTTATTGCCATTTCTGGACAGATAATGTAACATACAGAACTGACATGCTGCATATTGTTGTTGCAGGTGGGCCTGGCACAGCAGCCACAGCAATGACGGGTGTAGCGGATACGGACACACAGCTGCCCTCTGACAACAACACCAGTGGGTCCAGCAATCTCCCAACTGTGTGCCGCAGGCCTAGGCCATTGCCACTACCAGACCTCAGTGGTGACTCTGATGTGCAGCAGGAGAGTTCAGGCACACCATCTGCATCTGGGATGCGCAGCAAGGTACCGGAGGACAGGGGTCCTGCAGCGCGTCGTCCAAGTGCCCCAGTGTCACTACAGCAACTGCAGGAGGCAGCTGAGGGTACATCCTTCTTTGGTGGACTTGAGGCTGCTATGTTGCAGCAACAGCGCCTGCAAAATAGAAGGATCCAAAGTTTGGACAGGAGCCTTAGAGTCCACAATAGGAATACGGTTGGACTGCATCGGAGACTGGACACCCTGAATGATAACATCAACCAGCTGCGTGAGGGACAGGTACAGGCCTCCCAGGACACTAGGGAGCTGACCACTGCAGTGCGTGGCCTGTGCGAGGAGCTGAGACAAGAAAGACTGAGTAGACGCATACATGAGCACCGTTTTCGCACCATGTTTGCGACATACTGCAGGTCCTCCAATTGCATGGCCAACTCCACCGCCCTCATCGCCCGTCGTGCTTTGGCGGCCCAGGTAGAGGCTGCACACACCAGTAGGGATGTGGTCCAGGACCTTGTCCAGATCACCATTGTGATCGAACAAGTAATGGGACAGAGGTCGGCCACTCCCAGTGAGGTTGCCTTGGGGGACACGGAGGACACCTCAAGCCTCAGCAGTGTGCACGTACCAGCCCCAGACCACAGACGGCGCAGTGCCAGGCGCAGCACTGTCACAGAGCCTGACATTCAGGGTGCCAGTGATTCAACTGGGCACCCCAGTGGTGTGCGAGGGAGGAAGAAGTGACTTCTGCCTCATTGACTCTGGTGTCCCCACTATGAAGTAATAGTGTTGTACTCAGTTCATTTGTTTATTTTCGTTTTAACAATCCCCCTTTTACTTTATTCATCACAATTCATAACCTGCCGTAAAGGAATACATATTTTTTTCTCACTATAGCTACAGTAGTCAGTAGAGTTTGATTGTACATACTCATGTCTGAAATGGTTGTGTGTGATGTCAGCACGCCTTTGCCGCCCCTCTGCTGCACTGGTCCTGTCTGCTGGCTGTAGAGGTGGTATGGGATCGTCATCCTCATCTGATTCAGTGTCACTGATTTCTATAGGTATGCCCCTGGTTGTAGCTATATTGTGCAAGATTGCACAAGTAGCCACTATTCTACATGTGGTTTCTGGACTGTACTGTAGTGCCCCTCCACTCTTGTGGAGGCAACGGAAGCGACTCTTCAGGAGGCCAAATGTGCGCTCCACCACGTTGTGGGTTGCCCTGTGTGCTGCATTGTATCTCCGTTCTGCCGGTGTGGTGGGATTGAGGTAGGGCGTCATCATGTAGGTGCGCACTGCATAGGCACTGTCTCCTGAAAGGAACAGAAGGTGTGTTGGGTACCTCAGCCATCTGACATGGGTTTGTTACCTCTGCGCCAGTGTAAAGAGTGACATTACCTAGTAGATATCCTTCACCAAACTCCCCAGCTAGCAGTCTTGTGTGAATGCCGCTGTGACGAAAGATGTATGAATCATGTGTGCTCCCTGGGTACCTGGCCACGAGATCAGTTATGATGTAGGTGGCATTGCATATCACCTGTATATTCATGGAATGTTGGCGTTTACGGTTTTGGTACATATACTCTGTGACTGATGGTGGCCATATTGCCACATGAGTGCCATCTATGGCACCTAGGACGTGGGGGAACTGTGCTATCTGATAAAAGTCAATTTTTGTCTGCTGTATTTCCTGTGGGGTGTCGGGGAATCTTATGTACTGCTGGAGTTTGCTTAGCATGGCGTTGATAAATGCATTGACAAATCTGGAGAGGGTGCTCTGTGTGACCCCCCCAGCCGCTGCTATAACCCCTTGATAGCTCCCTGAGGCGAGTAGGTGTAAGGAGCATAATACCTGCACATGGGTGGGTATGCTATGGGTCCTTAGTGTTCTGCGCTGCAGTATGGGTTGTAGCTCAGCTATCAGATCAAGAATCATGGCTGAGTTCAACCTATACCTCTCATATATTTCCTCCTCTGTCAGGTCAAACAGTGTAATGCGCACTTTGAAAATGCGCTCCTGTCTCCTCCTCCCTCTCCTCAAACCTGCCAGGATCCTCATCCTCCTCGCCATGACGTAGAGAGCAGCCATTGTGGTAGGGAGTCTGAGGCATTCTGGGCCTCTTTATATAGGTTGCACCTGGTTACCACCTGCTTTCACTTAGTGGTATTTTGCATGTGAAAAATCCCATTCTGCGAAAAATAGCTAATTACGATTTTTGGATGCATCTCTTTGCGAATCGGAGTTTGCGATTCGCATTTTGCTCCTCGCAATTTCCTACTGGAAATACCGAATCGCAAAATGCGACTCGCAAAACCAGGTCGCAAAGCAAAAAATCGAATTTTTCTGATTTCTTGTTTTTGGTCTGCGAATGCCTTTTATGCATCGCAGACCACGTTTTTGCACTCGCAAACGGCCGATTTTTGCGATTCGCACCGTTTGCGAGTGCAAAACCTTTTAAAACATCTGGCCCTAAATGCATAAAACATCTTGGTCATTACTCATTACAGATTCCTAAATCAGAATTTTGCATATAATATCATCTAAGATAAAAACAATCTGTCTCCTTAAAAAGATATCACATAACATTGCAAAGTTAGCATTGCACCTTACACATCAAACTTAATTTATTTCCCCCGTTGAGAGAGGATCCATTACGATATATGATTTGCTCATCCGAGACTCTCTCAAAGCTTTATTTATTTATTGTAGGATCTAGATCTTAAAGGTTATTTCCTCTAACGCTCCTTAATTTTGCCTAGCTTAGACCGCCATTGTTGAGATGATAGAACCTCTGTGAGCCAGCTCTGCAAAATTAATGACCTAGCTATTAGAGCAAAGATAAAGAGATGTTTTGCTTGTAAGGAGCTAGTTTTAATTTCAGATGAGACTCCAAGTACTGTTGTTTGAGCGTTCAACGGCTGTTCTATTCCCAGCATACCAGTGCAACACCAGGCAAATTTGTCCCACAGTGACCTTATTTTAAATCAACCTCAAATGGTATGCCTCCAACCACCCGCCTCTTCTAATGAGCAGTGAAAACATGACGGGAATTTGATGATAGACTTTATGCATAAAAGTTGGGGTTCTATATAAATACCATTTAGTATAAAACTGCATGTGCCTAAGATTTGCACCCTTCAGTAAAGAGGTATTAAATTTGTTGATCTTATTCCACTGAGCAGCTGTGAGCTGGATACCTTCTTTGGCCTACCACTTGTCTCGAGGTTATAGATATAATATGTTGGCCTTTTGCTGTCTAAAAAGAGCAACCCATCAACGAAGAGACCTACGAGTTCTAGACTACAACAGATCTTCCGCCAAGTATTTAAAAAAATTAAAAATTTGGATATAAGACCATTCTAACGCAGCTTTAAATTGCCTAATATTATCCTCAACTTCACTCCAAACCTTCAAGGATTCACTATGAATAAAGTCTATCAGTGTGCAGAAGCCATTGCTTTCCCATTTGGAAATAATGTTTTTCTCAAGAAGGGGTTGTAGGAAAGTACCCTCTTTTTGGCATGTTACCCCCAATTTCTGCCTGATGTCAGTGTGTTTTGGACACTTTTAGTAAATCGACAGCGGCTTCACTACTAGTGCTCTGGAAAGCTTTTTAAAATCTTTTATATTGCTTAATACTGTGTGATTTGTATACTTTTATATTTAGAGTGTTTAAATTGTTTTAGTCTGTTTGTCCTCTGCTACCCATATTGTGTGACTAGCGGAGGGACTATTATACATGCTAATCCCTCTGTCAGAATCTAATCTTTGCTCCCCTCCCCCCCTTGGTCCGTGATCAGTGGCCTCGGGGGTAGGGATTTTTGACCTCTGCCTCTGGCCAACATTTTTCCTCCCCGCTTACAGCACACCACTAGCCGCCATCCTAAGTGGGTTAGCGGTCTAGTTGCCGCTCACCCAGTCTCTATATTTAGCCCGGATGCAGGCTACGCGCAGCGGATGACACTTTTAGTAAATCGACAGCGGCTTCGCTACCAGCGCTCTGGAAAGCTTTTTAAAATCTTTTATATTGCTTCATACTGTGCGAATTTTATACTTTTATATTTAGAGTGTTTAAATTGTTTTAGTCTGTTTGTCCTCTGCGACCCATATTGGGTGACTAGCGCAGGGACTATTACATATGCTACTTCCTCTGTCAGGATCTAATCTTTGCCCCCTCCCTTGGTCTGTGTTCAGTGGCCTCAGGGGTAGGGATTTTTGACCTCGGACTCTGGCCACAATTTTTCCTCCCCGCTTAGAGCACACCACTAGCCACCATCTTAAATGGATTAGCGGTCTAGTTGCCACTCACCCAGTCTGTCTGGCCTATATTTAGCCCTGATGCAGGCTACGTGGACCAGACAACACTTTTAGTAAGTTGACAGCGGCTTCACTACTAGCGCTCTGGAAAGCTTTTTAAAATCTTTTATATTGCTTAATACTGTGTGAATGTTATACTTTTATATTTAGAGTGTTTACATTGTTTTAGTCTGTTTGTCCTCTGCCACCCATATTGGGAGACTAGCGCAGAGACTATTACATACCTACTCCCTCTGTCAAGATCTAATCTTTGCTCCCCTCCCCCCAACCCCCTGGGCCGTGTTCCGTGGCCTCGGGGTAAGGATTTTTGACCTCTGCCTCTGGCCGCCATTTTTCCTCCCTGCTTAGAGCACACCACTAGCCGCCATCTTAAGTGGGTTTGCGGTCTAGTTGCTGCTCAGCCAATCTGTCTGGCCTATATTTAGCCCTGATGCAGGCTGCGCACAGCGGATGACACTTTTAGCAAGTTGACAGCGGCTTCGCTACTAGTGCTCTGGGAAGCTTTTTAAATTCTTTTATATTGCTTAATACTGTGTGAATATTTATACATTTATATTTAGAGTGTTTAAATTGTTTTAGTCTGTTTGTCGTCTGCTACCCACTATGGGTGACTAGCGCAGGGACTATTACATTTGCTACTCCCTCTGTCAGGATCTAATCTTTGCTCCCCTCCCCCCTCTTGGCCCGTGATCAGTGGCCTCGGGGTAGGGATTTTTGACCTCGGCCTCTGGCCGCCATTTTTCCTCCCCGCTTAGAGCACACCACTAGCCTCCATCCTAAGTGGGTTAGCGGTCTAGTTGCCGCTCGCCCAGTCTGTCTGGCCTATATTTAGCCCTGATGCAGGCTACGTGCTGTGGATGACACTTTTAGTAAATTGACAGCGGCTTCGCTACTAGCGCTCTGGAAAGCTTTTTCAAATCTTTTATATTGCTTAATACTTTGTGAATTTTTTTACATTTATATTTAGATTGTTTAAATGGTTTTAGTCTGTTTGTCGTCTGCTACCCATTATGGGGGACTAGCGCAGGGACTATACCATATGCTACTCCCTCTGTCAGGATCTAATCTTTGCTCCCCTCCCCCTTGATCCGTGTTCAGTGGCCTCAGGGTAGGGATATTTGACCTCGGCCTCTGGCCGCCATTTTTCCTCCCAGCTTAGAGCAGACGACAAGCGGCCATCGTAAGGGGGTTAGCAGTCTAGTTGCCGCTCGCCCAGTCTTTCTGGCCTATATTTAGCCCTGATGCAGGCAACGCGCAGAGGACAACACTTAGTAAGTCAACAGCGGCTTTGCTACTAGCGCTCTGGAAAGCTTTTTAAATTTTTTTATATTTAAAATCTTTTATAGTGCTTGAAAGTGTGAATTTTATACTTTTATATTTAGAGTGTTTAAATTGTTTTAGTCTGTTTGTCCTCTGCTACCCATATTGGGTGACTAGCGCAGGGACTATTACATACGCTACTCCCTCTGTCAGGATCTAATCTTTGCTCCCCTCCCCCAACCCCCAGGGCCGCGTTCAGTGGCCTCGGGGGTAGGGATTTTTTACCTCTGCCTCTGGCTGCCATTTTTCCTCCCCCCTTAGAGCACACCACTAGCCGTCATCTTAAGTGGGTTTGCGGTCTAGTTGCCGCTCCCCCAGTCTGTCTGGCCTATATTTAGCCCTGATGCAGGCTACGCGCAGCGGACGACACTTTTAGTAATTCGACAGCGGCTTCGCTACTAGCGCTCTGGAAAGCTTTTTAAAATCTTTTATATTGCTTTACTGTATGAATTTTTATACATTTATATTTAGAGTGTTTAAATTGTTTTAGTCTGTTTGTCATCTGCTACCCATTATGGGTGACTAGCGGAGGGACTATACCATATGCTACTCCCTCTGTCAGGATCTAATCTTTGCTCCCCTCCCCCTTGGTCCGTGTTCAGTGGCCTCAGGGTTAAGGATTTTTGACCTTGGCCTCTGGCCGCCATTTTTCCTCCTCGCTTAGAGCACACCACTAGCTACCATCCTAAGTGGGTTAGCGGTCTAGTTGCCGCTCGCCCAGTCTTTCTGGCCTACATTTAGCCCTGATGCAGGCTACGCGCAGAGGATGACACTTTTAGTAAGTAGACAGCGGCTTTGCTACTAGCACCCTGGAAAGCTTTCTAAAATCTTTTATATTGCTTAATACTGTTTGAATTCTATACCGCTATACTAAGATTGTTTAAATTGTTTTAGTCTGTTTGTCCTCTGCTACCCCTATTGGGTGACTAGCGCAGGGACTATTACATATGCTACTCCCTTTGTGAGGATCTAAGCTTTATTCACCTCCCCTCCTTGGTCCGTGTTCATTGGCCTCGGGGGTAGGGATTTTTGACCTCGGCCTCTGGCTGCAATTTTTCCTCCCCGCATCGAGCACACCACTAGCCGCCATCGTAAGTGGATTAGCGGTCTAGTTGCGATTCACCCAGTCTGTCTGGCCTATATTTAGCCCTAATGCAGGCTACGTGGAGCAGATGACACTTTTAGTAAGTCGACAGCAGTTTCGCTACTAGCGCTCTGGAAAGCTCTTTTATATTGCTTAATACTGTGTGAATTTTATACTTTTATATTTAGAGTGTTTAAATTGTTTTAGTCTGTTTGTCCTCTGCTATCCATATTGGGTGTACTAGCGCAGGGACTATTACATACGCTACTCCCTCTGTCAGGATCTAATCTTTGCTCCCCTCACCCCCTTGGTCCGTGTTCAGTGGCCTCGGGGGTAGGAATTTTTGACCTCGACCTCTGGCCGCCATTTTTCCTCCAATTTAGAGCACACCACTAGCCGCCATCTTTAGTGGGTTTGATGTTTAGTTGCTGCTCGCCCAGTCTGTCTGGCCTATATTTAGCCCTGATGCAGGCTACGAGCAGCGGACGACACTTTTAGTAAGTCGACAGCGGCTTCGCTACAAGCGCTCTGGAAAGCTTTTTAAAATCTTTTATATTGCTTAATACTATGTGAATTTTATACTTTTATATTTAGAGTGTTTAAATTGTTTTAATCTGTTTGTCCTCTGCTACCCATATTGGGTGACTAGTGCAGGGACTATTACATACGCTACTCTCTCTATCAGGATCTAATCTTTGCTCCCCTCCCCCCGGTCGGTGTTTAGTGACCTCGGGGTAGGGATTTTTGACCTTGGCCTCTGGCCGCCATTTTTCCTCTCCACTTAGACCACACCACTAGCTGCCATCTTAAGTGGGTTAGCGGTCTAGTTGCCGCTCGCCCAGTCTTTCTGGCCTATATTTAGCCCTGATGCAGGCTACGTGCAGCAGACGTGCGCAGTGAGCACACCTATGGCAAGCCCATCTGCGCCCGTCTGCACCAGGATGGATCTAGGGTCCGGCCTCCATGTCCCTGAAAAAAGGGAAAGAATCAAGTATCACTCCGACCTCCTCCTTTCCATGAGGCCGGTCGCTTAGAGAGCCTGCGCTCATAGTTTTGATCTCACATACCTGAAGGATCATTGCAATGAGTCTCTTGGTCTCCACGACTAGTCCTGGATAAACATGACTTAGTGGCCCAGGAGGGAAGCAAGCGTCTCCTCTTATTAGCAAACTGTTGCTCCCTGGTAGAACATAAATTAGATATACATCTGCTCCTTGAATAGCTCTCACCTATGGTCTTGTTTTTGATGGAGACCTGGCTCCATGAGGGTTTGGCCCCTGATGTTGACCTGGCTCTACCCAAAGGTTATTTGATAAATAGGCTTGATCAAGCTTCCGCCAGAGGTGGGGGCATTGCGATCATATATAGGGACAACCTAACTGTCAATTCACATCCTATGCAGCTAATAGGTTGTGAAAGTATGCACTTTTCTATTACTTTGAGTCCACAATATACTCTCTCAGGTGCCCTGGTTTATCGACCTACGGGTCCCCTGGAAAATTTCCTACAATCCCTTACAGATAATATTGCCGAGCTAGTATGCTCTAAACCTAATTTCACACTGCTGGGTGATTTTAACATCCATGCGGATGAGGCAGAGATCTCTGTCATCATATCCCTTCTCTCTGACATGGATGCCCTAAACTTGGTACAACTGATTAAGGGCCCGACACACGTTAGGGGCCATACTATTGATTTAGTTTTCTCTACTATTACAGAAATTACCCTTATGTCCCCGTCCTTTGGCCTGGTCCGATCACTTCCTGGTAACCCTGGAACTAGCTATTCCTAGCACCAGAAAACTCCTCCATAACATAGCCCTACCTATCAGACGCTGGCGTAATCTAAAAGCCACGGCCTGGACTAATACGCTGGACCGGTTGAGACCATCCACGTAAGACAATACTAGGGACATGCTAGAGTCTTTCAATAGCTGGATCATCATCAGCTTAGATGTGTTGCTGCCCAGTTCTACTAAAGTTAGTGGACACTGTAGGCAGGGTGCTCTTTGGTTCTCTCCACATCTTCTAAATCTCAAGAGAGAATGTAGAAAATTGGAAAGAAGATGGTGAAAATCATATGATGAAACTCTAAAACAATAGTACAGGAAAGCCATTTGGTCCTATCATGCTGAAATAAAAATAGCCCAAGCCGGTTATTACTCAGAAAAAATTGCGTTGGCATCAAATTCACCCAAGGATATCTTTCGAATATTGAATGAAATTACCCAATCCCAGCAGAATTTGGCACTCCCAGATCCTTCTCAAGAGCATGTTAATAACCTTGCAACATACTTCCAACAAAAAGTATCACACATCTACTTGACTCTCCCTACAATAACTGCCCATACCCAGAGCCCATAGCGTCCATGGCTCATTGACGATCACTTCTGGGGGGTGGGGCTTCAGTCGGAAAGTGCTCTAACGGAAAGACGTGTGGGCCGTCATGCCTATTGCTCCGTCAGGGTGAATTACCATATATGAAATAAAATTATTAAGCGACTGTGAATTTCAATGGGATAACAGAGACTTCCCTAGTCTGTTTTCACTTTTTATATCATGAGGTGTTATACACAGTTTTAAATACTGTTTGAAAAGGGTGCCTCACCATCGTTGATCAAGGCTGCATGTCAGCCGAAAAGCGTATGACAGTATTCTGATAATAAAGATTTTAAAGCTTATGCAGAAGTGTTGTTATCCTTGGTTTCAAGGGACTGGTGGAATATATATATATATATATATATATATATATATATATATATATATATATATATATATATATAGTTTTGTAGAAATCCAGTTTTATTCGAACCAATGGTCCTCACCCCAACTTGTTTCGGCCGTAGCCTTGGTCGCGGGGAGTTATTTTTGTTAGTACAGAGAACCGAGTGGTATGTTAATGGGCTGCCGTAGCCCGTCTTGGACCACCGTTTTAATGTGTCTCCAGGACTCCGGGTGAAGGAGGTATGATATGTATATATACACATATATATATATATATATATATATATATATATATATATATATATATATATATATACGCATACATATACACATATCGATAATACCTATGGCGGTTAGGACCACTGCTACTTAGAAAAAGCATTTTTTGACTTGCCTATATCTTTATCCAGGTTTGACGTATGTTAATGGGCTGCAGTAGCCAGTCTTGGACCACCGTTTTAAAGTGTCTCCAGGACTTCAGGTGAAGGAAGTATGATATGTATAAATATATATATATATATATATATATATATATATATATATATATATATATATCGCCTGTGGCGGTTAGGACCACTGCTGCTTAGGAAAGGATTTTTTGACTTGCCTATATCTTTTGACGAATCTTCATGAAACTGTCCCAAAAAAGTGCCCTTGTAATTCTTGTTTCAGGATGATCCATCAAGCGGGGGCCGAGAAAAAGGGGGAAAAAAAGGGGGGGTAAAAAAACATGTGTTCCCCATGTTAATTCCCATAGGGCCTTTGAACATGACTACAACCTGAACTGATGGATGGAATTACGCCAAATTTTTCAGAAAGCTAGCTTTTGGTATGCAGATTATGCTTTCACTTGTATGGTGTAATCTGTCCAGTAGTTGTGGAGATATTAAAGGGAAAACACATTTGAATATCAAGGGTCATGGATTCATCACAACGTTTTTCACGGCGATCACTATGTATTCGCAAATGCAGGCAACAACAGGGATGCTGTGATTGGCTGGCCGTAATCTGACTAGAAAGTTGCGGCTGCTATTTTAGATAATGGGACAGGGTCCCCGGGACTGAAAAGAAAAGTGGCATAAGGGGTCAGGGTGTGGTTACTCTGAGCCCAGATCAGTGATATGGAAGTGTTTGTAGGTCACATATGACCTTAGAATGCTGTTTCTTCCACACTATGCAATATTCGCAAATACGTCAAGATGCTCAGCACTGATCTACATGTATCGTGTTGACAAATTCATGAATATCGTCAACATTTTTTTTTTACAGACATTCATACACTAATTCGTTCAGTTACAGTGGCGCTCAGAAACTCATGCACCCATTCACAGAACCACTGAGAGAGACATGCACTTATTCTCAGACCTAGTCTGACCTGCAGGCACCTAGTCGAAGAGCAATTCACACCCTCATGCACCCATTCTGAGATCCACTCACACCCTGACGCACCTATTCAAAGACCCATTTACACCCTCATGCAGCCATTCGCCCACCTAGTCATACCGTCATGCACCTATTCACATATCCACTCAGACCCATGTGCACCTATTCACAGATCCACTCAGACCCTCATGCACCCATTCAGAGACCCAGTAACTCCCTCTCACATCTATTTGCAGGCCCGGTCACACACTCATGCACCCATTCATAGATCCACTCACACCCTGATGCACCCATTTGCTGTCCTAGGCTCACCTTGATGCACACATTCACAGACCCACTCACACCCTCATGCATCCATTCAATCATCCACTCACACCATGATGCACCAATTTGCAGACCCACTCACTCACTCATTCACAGACCCACTCACACGCACCCATTTGCAGACTCACAGTCACACCGTCAAGCACTCATTTGCGGACCCAGTCACACCCTCATGCACCCATTTTCAGACCCAGTCACACCCTCATGTACTCATTCACAGATCCACTCACACCCTGATGCACTTATTTGCAGGCCCAGTCACACCATCACGCACCCATCTTCAGTGCCATCACACCCTATGCACCCATTTGCAGACCCATTGACACCACCATGCACCCATTCACACCCTCATACACCCATTCACAAATCTCCTCACAGCCTCACACACCCATTCACAGACCTAGTTACATGCTTCTTGTGTCCATTTGCAGACCCAGTCACACCCTCATGCTCCCATTTGCAGATCCACTAATACCCTAACACACCTATTTGCAGACCAGGCACTCCATTAAGCATTTGCAGCCATTCACAGATCCACTCAGAGCCTCAGGCACCCATTTACAGATCCACTCAGACCTTTATGCACCGATTCAGAGTCTCAGTCACAGTGTCATACACCCATTCGCAGTCCCAATCACAACCTAATGCACCAATTTATAGATCCACATGCACTCTGATGCACCTATTCGCAGACCTAGGCATATCCTCATGCACTCATTCACAGATCCACTCACACCCTGTCAAACCCACTTGCAGGGCTAGTCACACCCTCATTCACCCATTCACAGACTCACTCACACCCTCACGCACACATTCTCAGACTCACTCCCACCCTCATGCACCCATTTGCAGACCCAGTCACACCCTTATGTACCCATTCACAAATTCACTCACACTCTTATGCCCCCATTTGCAGACCCAGTTATACCTTTATGCACCCATATATGGATCCACTCACACCCTTACACACCCATTTACAGACCCACTGACACCATCATGCATCTGTTCACCGAAGCACACTCTGACACACCCATTTGGAGACCCAGTCACACCATCATGCACCAATTTGCAGACCCAGCCACACCCTTGTGCACTCATTCACAGATCCACTCACACCCTGACGCACTCATTCACAAACCCAGGCACACCTTTATGCACTCATTCACAGACTCACTCACACTGTCATGCACCCATTCACAGATCCGCTAACACCCTAATGCACCCATTCGCAGACTCACTCACACCCTCATGCATCCATTTACAGATCCACTTACACTCTGATGCATCCATTTGCAGACCCAGTTACACCGTCAAGCACCCATTTGCAGACCCAGTCACACCCTCACGTTCCCATTTGCAGACCCAGTAACACCCATTTGCAGACCCAGTTACTCCCTTATGTACCCATTCACAGATCCAATCACACCCTGAGGCACCCATTTGCAGACCCAGTCACACCCTCAGCCACCAATTTGCAGACCCAGTCACACCCTCATGCACCCAACTACAGATCTACTCACAGCCTGACACACCCATTCACAGGTCCACTCACACCCTGACACACCTATTCGCAGACCCAGTCACACCCTCATGCTACCATTCACAGACCCACTTTTACCCTGATGCACCTATTTGCAGACCGAGTCACACCCTCGAACAACCACCCACCTATCACACCCTCATGCACCCATTCACAAATCCACTCGCACTCTTACATACCCATTGACAGACCCAGTTACACCCTCATGCACCCAATTGCAGACCCAGTCACATCTCACACACTGACAAACCCAATCGCAAATATAGGCCCTCATTACAACCCTGGAGGTCAGTGATAAAGTGGCAGTAATACCACCAACGGCTGGTGGTAATTACCACCAAATTATGACCATGGCAGTGAGAACTCAGATAAACACCCACTTTACCACACCGACCTCCAGGGCGGAAACAACAGCCACAATGGCGGTAGCTGCCTACAGCCAGACGGAAGACAATGTCCCACCCACCGTATTAAGACTCTGCAATCCTCCACCTTTTCCCGGCGCGGTACCAACGACATCAAAAGCATGTCGGAAACACTGCACAGAAGTGAAAGGACTCACCATTGAAAATATAGGGAAGAACCAGCCGCCATGGAGCCCGAGCTGCATGTCTTCCCAATGATTTTCTATGTGCTTCTCCACCACAAACACCAACGATGGCGAAGACGATGACAGTGAGTACAGCCACCTAGCACACAAGGGGGGGAAGAGAGTGACACGCACGTGCACCACGCATCCCCCAACACCATACACACAATCAACTGCATTAATAAAACACATATACCCTGCACCTCGGATGAATAATGCAAGGACAACAGGAATTTACTAAAGTGAGTGTAATAAGATCAACACAGTAGAAATAAGAAATATGCAATGTAACTGGTATATACAAATGCACAGTTCAAGGGACACTGCCCAGTCCTTTTTGTGCGTGGGCCACAGGCCCACAGGCCAAAGTCCAATGCCCCACTTGTCACCTGCACCAACACGGAGAGAACACTGCAGGGGCATTAGTTGGAAAATAAGTAGGCACCTCAGGGGAATGGGGAACGGGGGGCACCTCAGCCGGCAGATGGAACAAGACCACAGGTTTCGGGGGGGGCAGCATACCCAGTGCTTGGTCCTGGGGAGTGCACGGCCACAGTCTCTCAAGTGGGTGACTTGCCCACATGCTCTGGAGGGAGCAACATGCCCAGTGCTCTGTCCTGGGGAGTGCAAGGCCATAGTCTCTTAAGTGGGTGACTTGCCCACATGCTCTGGAGGGGTCATCATGCCCTGTGCTCTTGATCCTGGGGAGTCTGGGGCCAGTGGATGTCTTACCCACTGGTTCTGCAGGGGGCATAGTGCCCTGTGCTCTTGATCCTGGGGAGTGCAAGGACATAGGCTCTCAGGTAGGTGTCAGACCCACTGGATTAGCAGGGGCCAGGCTGCACAGCAGCCCATGGAGGCAGGACTCCATACTGTCTGCCGGCGGTGATGGCTCCTCAGTGGTGGAAGTGGTGCTGCTGGAGCCACTAGTGGGGGAAAGCTCCTGCCCATCCCCTGCACCCTCGGATGGCTGCCCACTAGTGGCGGTGCTGCTGCTGGTGGGGGGAATCTCCTGCCCATCCCCTGCAGCCTCGGAAGGCTGCTCAGTGGTGGTGGTGGTGCTGCTGCTGGTGGGGGGAAGCTCCTGCCCATCCCCTGCAGCCTTGGACGGCTGCCCACTGGTGGTGGTGGTGCTGCTGCTGATGGTGGGGGAAGCTCCCGCCCCTCCCCTACAGCCTCGGACAGCTGCCCAACCATGGTTGGTGGCGGGGGCTCTGTCTGAGTCCCTTCCCCAGGCCCCTTGTCATTCCTGCCTGCTGGTGCTGGCTCCTCGCCCTTCTTGGCAGCAGCTGGGGCTGGATCCTTGCCCTTCCTGGCAGCAGCTGGGGCTGGCGCCTTGTCCTTCCTGGCAGCAGCTGGGTTGGCTCTTTGCCCTTCCTGGCAGCAGCTGGGGCTGGCTCCTTGTCCTTCCTGGCAGCAGCTTGTGCTGGCCCCTTGCCCTTCCGGGCAGCAGCTGGGGCAGGCACCCTTTCCTTGAGGTTGCCTGGTGCAGGCTCCTTCACCCTCTGGACAAGTGCCTGGGATCCTTTCCCACCACGAGTGGGTGTGGAGACTACTGTGCCCGTGGACTCGGTAGCTGAGGTGCTTGCCTGGGTTTTTGTCACCCTGGGCTGGCGTGAAGGGCAGTGGGAGAGGTAGAGACGAGGTAAATGGTGGACAGGAAAAGCTTTTTTAGGGACATTGGGGCAGGAAGAGGGAGAAGGTTTGGGAGAAGAGGAAGAAGGCGTGGTTGTAGGAGGTGTGTGTCTGCTGATTTTGGGTACAGGTGCATGGGCTGGATGCTGTTGTTAGGTGGATGGCTGTTGGGTGTCTGAATGCTTGCGTTTGTGTACCTTAGGAGGGGGGACAGAGACAGTGGGAGAGGTCACAGGGGACATGTGCATGGCTTTTGTGGAGGTGTCTGCCAGTGAGGTGTGTGTTCTGCTAGGTGTAGTTGTGATGCTAGTGGTGGATGAGGATGTAGTGCATGCAGGTGTGAGTGTAGGCACAACGGGGATGGAGATGGAGAAGGAGGAGGAGGAAGGGGAGACAGTGGAAATTGTGGATGTTGGTATGTCTGCATCTGGATGGTGTTTGTGTGAGTGCCTGTGGGATGATGTGTAGTGCTTGTGTTTGTCAGTGCCACTCTTGTGTGCATGCTCGTCTGCCTGTGTGCTTGGGATAGGTTGGGGTTGAGGGGAATGGAATTGGGAAGAGGAAGTTGGAAAGGGGAGTGTGGAAACAGGGACAATGGCTGCCATCAGAGAGGAGGACAGAGCCTGGGTCGATCTCTGTTGGGCTGCCAAGCCAGTGTGAATGCCCTCCGGAAATGCATAAGTCTGTTGCATTTGGTCTGCCAGCCCCTGGATGGCATTCACAATGGTTGACTGCCCTAAAGAGATGGATCTCAGGAGGTCAATAGCCTCTTCACTCAGGGCAGCAGGGCTAACTGGGGCAGGGCCTGTGGTGCTTGGGCTAAGGAGATGCCCACCCTCCTGGGTGAGCAAGCACGGGCAACTCAATGAGGGGCTGCTTGGAGGGCGGTGCTGGTACAGGGGTGGCGGCTGTACCTGTAGCTGGGGTGGTCACAGAGGTGTCCGCCACCACCAGGGAGCTTCATTCGGAGGAGGTATCTGTGTCTGAACTGTCCCCTCCAGTCTCCGCTGTGGTACTCCCCTCGCCCACTGTCCCACTGGTACACTCACCGTCGGTGGACTCTGCCTCCTGGGTCCTGTGGAATGCAGCTCCCTCTGATGCTGGTGCCTCTGCTCCTCCGCCAGATGACGCGATGCACATAAGGAGAGGGTGACAAAACAAAAAGGGGTGAGGAAGAAACAAAGGATACACCTGGTCAATGGCTGCACAACACCAACATTGGTGTACACAGCACCCTCACGCACAGGAAATAGCCCTACGCATTATGCATTGCACTACCAGTTATTTTGCTAGCCACCAAGGTATGTGGAGGGGCACACACTGCCAAATGCAGGACACCTGGGACCCACACAGCCCTGACCAGTTGTGGATGACTAGGAGCTAGGTAGCATGATTATCCCTTCAGGGCCCTTGCCACCAGGGGACCTACTCTGCAATATCAGGCCTGGGCTAGGGGCACACACTGACACACATCCCCATCCCAGATACCACCCAACCATGTGTAAGTTGCAATGATGGGCACTGTACACACGCCCTTGTGGCTGCTGTGATGCCCTCAAGCACCCATCTAGCTCAGGATAGGCCACCGCCAGTATGTGGGCCATCAGGGGGTCAGGGTTCTACGGGCACCCCTTCCTCGTTGGGAGGCAATCGCCAGCTGGGCCTCTGCCGTCTTCCATACCCAGCATCTCAGGTCCTCCCACTGTTTCTGACAGTGGCTGCTCCGCCTGCCATAGACCCCCAGGGTCCGCACGTCCTTGGCGATGGCACGCCATATACCCTTCTTTTGATGGCCGCTGATCTGCGGAGGTAATACACACAGGAAAACAGTATCAGTCAGACAGTCCTACCTTTTACACTCATGGCCAACCATGCCCATTCAGCAGTCCGTACTGGGGTAGGACCCCATCTATCAGTCGCTCCAACTCCGCCGAGGTGAAGGCAGACGCCCTTTCCCCAGTCACACAGGCCATTGTAGGTTCCAGACACAGGTCACAGCAGCACATGCAATGTAGGTCCTCTCCTGTTGAAGGTCAGGTAGCAAGTGAGTGATCAGATAGAAAATGGCAGTCACATCTGCGGCAGTGCATACCGTCACCGCTGGCATAGATCACCATTGACCACTGTACCCCATAGTGCCCAAGTTAACCAATAAGGAGTTTCATGGCGGTTCCCGACCGCCTCCTGTAACGGCGCACAATGTCAGCGGAATTACCTCACTTCCATCTGTCCCTCCACACAGGACAGGCAGATTCCATTTTGGGGGGGGGGCAGGCCCTGGATAAAAACTGCGTCACAGTTAAAATTTGGACATACAGGACAAAACCCACTTGCCCATTAAAAATTTACATCATGCATTGTAGTGTAGTGGCTCCAGTGTTCAGTTTGTGACCGGCCCCTCACTCCTTTGTCCCTTAGATTGCTACCGCTGCGGATGAATAGGAGATGGAGACATACCCCTATGTACAGACCCCTGGTGGACTTGGCAACACTGGAGGGCAGGCATATCATCCTCACCTATAGACTTGACAGGGCCACTATCACAGAGCTGTGTGCCCAATTGGAGCCTGACCTGATAAGTGCGATCCGTCACCCCACTGGGATCCCCCCTTTTGTGCAAGTTCTATCAGTGCTCATTTCCTGGCAACTGGTTCTTTCCAAGTGACAGTGGGCTTGGCAGCAGGAATGTCACAGCCAATGTTCTCAAACATGCTGACAAGAGTGTTGTCTGCCCTGATTAAACACATGTGCAGCTACATTGTTTTTCCTCCAGGTGAAGGATTTGGCCACATTGAAGGCTGACTTCCATGCAATGGGACATATCCCCAACATACTTGGGGTGATTAATGAAACTCATATTGCATTTGTCCCCCGGTCACGATAAACAGGTGTTCAGAAATCGTAAGAGTTTTCACTCCATGAATGGTCAGATGGTGTGCTTGGAGGACCAGTACACATCCCATGTCAATGTTAAGTATCCTGGGTCGGTGCATGTTGCCTTTATCCTGAGGAATAGCAGCATCCCAACTGTGATGTGCCAACTACAGAGGCACAGGGTGTGACTAATAGGTGAACCCTGGTTCCCATCCAGTAGGTGTTGGTGTATGGGTATGGTGTGGGCCATATGGGATAGTGTGTGGCTAAATGTTGTCCCTTGATATTTGAAGGTGACTCTGGTTACCCCAACCTATCATGACTACTGACCCCTGTGAGGAATGCCAGGACAAGGGCAGAAGAGCGTTACAATGAGGCACATGGGCGAACAAGAAGGATAATCGAAAGAACCTTTGGCCTCCTGAAGGCCTGATTCAGGTGCCTCCATCTAACAGGTGGATCCCTGTGCTACTCACCCAAGAAGGTCTGCCAGATAATCGTGGCATGCTGCATGTTGCACAACCTTGCCTTGAGACGCCATGTGCCTTTTCTGCAGGAGGAGGAGGCTGGAAATGGCCGTGTGGCAGCAGTGGACCCTCTGAACAGTGAGGATGAGGAGGCAGAGGATGAGGATGATGACAACAGAACAGCAGTGATACAACAATACTTCCAATGGCACACAGGTAACACAGTGTTACTTCACCTTTCATTGTCAATATTTTGTATATCTTTGGCACTGGCATGCTGTTATTTCCCACTTCTATGCCCACTTACTGTACCCTTTGGCAATTCATTTTACAGATGTTGGTGCCCCACTATAGCTCCTGGTGTGATCACTGCAGCCAAATACAGGTCAGTCTTATGTGCACAATTACTGTACAGTTGACATGCAATCTTTGAACCTGGTTAAGCGAATACATTAAAAATTTAACATACTCCATACTTGTTTTTTTCCAGGGGTTTTGATTGAAGTGCTTAGAAGAAGAGGGGCAAGTGCAAGGGGATGGGGTGATGATGGAGGAAAGTCCAGGGTATTGTTCCAGTCTATTTGGCCCACAGGTGCATTGTCCAAGGGGACATAGGAAGGGGAGCAAAGGCAGTTCAAGGTGGACAGGGTGACTGAGTGGGACACAAGGGTGACAATCAGGAGTGTCTCATTTCCTGGTGGGAGTCTTGGCAATAGTCTCTGGCTTCTGTCTGGATCACAGGGAATGTTTGCGAGGTGATTCTTCTTCTGCAGGGGGAGAGGTGCTGGTGCCCTGTGAGTCCTGTGGGGGTGCCTCCTGTCCACTAGCGACAACGGAGGTGGAAGGCAGTTCAGATATCTGGCTAGTGGCAGGGGCCCGCTGTTGTGAGACTGCCTCCCTCATAATGTTGGCCATGTCTGCCAGCACCCCTGCAATGGAGACCAGGGTTATGTTGATGGCCTGCAAGTCCTCCCTGATCCAGTGGTACTGTCCCTCCTGCAGCCGTCTGTTCTCCTGTCTGTTGTCCAGGATCTGGCCCATCGTGTCCTGGGAATGTTGATATGCTCCCAGGTTCTCAGTGAGTGCCTCCTGGAGAGTCGGTTCCCTGGGCCTGTCCTCCCCCTGATGCACACCACTCCACCCAGTTTCCCTGCTGTCCTGTGCCTCTGTCCCCTGAACCGTGTGCCCACTGCCACTGACCCCAGGTCTTGAGTATGAGGTGTGCCCTGGGGTCCCTGTCGAGTTGGACACACTACTGATTGACGTGTCCTGGGGACAGAGGAGTGGGTGCTGTGGTGGTGTTACCAGATGGGGGAGGCTCTGTGGTGGTGTGTGACTGGGCCAGGGTAACCGACTGTCCGGAGGCTCCTGATGGACCAGGTTGGTCATCCAGATCCAGGTGACTAGAGTTGCTGTCATCACTGTGGGCCTCTTCAGTTGGAGGACTGAATAGTGCTGGCACCTCTTATCCAGTGACATTGGCTGGGATAACTGTGGGGATGTAAATGCATTGTTATTGTTTCTGTGTGTTACATATTGTGCATCAGTGGGTTGCCCTATTTTGTTGTATTTGCCCTGGCAGCTTTCACTTGTGTAAGTTGGTATATGGTGGGCTAGCTGATTCTATCTGTGTCATTTCCCCTTTTCTTTCTCTACATTTTTTCCTTCCACCAAATGAATTGCTGCATACCCGGTAAAGAATGAAAAACCCATTGCAAGGTGCAGCTAATTTATTGGCTCTGGGTATCTAGAGTTCTTGATGAACCTATAAGCCCTATATATCCCCGCAACCAGAAGAGTCCAACAGATGTAACGGTATATTGTATTAAAAAATCTGACATCACAGGAAAAAGTTACAGAGTAAAACATTGAGAAAAATGGCTGTTTTTTTCACTACAATTTCCATATTTTTTTATTTCAGCTGTATTTTTCTGCAAGAAAACCTTGTAGGATATACACAAATGACCCCTTGCTGAATTCAGAATGTTGTCTACTTTTCAGAAATGTTTAGCTTTCCGGGATCCAGCATTGGTTTGACACCCATTTCTGTCCCTAAGTCGAAGGAGGCTGAAAGCACAACAAATAGTAAAAATGGAGTATGTCCCAGTAAATTCCAAAATTGTGTTGAAGAATGGGGTTTTCTGATTCAAGTCCGCCTGTTCGTGAAAGCTGGGAAGCTGGTGATTTTAGCACCGCAAACTCTTTGTTTATGCCATTTTCAGGGACAAAAACCATCAGCCTTCTTCTGCAGCACTTTTTCCCCATTTTTTTTAAAAAAACAAAACTTTTGCTGTATTTTGGCTAATTTCTTGGTCTCCTTCAGGGGAACCCACAAACTCTGGGTACCTCTAGAATCCCTAGGATGTTGGAAAAAAAGGACGCAAATTTGGTGTGGGCAGCTTATGTGGACAAAATGTTATGAGGGCCTAAGCACAAACTGCCCTGAATAGCCAAAAAAAGGCCTGGCACCTGAGGGAGAAAGGGCCTGGCATCGAAGGGGTTAAGGTCTCAAGTACACAGTAAGGCTCTACAGTGATTTGCTTCATATTGTGTCACTCTGGATCAGTCACACTAAGGGCTATTCAAGCAGGACTTGTCATGCTCAAACTATAGGCAAACAGATATGCTACACACATTTAGCAAGGAGCATTGTGCATGCACCATCCATAATCTAACAGACATATAGGGCAGACTGCAGATGTGTAATCCATCAGTGACACACCATATGGCAGGAATCCAGACAGATGGTCTGAATCATATACTGTGTGTACAGGGAATACAATAATTGTGATCATATTGATCATAGGCATAGCAACACTACATTTAAGTCATAAATCTGCATACTCTGCAGCTAACTACCTTAATCCAAGCATATTAAAATTTGCCCATAATGCATAAAATTCAGAAAACGTATACACATTTAAAAATTGTGTCACTCAAATAAATCTTTGATCCAATAAAATGTCAACACTGAGAAAGTTAACATTCACATATAGGAACACTATAACCACTCATAAATCACACTTCAGAAAAACAATCTGTCGAGTAAGAAAAGAGGAGCAAGGGAAGTGTGCTCAGGGAGTTTTTTTTCTGTATTGTAAAATTCCCTACAGTGTATCCCAGACAATATGCTACTTGTATGGGTCAGAACCCATGCATTGACCCATTTGTGCCTCATTCTGCCCCCAATGCACGGGTCGTAATCCGTGCATCGTCACCAATGTGTAGAAAATGCATTGTGGCTAATACATTGTGATTTAATCACGCACTGGATATTTCTGTACCGAAGCATCAAAAAAAGCAACACATTTGTGAAAAACTGGCGGAATACACACACGAAGTGACAGACTGGGTGTGGCAGGCTGCAAACCAGGAATTGTGAAGTTATCTTTACTTTCTCTTACTCTCTGTTAGTCTGTGCTTGTCCTGGAGGTGTTTGGAAAGTGTGTCAGTAATAAAAGTGTGTTTTGGTCGTCAGTGTGTGTTAGGTGTATGTCTCTGTCATATATTTTGTGCATTGTCATTGTCTTATTGTTATAATTGTCATTGTATTGTTAGGAGTTTGTTTTTTCGAGTTTTATTGCTGGGGTAGTTAGGTTTAGTTGGGGTGTTAGTTTTGTGGGATAGTGTTTTAGGGAGGGTGTTCAATATGTCAGGTAGGGTTAGGAATTTTAGCAAGGCAGAGTTGGGGGGTTTCATTTGGTTCATTGTCCATGTCCTCCCAGGATGCTTGATGCTCGTGGAAAGGTGAGCCAAGGCTACCCTACCAAGGAAAATAAATACAGGTGGGTGCTGGTGTATTGGCACCATCATCAGATCTTTGGTGTGAACTGTACTGCAGTCCAAATGAAGCATAGATGGGCAGATGTAAGCTCCAGGCAAGAGGATGTCACAGACTACCTGGGACTGGAGATTGGTGGACCAGTAGGTATTCATGACTGTTTTATTTGCCTTTTGTGATGTGCGTTTATAACTAATGCCCTGCAAACATAACCATGGAGTGTTCCTCATTTGTGAGTAATGCAATATGGTAACGTGCATTATGTATATCATGAAAAATATATAGAAGGAGATGATGTAAAGTAATGGTCCTTGGTGAGCCTCAAACCACCTACATCATTGAAACGCCAAACATGCAACATTTATGTTGCACAATTCACATACCCTGCCACAAGTGCCAATTCTATAGTTAGTGGGTTGAAATTATAGCAGAAAACTCAGAATTTAGGGGCATTTCTTTGCTTAACCTACAACACTGTCCTGTGAATGGAAAGGCCCTCATTTATGGGGATTGGCGTAAACGCGAAGAGCAGGAATGCACTATGTTTATGCAATTTGGTGCATTCCTGTCCTTTCCCCCTGTGCTGTTGCCATTTTGGCAGCCTAGCTCCAGCACAGCCTGTGTTGTCAGCAGGATTGTTAAGGTGCAGGGAGGGCCACCTTCCTGCACAAAAACAATCCTGAGAGCCATTTCCATCCGTCTTTCTGTGTGTGCTTCAGAATGCAGCACACTTTGAAAGAGGAAAAAATTAGAAGAAATAAAGTTATTTCTCCTTGTTATGCCTCACCTCAGAAGGTATAAGGTTTTGGTGCATTCTCAGGTTTACATGGCTTTGTAAATCTGGGAAGGCATCAAAATTCATGTGTGTTGTGTGGGAACACTGACTGCAACGCCCATGGAATGCCTCACGAGTGCAGAGTAAGGCAACGCAGTGATTTGCACTGCCTTGCCTTACTCCATATCTAGGAGGCCATTCAAAGCCACGCAAAGTGGCTTTGCATGGCCTCATAGATATGATTTTGTAGTTTGTACTGCCAGAGAGCTACAAATACTGATGCTACAGCGGTGCAAAGGGCCTATAAATGTGCCAAAAGTTTGTTGCCAAACAAATAATATTGAAGACTAAGCTACCGATCTCTTCTGTTAATGTTTTTTTATTGTAATTTATTTTAATCAGATTTTTGCAGTAGAAAATACAGCCAAAAAACATTAGATGTCACTATCACAGTACGAGGCGATTATTGAACCTTATAGATCACATTATCGCATTCAAATGTAAGCCAGTAAGACTATAGAGATCTGTATTGTGATTAAAGGATATATCTGCGGGGGGCCGTTACCATGAAAATAAGTAGGGGAGGCTAATCAATCTGAAGAGTCATGTGCAAGTGTAGTGAGATAATCACAGAAGGGCTGCAATATATCCACAGGTCTAGACGTGGGGGGCAGAAGAACTGCTTCCTCTTCACTAACGCTAACGCAGAAGGTCATGCTGCGGAGCCAGTCTGTGGAGGTTGGAGCCATGCGTTCTCCCCATCGCACCACAATCTCTCATTTGGCAAGCAAAAGGGCCATGGAAACTAAATGGTGTGATGGTCGTGGGAAGTCTTTCAAATATCCTAGTAAGGCCTGGAGAGGGCTAGGTGTTATGTCTGCATGGAGCATAAAAGAGATGTGTCTATTGATAGAAGTCCAGTAAGCAGATATTTTGGGGCACATCCAGGTGGAATGCACAAAGTCTCTGCCCGACATGCTACACTTAGGGAAATGGTCTAAACTGTCAGGGTCAAACTGTGCTATTGCTGTAGGAGGTAAGTAACAACGGTGAAAGAATTTGAAGTGTAGTACTTAAGCCTGTGAGTATTAGATATATACAGTACTGTATCTAGGCACAACTGTAGTTCCAAATTTTATCTGTGATATGGAAGTCTAATTCTTGCGCCCAGATCTCCTGTACCTGAATTGTAGTGTCAGGTTTCATGGCTATACATAACAGGTATAATTTGGAGACCAGTTGGTCCTTGTCTACATTCATGATCACGTGTTAGAGGTGGAAATTCCTCAGGGACCGGGGGTAGGTAGGCAAGATGGCGCAAAGGTTATTGCGTAGTCTAGGGAAAACTAAGAGGACCATTCACAGGGTGCCCCATTCGGCCAGGCCCACCGGATTTTGTAATATATGCCCAACAGGAAAAGGATTGCCTACCGTAGATAGGTCATACAGTTGAGTTGAGTTGTACCAGCACTTCACTAGTAAGAGAAAGCCATGGATTAATATAAATGGGGATAGAGGAGGCGTAAAGAGATCCATCACCAAGTGCTCGTCGAAACCTGTGCCAGGCCCAGCACATCATAGAGATGGCCTGGTTCTCTCCCAGATCTAGTGGTATACCTTTAGGCAAAATTTTAGAGTGTAGGTGTCTGTTGAGCTGATGCCGCTCAGGTTTAAGACAAGGGACTTAGGCGTCAAGTACTAAATGTAAAAGTCAGGCACTCCAAAGCCCCTGCATTCAAATGGAAGTGTAAGAGTGCCCCAATGGACCAGGAGGTGGCCCTCTGCCCATATCAAACTCAGAATTTGACTCCATAATGTGCTAAAGAAGGTGAGGGGGACAGGGGAAGCAATGTTTAAGAAAAAGTATAGAAAACAGGGTGGTACCACAATTTTGAAAATGGCGATGCAGCCCGATATAGATAATGGTGTTAATCCACTGCGTTACGTGCATTTCAAGGTCAGTCATTGCCAGTCCATAATTAAGTTGAAGTATTCTGTCTCTATCCCTATGTAAATGAATGCCTATTTACTTGGTGTCATCGGTAACCCATCTAAGGGGGAACTCTGCCAGAATCTGTTGAATGGATTCTGTCAGCGAAAAGAGGTCTGATTTAGCCCAGTTTATTTGTAGGAAGACATTTCTCCATAACAAGTGATTTCTCACATTATTGGAGCAAGGTTGGTCAATGGATGGCAAAGAAAGAGCAGGATTTCATCTTCATAAAGAGAAAATAAGAGAGGGCCGTGAGTGAGTTGAAGTCCTCTATGGGAATGTGAGTTCTGCAGGATTTGCAATTGTAAATAAGAGAATGGAAAGTGGACATCCTTGCCTAGTACCACACAGTATAGGGAAACTGTCCGTGAGTGATCCATTCATCTTTATGCGAGCCACTGGGCCAGTGTATGACAGCATTATTAATGATATGAATGGGAAAGGCATGTCCAGTCTGCTCAAGACGGCTTTCAAAAACAGTCACACCAAGGAGTCGAATGCCTTCTCGGCAGCCAACAGGGCTATAGCAGCTGGGACCTCGGGGGCTATGTGGTGCAGGACCGCAAAAATAGTGCAAAGATTTAAAGAAGTCAAGCAGTGAGGGGCGATGCCAGACTGTGCAGGTGCAATAATTTGCTCCATCAGGAACGCTAGCCTAGTGGCAAGAATTGTGGCCAGTATTTCACCATCCAGGCTCAAAAGAGAAAGAGGGCAATAAGATGCACAATGTAAAGGATTCTTGCCAGGCTTTAACAGAAAAGTTAGGACCGCTTTGCGAAGGTGTAGGGGAAAGGATGCCATTATGTATGTAAGGATTCATTATAGACCACCAACAGAAGTGCAGCCAGCTCTTGTTTGAAAGCCTTGTAAAAGGCTCTTGTCAGGCCATTCAGCCCAGGTGTCTTGGAACCATTAATAGCATTGATAGCTGCTGTTACCTCATCAAGTGAGATAGGCTGTCTGAGGCATTCCCACTGGCACTCCATGAGCCAAATTAAGTCCATCTCATCAAGATAAGTATTAATTGCAGACGGATCATCCATTGTCGTGATGTATAGATCTTTTCTTAATGCTTGTACATGTACTCTTCAATGTGTGCTGCATTGTGCTGTGCATGTATACAGATTGGTATGTCTCATGAATATGTACATGTGCAGTTCTGAGTGTTCTTCAGTTCAAACTAACACCATTTCACATACTGCAAAGTCATGCAGGCTTTCAGAACTTTAAAACATACAACAACTCAATATTAAGCAGCACTCAATACACCAGTACCAGTACACACATATGTCTGCTGTGACGGTATACAAGGTGCATGTCTGTTCTTTTCCATCCTAACAACACTTAGGTAATCCCAGGGTCAAACATGCCATCCCTGTTCATTGTACACTTGAGTCTGAATTAATGCTGGCCAGCGTTATTACACAGATCATATCCTTGAGTCATGATTCAGGCATGCAATGAAGTGTACATCAAAACTTCAGCATTCAGCCAGCCAGTCAAGACCTGGACCAAGTCACCAACCAACACCCCAGCCATCCATTCAACCGGCTACCCCTGCTGCGACAAAGCAGTGACAAACACAGGCCAGGAAGCCTCGCAAGAGGGACTCGGTGTTCCATTAAACCATTATCCGCAAACTCAGGAGACTGAACCGTAGGAAGAGATGGCAAGTCTGCAAATGAGAATGGGAAAACTTGAGGGATTGGATCAGATCGCCCAACTTCTTTGAACATTTTAAATCTTCCTGTTTTATCCTGTTTAATGTAGTATTTTAGGGGCTAAGATGTTAGTTAGTTGATAGAGTAGGTTTAGATAAGGAAGACTTTCAATTTTTTCAAATATTTTACTGTATTTTTGTATTAGATATGCGTATGTTTTAAGTTGTTAGTGGGTGGGGGTACAATGTCAAGGTTTGTGATAAAAAAATGAAAAAAACAAAACAAATAAAAAATAAAGCAAATAAAAAACAATATATATTTGTTTAGATTTCAATGTTTAGGTGTGATTTATGTTTAGGTGTAGTTTCTGTTTGTATTGTGTGAATGTGTGTATAAAGGAGGGTCAGGTTGATGTATTATATGTCATTGGTCTTTAATGGTTAAGTTAGTGTAAAATAAGCTAAGTTAGAATCAGATAGTATTTAGGATAGTTGGTTGAGGACACACAAAAGTAGTTAGATTAGGATAAGTGTAATTGTTTGCTGGAAGTGTTTAGCTTAGGTAGTGTAGTTTAGGTAGGTTTCGTTTTTTAACATAACATTATATTTAGTCAATATTTTTCTACTTTCACAACCTCATCATTATTACATCATTGTGAGTTTCTACCATTGACTTTGTTGCGCTGGGTATATGATGCTGGTATTGCTGTACTGTCTTCATATGCATATGTGATTTAGTAGCAGGACATTTACATTCTGATGGATATGCGGTTATGTCCGTGTCTGGTGGATATGAAGGTGCTGAGTACCGCTGAGAGTGATCATTGCTGCTTAGCTATCCTGCTAAATGGAGGAAACTATTTCAGATCTTCCGCTCAGGAATTTTTAGCCCTGCCGGAACCAAGTGTCACCAGCAACCAACGAAGAGTAACATGGCCTAGAGTTTTGGCCGACCAGGACACGCACACTGAGATTTACCAGTGGTTTGTACAGTATCTAGCTGAATTAGAAGGCCTGCTTGTTGACCCTATTATTGTCTTACAAATCCATAGCTTAGTCAGAGAACAACAAGGCAGCCAAAGGCTGGGAGTGAAACTTCCACAGTGGTTTAATCGAGAATGTAGGATGGCCATGCAGGTGTTGGTAATTGCCATAAGGGAGTGCAACCGGGGAAGACATTAAGGCCCTCATCACAACCCTGGCGGTCGGTGATAAAGCGGCGGTAATACCACCAACAGGCTGGTGGTAAATACCGCCAAATTATGACCATGGAGGAAACAGCTCAGACAGACAGCCACTGTACCACACCGATCGCCAGGGCGGAATCAACAGGCACCACGGCGGTAACCACCTACAGCCAGGCATAAGCCAATGTTCCGCCCACTGTATCATGAGACAGGAAACCGCCACCTTTTTGGGGGCGGTACCAATGACATCAAAAGCCTGGCAGAAACACTGCACAGAAGGGAAACGACTCACCTGTGGAGACTCAGGGAAGAACCATGCCGCCATCGAGCCCGAGCTGCACATATTTCCAATGCTCTTCTACGTCCTGCTCCACCACGAACACCAACGATGACGAAGACGACCACGGTGAGTACAGCCGCCTAGCACACAGAGGAGGGAGGGAGGAAAAAGAGAATGACACACACACATGCAACGTGCAACCCCCCCACCCCCAATACTATGCACACAAGCAGATGCAGTAACATAACATATTGACCCTGTACCCCTCAAGAATAATGCAAGGACAACACCAATGAATTAAAGTGAGTGTAATAAGATAAATATAGTAGTAATACCTGCATCGAAATCAAAAAGTATATACATATGTACAAATCAAGGGACACTGCCCAGTCCTCAATGTTCGTGGGCCACGGGGCCACATTATAAAGTCCAAGGCCCACTAGACTCCTGCAACAACACGGAGAGAACACTGCAGGGGCATCAGTTTGAAAATAGGCAGGCACTTCAGGGGGAGGGGGAACGGAGGGGGCACCTCAGCCGGCAGATGTAAGAACACCACTGGTCCTGGAGGGCGTAACATGCCCTGTGCTTGGTCTTGGGGAGTGCAAGGCCACAGTCTCTCAAATGGGTGACTTCCCCACATTCTGAGGAGGGGGCAACATGCCCAGTGAATGTCATCCTGGGGAGGATGGGGTGAGTGGTTGGCTTCTCCATTGGTTCTGGAGGGGGCATTGTGCCCAGTGATCTTCATCCTGCGGAGGATGGGGTTAGTGGATGGCTTCTCCATTGGTTCTGGAGGGGGCATCGTGCCCTGTGATCTTTATCCTGGGGAGGATGGGATGAGTGGAGGGGGGGCATCATACCTTGTGATGCACATCTTGGGGAGTGCAAGGTCAAAGTCTCTCATCTGGGTGTCATACCCAGAGGATTTGCAGGGGGCAGGCCGCACAGCAGCCCATAGAGGCAGGACTACACACTGTCAGCCTGCGGTGATGGCTGCTCAGAGGTGGTGCTGCTGATGCTGCCGCGGGTGGTGGGGGAAGCTCCTGCCCATCCCCTGCAGCCTCAGACTGCTGCCCACTGGTGCTGCTGGTGGTGGTGCTGCTCGCAGAGCTGGTAGTTGGGGGGTGGAGGCTTCAGCCCATCCCCTGCAGCCACAGACGGCTGCACAGTGGTGCTGCTGCTGCTGCTGGTGGTGGTGCTGGTGGCGGAGCTGGTGGTAGTGGTGAGGGGAGGCTCCAGCCCATCCCCTGCAGCCTCGGACGGCTGCGCACTGGTGCTGCTGCGGCTGTTGATGGTGGTTGTGGCGGTTCTGCTTGCGGAGCTGGTAATATTGGTGGGAGGAGGCTCCAGCCCATCCCCTGCAGCCTCGAACGGCTGCCCAGTGGAACTGCTGCTGCTGGTGGTGCCGGTGTGGGAGCTAGTGGTGGAGCTGGTGGTATAGGTGGGGGGAGGCTCCAGCCCATCCCTAGCAGCCTCGGACGGCTGCACCACCATGGTTGGTGGTGGAGGCTCCAACTGAGTCCCAGCACCAGGGCCCTTCTCCTTTCTGCCTGCAACTTGCCCTTAGCAGCTGGGGATGGCTCCTTGCTCATTTTGCCAGCAGCTGGGGATTGCTCCTTGCCCTTCCTTTCAGCAGATGGGGATTGCTCCTTGCCCTTCCTTTCAGCAGCTCGGGATGGCACCTTGTCCTTCCTTCCAGCAGCAAGGGGTGGCACCTTGCCCTTCCTTGCAGCAGCTGGGGGTGGTACATCGCCCTTCCTGGCAGCACCCTCTCTGTGTGGCTACCTGGTGCCCTGGATCCTTTCCCACCATGAGCTGCTGTGGACACTACTGGGCCCGTGGACTGGGTGGCTGAGGTGCTGGGCTGGGTTTTGACCGCCCTGGCCTGATGTGAAGGACGGGGGGAGGAGAGGTAGGGAAGAGGTAACGGTAGAGAGGAAAAGCTTCTTAGGGACATTGGGGTGGGAAGAGGGAGAAGGTTTAGGGAGTGGTGGAAGAGTGAGTGGTTGTAGGAGGTGTCCGTCTGCTGTGTTTGGGTGCAGATGCATGGGCTGGATGCTGTTGTGAGGTGGATGGCTATTCGGTGTCTGAGTGCTTGCATTTTTGTACCTTGGGAGGAGGGGGCACAGACACGGTGGAAGAGGACACAGGGGACGTGTGCATGAATGTGGTGGTGGTGACTGCCAGTGAGGTGTGTGATCTGGTAGGTGTGCTGGTGATGGTGGTAGTGGATGAAGACTTAGTTCATGCAAGTGTGAGTGTAGACGCAACTGGGAGGGAGGTGGATGAGGATGAGGAGGGGGCCACAGTGGAGGCAGTGGATGTTGGTATGTCTGCATCTGGATAGTGTTTGTATGAGTGCCTCTGGGATTAAGTGTGGTGCCTGTGTTTGCGTGTGCCACTATTGTGTGTTGTCTTGTGTGCGTGCTCGTCTGCCTGTGTGCTTGAGATAGGTTGGGGTTGAGGGGAATGGGATTGGGTAGAGGAAGTTGGAGGGGGAGGGTGGAAACAGGGAAAATGGCTGCCATCAGAGAGGAGGCCAGAGCCTGGATTGATCTCTGTTGGGCCACCAAGCCAGTATGAATGCCCTACAGAAATGCATTGGACTGTTGCATTTGGGCTGCCAGCCCTTGGATGGCATTCCCAGTGGTTGACTGCCCAACAGAGATGTATTGCAGGAGGGAAATAGCCTCCTCACTCAGGGCAGCAGGGCTAACTGGGGCAGGCCCTGAGGTGCCTGGGGCAAAGGAGATGCCCACTCTCCTGGGTGAGCGGGCACGGGCAACTCGCTGAGTGGCTGCTGGGAGGGCGGTGCTGGTACAGTGGGTGGCGGCTGTACCTGTAGCTGGGGTGGGCACAGAGGTGTCCGAACTGTCCTCTCCAGTCTCTGCCATGGTGCTCCCCTCGCCCTCCGTCCCACTGGTGCCCTCACCGTCGGTGGACTCTGCCTCCTGGGTCCTGTGGGATGCAGCTTCCTCTGTCGCTGGTGCCTCTGCCCCTCCACCCGATTATGCTAATGCACATAAGGACAGGTTGACAAAAAAAAAGGGGGGGATGGACAAAGGATACACTTGGTCAATTGCTGCACCAACACCACCATTGGCGTATACAACACATACACACACAGGGAACAGTCCTACGCACTAGGCAATGCACTACCAGTAACACTGCTAGTCACCAGGGCATGGGGAGGGACACATACCGCCAACTGCAGCACACCTGGGACCCACACATCCCTGCCCAGTAGTGAATGCCTACTAACTAGGTTGGAGGAATTTCACATCAGAACCCTTCCCAACATAGGACCTATCCTGCAATGTCAGGCCTGGCCTAGGGGCACCCACAGGCATACATCCCCCACCCATATACCACCCCACCATGCGGAAGTATTAATGATGGGCACTGTACTCACCCCCTGGTTGCTGCTGTGATACACCCAAGCGCCCATCCAGCTCTGGATAGGCCACCGCCACAATGCGGGGTCAGGGTTCGGCGGGCACCCCTTCCTCATTGGGGGCCATCCCCAGCAGGCCTCCGCCATCTTCCGTGCCCAACATCTCAGGTCCTCCCACCGTTTCTGACAGTGGGTGCTCTGCCTGCCGTAGACCCCCAGGGTCCGCACGTACTTGCCGATGGCACGCCATATACCCTTCTTTAGATGGGCGCTGACCTGCAGAGGAAATATACACAGGGAAAGGTATTAGTCAGACCGTCCTGCCTCTTACACTCATGGAGCACCATATCCTTCCCATCCCCTTACACACAGACATGGCCCAGCATACATGCTGCATGCTGCCCAGGGCCCATCCACCAAAACCTCCTACACGAGGCCTTCACACACACACCACTCCATTCATTCATTCCCCATGCATCATGTTCACAGTGTAATCACCTGTTGGGCTGGAGGCCCATACAGCAGTCGGTACTGGGGTAGGACCCCATCCCCCATCCCCACCCCAGTCTCTCCAATCCACCGAGGTGAAGGCATGGGCCCTTTTCCCATTCACACAAGACATGGTAGGTTCCAGACACAGGTCACAGCAGCACATGCGTGTAGGTCCTCTCCTGTTGAAGGTCAGGTAGAAAATGAGTGAACAGATAGAAAATGGGGGGGACGTCCATGGCGTAGATCACCATTGGCCACTGTACCCCATAGGGCCCAATAATAACCAAAGAGGAGTTGCATGGCGGTTCCCAACTGCCTCCCGCAACGGCGTACAACGTCAGCAGAATTACCTCACTTCTACCTGTCCCACCATACAGGACAGGCGGATGCCATTTCGGTGGGCGGGGGGCAGGCCATGGATCATAACTGTGTCACAGTTCACAATTGTACATTCAGGACATATTCCACCAATAAATTGTGAAAATCATATCATGCATTGAACTGTAGTGGTTACAATGTACAGATTATGACTGGCTACTCACTCTTTTGCCCCATAGATTGCAATCGCTGCGGGTGAACAGGAGATGGAGACATCCCCCGTGTACAGACCCCTGGTGGACTTGGCAACAATGGAGGATAGGCACATCATCCTCACCTACAGACTTGACAGGGCCACAATCACAGAGCTGTGTGCCCAATTGGAGCCTGACCTGACATCTGCTCTCCATCACCCCACTGGGATCCCCACTCTTGTGCAAGTGCTATCAGTGCTCCATTTCTTGGCAACTGGTTCTTTGCAAGTGACAGTGGGCTTGGCAGCAGGAATGTCACAGCCATTGTTCTCAATAGTGCTAACAAGAGTGTTGTCTGCCCTCATTAAACACATGTACAGCTCCATCATGTTCCCCCAGGTGGAGGATTTGGCCACATTGAAGGTTGACTTCTATGCAATGGGATATATCCCCAACATAATTAGGGATATTGATGGAACACATATTGCATTTGATCCCCCCCGGCATAATGAACAGGTCTTCAGAAATCAAAAACTTTTTTACTCAAATGTGCAGATGGGGTGTTTGGTGGACCAGTACATCTCTCATGTCAATGCTAAGTATCGAGGCTCTGTGCATGATGCTTTTATCCTGAGGAATAGCAGCATCCCAAATGTGATGGGCCAACTCCAGAGTCACAGGGTGTGGCTAATAGGTGAGCCCTGGTTCCCACCCAGTGGATGTGGGTGTATGGGTAAGGTGTGGGCAATAAGGGTTAGTGTGTGGCTAGCAGTTGTCCCTCAATATTTGCAGATGACTCTGGTTACCCCAACCTCTCTTGGCTACTAACACCTGTTAGGAATCCCAGGACAAGAGCAGAGGAACATTACAACGAGGCACATGGGTGAACAATAAGGATAACTGAACATACATTTGGCCTCCTGAAGGCCAGGTTTCGGTGCCTCCATCTAACAGGTGGATCCCTGTGCTACTCACCCAAGAAGGTCTGCCAGATCATCGTGGCATGCTGTATGTTGCACAACCGTGCCTTGAGACGCAATATGCCTTTTCTGCAGGAGGAGGAGGCTGGAGATGGTTGTGTGGCAGCAGTGGACCCTGTGGACAGTGATGATGAGGAGGCAGAGGATGAGGATTAGGACAACAGAACTTCAGTGATTTGTCAATACTTCCAATGACACACAGGTAAGACAGTGTAACTTCATATTTCATTGACAGTTTAATGTTTGACATTGTCACTGGCAGGCTGTGAATTCCTACTTCTATGCCCACTTACTGTACCCTTTGGCATCTCTTTTTGTAGACGTTGGTGCCCCACTATCGCTCCTGGTGTGTTCACTGCAGCCAACTACAGGTCTTTCCTATGTAAATATGAATGTACAGTTGAATTACAATGTTTAAACCTTGATACACGAATACATACTTCATACTTGTATTTTTTCAAAGTGTGTTCATTGCAGTGCTCTGTCAAAAAGGGGGAAGTGCAATGCGCTGGGGGGATGGTGAAGGAAAGTCCAGTTTAGAGTCCAGTCTATTTGTAGCACAAGTGCATTGTCCAAGGGGGCATAGGCAGGGGAGCAATGGCAGTGCAAGGTGGACAGGGTGACAGAGTGGGACACAAGTGTGACAATGTCAACACCAGGACAGTGCGCGCTCTACGGGCGTCTAGAATGCAAAAACCAAACACTCTCAGGATAATGTAATTTATGCATTGTGATGATATGTTACTGTTTAACCTTTTGCATTGCAGAATTCAATCCAAAAGATTCATTTTTAAGGTGCTTATAAATACTGTACATTTGCAATGTATTGCTGCAGGCATTCAGAGCGAGTCAGGGTGTGGTCCTCTTTCCAGGGCCTTCTAGAAGCTTTCCCTGCAGCATGCCTGGGTGTGGTTGTGGGCTGGGCCAAAACTCCATAAAAGGGAGTCAGCCCAGCTCCACGTGCTCACTATTCAGAGGTCCCGGTGCAGAGCAGCAGCAACTTCCTGAGCTCCAGTTCTGGTGGCCTACCTTGACCTTCCTGGCCTCTGTGCTTTATTCTTCAGTGGTGATTCTTAGTCAGGGCGGTAAGACGGAGGTTGGGCTGGGCCCCCTGACCTCGTATTCGATGACTTTCTAATTCTTGGACCTAATTTCTGATGTTAATAATTTTTGCTCATGTGCATGTAATTGTGCATTAAGAATTTTCATGGAATTTGTGTGCACACATTCGAATCGGCAAGACGTGCGATTCTATCTTTGAGATTAATTCATGTTATTCAATGCGCGCTACCATTCCTTGACAGTCTCATGGTAGCATTCGAATCAGCAACACGTGCAATTCTTTCCTGGCGTGTAATTCTTGATATTCACTCTACGCTACCATTTTCTTGGCAGTTTCATGGTGAGATCCGAATCGGCAACATGCACGGTTCTACCCTTGCGTGAAATTCTTGGTATTCATTGTACGCTACCATTTCTTGGCAGTTTAATGGTGGCATTCAAATCGGCAAGACGCGCAATTCTTTCCTTGAGTGCTTTTCATGTTATTCATTGTGCGCTACCATTTCTTGGCAGTTTCCTGGTGGCCTTCGAATCGGCAACGCGCGCGATTCCTTCCTGGTGTGTGATTCTTGATATTCATTGTACGCTACCATTTCCGATACAGTTTCATGGTGGCATTCGAATCGGCAACACGCGCGATTCCCTCCTAGTGTGTGATTCTTGATATTCATTGTACGCTACCATTTTCCGAGGCATTTTAATGGTGGCATTCGAATCGGCAAGACATGCGATTCTTTCCTTGAGGGCGTTTCATGTTATTCATTGTGCGCTACCATTTCTTTGCATTTTCATGATGGCCTTCGAATCGGCCAGATGCACAATTCTTTCTTTGTGGTTAATTCATAATATTCATTGCACACTACCATTTCTTGACAGTATCACGGTGTTGTTCGAATCGGCAAGACACGCGATTCTTTTCCTTGTGTATAAATAATGAAAATTACTGTGCGCTACCATTCTGAGACATTTCTTTGGTAGCATTTTCAAGTTGACAAGTTGCATGATTATTTCCTTGAATCTATATTGTATGATTTCATGGTGCACAATCCTTTATGGTGTTTAGTACACATGTAAAAACCTGCAATGTGCGCAATTTACTTTTCCCAATGTTTTTGAGAAGAACACAACAAGATCAGAGTTCTAGATGTAATGCTGTGTGTTCCTGATATGTATTCTTAAATAAGATTCATATGATTGTTTAGAAATTGCTCATAATGTTTTCATGATTCTCATGCTAAAGAAAGTACTTGAATCTGAAAGTTCTATTTAACTTTTCTTGTTTCCTCCACAGGTTTTCGGTCATCTAAAGTCTAGTCAACTTTAGAACTATTCTAGGATTGTTCATGTTTTCAGAAATGGCAAAGCTTAGAGGTGTAGCATGGTACTGATTTCATGAGATGTAATTTTGATGTTGTGTTTTAACCTCTTGCTTCCTGCAAGTCTCCTTCCCAGCTGTTCCCTTCCTAATCCCCTTTTCCCCACTTGGACTCTCTTAGACTCTGTGATAAATCTAATAAAAGTATTGAAGCTGTCTTGTGGTGGAAGTGTTGGGAACGTGCACAGACCCGAGGATCTGGTGACTCTGACAGACAATCAGGAGAGTCTCATTGCCTGACGGGGGACCGTGTGTGGGGTGGTTCTCCATCTGTAGGGGGAGGGGTGCTGGTGGCCCGTTGATCCTGTGGCAGGGCCTCCTGTCCACTAGAAGCAATGGTGGTGGAGGGCTGTTCAGTAGTCTGAATAGTGGCAGGGGCCCGCTGGGGTGACACTGCCTTCCTCATACTGTTGGTCATGTCTGCCAGCACCCCTGCAATGGAAACCAGGGTGTCCGCAGGTCCCTGATGGGCCAGGTTGGTCATCCAGATCTAGGTGACCAGAGCTGCTGTCATCACTGTAGGCCTCTTCTGTGGGGGGACTGGAAATTGCTGGCAACTCTTCTCCGGTGACATTGGCTGGGATACCTGTGGGGATGTAAATGCAGTATTATTGTTTCTGTGTGTGACATATTGTGCATGGGTGGGTTGCCCTCTATAGTTGTTATTGCCCTGGCAGCTTTGCCTTCTGCGAGTTGTTATTTGGTTGGCTAGCTGATTGTCTCTAGTGGGCTTGCTTTAGTGTAGGTGTCCATGCAGGTGTGTGATTGGTGTCCATGCATTGGTGGTGCATGCAGGGCTTGGCATTGGGATGGGTGAGTTGTGATGGTGGGGTGTGTGGGAGGTGGTGGAGTGATGGGAGTGAGGGTGAGGGTGGAGGTATGTAATGGCATGCAGGTAGGGGGGTGATAGTAATGTAGAGTTGACTTACCAGAGTCCAGTCCTCCTCCTACCCCAGCCAGGCCCTCAGGATTCATGATTGCCAAGACTTGCTCCTCCCATGTTGTTAGTTGTGGGGGAGGAGGTGGGAGTCCACTGCCAGTCCTCTGTACAGTGAGTTGTTGTCTTGGTGCTATGGAACGCACCTTGCCCCCGTAGGTCGTTCCACCTCTTCCTGATGTCATCCCTTGTACTTGGGTGCTGTCCCACAGCGTTGACCCTGTCCACGATCCTCCGCCATAGCTTCACCTTCCTTGCACCTGTGATCCAAACAGCTGTGGCTCTACCCGGATGATTTCTTGCACCATGACCCTTAGTTCCTCCTCAGAGAATCTGGGTGTTGTTGTGGTGCCATGGGTGTATTGTGAGTGGTGTGGGTGAGGGTGTATAGGGTTATGTGTTGGGGTGTGTGATGTAAGGTGCGTGGGTGGTGTATAGGTGATAGCGGTATGTGTGAGTGCTCTTGCTGTCTCTCTCTGTTGGCAATTGTTTGTAGTCATAAGGGGTTGTGGGTAATGTGGGTGTGTGTTTTATAATGATGTGGGTGTGGTGTGTGTATGGGTGTCAAGTGTGTGATGTGTGAATTGTCCAATGTAATGTTGTTTTGTTTGAGTCTGTGTATTTTTAGCATGGCAGTATGTACCGCCAATGGTTTACCGCCATTGAATGTCTGCCGTGTTTATTTGTGGATCATATGGTTGTGGGAGTTGTTCTGTTGGCGTAACGGTGTGGGTTTTGCTACTGCCAGTTTATCACTGACCTTTGGGCTGGCAGACTTGTGTGTGTGGCTGTATCGTGATGGATTGGTATTTGTGTGTCATAATATGGTAAGCGGATGTCCGCCGCTGCGGTGGTATGTTGGCAGCAGTCAGCATGGCGGTAAGTGGAATTTACCGCCAATGTCATAATGAGGTAATAAGTGTGCTCGGGCAAGGTACAAAAAGGCTCAAAGAGTGGCGAGGAAAGAGGGGGATGAAAAAAACTGGCATAAGCTACTTCATGCCATGAAGCTAAGAGACAGTCATGCCTTTTGGGCAATAATCTCTGATAGAACTGGCGAATCGGGTTTTCCGAGGTGCTGCAATATTGTGTTAGATAAGTGGGAGGAACACTTTGGTGCACGATACTCGGCAAGCTCTAATGACAACGGTGAGGATCCCTGTGGTCGTCTACATCAACAGATTGTAAGCCCCATAGCGGAATATATCACAACCTTCAGTTGTGGCAGATGCAGCAGATAGTCTTATAACCTACTTTTCATTGAAAGACATGCTGTCAGCTATAGTCTGAAACCCCTAAAAGCTCCCGGTTTGGACGGAATCCCTGAAGACTTGTATAAGTCTGAACCTCGAGTATGGGCTGGGTATATAAATTGTCTATCGCAATAGCACGGGGCCAGAATGACGGACACCTAGAAAGGGACCAATATTTTTCCAGTGTTTAAAAAAGGTGATGCGAGCTGCCCTGCTAACTATAGCCCTATTAGCCTGTTGGATAACCTCCCAAAAATATTTGCTAGGCAGGTACTCGATAAACTGCTGGGATGGGCAGCTAGTGAAGAAGTATTCTCGCCCCTGCAGGCAGGATTCCGGCCAAAGACAAGTACCGTCGATCAGGTATTTAGGTTTTCAGTATTGTACTGGAAGCAGGTCCTCCTCCAAAGTCAGAGGTTATACATAGACTTTGTTGACCTTCGAGCTGCTTTGGATTTAATTCCACAAGACAATCTCTCGGAAGTCTTAGGGAAGATGGGAGCTCCTAGTAGTCTAGTTGTTATCTTAATTAGATTACATAGTGGGAACTATGCCCAGGTCCGCTTAGGGAGGGCATAGAGAAGTGACATCTAGAATACCAATTTGCCGGGGGGTACGTCAAGGATGCGTGCTAGCTCCCACACTTTTTTCTATATATACCAATGACATCACAAAATATCTTGGCCAGTGTATAAATGATTCCCCCATCATTAACGGTGGGAAAATTCCTATCTTGCTGTATGTGGATGACTCACTGCTAATTTCCAAGTCCCCAATAGGATTGCAAAACCTGGTGACAAAATTTGGGCTCTTTTGCAGAGAAAGAGGGTTGGAGATAAATTGCTCCTAGACCAAATATATGGTTTTTGGGAATTCTGTAGCAAGAATGAGGAGCATAAGAGTGGGTGATTCCAATCTTGAAAGGGTGTCAGAGTTTGATTATCTTGGTATTACCATGTCTCCAAAACTAAAAAGGGATTCCCAAGTAGTAAAAACCTCCCTAATATTACTCCATAGATCTAAGGCCATTCTTCGCTTTTTTAGAGCCACAGGCACCAGTTCTATTTCACCAGCTCTCTAGACATATCGAGCCAAGGCCCTCAATGCAGCAGTGCATGGTGCAGAAATTTGGGGTTATGCAAATACACATAGGTTAGAGGTAACTGAAACAATTCATTAGGGCACTAGTGCCCGTACCAACTAGCACCCCACTTATCCCCTTGCGATATGATATGGGCATCAACATAGTGACTGATCAAATACAGCTAAAACCCCCTACTCTACTGGTTAGTCTACCCCTGAACTGGACACGTACATTGCATATCTGGTAAAGCTTGACTTAGCTTGGAAAGTCCCCTGGTTGAGTTTTGATTAATCAAATTCGCAGAGAAGATGAACAGGTAGTTACGGTGGCTTATTGGCAGTATATTATGGAGTGCCAGCAGACTAGGGCCAACCAGGGCCACCTAACAGAAACATATTTGGAGTTTAAAGTTGTGCCTAAATTTGAAGAACTCTTGGATTATGTTACTCCCCCGAGGGCAAAATGTTTCTATTTTGCGATTTAGATACGACTGCTTGCCGTTGAATGCCTTTTGTAGCTGCTAGCGAGGAGATAGGCCATCTGCCTCATGCCCTCTTTGCAAATTAATGCCTGAAACGGTGAACCATATTGTTATTGTTTGCCCAGGGCATCGAGCCTCTAGGCGGCGGAGGCTTAGGCCAGTTTGTCTATCCCTAGGGATCGGGGATTATCGAGTGGCGTTGCGACTGTTTAAGACACGTACAGATAAGACCATAGTCTACCCAATGAGCTGTTTTGTCCTGGAAGTGTGGACTAGAAGAGATAGGTTTCTGGCTCGGGAGGGGGACGGGGGAGCTAATTTATAGAAAGCCCTAGGACAAAAGAAAAGTACAGACCTTGATAGGGTCGACGTTTCACTGAGCACTTTATGTAGATCGAGAGTTAAATAGCCTCTAAGAGCTGACACAGAGTCTAAAGATTTGGATGAGCACTGGTCTTACTAATGGGCGGAGCATAAAAGCTTAAACTGGTGGTTTTACTTTATTGTTTGAATCAGGCTTTAAGGATAATAGTTGATTATGTGGAGCTAATTAGCGCTTCATATGGATGAACTAAGTATTACATGATGGCATGTACTACAGGACTATTAAGAGATAGAGTATACTATAGACTATTGATTGATCATCCCTTGTTGGTTTTTATGTGCATTTTATTTTATTTTTATTTTTATTTTAAGTATTTATGTATTTATGTACTTTTATGGATTATAGGAATCCAAATAAAGTTATTATTATGATGATTAGTAGTAGGAGGAGGATTATGGTCTGCAGGTCACGTATATCACATATGAGACACCTAAGGATAATTTGAAATTCAGAAATAATTGTAAGTGGTTGTCTTTGTGTGATTTGACAGACAGGCCAAAGCTGATACTCACTCACTGTAGCACTGTGTGAAAAGAGACACCCTGTATGTTTTTAGGATGTTTTCCTAACACCATATTACAGGATATGGGTTTATGTAGCTGGGCCTTTATACAGTGGACCAACAGGAGGTACACTGTGTAAAGAGTCCAAGCAAACCCCAAATGAACTACAGAGGCACAAATGACAGCCCAAATGCTCTCTTTTGTGGTAGTGTGTACAAGCAGTTAGGCATATCAGAGGGTAGTGCTAAGCATGTATTGCATACAGATAGGCAGTAAGTGAGACACACACTCAATAAAGATATACAACACCAGTTTATAAAAATAATACACACTTTTATATAAATTTTGACACCAAGATCCTCAGAATCGGGTGAGTACTTTACGAGTTATGAATTTCTACAGCTTTCAAAAGTTGACAGAGCAATTTTTGGAGCAGTAATGTTATCCTATGGGGAAAAACTTATACTGAAGACTGGTATATAGCAGCCACTTACAAGACCAATCTTCTGGAGTTAAGGTAAGTATGGGGCAAGGTCCAAAGCAGCACCAACAGGTCACTTCAGGAGCCACTGGGGCGTCTGGTTGCAGAGGTGCTTTTCAGCATTGGGTGACCGATATTATCCTATGTGGTAAAAACATGCACTGCATTCAGGCAATTAGCGATGACCTACAAGACTGTTCTTCTTTAGTTAAGGTAAGTATGGGGCAAGGTCCAAAGCTGCACCAACAGTTCACTTCAGGAGGCACTAGGGTGTCTGGGTGCAGAGGTGCTTTTCAGCCTTGGGTATCCAAAGTTATCCTAAAGGGGAAAATGTACTGTATACAGGCACTCAGTAACAACTTACAGGACTGTTCTTCTGGATGTGAGGTGAGTATGAGGCAAGGTCTAAGGCCACAGCAACACTTCACCTTTGGGCGTTCTGGGGGAACCAGGTGCAGAGGTTTGTTACAGCATTGAGTGTCCCATTCACTTCAATGTCCGTTGTTACAAGCTGGGACTGGAAAGTCAGTCCAGGGCAACCCACAGGGGTGGCTTGACCCTTGAGGTTCTCTGGCATGTGGGGACACCATTGGTCATCTCCTCCTCAGGCTCTGAGGCTCAGGTGCAGTGGTATCTTTTGGCTTCGGGTCCAACGCTGGAGTTACTCGTGGTTGGAAGGGTGATCTGCAGAAACAGGTTGCAAACATGGTTGGGAAGTCCACAGTGTGTGACCTCAAGGTGGGCTTCGTCTCTGGAGGGCCTGCTGACCATGCTGACACTGTTGTGCCACATCAGCTTTGCCTATGCGGCTCAGGTGCAGTGGTGATGTCCGGCATCGGATTTTTGGCAGTCTCGGTCCTCACAGTTCTTTGTTTGGTGCCTGAAGATGCAGGAAAGCAGCGCCTCTGTTCCATGGAAGTTCCTGGCGATTTGCAAAGCACTGCCAGCTCTACTGGGTTCTTGGAGGCTGCAGCGGCAGGATAGGTCAGTTGCTCCTCAAGGGTCAGGTGCAGCAGGAAGGCATATAGGATTCTGACTTTTATTAATTGTAACACCAAGTTTGCAGTTTACATATTGATTTGTGAATGTAATAAGATCTACGTAGGGGGTACAATCAGACCTTTGAAGGAGAGGGTTCAGGAACACATGCGTGCGTTAAGGAACAGTGACTTGTCATCTCCTATAGTTTGTCATATCAATAAAGACCATCCTATGACAGAGATCCCCAAATTCAAATTTATGGGTATTAGTCAGACCTTGCCGCATCCCAGGGGTGGAAATAGTGAAATTGCACTGAGAAGAAGTGAGGCAAAGTGGATTATTAGACTCAGAAGCATCAATTTTGGTATGAACTTGGATCATGAAATGCATTATTTCTTATGAAGATGCTTCACACTCTAATTAGGATCGATTGTTATGTGAACTTTGCATGAATTGATGTGCTGAGTACCTAACATCTTTATCTAATTAATCACATTAATGGAACTATTTATTGATTTAACATGGAATGTGCATGTCTTTGGCACGCTGAATTGCTTCTTCTCTTACACATTTTTTTCTTTCCTTAGAAAATGGGTTAGTGTATCCGTTATCTTTCTAATTGCATCACTTATTAATACAACTTGTGATGTGCATGTTCATGGCACTTTATCATGATTTCTTTTTTACACTTTTTTCTTTTCTTAGGAGATGGGCCAGTGTATTTGTTATCTTTTTTGACGGATGATTTTAGTGCTGCCAGTATTTGTTGGGCGATGATACATAGTAGGTTTATATGGAACTGTTTAGTTTATAAGAGTACGTGGTGGCCCACAAATCGAGGGCTTCTTTCATTCTAATATAATGACTGTGCAAAGAAATACGGATTGGAACATCTTTGTTATATTTGAATCATTTTCAAGCTTCGCGGCATCTATTGAAGTATTCTATTTGCTAATAGTTGTAGGAATTTTAAATTAGGTCATTCAAAGATGGCGCACTTTTTTGAATATTTGCGGGCCTATGGACTCTTATATTGATTTACTTTATATTCCAATTTCCCTTGTTTGTTTCTCTTTTTTGTATGAGTATTGATAGTGAGAGACTACGAGAGACTAAGAGCAGTCTGATCTTCGGCACCTTATCACAGTGATGGTTTTCGGCCACGTACGTAATTTTTATCAGTATTAGTGACATATATGGATTATTAAAACAGGTTTAATAATATCGCTAAACATAATTCAAAGATGGCGCACGCGATGAATTACATTCGAAGACTTTAGACGCCCACACTGATTCTGCTTGTTTCTCTTTTTCGTATGAGGATTGATAGTGAGAGACTACGAGAGACTAAGGGCGGTCTGATTTTCGGAACCTTATCACAGTGATGGTTTTTGGCTGCGTACGTAATTTCTGTCAGTATTAGTGACATATATGGATTATTAAAACAGGTTTAGCAATATCGCTAAACATAATTCAAAGATGGCGTACGTGATGACTTACATTTGAAGACTTTAGACGCCCATACCGATTCAGTTTGGAATCTGTTGTCCTTTGTCTATTTCTTTCCTCTTTATGAGGATGATCATCAACTGGGTTACAAGTGGTGACTGTTCCGTTGGTACAGACATGCTGCCGGTTTGTTGGGAACTCTAACAAGATTTCAAACGGTAATGCCATGCCAATTTCAAAATAACTTTGGGGCTGTTTTTCAGATATAAATACATGCAGCTGTTTGCCTATACCATGATGGGTGATTATGTTATTAAGACGCTGGCTTTTTTCCACAACCGGCATACATTATTAATGTACTATTCCAATTCCAGGGTGTCCATAGATAGATTCAGTTTGTACTAGGAAATGTTTACATGTAATTAGATTGTTGGTTTGTTGTGGTATGAGATTGGGACTGGAATTAATTACTGTATTAACAGGAATATTTTCTGGCATGTTTTAGAGTGACTTTGTGTTGGCTATATGAGGAGCCCTGTTAAGATGAGCGGGTTGCCATATGGTCTTATGCTTCGGTCATCTTTTTTCAAGAGGAATCATCTTAAAGATTGACCTATGCACACAGGTCAGTTGTCTAAACATTTCTAAGGACTGGAGTGATTTCAAACTCGGAATGTTATAAACTGGAATCTTACCATGTTTCATATACTTTTAGGAAATTAGCAGAAACTTTTTGCAGAGACTTTACGTACTAGAGGTACTTACCATACATTTACCATTTTGATTTGTGTGATATTTTGACAATGATGATATTGCATGGAAACTCACCCAGATTAATTTCAGATATTAGTTGGTTTCTTTCTATTTCTAACCACTGGGTACACTTACCTAGAGACTTGTGTGTCCGGTTTTTGATTTCACATATGGTGGGGTGTATAATGGCTTGTGGCTTATTTGACTTTTCTTTCAATATATCTCGAGGGTGACTAACTTAACATCTTTATTAATGTAGAAGTTATCAATAGAACAAGATAACTCAATTTCCATTATGCATAGTATTCTGGAGTTTTGTTGTATTTCAATTATATTTGTAGTTATGTTATTGTTTATATCAGCCTTGAGAAAGTCCGTAGTAGGACAAAACACATGTCGGCTGGGCTGAACAACTTAAATAGGCTGTATTCTACAATTACAAGCAGCATTTCCCTTGGTTGGACTTTACCAGGGGTAACATATTTCAACTTGGCTCAACTTCATAACCACAAGTAGTACTTCCCTTTGGATGGATTACACTAGGAAATGAAACTTTTCAATAATAATAAGGATCATATTACAGATGGACTCATCATGGACTCTGTACATTGTTTTTCCCTTTGTGATGGTTAGTTTTTGAGTGTATAGGTCTACAAGTGAATGATTAACTTTGTATTATATGTTTTCACTCTGGCGTCTATATGTATTGTTTGTTATATTGGTTGTTAGTTTAGAGTTTTTCATCTTGGTTCCTTTCTAGCTTTATATATATATATATACATATATATATATATATATATATATCCATTTGTTCATTCATTAAATTTCATGTATGTATATTTGCCACATATGAGTCATTGCACCCATCATTTTTGGGAAATGTGACATTTTGATTTTATTATGGACTATGTGTTAATCCATTATTGGTGACAGGTCATCACATATATATTTTGAGTGCTCCACAGAATGTTTTTGATAGGGTTGGCGCCAAGTCAGTTGTGCTTCTTGGTTCTCGGGTTCAGCAGGCTTCTAGTACACTCCTTCCTTTTTGTCCAGGGTCTGAGGATCTGCTATCAGTGGGTCCCCTAAATACTAAATTTAGGGGGAGTTAAGGGGTGTGAAGGGTGGTAGCCAATGGGCTACTTATGCTTGGGGTCACTACACCCATATATGGCCACTTCCTATGAAAAGTAAGCATCGCCCTGTCCCAGAGTTCCTAAATCTGCCAGCACCAAGATGGTAGATTTCTAAATGTGTCAACATCAGGCAACTCGCCTCGGGGGTGGGACTGACCTAAGGGGTGGATACACCGCTCTGCATACTAAATCTCCCGCCTGTCCTGGTACCAAATGGGCCTCTCCCACTGCATGTCATGATTATGACCAACCGATAGCAAAAGCTGTCACCCCTGGGGGGGTCAGACTCGTGTCTGGTGGTGGCAGGCTGGCTAAAACTGCTCAGTCTGCACACGGGTAGATGGCAGGTTTTCAGGGGACACCTCTAAGGTACCCTTTGGGTGCATGTATTAATAAATCTGTCACTGGACACCAAGCATCCATAATTTCAGTGCAGTCATCATGTAGCAGGGGAACTGATTTTAGTAGGCTGGTCTGGTTTTTAGTTGGCACCAAAGGTACCTACACCTTACACCAGGTCCAGTTATCCCTTATTAGTGAAATGTAGGCAGTGTCTAGAAGCCAGGTTGTCTAGAGGTTGTTGTGGGCAGAACAGCCAAGGCTAAACTAGGAGACATGCAAAGCTCTTGCAATACCACTGTAGTCACACAGTACTTACACACAAGAAAGGCAATACTCAGTGTTACCAAAAATAAAGGTACTTTATCTTAGTGACACAAGGCCAAATATATCCTAGAGGCTATACTCCCTTAGGAGTTAAGTATTATACATAAAATATACAGTAGTTACCAAAATCAGGTAAGTAAACAGTCATAAAATAGTGCAAATTGTGCAAAACACCATGGGTTACAATGGTCCCCGGGGGAATACAAACCATATACTAAAATAGTGGAATGCGAATGTTGGTTTCCAACCTAGGCAAGAGTAGTGTGTAGAGGGATACAGGGAGTGAAAACACCAATGGTAAGTAAAGTAGCCCACCCCTGAGCCGAGGAAAACAGGGGTAAAGTACAGCAAGTTTCCTCAGAACACACTAGAAGTTGTGATAGAGTATTATGCAAAAAACAAGCAAGATTGAAAGACACCAATGATGGATTCCTGGACCTGAAGACCTGTGGAGAGAGGAGAACAAGTCCAAGAAGAGCTGAAGAGTCCAGGAAGAACAGGAACCCCTGCTAACCCGGATGAAGGTGCAAAAGTGGAACCTCCGGTTGGAAGAAAAAGTCAGACATGCACCAAAGAAGACAGCTGCCGTTTCCTGCTTGGTGCAAGAGATGTCTCACGTCGAAGATATGAATGCAGGTTAGTTTTCATCATTGGATTCCACCAACAACCCTTGGCTCACGTAAGAGACAAGTTTGGCAGTAAAAGGCGCTACCCGGACCCAGGAAGGACCTGGGGTCTCAACTTGGACTGAGGACAGAGGGGGCTCTCAGCACTTCAGAAAGTCATCAGAAGACCAGGCAGCACCCACAGGAGTCCCAAGACATGGGGACAAAGGAGTTGCAAATCACGGTTATCACAGCACCACACAAAGGGATCCCATGCCCCTGGAGAACAACTCAGAGAGCTCAGCATCACAAGGTAGATTGCTGGGGACCTGGTCTAGGCTGTGCACTAAGGATTCCCTGTAGCGGCACAGAGAAGCCCTAGGAGCTACAAAACATGTGGTGCACAGGGGTACTGTTTGGCACGGGGAGGCAAGCTCTTACCTCCACCATATTTGGACACTTGGACCTTTGGAAAGTCAGGGTCACTTTGGTCCACCACCTGTGTCCCAGGATCCATGCTCGTCATCAGGAGAGGGGACCCAGAGAACCGGTCGTTGATGCAGAGAGTTGCCTGCTGAAGCAGGGAAGTGACTCCGTCACTCCACTGGAGATTCCTTTGGTCCTTCTGGTGCAGGATGAAGACAGGCAGTCCTTTGAGCGTGCACGACCTAGAAACTGTTGCAGTTGCTGGCAGGAGCAGGAGTTACAGAGTTGCATTAGTCGTCTTGGATACTTTGTTGCAGTTGTAGAGTTCCTAGGGCAGTTCTGTGGTTAATCTGATGGTAGAAGGTGAAGCAAAGGTTGAGTCCTGCTGGTGTCTTGCAAACCGAATCTGAGGAAATTCCCAGAGGGGAGACCCTAAATAGCCCTGAGAGGGGGATTGGTCACCTAACCAGGTAAGCACCCATCAGGAGGGGTCTCTAACATCACCTGCTGGCACTGGCCACTCAGATGCCCCCAGAGTTCCCTGACCATCCTGAAAACAAGGTGAAAGAACATAGGGACACTCTGGAGGAGCTCTGGGCACCACCGCGGGGGTGGTGATGGACAAGGGAGGGGTCACTTCCCTTTCCCTTGTTTTGTTTCGTGCCAGAGCAGGGACTGGGGGTCCCTGTACTGGTGTAGACTGAATTATGTGAGCAGGGTACCGTTTGTGCCCTTCAAAGCACTTCCAGGGGCTCTGGGAGGATACCCCCCCCATGCCTGTAAAACCTATTTCCAAAGGGGGAGGGTGCAACACCCCTCTCCTAAAGGAAATGCAGTGTTCTGCCTTCCTGGGATTGAGCTGTGCAAGCCCCAGGAGGGCAGAAGCCTGTCTGTGAGGTGGCAGCAGCTGGGGCTGCAGTGGAAACCTCAGATATCTGGTTGGGCAGTACTAGGGGTTCATGGTGGATTCCCCCAGGTACATGGAATTGCCCCCCATACCCGAATCTGATTGGGGGTACAATTTCCAGTTCCTGGACACCTCACATGGCCAAATTCGGGGTTACCATTGTGAAGCTACATATATGTATTGACCTATATGTAGTGCACGCTTATAATGGTGTCCCCTAACTCACAAATCTGGGACAATGGGCCTGGACGACATGGGGGCACCTCTGCTAGTGCAGGGATGCCCTCACACACAGGTACTATGCACCTAGCCATCAGGGTCTGAAGTTTAGATATATAGGTGACACTTTAGTGACCTGATGCAGTGAAAATGGCTGTGAAATAGTGCTTACACTATTTCACTCAGGCTACAATGGCAGTATGAGCTCCTTATGGGTGGCAATAAAAATGCTGCAGCCCATAAGGATTCTGGAACCCTAATGCCCTGGGTACCTTGGTACCATATACTAGAGACTTATAAAGGGGGTCCAGTATGCCAATTTGGAGTGGAATATGGAGTCACTAGACTATAGTGACAAATTTAGAAACAGAGAGAGCATGAGCAATGGAGTTCTGATTAGGAGGACTCCAGTGACAATTTAGAAAACAGTGCAAGTGCACTGGCAAGCAGGGCCCAAACCATAAGGACTGGGGTCCTGACTAGCAGGACACACTGACAGTCAGGTAGTAATTGGGGGCAACATGCCAAGAAAGATGGTACTTCCCTACACTCATATAGACCAGTGTCCAGCACATGTATTAAAAATGGCCACATAGTTCATTTACTCTGTGTTAGAATCGACAAAGATATTGCAGGAGTGTATTTGCTCTTGCATTTATGCCCACACAAGTAATATAATGCACCCTGCCTTAGGGCTGCAAGGCCTGCTGTAGAGGTGAGTTACAAATATTATATGCAGTGTTCAGGGGACATGGTACAAAGATAGTTTAGGGAGCACATTGTCATGCAGCCTGCAATGGTAGTCTGCTTGAGTTTGGCGCTGGGTCCCTCATAGTGGCACAAGTTGTGCTGCAGCTCTTAGGTGCCCTCTGCAGTACCTAGGCCCTAGGTACTAGAGGTTCCACATACTAGGGACTTACAAGGGTAGTACACAACCTGGGCACTTGGTGATCAAGTGACCAGGTGTCTTGTTTTGGGGAAGGAAAACTGGCACTGGGGACCTGGTTAGCAGGAACCCAGTGCACTTCAGTCAAAGTTGCATCAAGAACCAGGTAAAAAGTGTGCGGGGTACTGCCATCAGAACCCAGCTTCCTACACAACTCCCTCCCCCTTCCCCAGCCAACAGGCCAGTAGACTCAGCCACAACCTGGGAGAGTTTTCCTAGTCTGTTAGGTGTGGAAGAGTAAGGAAGCAGGCTGGATAGTTGCAGGGCTTACTCTGCCTCACATCTTCCTATCCAGGTCATTTCTGCTGGGTAGCTGACCTACCTAATCAGTGTGAGGATTCCATTTAAAATGCTGACCCAATCTTAGCCGGGGCAAACCCCTGTTTATTCAAAGAGGTCACCCACAACTTGAGCAGCCACACCATGACCAACAGGGTCAGGAGGCCTAGCTTGCTATTTGGCATGGGATCAGACCACTATGCCAAGAACAGTGCAGTCATGAAGGCTAATACGCAGCAGGGGCCACTGACAGCTGTCAGTGCCCAGAGCCACACCTTTAGCTCTTCACTTAAAGTCTTATTTCGGTTAAGGGGGCCTGTCTGCTGTTTTACAGTGAGTGTTGCCTACATCATGTAGTGAACACCCTACTTCCACTCTCTCTTCTGTCAGCTGAGGAGCCACAAACTCATTCTTGACAGTTGCTAGTCAGTGTGAGAAATAGCCTCTTTCTAGCATGGTTACCCCCATTTTTGGCTTGTTTGTCAGTGTGTTTTGACTGTGTCACTGGGATCCTGCTAGTCAGTGCTTATGGTTTGTGGCCTACTTGTCAGTATGCTTCACTGTTTTTGTCACTATGCTTGACTATGTCACTAGGACCCTGCTAATCAGGACCGCAGTGCTTATGCTCTCTCTGGTTCCAAATTTGTCCTCACATACTGGCAACCCAGTATTTCACTCCAAATCAGCATACTGCCCCCCACCCCCATTATAAGCCCCTAGTATATGGTACCTAGGTACCCAGGGCATTGGAGTTCCAGGGGATCCCTATGAGCTGCAGCATTTCTTTTGCCACCCATAGGGAGCCCATGCAGGCACTATTTCACAGCCATTTTCACTGCACCAGGTCACTTATAAGTTGCCTAAATGTCAGGCCTTCAGACCTTGAAGGCTGGGTGCAAAGTACCTGAGTGCGACGGCACCACTGCACTAGCAGAGGTACCCCCCCATTGCCCATGCCCATTTTCCCGGACTTCGTGAGTGCAGGGACACCATTTTAAGTGTGCACTGGACATAGGTCAATACCTGTGTCCAGCTTCACAATAGTAACTCGGAATATTGCCATGTAAGTTGTCTAACAACTGGGAATTGTACCCCAATACTGATTCTAGTATTGGTTGCACAATCCCATGCACTCTCTGGGCGCCACAGTTGACCCCTAGTACTGCCATACTAGCCTTCTGAGGTTTTCCAGGCATTTCCAGCTGCTGCCACCTCACAGACAGGCTTCTGCCCTCCTGGGGCTTGAGCAGCTCAATCCCATGAAGGCAGAACAATGCATTTCCTGTAGGAGAGGGGTATTACATCCTCCCAGAACCTCTGGAAATGCTTTGAAGGGCACAGATGGTGCCCTACTTGCATAATTCAGTCTACATCGGTTCAGGGACCCCCCAGTCCCTGATCTGGTGCGAAACTGGATAAAGGAAAGGGGAGTGACTACTCCCCGGTCCATCACCACCCCAAGGGTGGTGCCCAGAGATCCTCCAGAGTGCCCCTGGGTTTTGCTATCTTGGATTCCAAGATAGTGGAGCACTCTGGGAGCATCTGAGTGGCCAGTGCCAGCAGGCGACGTCAGAGACCCCTCCTGATAGGTGCTTCCCTGGTTATGGGACCAATCCCCCTCTCATGTCTATTTAGGGTCTCTCCTCTGGGTGTTCCTTCAGATTCGGATTGCAAGGCTCCAGCAGGAATCCTCTCCATCCTTTACTTCATCTTCTACTAACGGATCAACCGCTGACTGCTCCAGGAACTCTACAAAACTGCAACAAAGAAACTAAGACGACTTCTGCAACATTGTAACTTCAGCTCCTGCCAGCAACTGCAACAGTTTCCAGGTCATGCATCCTCCGAGGACTGCCTGTCTTCAGCCTGCACCAGAAGAACTGAAGGAATCTCCTGTGGAGGGACGGAGTCACTTCCCTGCTTCAGCAGGCACCTCTCTGCAGCGACGACCGGTGGCTTGGGTCCCCTCTCCAGACAACAGGCATGGATCCAGTGACACAGGTGGTGGACTAAAGTGACTCTGACCATCCCAACATCCAGCTGTCTAAATTTGGTGGAGGTAAGAGCTTGCCTCCCCATGCAGGGCAGTACCCTCATGCACCACGTGACTTGTAGTTGCCAAGGCTTGTGTGCAACCTTCCAAGAAGTTCTGCATGCACAGTACATCTTAGTACCCCAGCACTCCATCCCGTGGCACACAGCTTCCTGAGTGGTTCTCCAGCGGTGTGGGAGTCCTTTGTGTCGTGCTGCATGGGCTTCCATTTGCACCTTCTTTGTCTCTGTGCTGTCGGACTCCTGTGCATGCTGCCTGGTCTTCTGAGGGCTCTCTGAGTTTTTGAGAGCCCCCTCTGTCTCCACTTCCTGGGTTTTCTGCTAACTGTGAGTTTTGCGTGTGCCAAGCCTGTTGGCGGAATCCAGCGACGCAAACCAGACTGCTTTCATCCATCCGGTGTGGGGCATCTTCTGCACCAACCAGGAACCTGCATCTCTCTTTTGTGCAATACTGACTTTGTCTTCTCACCAGTGGTTCTTCTTTTGCGTCTTCATCTGGGTTAGCAGGAGCTCCTGTTCTCCCTAGACTCTTCGGTGCTTCTTGGACTTGGTCCCCTTCTTCCACAGGTCTTCAGGTCCAGGAATCCATTGTTGGTGTCTTGCAATCTCTTCTGGTTCTTGCATTGTCTTCTATCACAACTTCTAGTGTGTTTTAGGAAACTTGCTGTGATTTAATCCTGCTTTCCTAGGCTCTAGGTTGGGTTATTTTACTTACCTTTGGTGCTTTCTTACACTCCCAGCACTCCTCTACACACTACACTTGCCTAGATAGGAAGCCGACTTTCACATTCCACTACTTTAGTATATGGTTTGTGTTCCCCCTAGGCGCATTGCAAACTATTGTGATTTTCACTGTTTGCACTGTTTTCTGAATATTTATTTACCTGTTTTTGGTTACTAGTGTATATATTGTATAATTTACTTGCCTCCTAAGGGAGTATAGTCTCCAAAGTATTTTTGGCATTGTGTGACTAGAATAAAATACCTTTATTTTTGGTAACACTGAGTATTGACTTTTATGTGTGTGAGTACTGGTTGACTACATTGGTATTGCAAGAGCTTTGCATGTCTACTAGTTCATCCTTGACTGCCCTGCCTACAGCTACCTCTAGACAGCCTGGATTCTAGACACTGAGTACATTTCACTAATAAGGGATAACTGGACCTGGTAAAAGGTGTATGTACCTTGGGTACCCACTACAAACCAGGCCCGCCTCCTACAGTCAGGACTTCTTGTGGGTCAGGTTGGGCTTCACAAATGCTGGCTCTGGAGTTCTCCCTTACTGGAGCAGAATCACCTTGGCTCAGTGGAACTGTAGCTAAATGTTGCCCACCATTCCTACACTTTCTTCTTTTTCTTTTCTTCTGGGGCCTACTTGCACTACCTATGGGAGCAGCACCTCAAAAAACCTTGGGAGAGGACTGGCACTAGACCAGTACCTTTTTGTGGGCTCTGTCCAACCTCTGGGAGTTCATTTCCAAGAACACAATCAAGAGGGAGGTCTGTACTGACTACCACCCTTCTCCAACTAAGGATCACAGCTATCTCTAGGGGCATTAAAGCCACTGGGCATTTAATAACCTCCCTTGGGACAACTCTTACTCTTTTATTCTCAGCTGAGATGTACTGGTTTGAGAGTTTCAGCCTAACATGCAGAATGGTGTGACTCACACATCTTTCTTTCAGGGCAGTGGTTGGGATTCCATTCACCAGTAGGTGGTGGGAGTGTTTACTCTTCTCAGGAACTTCCAACTCACCTTTGTGTCCCACTGTCCATTTAAAGGCTATGAGGACCTCCTCATCTGAGGAGTCATCCTCTAAGGCTACACTAGCAACCTCTGGGTTTGGTGTGGGTTTTGTTTTTAGGACAGCAACTATTCTTGGTTCATTCCCTGTCTGCTTAAAGTCAAAGCAACAAGCCTTTGTTGTATCCCAGTTTTTACCCTGGTACCCACTTTTGTTTTGAGAGGTGCCTTGGGGCCCACCCTCTTGAAAACATTTTTGGGGGCCTAAGGAGGGCTCGTTTTCTTTATTTTTAGAGTGGTCCACCTTTTTCTGTTGGAGGGGTCTCTCTGACCCTTTCTTTTGGTCACCCCCTCTTTGACTTTTGTTGTATTCCCTAGTTTTAACCCAATGATCAGCCTTCTTCCCCAACTCTTAGGGAGAGTTTGGCCCCAGGTCCACCAGGTATTGATGCAACTTTTCAGAAGCACAGTTACTTAACAGATGTTCCTTCATAATCAAATTATAAAGCCCATCATAACTATGCACCTGACTTCCCTTTAACCAACCACCTTGTCTTTTTCATTGAAAAGCCTACAAAATCAGCCCAGGATTGACCCAGGGTTTTCTGAGTCTCCCTGAATCTGATTCTAGATTCCTCAGTGGTGAGTCCAAAGCCCTCACTCAGGGTATCTTTCTTAAGGCCAGCACACTCAGCATCTGTTCCATCAAGTGTCAGGAGTGTGTCCCTGCATTTGCCTGTAAACAGCTCCCAAAAGTGAGCCCTGACACATTTTGTTGAGTCTTCTCTTTTTACAAGCCCTCTCAAGGGCTGAGAACCATTTGTTGATATCACCACCTTCTTTGTATTTGATGACAATCCCTTTGGGGATTTTAGGGTCAAAAGATCATTCTTTCGCACTATTCAAATTGTTGCTGCCACCAGAGATCGGTTTGAGGTCCATCTCAATCCTTTCTTTTTCTATAGCTAAGAGTCTAGTCTCTAATCGTATCCTCTCAGCTAGTTTATGGAGATCAGCATCACCACTGTCTCCATCCACTGGGGTACTGTCTGTAGAGATCCGAGTGTTGTTACTATCGGAGGTAGTGCTGAGGGAATCCTCATCGTCTTCCTTTTCCCCAATGGGGGGTTCTTTTTCTGCCATGGCCCTATTGTTTTCTGCTAGCAACTGCTGTGGATGGGATTTTGTGGCTTGGCGCTCATTGCAACTATCCATGCTTGGCAGAGTGCCTTAAGTTGGACCAGTTTAAGATTTTTGTAGAGGCCCTGGTTAAGCTCCTGGGGGGCTGCTGCCTTAGTCATGGTTTTTAAAATAGTTGGGATTTTTTTAGAACTTACACAAAACTTCAAAACAGTGTTTAAGGACTAACTATCTAGTAATATTTTTAAATTTCTAAACAACCAGGACTGGGGGACTTAACCAAGGTCCTAACACACCACATTAGGAATTAGGAAAATATTTTAAAATTAAAAATCAAAAACTAATTTTGCAACTAAAATCAATTGTGGATTCTTTAGTGGAATCACAATACTGACAGAATGGTAAAGGACACGCAAAGTCTTCTTCCCATCGCTGTACCACCAATGAGGGAAGCTGGCTCATTATATACTGGACCAAAAAAGAGGTACACTGTGTAAAGAGTTCAAGCAACCCCCAAAGGAATTACAGAGGCACAAATGACACCCCAAATGCTCTCTTTTGTGGTAGTGTGCGTGAGCAGTTAGGCATATCATAGGGAAGAGTTAAACATGTATTGCACACACATAGGCAGTAAGTGAGACACACTCAATAATGAAATCCAACACCAATTTTAAAAACAAATATACTTTTATATACATTTTGATACCAAGATCATCAGAATCTGGTGAGTACTTTTCAAGTTATGAATTTTTACAGATTTTAAAAGTTGGCACAGTGCAGTTTTTGGTGTGGTAATGTTATCCTACGGGGGAAAACATATACTGCCTACTAGTATATAGCAGCTACTTACCGGACCAATCTTCTGGAGTCAAGGTAAATATGGGGCATTTCCAAAGCAGCGTCAACCTTTCACTTCAGGAGACAATGAGGCTTCCGGGTGCAGAGGTGCTTTTCAGCCTCGGGTGCCCAATGTTATTATATGGGGGAAAAACCTGTACTGCATTTGGGCACTCAGCAACCACTTAAAGACCTGTTCTTCTGGAATTGAGATGAGTAAGGGGCAAGGTCCAAGGCCACACTAACAATTCACCTTGGAAGGCTCTGGAGCATCTCAGTGCAGAGGTGTGTACAGTGTCAGGTGACCTATTCACTTCAATGGGAAATGATGTGGTCACAAAGTTGCTGCACGCTTGGACTTGAAAGTCAGTCCAGGGGAGCTCACGGTGGGGGGCCAGACCCCTGACATCCTCAGACAGATGGAGACACTCCTCCTCATGCTGTGGGGCTCGGGTGCAGTGGTGTCTTTTGGCGTTGGGTCCAGTGCTGGAGTTACTCGCAGTTGGAGGGGGTCTGCAGAATTAGGCTGCAGACGCCTTCGAGACATCCAAAGTGGGCAAACTAAAGGTGGGCTTCCTCTCTGGAGGGTCTGGGGACCACGCTGACACCACTGGCCTACTTCAGCTCGGGCTTGGCGGCTTGGGTGCAGTGGTGATGTCCGGCATTGGGTTTTTGGCATCCTGGTCCTCACAGTTCTTCCTTTGGTGCCTGCAAATGCAGGGAAGCAGCACCTCTGTTCCAAGAGCGTCATTGCACTGGCAGCTCTCCTCAGTACTTGGAGGCTGCAGTGGCTGGACAGGTCAGTTGCTCCCCAAGGGTCAAGTGCAGCAAGCAGACTGGCCGGGTTGGCACCAAATCAGTTGTGTTCCTTGGTTCTTGGGTTCTGCAGGCTTCTTATCCACTCCTTCCTTTTTGTCCAGCACTGATCTGAGGATCTGGTATCAGGGGTCCCCTAAATTCTCAATTTAGGGGGCCTTAAGTGGAGTGAATGGTGGTAGCCTTTTCTGGCCGACCTGCCCTGCCAGTGAGGTGAAGTTAAGGTAAGGTGCCTTGGTGATAAGCTTTATTTTTCATGTTGGCTATACTGATTAGAGATTCACTTATGGACTTCTATTGTAACCCTTCACAGCTGCAACACAAGTGTGACTCTATCAAACATAGAAGTGCATGAGTATCACTCAGGCTCCCTTGCAGTAAAAAAGTCACAACTCACCTCCTTGCAATGCAACGTCTCTCGATTCAGACACAGTGTAAGTTAAATGTTTTCAGCCACACCTACATTATACTACACTACCAGGGTTCCATCAAGGACCACCCAACATCTATTCTTCCAACAAACACTCATGGTCCTCTGGTATGCATCACTTGCATTCACCACCACCCCCAGTATACATTTGTACATGACCGGAAGTAGGGTGCTGTATACCATGGAGCCAGCACCTGTGTTCTCTCACCCCATATATCATGACAGCTGCGTGTAATGTAGTTACATGCTAGTGACTATACACATGACTCTTTGCATGATCCTACATGGTGACAGACCTGGAACACTCTCCCCACCATCCTACGACAGACCCAGGACCTGCTGGCCTTCAGAAGACTCCTCAAGACCTGGCTCTTCGACCAATAGCACCCCCCCTCCCCAGCGCCTTCAGACCCTTGCGGGTATGTAGGGCGCTTTACAAATGCAGTGATTGATTGAAACATCACGTACATCCCACCTGACCCTCCTCTCTGGTGAGGAGTTAATACAATGGCAACCTCATTCCATTGCTTTACAGTCCAAATTTGGCTGCATGGGCCCACGACAGGCATACTAGCCTCATGGTGCAGGGGGACCTGCATTATCACGGTCGGGTTAGGCAGAGTTGAAGTGGCTAAGTATGATATGCTGTTCCAGTCCAGCTATTTTTCCTTTGTACAGTGGGACTTGTAATCCTAGTCAGTCATGTTACACTTTCCACTACAAGTCCAATATTACAAAGGTGAACCTGGACTAATGCTTCACATCACACATGGACTGGACAAAAGGACGGAGCTGGACTGGGCTGTAAAACATGTAACTGGCATCAAGACTTACATTTATATGATGTATGACTGAACATTTGAGTCATTCCTGCCCTTTGTTTTGCACATAGCGCATTTCAGCACAGGAATGTAGCTCACTACATTGCACAGCATGCCTTTTATATGCATATTGCCCCTTGTTGCCACTTACTCTGTTAGTCTTGCTGGTGCTCAACTGCAGCACTGCTGTATTCTTCAACTCCTGCCAGCATTTGTGCTGGGATTGTTGATGCCACCTGCTCTTCGATTGAGTCCAGCTCCTCTGGGTCCTCAGGCCCACCTCCGGTTTGCATTACTGCCCTCGGTTGTTGGCCAATTTCTCCTTGGCCCTACGCTTATAATTGTGCCAGCACTTCTTGCACTCTGGCACTGTCCTTTTAGTTTGCCCTACACTGTTTATTTTTTCCACTATGGACTGAAAAAAGGCTTCTTTTTTCCATAATGGCAATTTCGAGGTGACAAAGAATTGATGTTCATGTTTTGTCACCTCTGTTATTAGAATTTCACTCTCCTCCTCACTGAACTTAATCTTCCTCTTCACATGGGGTTCTGTCTGGACATCCTGGCAGGAGTTGGGGTTGCTGAGGTTGTTCCCCTGGCTGCTGCTGCTGCCCCCTGCTCCATCTCTCCCTTTTGAGGTGTAGGTAATATTTTATTTTCCAAAGCATCATTTTTTGAGGGATTTTTGACACATGACGCACTCCATTGTTATGCAAAGGTGATTTGTGGCATGTAAGCATTGCCTTACAACTTGCACAGCAGCTTGCCATCACTTTTCCTGTACAAGCCTCATTTTTCTCCTTGGCATCCATCCCATGAATGCAGCATTTTTTTTTACGCTCCTTGGGACCTACAACATGGTGTTCCGTTCCGTAAGTACAAAGGCCCATATTTATACTTTTTGACGCACAACTGCGCCAACGCAGTTGTGCGTCAAAAATTTTAACGCCGGCTAATGCCATTCCAAAGCGCCATGTGGGCGCCTTATTTATTGGATGACGTTAGCCGGCGCTGCGGACTGGTGTGCGTCAAAAAAAATGACTCACACCAGGCAGCGCCGGTGTATGGGAAAATGGATCTTGGGCGTCATAAATGGGGCAAGTCAGGCTGAGGCAAAATTTTGGCCTCAACCCGATTTGCGCCATTTTTTTTTACGCCCAACCCCCATTGAAATGACTCCTGTCTTAGCAAAGACAGGAGTCATGCCCCCTTGCCCAATGGCCATACTCAGGGGACGTATGTCCCCTGGGCATGGTCATTGGGCATAGTGGCATGTAGGGGGGCACAAATCAGGCCCCCCTATGCCACAAAATAAAATCGAGAAAATATACTTACCTGAACTTACCTTAACTTCCCTGGGATGGGTCCCTCCATCCTTGGGTGTCCTCCTGGGGTGGGCAAGGGTGGCAGGGGGTGTCCCTGGGGGCATGGGAGGGCACCTCTTGGTTCCTTCTGAGCCCACAGGTACCTTAACGCCTGCCCTGACCCAGGCGTTAAAAAACGGCGCCCATCAGGCTGGGCGCCGTTTTTTAAGGCCTGCCCCCTCCTGTGCGTCAAAATGACATCAGAGTATAAATATGGGGCACAGGCCTTAAAGTAATTTTTTAGAAGGGAACGCCTACCTTGCATATAATTAACGCAAGGCAGGATCACCCTTCTAAAAAATTGCGCACATGGTGGAACTTTGAGGCCCGCTGCGTTGGACGTCAAAGTATAAATATGGGGCAGTATTTGCGCCGAATGTGCGTCAAAAATTTTTACGCACATTCGGCGCAGAGTATAAATATGCCCCAAAGTATCCATGGCATTTGAAAATGTAACAACAAAGTGTGACTTTTTCTGACACTTTGCTGCCTCGCCGCACCGATGCATCAGTTCTCAGAAATATGTCCCAAAACTTGCAATTGATTAAAACAGTAAGGAGCACCTGAGCTGTAATGCGTGCTTAAAGAAAGTGTCCACACCTGCACAGACCTCAGGTGTGGGAAGCGATTTCAAATATATAAGAGCAAGAATTTGATGGGAAAATGTGGCTGCCCTTAAAAGCGAAATTAAAAACGTCTGGGTGTAATAGCCATAAAAGCCACACAAAAAAACACAAAGGGCCATATTTATTACCCAGTTTGCATTGCTCTTGCACCACACAATTGGGTGCAAGAGCAACGCAAGTCTTAACTGAGATTTATGAAGCTACGCAAGTCCACCTTGCATGGCCCTGTATGGCTTCTAAAATCTTGAGAAATGTAACTCAGCGCAAATCGCTGTGTTACATAACTCTGTGCCAGGGAGGCATTTCCATGGGTGTTGCACGGGTGTTCCCTTGCAACATCCATGGATTTTGACACATTCCCAGATTTGTAAGTACTTCCAAACCTGGGGAAGCACCAAAAAGATATGCCTCCCCAGGAGAGGGGAAATGAGGAGAAATATGTTTGTTTCTCCTTGTATTTTCCTCTTTCTACATGTGTTGCATTTTGCAAAACACATAGAAAGAGGAAAGGGCTCTCAGGATTGTTTTTGTGCAGGAGGGTGCCCGTTCCTGCATAAAAACATTTATGCATGCAACGCATGCACCCTTGCACCAGGGTGCCCGCATTTACAGAAGGCTTCTTGAAGTGCGCCAGCTCAGGGGAAAGGCTAGGAATGTGCAGTACTCTTTGAAATACAGCACATTCCTGCCCTTTTCCTGTGGCACAGGGTACTGCAGCAAAGTGACGTCCAGCGCTGAGCTGCGCCACAAAGCCTATAAATATGGGCCAAAGTGTGCCAGACTCTGCAAAGAACGCTCATCAGTGGGACAAACTAAAATTCCTTTCGGATCAAATTAGCCCAGTGAAAATGAAAGCTGGCATCTATCTGACCCAACCTAAATCTAATTATAATGACCCTGTCCCTGTCTTTAAGGGCCATGGCCAGATAGGCTCCAACCCAGGTGAAGTCTGTACGTGCAATAATCATGGACATCTGGCTTCCTCAACTCAGAAAGCTCTTTCCTTACTCCTAAGGTTATGAAATGCAAGCTTCAGGTGGCTTTTATCCCCTATGCGGAAGACACTAGGGTGGTCATTACAACATTGGCGGTAAAAGCCGCTTACCGCTGTGCAGAAGACTGCCAACACACCGCCGCGGAAATCCGCCACAGCTATTATGACCCACAGCTTGGAATCCTCCAAAAATCAGACACCCACACAAGTCCGCCACACCAAAGGTCAGTGATAAATTGGCGAAAACAAAACCTCCACCGTCATGCCAACAGAAATACGCCCACACTATCACGACACACGAATCCATGCGGCGGTCTTTCAGCCGCGGTATTCCATTGGCGGTACACACCGCCGCGCTCAAAATACACACACATTTACAAAACACAACCACATTGGACAATTCCAAATACACACACCTGACACACATACACACACCACTCCCACACACCCAATACAATATAAAACACACACCCACCTCACCCACAAACCCCTGCGACAAAAAATCACGAACGAAGGCCAGAGAGAGACACCACCATCAACAACACTAGCATCCACAGGCACACAACACCATCACCCACATAACTTCCACGCACCGCACACTACACACCACTACATATCAGCACACTTATCACCCCACACACCACCCCACACATCACTTACACCACCCCATGGCACGGCAAAGACACCCCAGGTTCTCGGAGGAGGAGCTCAGGGTCATGGTGGAGGAAATCGTTCGGGTAGAGCTACAGCTATTCGGATCACAGGTGCAGCACACCTCCATGGCAAGGAAGATGGAGCTATGGCGAAGAATAGTGGACAGGGTCAACGCAGTAGGACAGCACCCAAGAATCGGGTCTCAAGACACCACCTGGCGCTTCAGCGGACTGGCGGCGGACCCCCACCTCCTCCCCCACAACTAACAACATAGGAGGAACAGGTCTTGGCGATTCTGCATACTGAGGGCCTCGCAGGAGTAGGTGGAGGAATGGACTCTGGTAAGTCAAATCTTAACTATTACATTCCCCACCCTACCTGCATGCCATCACATACCCCCACCCTCACCCCATCAATCTAACTCCTCACAAGTGTCCCAACATCACAAACCACACATCCTAACACCAAGCCCTGCATGCAACAACAAAGCATGGACACCCATCACCAAAGCATGCCCACTGCACATACCCATACACCCCCCTAAACCATCATCACATGAGGTCCCACACAGCAATGCAAGCTCTTGGGTACACGGTCACCCACTCATTGCACACCATGACACACACAGGTGTAATAACCATCCTTTTATAACCCTGAAGGACCTCTACCTAACGTCACCGGAAAGGTGGGTCCACACATGTCCACACCACCAACAGAAGAGGCCCAGAGTGATGACAGCACCTCTGTCTAACTGGATCTAGATGACCAGCCCGGCCCATCGGGGACCTCGGGACAGTCGGTTCCTCTCACACTGGCACAGGCCACTACAGACCTTCCCCCCTCTGGAAACACCAGCACAGCACCCACCCAGCGGGCCCATACCTCCGTCCCCAGGACACGTCAATCAGCTGTGTGTCCACCACTACAGGGAACCCAGGCTAACCCACCACCCCAACAACAACAGGGACCTGGGGGCAATGGTAGTGGGCACACGGTCCAGGGGACGGAGGGCCAGGAACACAGGGGAACTGGGAGGGCTGCTGTGCGACAGGGGCGGACAGGCCCAGGGAACCCACTCTCCACGAGGCCCTCTCCTCCATCATGGGAGCCTACCACCACTCCCAGGAGACAATGGCAAAGGTACTGGCCAAGTTTCAGGAGACCCAGCGCCTGCAGGAGGAACAGTATATGGGCTTCAGGGAGGAACTCAGAACCATCAACTCCGCCCTGGGCACCATTGTAGGGGTGCTGAAGGAACTCATGAACACCAGGAGGGACACTGTGGCACTACAAGGGGCCCCTGACACTAGCCTGCACGATGAACTGCCCACCACCTCCGCCAGCGCTAGTGGACGGGATGCCCCACCACAGGACCACCACACCAGCACCCCACCCCCTGCAGAGGGAGGACCACCTCGCAAACGGTCCCTGAGATCCAGGAACAAGACAGAGAACGATGCCAAGACCCCCGCCAAGAAATGAGACCACCCTGATTGTCATCCTACTGTCCCACTTTGTCAACATGTCCATCCTTAAACTGCCCCAGCTCCACTTCTTATGCCCATATGGGCAATGCACCTGTGAAACTAATAGACTGGACTCTGCCATGGACATTCCTCCATCATCACCCCTCACCATTTTACTACCCCCTCCAATATTGAGCACTTAAATAAACACCCTTAAAGCACAAAACAATCTGGAGTCTGTCTGTGATTTCAGAATACTTTATTAGCAATAACTGTGTCAGAAAGTTATTTCACTGGTAATGTCAACATACCTATGTCACACAGCTCTAGTCTGTAGGAGGCTGGCCTGGCTTGTAGTGGGTACCAAGGGGTACTTACACTCTGTACCAGGTCCAGTTATCCCTTATTAGTGTAGAAGAGGTGTTTCTAGCAGCTTAGGCTGATAGAAGGTAGCTATAGCAGAGCAGCTTAGGCTGAACTAGGAGACATGCAAAGCTCCTACTATACCACTGGTGTCATATGCACAATATCATAAGAAAACACAATACACAGATATACTAAAAATAAAGGTACTTTATTTTTATGACGATATGCCAAAAGTATCTCAGTGAGTACCCTCAGTATGAGGATGCCAAATATACACAAGATATATGTACACAATACGAAAAATATGCAGTAATAGTAAACGGAAGTAATGCAAGCAATGTAAAGTTACAGTAGATTGCAATAGGAGCACATAGGTACAGGGGCAACAGAAACCATATACTCTAGAAGTGGAATGCGAACCACGAATGCACCCCAAACCTATGTGAGCTTGTAGAGGGTCGCTGGGACTGTAAGAAAACAGTGAGGGTTAGAAAAATAGCCCACCCTGAAAAGTAGGTGTAAAGTGCACCTATATTCCCCAGAGAGCACAGAAGTCGTGATAGGGGAATTCTGCAAGGAAGACCAACACCAGCAATGCAACCAAAGTGGATTTCCGGACGAGAGTACCTGTGAAACAAGGGGACCAAGTCCAAGAGTCGCGACAAAGTCGAGATTGGGCAGATGCCCAGGAAATGCCAGCTGAGGGTGCACAGAAGCTGCCACTGGATGGTACAAGCTGTGGATTCTGCAAGAACGAAGAGGGCTAGAAACTTCCTCTTTGGAGGATGGATGTCCCACGTCGTGAAGAAGCTTGCAGAGGTGTTCCCATGCAGAAAGACCGCAAAAAAGCCTTGCTAGCTGCAAGGGTTGCTGTTAGGGTTTTTGGATGCTGCTGTGGCCCAGGAGGGACCAGGATGTTTCCACTTGGAGGAGGAGACAGAAGGGGCGCCCAGCAAGACAGGGCGCCCTCACAGAAGCAGGCAGCACCAGCAGAAGTGCCGGAATAGGCACTACAAAGAGGAGTGATCCGGAGCTCACCCGAAGACACAAAAGGGAGTCCCACGACGCCGGAGGACAACTAAGGAGGTTGTGCACTGCAGGTTAGAGTGTCAGGGACCCAGGCTTGGCTGTGCACAAAGGAAATCCTGGAAGAGTGCACAGGAGCCGGAGCAGCTGCAAATCACGCGCTACCCAGCAATGCAGTCTAGAGTGGGGAGGCATGATTTACCTCCACCAAACTTGGACTGAAGAGTCACTGGACTGTGGGAGTCACTTGGACAGAGTTGCTGAGTTCCAGGGACCACACTCGTCGTGCTGAGAGGGGAGCCAGAGGACCGGTGATGCAGTCTTTTGTCGCCTGCGGTTGCAGGGGGAAGAGTCCGTCGACCCACAGGAGATTTCTTCAGAGCTCCTAGTGCAGAGAGGAGGCAGGCTACCCCCAGAGCATGCACCACCAGGAAAACAGTCGAGAAGGTGGCAGGATCAGCGATACAAGGTTGCTGAAGTCGTCTTTGCTACTTTGTTGCGGTTTTGCAGGCGTCCTGAGCAGTCAGCGGTAGATCCTTTGGCAGAAGGTGAAGAGAGAGATGCAGAGGAACTCTGATGAGCTCTTGCATTCGTTATCCAAAGAATTCCCCAAAGCAGAGACCCTAAATAGCCAGAAAAGGAGGTTTGGCTACCTAGGAAGGAGGATAGGCTAGCAACATAGGTAAGAGCCTATCAGAAGGAGTCTCTGACATCACCTGCTGGCACTGGCCACTCAGAGCAGTCCAGTGTGCCAGCAGCACCTCTGTTTCCAACATGGCAGAGGTCTGGAGCACACTGGAGGAGCTCTGGGCACCTCCTCTGGGAGGTGCAGGTCAGGGGAGTGGTCACTCCCCTTTCCTTTGTCCAGTTTCGCGCCAGAGCAGGGCTGCGGGATCCTTGAACCGGTGTAGACTGCCTTATGCAGAGATGGGCACCACCTGTGCCCATCAAAGCATTTCCAGAGGCTGGGGGAGGCTACTCTTCCCCAGCCTTGACACCTTTTTCCAAAGGGAGAGGGTGTAACACCCTCTCTCTGAGGAAGTCCTTTCTTCTGCCTTCCTGGGCCAAGCCTGGCTGGACCCCAGGAGGGCAGAAACCTGTCTGAGGGGTTGGCAGCAGCAGCAGCAGCAGCAGCAGCTGCAGTGAAACCCCGGGAAAGGTGGTTTGGCAGTACCCGGGTCTGTGCTAGAGACTCGGGGGATCATGGAATTGTCTCCCCAATGACAGAATGGCATTGGGGTGACAATTCCATGATCTTAGACATGTTACATGGCCATGTTCGGAGTTACCATTGTGACGCTGTACATAGTTAGTGACCTATTTCCAGTGCACTCGTGTAATGGTGTCCCCCCACTCACAAAGTCCGGGGAATTTGCCCTGAACGATGTGGGGGCACCTTGGCTAGTGCCAGGGTGCCCACACACTAAGTAACTTAGCACCCAACCTTTAGCAGGTAAAGGTTAGACATATAGGTGACTTATAAGTTACTTAAGTGCAGTAGTGAATGGCTGCGAAATAACGTGGACGTTATTTCACTCAGGCTGCAGTGGCAGGCCTGTGTAAGAATTGTCAGAGCTCCCTATGGGTGGCAAAAGAAATGCTGCAGCCTATAGGGATCTCCTGGAACCCCAATACCCTGGGTACCTCAGTACCATATACTAGGGAACTATAAAGTTGTTCCAGTATGCCAATGTGAATTGGTGAAATTGGTCACTAGCCTGTTAGTGACAATTTAGAAAGTAAAGAGAGAGCATAACCACTGAGGTTCTGGTTAGCAGAGCCTCAGTGAGACAGTTAGTCATCACACAGGGAACACATACAGGGCACACTTATGACCACTGGGGCCCTGGCTGGCAGGGTCCCAGTGACACATACACTAAAACAATATATATACAGTGAAATATGGGGGTAACATGCCAGGCAAGATGGTACTTTCCTACATAGTCCATGAAGAATCAAAGCAGATGTCACACAGTGGGACCCACATCTGTGAACTCGTAAGGGAAAGTGACAACTCAGTGACCATACACTGGATGAAAACGAAAGACAGTAGAGAGGCAGTAGTGTTAAAGTACATGTAGTAGGCAGGTTTGTATTCTTACCTGTGTGTCACTGGAAATATTGCTGGATCACTGAGTCCCTGTTATCCATGTCTTCTTCCTCTGCTTCCTCGTCTTCACTGTCCACATGTTCCACAGCTGCAACAACACCGCCATCTGGACCATCCTCCTGCAGAAAAGGCACCTGTCGTCACAAAGCCAAGTTGTGAAGCATACAGCAGGCCATGATGATCTGGCACACCTTCTTTGGTGAGTAGAATAGGGATCCACCTGTCATATTAAGGCACCTGAACCTGGCCTTCAGGAGGCCAAAGGTCCGCTCGATCACCCTCCTAGTTCGCCCATGGGCCTCATTGTAGCGTTCCTCTGCCCTTGTCCTGGGATTCCTTACTGGGGTCAGTAGCCATGACAGGTTGGGGTAACCAGAGTCACCTGCAAATGGCGAGGGACAACTGTTAGACACACAATAACCTGGAGGGATATCCCCAGACAACCATTCCCACTGACTAGCGTCCAGGTGCTCACCTAATAGCCACACACGGTGCCTCTGGAGTTGACCCATCACATAAGGGATGCTGCTATTCCGCAGGATGTAGGCATCATGCACTGAGCCAGGGAACATGGCATTCACATGGGAGATGTTTTGGTCTGCCGAACATACCATCTGTACATTCATGGAATGATAACTCTTCCGGTTTCTGTACACCTGTTCACTCCTGTGGGGGGGGACCATGTAGGAAAGTACCATCTTGCCTGGCATGTTACCACCATTTTTCACTGTATATATGTTGTTTTAGTTGTATGTGTCACTGGGACCCTGCCAGCCAGGGCCCCAGTGCTCATAAGTGTGCCTGAAAGTGTTACCTGTGTTATGACTAACTGTCTCACTGAGGCTCTGCTATCCAGAACCTCAGTGGTTATCCTCTCTCATTTCTTTCCAAATTGTCACTAACAGGCTAGTGTCCAATTTCACCAATTCACATTGGCATACTGGAACACCCTTATAATTCCCTAGTATATGGTACTGAGGTACCCAGGGTATTGGGGTTCCAGGAGATCCCTATGGGCTGCAGCATTTCTTTTGCCACCCATAGGGAGCTCTAACAATTCTTACAAAGGCCTGCCACTGCAGCCTGAGTGAAATAACGTCCATGTTATTTCACAGCCATTTACCACTGCACTTAAGTAACTTATAAGTCACCTATATGTCTTTCCTTTACCTGGTAAAGGTTAGGTGCAAAGGTACTTAGTGTGTGGGCACCCTGGCACTAGCCAAGGTGCCCCCACATTGTTCAGGGCAAATTCCCTGGACTTTGTGAGTGCGGGGACACCATTACACGGGTGCACTACACATAGGTCACTACCTATGTGTAGCTTCACAATGGTAACTCCGAATATGGCCATGTAACATGTCTAAGATCATGGAATTGCCCCCTCTATGCCATCCTGGCATTGTTGGCACAATCCCATGATCCCATGGGTCTGTAGCTCAGACCCGGGTACTGCCAAACTGCCTTTTCAGGGGTTTCACTGCAGCTGCTGCCAACCGCTCTGACAGGTTTCTGCCCTCCTGTGGTCCAGCCAGGCTTGGCCCAGGATGGCAGAACAAAGGACTTCCTCAGAGAGAGGGTGTTACACCCTCTCCCTTTGGAAAAAGGTGTTAAGGCAGGGGAGGAGTAGCCTCCCCCAGCCTCTGGAAATGCTTTCATGGGCACAGATGGTGCCCATTTCTGCATAAGCCAGTCTACACCGGTTCAGGGACCCCTCAGCCCTGCTCTGGCGTGAAACTGGACAAAGGAAAGGGGAGTGACCACTCCCCTGACCTGCACCTCCCCTGGGAGGTGCCTAGAGCTCCTCCAGTGTGCTCCAGACCTCTGCCATCTTGGAAACAGAGGTGCTGCTGGCACACTGGACTGCTCTGAGTGGCCAGGGCCAGCAGGTGACGTCAGAGACTCCTTCTGATAGGCTCCTTCAGGTGTTGCTAGCCTATCCTCTCTCCTAAGTAGCCAAACCCTCTTTTCTGGCTATTTAGGGTCTCTGCTTTGGGGAATTCCTTAGATAACGAATGCAAGAGCTCATCAGAGTTCCTCTGCATCTCTCTCTTCACCTTCTGCCAAGGAATCAACTGCTGACCGTGCTGGAAGCCTGCAAAACTGCAACAAAGTAGCGAAGACGACTACTGCAACTCTGTAATGCTGATCCTGCCTGCCTTCTCAACTGTTTTCCTGGTGGTGCATGCTGTGGGGGTAGTTTGCCTCCTCTCTGCACTAGAAGCTCTGAAGAAATCTCCCGTGGGTCGACAGAATCTTCCCCCTGCTACCGCAGGCACCAAAGAACTGCATCACCGGTCCCCTGGGTCTCCTCTCAGCATGACGGGCGAGGTCCCTTGAATCCAGCAACTGTGTCCAAGTGACTTCCACAGTCCAGTGACTCTTCAGTCCAAGTTTGGTGGAGGTAAGTCCTTGCCTCCCCATGCCAGACTGCATTGCTGGGAACCACGACTTTTGCAGCTACTCCGGCCTCTGTGCACTTCTGGCAAAAATCCTATGTGCACAGCCAAGCCTGGGTCCACGGCACTCTAACCTGCATTGCATGACTTTCTAAGTGGCCCTCCGGCGATGTGGGACTCCTTTGTGCAACTTTGGGTGAGCACCATTTCACTCTTCTGTGTAGTGCCTGTTCCGGCACTTCTGCGGGTGCTGCCTGCTTTTGAGAGGGCTCCTTGTTTTGCTCGATGCCCCCTCTGTCCCTAGACGCAATTGGCGACATCCTGGTCCCTCCTGGGCCACAGCAGCATCCAAAAACCCTAACCGCACGATTTGCAGCTAGCAAGGCTTGTTGGCGGTCTTTCTTCAGGAAAACACTTCTGCACAACTCTCCATGGCGTGGGGGATCCATCCTCTAAAGGGGAAGTCTCTAGCCCCTGTTGTTCCTGCAGAATCCTCAGCTTCTACTGTCCAGTAGCAGCTTCTTTGCACCCACAGCTGGCATTTCCTGGGCATCTGCCCATCTCCGACTTGCTTGTGACTTTTGGACTTGGTCCCCTTGTTCCACAGGTACCCTCGACTGGAAATCCATTGTTGTTGCATTGCTGGTTTGTGTCTTTCCTGCAGAATTCCCCTATCACGACTTCTATGTCCTTTGGGGAACTTTAGTGCACTTTGCACTCACTTTTCAGGGACTTGGGGCGGGCTATTTTTCTAACCCTCACTGTTTTCTTACAGTCCCAGCGACCCTCTACAAGGTCACATAGGTTTGGGGTCCATTTGTGGTTCGCATTCCACTTTTGGAGTATATGGTTTGTGTTGCCCCAATCCCTATGTGTCCCCATTGCATCCTATTGTAACTATACATTGTTTGCACTGTTTTCTAAGACTATACTGCATATTTTTGGTATTGTGTACATATATCTTGTGTATATTTGCTATCCTCATACTGAGGGTAAACTCTGAGATACTTTGGCATATTGTCATAAAAATAAAGTACCTTTATTTTTAGTATATCTGTGTATTGTGTTTTCTTATGATATTGTGCAAGTGACACTAGTGGTACTGTAGGAGCTTCACTCATCTCCTAGTTCAGCCTAAGCGGCTCTGCTAAGCTACCATTATCTATCAGCATAAGCTGCTAGACACCCTATACACTAATAAGGGATACCTGGGCCTGGTGCAAGGTGTAAGTACCCCTTGGTACTCACTACAAGCCAGTCCAGCCTCCCACATTGGTTGTGCAGCGGTGGGATAAGTGCTTTGTAACTACTTACCACTTTTGTCATTGTACTTTTCATAAGAGAAAAATATACAAAACAAGTTCAGTGTATATACACCTAACTAAAAAGTTTTGCATTTCCTCCTTTCACTCTTTTCTAAGTGCTGAAAAGTACCTCTAAACTTTCTAAAAAGTTTTTAAAGTTTTTTTTCTGTCTTTCTAAAAGTTCTAAAAAACGTTTTCTCTCTTTTTCTGTCACTTAAACACTGTCTAAAATGTCTGGCACAGGCCAAACTGTTGATCTGTCCAAACTTGCATATGATCACCTTAGCTGGAAAGGAGCAAGGAGTCTCTGCATAGAGAGAGGTTTGAGGGTAGGGAAGAATACCCCCAGAGAACTGTTGGTTAACATGCTTATAGAACAGGATAAGGCCAGAGGTGCCCCTTCTGTTGAAAAAGTAGCTAATGGTTCCCAATCTGATCCAGGGACTCCCCTAGAAAAAGATTCAGGAAAGAAACTTCCTAGCCTGCCCATTACTAGACAGCCTAGCATAGTTGGTACTGATGTAGATTCACACCATATTGATAGTGTTGTTTCATATTATAGCAAGAGTATTCCTTCTCACCACAGTAGAAGTGATGTTTCTGTTAACCAAGCTGTTAGGATGCCTTCTGTAAGGGATGGGTCTCCTTCTGTTCATTCTCACCATACCTCTGTTTCAAGGCATGTCCCTCCCACCCACCCTGATTACAGATTGTTAGAAAGGGAGCTCAATAGATTGAGAGTGGAACAAACCAGACTGAAGCTCAAGAAGCAACAGCTGGATTTGGATAGACAGACCTTAGAAGTAGAGAAGGAGAGACAGAAGTTGGGTTTAGAAACCCATGGTGGCAGCAGCAGTATTCCCCATAGTCATCCTGCAAAAGAGCATGATTCTAGGAATCTGCACAAGATAGTTCCCCCTTATAAGGAAGGGGATGACATTAACAAGTGGTTTGCTGCACTTGAGAGGGCCTGTGTTGTACAGGATGTCCCTCAAAGGCAGTGGGCTGCTATCCTATGGCTATCATATAGTGGAAAGGGTAGGGATAGGCTCCTTACTGTGAAAGAAAGTGATGCCAATAATTTTACAGTTCTTAAGAATGCACTCCTGGATGGTTATGGCTTAACCACTGAACAGTACATGATGAAGTTCAGAGAGACCAAAAAGGAGTCTTCACAAGACTGGGTTGATTTTGTTGACCATTCAGTGAAGGCCTTGGAGGGGTGGTTACATGGCAGTAAAGTTACTGATTATGAAAGCCTGTATAACTTGACCCTGAGAGAACATATTCTTAATAATTGTGTGTCTGATTTGTTGCACCAGTACTTGGTGGACTCTGATCTGACCTCTCCCCAAGAATTGGGAAAGAAGGCAGACAAATGGGTCAGAACAAGGGTGAACAGAAAAGTTCATACAGGGGGTGACAAAGATGGCAACAAGAAGAAGGATGGTAAGTCTTCTGACAAGGGTGGGGACAAATCTAAAAATGAGTCTTCATCAGGCCCACAGAAACACTCTGGTGGGGGTGGTGGGCCCAAATCCTCTTCTAATCAAAACAAAGAAAAGAAACCATGGTGCTATTTATGTAAAATAAAAGGCCATTGGACAACAGATCCCAGTTGTCCAAAGAAAAGCACCAAGCCTCCTACCACTACAACCCCTACTGCTACACCTAGTGTCCCTACTAATAGCAGTGGTGGTGGGAGCAAACCTACTAATAGCCAATCTAAGGGAGTAGCTGGGCTCACCTTTGGTAACTTAGTTGGGGTTGGTCTGATTAGGGAGACCACAGAGGCTGTGTTAGTCTCTGAGGGGGCTATTGATTTAGCCACCTTGGTTGCTTGTCCCCTTAACATGGATAAGTACAAGCAACTACCCCTAATAAATGGTGTTGAGGTTCAGGCCTACAGGGGCACTGGTGCCAGTGTTACAATGGTAATAGAGAAACTGGTCCACCCTGAACAACACCTACTTGGTCACCAGTACCAAGTAACCGATGCTCACAACAACACCCTTAGCCACCCCATGGCTGTTGTAAATCTCAACTGGGGGGGGGGGGTTACTGGCCCAAAGAAAGTTGTGGTTGCCTCAGATTTACCTGTAGACTGTCTAGTAGGGAATGATTTAGAGACATCAGCTTGGGCAGAAGTGGAGTTGGAGGCTCATGCAGCAATGCTGGGCATTCCAGGGCATATTTTTGCTTTGACCAGGGCTCAGGCCAAAAAGCAAAAAGGACAGGGTGACTTGGATCCTGGAACAATGGACCAAGTGCTCCCTAAAGCTAGGGCTAGTAGAAGTAAAGCACTACCTACTATCCCTCCCTCTACAGTGGATTCTACTTCTGAGGAAGAAGAATTTCCACCCTGTGCAGAACCTACACCAGAGGAGCTGGAAGCAGACACTGCTGAGCTTTTGGGTGAAGGGGGGCCTGCCAGGGAGGAGCTGAGTGTGGCACAGCAGACCTGTCCCACACTAGAGGGTCTAAGACAGCAAGCTGTCAAACAAGCAAATGGGGATGTCAGTGACTCTCACAGAGTTTACTGGGAGGACAACCTCTTGTACACTGAAGCAAGGGATCCAAAACCTGGAGCTGCCAGGAGATTGGTGATTCCTCAGGAGTACAGAAAGTTCCTCCTAACTCTTGCTCACGACATTCCCCTAGCTGGACATTTGGGGCAAATGAAAACTTGGGACAGGCTTGTTCCCTTGTTTCATTGGCCTAGAATGTCAGAGGACACAAAAGATTTTTGTAAGTCATGTGAAACCTGTCAAGCCAGTGGCAAGACAGGTGGCACCCCAAAGGCACCCCTTATTCCACTGCCTGTGGTTGGGGTTCCCTTTGAAAGGGTAGGGGTTGACATAGTTGGCCCCCTTGACCCTCCTACTGCTTCAGGCAATAGGTTTATCTTGGTGGTAGTGGACCATGCCACCAGATATCCTGAAGCAATTCCTCTAAGGACCACTACAGCTCCTGCAGTGACAAAGGCCCTCCTGGGAATCTTTTCCAGGGTGGGCTTCCCAAAAGAGGTAGTATCAGACAGGGAAAGCAATTTCATGTCTGCTTACTTAAAGGCCATGTGGAAGGAGTGTGGGGTGACATACAAGTTCACCACACCCTATCATCCACAAACAAATGGACTGGTGGAGAGATTTAACAAAACTCTCAAAGGCATGATTATGGGACTCCCTGAAAAACTCCGCAGGAGATGGGATATCCTTTTACCATGCCTCCTTTTTGCTTACAGGGAGGTACCCCAGAAAGGAGTGGGCTTCAGCCCCTTTGAACTTCTTTTTGGACACCCTGTAAGAGGTCCCCTAACACTTGTTAAGGAGGGTTGGGAACAACCTTTAAAAGCTCCAAAGCAAGACGCAGTGGACTATGTACTTGGCCTCAGATCAAGGATGGCTGAGTACATGAAAAAGGCCAGTAAAAACCTTCCGGCCAGCCAAGAGCTCCAGAAGCAATGGCATGACCAGAAGGCTGTTTTGGTTTAGTACCAACCAGGGCAGAAAGTGTGGGTCTTGGAGCCTGTGGCCCCAAGAGCACTCCAAGATAAATGGAGTGGACCCCACACAATTGTTGAGAAAAAGGGTGAATTCACCTACTTAGTTGACTTAGGCACTGCCAGGAGTCCCCTTAGGGTGCTCCATGTCAATCGCCTGAAACCCTACTATGACAGGGCTGATCTCACCCTGCTCATGGCAACTGATGAGGGACAGGAAGAAGACAGTGATCCTCTCCCTGATCTCTTCTCTTCCACAGAACAAGATGCTCTAGTGGAAGGTGTTGTACTGGCAGATTGTCTTACTGCTGAGCAGAAAGACCACTGCATAAATCTCCTGGGTCAGTTTTCTGAACTCTTCTCTACTGTGCCAGGTACCACTTCTTGGTGTGAGCACACTATAGATACTGGAGACAGCTTGCCTGTCAAAAGTAAGATCTGTAGGCAGCCTGACCATGTCAGAGACTGCTTAAAGCAAGAGGTGCAGAAAATGTTAGAACTGTGAGTGGTTGAGCACTCTGAAAGTCCATGGGCTTCTCCTGTGGTACTTGTACCAAAACCTCATTCCAAGGATGGAAAGAAGGAAATGCGGTTTTGTGTAGACTACAGAGGTCTCAACCAGGTAACCAAAACTGACGCTCACCCTATACCCAGGGCAGATGAGCTCATAGATACACTGTCATCTGCCAAGTATCTAAGCACTTTTGATTTGACTGCAGGGTATTGGCAGATCAAATTATCAGAAGATGCTAAAGCTAAAACTGCATTTTCAACCATTGGAGGCCATTACCAATTCACAGTAATGCCTTTTGGATTGAAAAATGCACCTGCCACTTTTCAGAGGTTGGTGAACACAGTCCTGCAAGGGCTGGAAGCTTTCAGTGCAGCATATTTGGACGATATAGCTGTCTTTAGCTCCAGCTGGGATGATCACCTGGTCCACCTATGGAAAGTTTTAGAGGCCCTGCAAAAGGCAGGCCTCACTATCAAGGCTTCAAAGTGCCAGATAGGGCAGGGGAAGGTGGTTTATCTGGGACACCTGGTTGGTGGGGAACAGATTGCACCACTTCAGGGGAAAATACAAACAATCATTGATTGGGTTCCCCCTACTACTCAGACTCAGGTGAGAGCCTTTTTAGGCCTCACTGGGTACTATAGGAGGTTCATTAAGAACTATGGCTCCATTGCAGCCCCTCTTAATGACCTCACATCCAAGAAAATGCCTAAGAAGGTATTATGGACAGCAAACTGTCAGAAAGCTTTTGAGGAGCTGAAGCAGGCCATGTGCTCTGCACCTTTCCTGAAAAGCCCTTGTTACTCTAAAAAATTCTATGTCCAAACTGATGCATCTGGATTAGGAGTAGGGGCAGTCCTATCACAACTTAATTCTGAGGGCCAGGATCTGTTACACCGCAGCGCTCGCTGCGGCCGCGGGCTCAGGTTGCCGCGGCGCGGCACGTTAATTTTGCCGCGGCCGACGCCCGGGCCGCGGTAGACGCCGAGGCAGACACCCAGGTCGTGGGGGTCGCCGCGGCTCCGGCGAGGGCCATAAAGGCTCCAGGGAGCCGGTCTGGGGGTCACGGCGCTCGCCGCTCCCCCTTTTTCAAGTTCTGCCTTAAAGGCAGACGCGGCAGAGCCTGAAACCCCGAGGGGGTTTCAGGCATGGCCGCACACAGCGCATTATGCGCTTAACATTTATTTCTCTTGCATGTATTCACCTGCCCACCACCACTTACCGATGTTCCTAGGACAAACCGAACCCTTACACTGGGGGTTCTTTATACTTGCCTTTTTTCTCTTCCCAGCATGCTTACCACTTCCTCTCTACCCAGCATGCATTGTCTAACACACATACCTAATTCATTACTGTTTTCTTTTCCCCAATCCAAGATGGCGGTGTTCTACTTCCTGTTTCCTGTTTCCTCTCCAGGGGTATTTAAGGGGATTCCAACTGCCTGTTCATTGCGTTGCAACACTCCTTGGTGATAGTCACGCTCCTATTTGATATCCTTCTGCGAATCCTGTCTGTTCCTGATTTGCTTTGTTTTCCTGCCTTCCTGAACTGCGGTCCTAATACCCTGGTGTCCTCCTTTTCGTTTCAGGGAGTTCCTGTGGAGGTTTTTTACCCTACTGGGGTTTTTCCTCTGGGACTCCTTCTGGAGGGCACGGACTGTAGTGGTTCGCTCATACCAAACAGCACCGTGGCTACCGGAAGGGGTCGCCCCTACCTCGGCCAGAGCAGAACCCGTCGGAACAAGGACCGTTCCCCTACGCCTCTCCGCTCCGAGGGTAAGACCGTTGAGAACCGCGACAGATTGCAACGCCCACAATTCCTGTTGCAGTCCGGAACTATGGATAACCCAGTGGTAAACACGGAACCTACTAACCAGGACCTACTGGCGACGATACAACAACAGGCTCAAGAACTCCAGCAATTACGTACTGAGAATACTGTTTATCGACAAACCTTTGCCTCCAGGACCACAGATGTCCCTGCAGTAGCCGCCTCTACACCTCGATTTTCCGGGGATCCCACCACATTAAAAGAATTCCTGGATGCCTTAACGGTGTACTTTGCCTTTCGCCCCTCGCAATTTGTACAAGATAAGACCAAGGTGGGGTATTTGATTAGTGCCTTATCAGGACCAGCCTTGGCCTGGGCCACACCTCTAGTAACCAGAAACGATTCCTGTCTATCTAATTATTCCACCTTTATCACTACTTTTAAACAGATGTTTGAACGCCCTGGACTCGAGGCGTCAGCAGAAGAGGCTCTTTGCGAAGTCCAACAAAGGAGTCAGGATGTATTACAATACATCACCCGTTTCAGACAATTAGCTGCAGAAACAACCTGGGTGGAACGTACCTTGGTGACACTCTTTCGTAGAGGTCTAAGAGAGGACATCAAAGATGAACTAGTACATTCTGCCAGGATAGAAAACCTCAAAGGGTTGATGGACCAAGCACTAACTATAGAGTATCGGTTAAATGAACGACGAATGGAGAAAAAGAAGAGTCGTTTGCCTTTTCACTCAGTACCATCTCGTCCCTTCGCCCATCGTTCCGAGGAAGCCCGCCCTGAATCCAAAGGGAATACCGAGGAAGAGCCCATGCAGATTGACACAGCTCGCGGACCTCTATCCGCCAGCGAAAGGGAACATAGACGAAGGAAGGGGCTTTGCCTATATTGTGGTGCAGCTGGTCACCTAATTCGCGCCTGCCCCATTCGTCCAACCAAGCCCTTGGGAAACGCCAACTCCCGTCCCCAGTAAGAAGGGTGAGGACGGGATATCGTGATATACCTTCTATTTGCTCTTCCAGGGAGGAAGGAACTGCTCTTTTTCTCTTACCAGTTATCCTCCATTTAACTGATGGCCGTGAAGCAAGAACTTTGGCTTTATTGGATTGCGGAGCCAGTGGCCTATATTTAGATGAAACCTGGGCCAAAGAACAACAAATAACACAAATACCCAAAGAAATACCAGAACAGGTACATACTGTTGATGGGTCACTCTTGGCCTCTGGACCGGTACAATACACCACCCCTACTTTCTGTTTACAGTTCGGTAAACATCAGGAAATTCTCTCGTTTGACTTAATCTCATCACCACACCATGTCATGATCCTGGGAATTCCATGGCTTACACGGCACAATCCTTACATCAACTGGGAAACAAAAACCATTTCGTTATCCTCCCATTTTTGTCAACACCATTGCTATCCGGCCGGGGATTATTGGTCCCCAAAAAGTCTCTCAACAGCACCTGCCCAGGTGGGAGGATCCATTAATGTTCTACAGGGAGTTCCCAGACAGTATCAGGACTATATCGATGTATTCCAGAAGCCAGAAAGACCTGAATTGCCACCCCACAGAGAATACGACTGTGCCATTTCTTTAGAGCCAGACACTGTAGTTCCTTTTGGGCGGATGTACTCCCTCACCGAACCAGAGAAACAAATTCTGAAGGAGTACCTAGATGAGAATCTACAAAGTGGGTTAATAACTCCCTCCTCTTCACCCGCCGGGGCTCCACTTTTCTTTGTACCAAAGAAAACCAAAGACCTGCGTCCCTGTATCGACTTCAGAGGGTTAAACAGGATCACTATCAAAGACCGGTATCCGCTACCCCTCATCAAAGACATCTTAGAAGCAGTCAGAGGAGCCAAGAGGTTCACTAAGCTGGATCTCCGAGGAGCCTATCATCTGCTAAGAGTCAGAGAAGGTGATGAGTGGAAGACCGCCTTTAGAACACCTTTTGGTCACTACGAATATAGAGTAATGCCCTTCGGACTCACTAATGCCCCGTCCATCTTTCAAAGATTCATGGATTCTATCTTTTCTGATCTTTTGCAACAAACAGTGGTAGTGTATCTTGACGATATCCTAATTTATTCGGTTCATCCAGAGGAACATTCCAAACACGTCCGCCAAGTCTTAGAAAGACTCCGACAACATCATTTGTTCTGTAAGCCTGAAAAATGCGAATTTGATCAGATAGAAGTGAAATATTTGGGATACTGTATAGACCAAACCGGAATTGCCATGGACTCAGACAAAGTACAGGCTATATTGAACTGGCCATCTCCTTCTTCCATCAAGGAGACTCAATGTTTTCTGGGACTAGCCAACTTCTACCGGCAGTTCATAGCAGACTTTGCCCAGAGAACCAGCTTCATTACTCAAACCCTCAAAAAGGAACACCTAAAGAAAGGTTTTTGTTGGACACCAGGCGCTGAGTCAGCTTTTCAGGACTTAAAGAAAGCCTTTAGTCAAGCCCCTATTCTTCGACACCCAGACACTAGCAAACAATTCATTGTTGTCACAGACGCCTCAGAAAGAGCCATTGGGGCTGCCTTGTTACAAAGACAAGACAATGATGACCTAGAACACCCTGTATTCTATCTATCCCACATTCTATCTGATTCTGAGCGAAACTATTCCGTGCTAGAACGCGAATTACTCGCCTTAAAGGTCGCGTGCACTGAATGGAGACACTTTTTGATGGGATCAAAGGAGCCCTTCGAAGCCCGGACCGATCATAGAAATCTACAGTGTTTAAGAAATTTCCAGTGCCAAAATAGCCGGCAAGCTCGATGGGCCTTCTTCTTCAGCCAGTATGATTTCTATATCACCTACATCCCTGGTTCTCAGAACATCCTGGCGGATGCCCTGTCCCGACGTTATCCTGGGTGCGGTGATTCCGCGGTTCAAAACTTATTCGACAACAATAAAATCATAGGGGTAGCACAGACCTTTTTAGATCAAGTTAAGTCTGAATATGCCCGTCTACACGAAACAGAACTAAAGAGGTTACGTCCACAGCTGCACATAGATCATGACTACTATTATCATGATAAGGCCCTGTTTTTACCCACTAAAACAGTGCAAATCGAAGCCTTACACATGTGCCATGATTCTCCTATTGCGGGTCATCGAGGAGTGAAAGCGACTCAAGATCTTTTGCTTCGCTCTTTCTGGTGGCCAACTCTCAAGGCTGACACTGAGGCATATGTGTTATCCTGTCCTACATGTGCTCAAGCCAAGACACCCCGAACCAGACCTGTGGGCTTACTCCGCCCATTACCTGTTCCCCCAGGCCCATGGCTTACCATATCCACCGATTTTATGTGCGCCTTACCTTCCTCAATGGGAAACCACGTCATAATGGTAACTGTGGACTCCTTCACCAAGATGGCCCACTTCACGGCCTTGAGAAAGTTACCCACGGCAAAGGAGTTAAGTCAGGTCTTTACTCAAGAAATTTTCAGGCTACATGGGCTACCCCAAGTTATTATATCAGACAGAGGTCCCCAATATATCTCCCGTTTCTGGAACCAATTCTGCAAGATCTTGGGGATCCAGGTGGCCTTGTCATCCGGGTTCCACCCTCAAACCAATGGACAAACAGAACGACTCAATCAGGGTCTCGAGCAGTACTTACGTAGCTTCTGTAACGCTACACAAAGTAACTGGGCTCCCTACTTACCGCTTGCCGAATTCTCCTATAATAACTCTCTACACAGTGCCTCTAAAGTCTCTCCTTTCTATGGCTCCTATGGTTTCCATCCCAGGGCCTTCCCAACTCCCCTGAGAGACAACTCCAACCTTCCCGCCATCTCCTCTTTCGTTCGACAGCTACGGGGTATACAGCGAATTATCCATTCTAACCTTGTGTCCACCAAGTCCCGCATGAAGACAATAGCAGATAGGAGACGCTGTGCGGCTCCTCTATATCAAGTCCATGATAAGGTCTGGCTCTCCTCTAGATTCCTACCTCTCCGACTCACCCAAAACAAATTCAAGCCCCGCTTTTATGGTCCCTTTCTCATTCTCAAGAAGATCAACCCAGTGTCCATGCGTCTTCGCCTACCTCGGACATGGAAGATCCACCCAGTATTCCATGTCTCGCAACTGAAACCTTACCGTCCTGATCTCTTTCATAGGCAGTTGCCCTGTCCCCCTCCTTTGTTGGTTGACAATGTGCCTGAATACGAAGTGCAGGAGGTCTGTGACTCTCGATTTTTCCATGGGCGCCTCCAATACCTTATTCATTGGAAGGGGTACCCTTTGAGTGAGTGTTCCTGGGAGGATGCCTCTTCAGTCCATGCTCCTCTTTTAATCCGCCGCTTTTTTCGGCTCTTCCCTCACAAACCCGGGGCCTCGGGGAGGGGGCATACTGTTACACCGCAGCGCTCGCTGCGGCCGCGGGCTCAGGTTGCCGCGGCGCGGCACGTTAATTTTGCCGCGGCCGACGCCCGGGCCGCGGTAGACGCCGAGGCAGACACCCAGGTCGTGGGGGTCGCCGCGGCTCCGGCGAGGGCCATAAAGGCTCCAGGGAGCCGGTCTGGGGGTCACGGCGCTCGCCGCTCCCCCTTTTTCAAGTTCTGCCTTAAAGGCAGACGCGGCAGAGCCTGAAACCCCGAGGGGGTTTCAGGCATGGCCGCACACAGCGCATTATGCGCTTAACATTTATTTCTCTTGCATGTATTCACCTGCCCACCACCACTTACCGATGTTCCTAGGACAAACCGAACCCTTACACTGGGGGTTCTTTATACTTGCCTTTTTTCTCTTCCCAGCATGCTTACCACTTCCTCTCTACCCAGCATGCATTGTCTAACACACATACCTAATTCATTACTGTTTTCTTTTCCCCAATCCAAGATGGCGGTGTTCTACTTCCTGTTTCCTGTTTCCTCTCCAGGGGTATTTAAGGGGATTCCAACTGCCTGTTCATTGCGTTGCAACACTCCTTGGTGATAGTCACGCTCCTATTTGATATCCTTCTGCGAATCCTGTCTGTTCCTGATTTGCTTTGTTTTCCTGCCTTCCTGAACTGCGGTCCTAATACCCTGGTGTCCTCCTTTTCGTTTCAGGGAGTTCCTGTGGAGGTTTTTTACCCTACTGGGGTTTTTCCTCTGGGACTCCTTCTGGAGGGCACGGACTGTAGTGGTTCGCTCATACCAAACAGCACCGTGGCTACCGGAAGGGGTCGCCCCTACCTCGGCCAGAGCAGAACCCGTCGGAACAAGGACCGTTCCCCTACGCCTCTCCGCTCCGAGGGTAAGACCGTTGAGAACCGCGACAGGATCAACCTGTTGCCTTTATTAGTAGGAGGTTGACCCCTAGAGAAAAGCATTGGTCTGCCATTGAGAGGGAGGCGTTTGCTGTGGTCTGGGCACTGAAGAAGTTGAGGCCATACCTGTTTGGCACTCACTTCATTGTTCAGACAGACCACAAACCTCTACTTTGGCTAAAACAAATGAAAGGTGAAAATCCTAAATTGTTGAGGTGGTCCATATCCCTACAGGGAATGGACTATACAGTGGAACATAGACCTGGGAGTACCCACTCCAATGCAGATGGACTCTCCAGATATTTCCACTTAGACAATGAAGACCCATCAGGTAATGACTAGTCTTATTGTCCTTCGTTTGGGGGAGGGTTGTGTAGGAAAGTACCATCTTGCCTGGCATGTTACCCCCATTTTTCACTGTATATATGTTGTTTTAGTTGTATGTGTCACTGGGACCCTGCCAGCCAGGGCCCCAGTGCTCATAAGTGTGCCTGAAAGTGTTACCTGTGTTATGACTAACTGTCTCACTGAGGCTCTGCTATCCAGAACCTCAGTGGTTATGCTCTCTCATTTCTTTCCAAATTGTCACTAACAGGCTAGTGACCAATTTCACCAATTCACATTGGCATACTGGAACACCCTTATAATTCCCTAGTATATGGTACTGAGGTACCCAGTGTATTGGGGTTCCAGGAGATCCCTATGGGCTGCAGCATTTCTTTTGCCACCCATATGGAGCTCTAACAATTCTTACACAGGCCTGCCACTGCAGCCTGAGTGAAATAACGTCCACGTTATTTCACAGCCATTTACCACTGCACTTAAGTAACTTAGAAGTCACCTATATGTCTATCCTTTACCTGGTAAAGGTTAGGTGCAAAGTTACTTAGTGTGTGGGCATCCTGGCACTAGCCAAGGTGCCCCCACATTGTTCAGGGCAAATTCCCCGGACTTTGTGAGTGCGGGGACACCATTACACGTGTGCACTACACATAGGTCACTACCTATGTGTAGCTTCACAATGGTAACTCCGAATATGGTCATGTAACATGTCTAAGATCATGGAATTGCCCCCTCTATGCCATCCTGGCATTGTTGGCACAATCCCATGATCCCAGTGGGCTGTAGCTCAGACCCGGGTACTGCCAAACTGCCTTTTCAGGGGTTTCACTGCAGCTGCTGCTGCTGCCAACCCCTCAGACAGGTTTCTGCCCTCCTGGGGTCCAGCCAGGCTTGGCCCAGGATGGCAGAACAAAGAACTTCCTCAGAGAGAGGGTGTTACACCCTCTCCCTTTGGAAAAAGGTGTTAAGGCAGGGGAGGAGTAGCCTCCCCCAGCCTCTGGAAATGCTTTCATGGGCACAGATGGTGCCCATTTCTGCATAAGTCAGTCTACACCGGTTCAGGGACCCCTCAGCCCTGCTCTGGCGCGAAACTGGACAAAGGAAAGGGGAGTGACCACTCCCCTGACCTGCACCTCCCCTGGGAGGTGCCCAGAGCTCCTCCAGTGTGCTCCAGACCTCTGCCATCTTGGAAACAGAGGTGCTGCTGGCACACTGGACTGCTCTGAGTGGCCAGGGCCAGCAGGTGATATCAGAGACTCCGTCTGATAGGCTCCTTCAGGTGTTGCTAGCCTATCCTCTCACCTAAGTAGCCAAACCCTCTTTTCTGGCTATTTAGGGTCTCTGCTTTGGAGAATTTCTTAGATAACGAATGCAAGAGCTCATCAGAGTTCCTCTGCATCTCTCTCTTCACCTTCTGCCAAGGAATCGACTGCTGACTGCGCTGGAAGCCTGCAAAACTGCAACAAAGTAGCGAAGACAACTACTGCAACTCTGTAACGCTGATTCTGCCGCCTTCTCGACTGTTTTCCTGGTGGTGCATGCTGTGGGGGTAGTCTGCCTCCTCTCTGCACTAGAAGCTCCGAAGAAATCTCCCGTGGGTCGACGGAATCTTCCCCCTGCTACCGCAGGCACCAAAGAACTGCATCACCGGTCCCCTGGGTCTCCTCTCAGCACGACGAGCGAGGTCCCTTGAATCCAGCAACTGTGTCCAAGTGACTCCCACAGTCCAGTGACTCTTCAGTCCAAGTTTGGTGGAGGTAAGTCCTTGCCTCCCCACGCCAGACTGCATTGCTGGGAACCACGACTTTTGCAGCTACTCCGGCCTCTGTGCACTTCCGGCGGAAATCCTTTGTTCACAGCCAAGCCTGGGTCCACGGCACTCTAACCTGCATTGCACGACTTTCTAAGTGGCCCTCCGACGACGTGGGACTCCTTTGTGCAACTTTGGGTGAGCACCATTTCACTCTTCTTCGTAGTGCCTGTTTGAGCACTTCTGCGGGTGCTGCCTGCTTTTGAGAGGGCTCCTTGTCTTGCTCGATGCCCTCTCTGTCCCCAGACGCAATTGGCGACATCCTGGTCCCTCCTGGGCCACAGCAGCATCTAAAAACCCTAACCACACGATTTGCAGCTAGCAAGGCTTGTTGGAGAGTCTTTCTTCAGGAAAACACTTCTGCACAACTCTCCTTGGCGTGTGGGATCCATCCTCCAAAGGGGAAGTCTCTAGCCCCTGTCGTTCCTGCAGAATCCTCAGCTTCTACTGTCCAGTAGCAGCTTCTTTGCACCCACAGCTGGCATTTCCTGGGCATCTGCCCATCTCCGACTTGCTTGTGACTTTTGGACTTGGTCCCCTTGTTCCACAGGTACCCTCGACTGGAAATCCATTGTTGTTGCATTGCTGGTTTGTGTCTTTCCTGCAGAATTCCCCTATCACGACTTCTATGTCCTTTGGGGAACTTTAGTGCACTTTGCACTCACTTTTCAGGGTTTTGGGGTGGGCTATTTTTCTAACCCTCACTGATTTCTTACAGTCCCAGCGACCCTCTACAAGGTCACATAGGTTTGGGGTCCATTTGTGGTTCGCATTCCACTTTTGGAGTATATGGTTTGTGTTGCCCCAATCCCTATGTGTCCCCATTGCATCCTATTGTAACTATACATTGTTTGCACTGTTTTCTAAGACTATACTGCATATTTTTGGTATTGTGTACATATATCTTGTGTATATTTGCTATCCTCATACTGAGGGTACACTCTGAGATACTTTGGCATATTGTCATAAAAATAAAGTACCTTTATTTTTAGTATATCTGTGTATTGTGTTTTCTTATGATATTGTGCAAGTGACACTAGTGGTACTGTAGGAGCTTCACTCGTCTCCTAGTTCAGCCTAAGCTGCTCTGCTAAGCTACCATTATCTATCAGCATAAGCTGCTAGACACCCTATACACTAATAAGGGATACCTGGGCCTGGTGCAAGGTGTAAGTACCCCTTGGTACTCACTACAAGCCAGTCCAGCCTCCTACAGACCAAAGCCACATGGGTCTCATCAATGGCACCTGTGATGTTGGGGATATGTCCCAGGGCATAGAAATCACCTATCACTGTAGACAAATCCTCCACCTGAGGGAAAATGATGTACCTCTGCATGTGTTTCAGCAGGGCAGACAACACTCTGGACAACACGTTGGAAAACATAGGCTGGGACATCCCTGATTCTATGGCCACTGTTGTTTGAAATGACCCACTTGCAAGGAAATGGAGTACTGACAGCACCTTCACTTGAGGGGGAATTCCTGTGGGATGGCAGATAGCTGACATCAGGTCTGGCTCCAACTGGGTACACAGTTCCTGGATTGTGGCACGGTCAAGCCGGTATGTGATAATCACATGTCTTTCCTCCATTGTCGGCAGGTCCACCAACGGTCGGTACACCGGAGGATGCCGCCATCTCCTCACATGTCCCAGCGGACGGTGCCTATGAAGGACAACAGCGAGCACAGAGTCAAACAACTCAGAGGTACGTACCCACAGCTTACACAGAGCATCATTCATAATCTAAAAAGTGGCCTGTATGTGTGCTGAGTCTAGGCCTAGGTATGTGTGACGCAGTTGAAAATGAAGCCATGTGGGCCCCTGAAATGGAGGCTGCCTGACCTGTAAAGTTGGACAATGGGATGTGAGGTAACTGAGCTGGCGTTGTACACCGTCGCGGTAGGCGGTCAAAGACCGCGGCGCAATGCTGCATTGGTTAACATTGGACCCTATGGGTCCAAGGAGCCAATGACGGTGTACGCAGGCGCGGACGTGACCGCCATTTTCTATCTGTTCAATCACTCAATACCTGATATTCGATAGGAAAGGACCTACACTGCAAGTGCTGCTGTGACCTCAGTCTGGAAGAGACAATGGCTCGAGTGTCTGGTGAAAGGGCCCCTGCCTTCACATCGGAGGAGTTGGAGAAACTCGTGGACGGGGTCCTCCCCCAGTACACGCAACTCTACGGTCCTCCAGACAAACAGGTAAGTACACTGGGAGCATGCTGTATGGGCTATGCCTGTGTGGACAGGGGTGGATGTAAGAAGGAAGTGGGGAGAGTGTGGCGTGCATGAAACGACGGGGAGTGCATGTGCCACATTGCAAGGGTAGGGATGGGGGCCAATCACTTTGACGGTGCAGTTGGTAATAACTCTCTCTTCCCCCTGTACCAATAATGTAGGTCAGCACCCACCAGAAAAAACATATTTGGCGTGCCATCTCCAAGGACTTCAGGACCCAGGACGCTGCTACCAAAGGCGGAGCACCCACTGCCGGAAAAGATGGGAGGACATTCGCCGCTGGAGCAAGAAGACGGCCGGCGGAGGCTCAGCTGGGGATGGCCTCCCAACGTGGGAGGGGTGCCCGTCGCACCATGACCCCCCTGATGTTCAGGATCCTGGCGGTGGCGTACCCGGAGTTGGATGGGCGCTTGAGGGCACAAGGGGGTGAGTACACTCTCATTCTGCTGATTTTGCGCGCAGTGGAGGGGTCTGGGTGGGGGAGGTGGGCTGTGGGTTTCCCTAGGCCAGGGCGAGTTCCGTAGGCAAGGTCCCTCCATAAGGCAGGCCATGTGGCACCCCACTCCACCTCTGTAGAGTGCCAAGTACATCTAGTCTTGCCCCTGTGTCATCCATGTGTGCAGATGTCGTCCATAGCCTAGTAGGCCATTTCCCAGGAATTGAACAGTGGAGCCCTAGTGCTGCGTAGTGCAGGGGGCTTCTGTGTCTGTTGTGTCCGCCAACAGTAGCGGTAATGCATGCACTCAACATGTCTTTCTTCTGACTTCGTCCCCCTTTTTGTGGTCTTCCTTTTCTTGTGTGCATTAGCATCATCATGCGGAAGAGCAGTGGCACCGAAGCAGGAGGGAGCTGCATCCCACATGGCCATGGAGGGCCACACTACGGAATCGGACGTCACCAGTGGGACGGAGGGCGAGGGGAGCTCCACGGCGGGGACAAGAGCTGAGACCAGTGACACGGACTCGTCCTCTGATGGGAGCTCCCTTGTGGTGGCGGCAACATCTGTGCCCCCCCCATCTACAGGTACAGCCGCCACCCCCCCTTCCAGCACCGCCCTCCCAGCAGCCCCTCAGCCTTCGCCCCGTGCCCGCTCACCCGGGAGGGTGGGCATTACCTTCGCCCCAGGCACCTCAGGCCCTGCCCCAGTCACATCTGCTGCCCTCAGTGAGGAGGCCATTGACCTCCTCAGGTCCCTCACTGTTAGGCAGTCTACCGTTTTGAATGCCATCCAAGGTGTAGAAAGGCAGTTGCAACAAACCAATGCATTCCTGGAGGGCATTCATTCTGGTCAGGCAGCCCTTCAGCGAGCATTTCAGACTCTGGCCTCAGCACTGATGGCAGCCATTGTCCCTGTGTCTAGCCTCCCCTCTCCAACTTCCTCCACCCAGACTCAATCCCCTGTACCTCAGCCTATCCCAAGCACACCTACAGACCAGCATGCACACACCTCAACACACAAGGGTAGCTCTGGCAAACATAAACACCACACATCCCACAGGCACTCACGCAAGCATCACACACATGCAGACACACCAACATCCACTGGCTCCACTGTGTCCCCCTCCTCCTCGTCTCCCTCCTCCCTCCCTGTCTCGTCTACACTCACACCTGCATGCACTACCTCTACAGCCACTACTACCATCACCAGCACACCCACCACCACACCCCGCTCACGTGCAGTCACCACCACCACTACCATTCACACGTCCCCTTTGTCCTCTCCCAGTGTGTCTGTGATGCCCCCTCCCAAGATACACAAACACAGGCACACACCCACCAAACAGCCATCCACCTCACGACAGCCTCCAGCGCATGCACTTTCACCAAAAGTCAGCAAACGGACACCTCCTACAACCACAACCTCTTCCTCCACTCCCAAACCCCCTCCAGCTACCGGTCCCAGTGTGTCCAAAAAACTTTTCCTGTCCAACCTTGACCTCTTTTCCACACCTCCCCCACCCCGTCCGTCTCCTAGGGCCTGAACTAGCACCTCAGCCACAACCTCTCCCGGCCCAGTGGTGCCTTTAGTCACCGGAATCTGGAGTGCACCGGCCACCAGGGCAGCCAATGTGGCACGGAGCCACAGCACAGACAGTCCCCCACCTGTGAAGCATCAGAAGTTGCCCAGTGCCCGGCGGGACAGGGGGAAGACTCCAGCCACCAAAGCCGCTCCCAGGGGTACAGTTGGGAGTGTGGAGTCAGCTGCGACACCTTCCAAGGTGGGGAAGGGCCACAATAAAGTCAGCAAGTCTGGGAGGAGCAGCACAGCGGAGAAGACCGCCATCATCCCAGCTGCCCAGGAGGCGACCGCCAGCACAAGCCCAGGTGCCCAGAGGGCCACTGCCAGCACAAGCCCAGCTGCCCAGGAGGCCACTGCCAGCACAAGCCCAGCTGCCCAGGAGGCGACCACCAGCACAAGCCCAGCTGCCCAGGAGGCCACCGCCAGTACAAGCCCAGCTGCCCAGGAGGCCACCACTAGCACAAGTCCAGCTGCCCAGGAGGCCAGCGCCAGCAAAAGCCCAGCCGCCCAGGAGGCCACCACCAGCACAAGCCCGGCTGCCCAGGAGGCCACTGCCAGCACAAGCCCAGCTGCCCAGGAGGCCACCACCAGCGCAAGCCCAGCTGCCCAGGAGGCCACTGCCAGCACAAGCCCCGAGGGGCCATAAAGGACCGCCAGCAAAATCCCCGCTGTGCCATGAAGGACCGCCAGCAAAAGCCCCGCTGGGACAGAGAGGACCGCCAGCAAAAGCCCCGCTGGGACAGAGAGGGCCGCCAGCACAAGCCCCGCTGGGCCATGAAGGACCGCCATCAAAAGCCTCACTGGGACAGAGAGGACTGCCAGCAAAAGCCCCGCTGGGACATAGAGGACCGCCAGCACAAGCCCCGCTGGGCCATGAAGGACCGCCAGCAGCTGAGTCACTGCAAAGGAGGCCGCCGCTCCAAGCACCGCTGAACAGGGCACCGCCGTCTCAAGCACCGCTGAACAGGGCACCGCCATTTCAAGCACCGCTGGCCCATGAGCACCAAGGACACTGACGCTACTGACTCCGTCAGCGGCAGGATGAAGCACTCTGGGCACCATGCCCCCTCCAGAACCAGTGGAGAGATCCATCCACTACCTCTGTCCTTAGCAGGATGAAGCACTCTGGGCACCATGCCCCCTCCAGAACCAGTGGAGAGATCCATCCACTACCTCTGTCCTTAGCAGGATGAAGCACTCTGGGCACCATGCCCCCTTCAGAACCAGTGGAGACTGTTATCCACTTGAGAGACTGTGGCTTTGCACTCCCCAGGATTGAACAGTGGGCACTCCACCCACTGTAGAGACTTGAGAGACTGTGGCTTTGCACTCCCCAGGATTGAACAGTGGGCAACCCAACCATTCTAGAGACTTGAGAGACTGTGGCTTTGCACTCCCCAGAATTAAACAGTGGACAAGCCACCCACTGTAGAGACTTGAGAGACTGTGGCTTTGCACTCCCCAGGATGGAACAGTGGGCAACCCACCCACTGTAGAGACTTGAGAGACTGTGGCTTTGCACTCCCCAGGATTGAACAGTGGGCACGCAACCCACTGTAGAGACTTGAGAGACTGTGGCTTTGCACTCCCCAGGATTGAACAGTGGGCATGTGGCCCTCTCGTGGATTTGGCATTGTGCACTCAAGCGGCTGAGGAGCCCCCCCTTTCCCTCCCCCTGAGGTGCCTGTTTTCTTGCTCTCTGATGCCCCTGCAGTGTTCTCTCCATCATGGTCGGGGATCTTTTGTGGGCCTCGCCCATACCGTGTGGGCCCAGTGTTCCACAGACTTAATTGGAGCACTAACTGGACTAATATTCCTGGTATATATTTTGTGCATGGTGTATATATTTTTTTTTGCCTACTTGCTTTTAATATATTACAATGGTTATACTCATTTTCTATTGTCTTTGCATTCTTCCAGGGGGCTTGGGGGGTGTAACTGTGATGTATCATGCTGTATTAGTGTGTGTGTTGTAGTGGGTGGGGGTGTTGCGTGTTGCGCGTGTGGGTCCCTGTTTTTTCCCTCCCCTGTGTCGTAGGTGCAGTACTCACCGTGGTCTTCGCCGCCGGCGTCCGTGCTCCTGGTAGAGGAGCAGGAAGACTATCGCAGGGAGTATGTGGAGTTCCGGGTCCATGGCGTCCTCGTTCCTCGTGGGGTGTGTAGAGGTGACCGTTTTCCCTTCGAAGTCCTGTTTCCGCCGTGTTTTTATCGCAGTGAATCCGCCCCGGAAAAGGTGTCGGATTGACCTGTTGTGATACTGTGGGCGGTATATTGTCCTCCGCCTGTCTGTTGGTGGTGACCGCCGCGCTGTTTGTTTGTACCACCGTGGCAGTCAGAGTGTTAAAGTGGCTGTCTTTGTTGGCGGTTTCCGCCACGGTCGTAATTGCTAAATTTTTATTGCCGGCCTCTTGGCGGTCTTACCGCCGCTTTAACACCGACCGCCAGGGTTGGAATAATCACCTAGGTGTTAAAAAATTCTTGGGTCATTTGAGAAGGCACACCTGGCCTTCATGTATCTGAGCCAAGGGATATGAAGGCCCCTGTCACAAGCATGACAGTCCTGGATAACTTGCTTTTGATATAGTGCTAGATACCACACTTGTGCCATTTAATACAGCTGTAAATAAAAGAATAAATCAGCCTAGCTGGGCTCAAGCACTGCTAATCAACTTTTATGTCAGAGGCAACAATTTTCCTCACTAAGACATCCTTCCAGTTATTGAACACCAGAGTACTTCTGCAGCAGTCTTGACCATAATTGTAATTAAATGGTACTACTATTGTTACGTGACAGTTGTATAGTACTTCTTTGCCTTTTGGTGGCTTTGTTCTGCTTCCACTTCCATCAGGCAAAATAGCAGGGTGAGTGACCTTTTTAGGATTCGGGACTTATTTTTCCTTACAAGATCCAGAGCAATAGCCAGGCAAAAAGCGAGAAAGATGTTTGAAGAAAGGCCGAGATAAAAAACACATACAATACTGAGATAGACAGGAGGGCATAGGGTTGTGGAAGAAAGAGACATGAGATGGAATGTAGGCTAGTTAGTCTTGGTATTCTGCAACCAAGGTAATGGTGACCTTTTTAGGATTTGGGACTTATTTTTCCTTCGGAGATCCAGAGTAATAGACAGGCAACAAGCGAGAAAGATGTTTGAAGAAAGGCCGAGATAAAAAAAACATACAAATATTGAGATAGACAGGAGGGCATAGGGTTCTGGAAGAAAGAGACATGAGACGGAATGTAGGCTAGTTAGCCTTGGTATTCTGCAACCAAGGTATTGGTTTCTACTTCCATCAGTGGACACATCTACCAGAGCTGGGAACAATTATCTAGTTATAGGCTTAAACACGGGTCACATTGTGTCCAAGGTGTGGCCTCATCCCAATACCCAACGCACCAGATTACCTCCACAGCTCATCTCTGGATATGCCCAATCATAGAAATGTCGAGGTGTTTCTACCCCAAAGCCACGACCTGAATGAAAACCAAAATCAGTTCTGGCAAAATGTTCATCCGAGCACCAAAATAAATGTGATATGTTAGGGTCATGACAACCCATCCAGCTCTGAAAACAGCCGCTCTGAATTGCATCCCACGGGCGGAAATGCCAGAATGGCCAGTCAAGCACGTGGCGTCAGCAAGTGGCCTGAGCGCACCTCTCGTGTGAGGGAGGAAACTTGGCTTGAGTTTGAGCTCTGCACCTGTTTGAGGCCGGTCCCCAGCGAGATGATTTCCCTGCTCTCCGAAGATTACGGTTTCCATGGACGCAGCATTGGCAGGTGAACGACGACCTCTGCAAAGGAAGATGACACGATCATCCCTTCCACAAGGCACGAGCACGGTAACAGTCGGTCACAGCACCTTGGCGGTCGCTTGGAAGAAACGAGAGCCGTGACCCGGCTGGGGAGGGAGAGTGAGGCCCGAGTGGAGAGACTCAGAGAGATTACTGGTTGTTGAGGTGAGAGCCTATCAAAGACTGAGGTCTCAGACCACTCAGAGCCCTGTAATATCAATTCCATGCAACTTTAACATGTCATGATATGCAACACCTGTGGGCGGACATACTTTGTGTACCCCCACGAAAAAAGTTGGGGGAAAACTTAAAGTCCCATTTTCTGGTCCCTGGATTCCGGTCTGTTGAGCATAGATGCCAACATTTGAAAAGCGGAAAGTGGGAGATTTTGAAAAAATATAGGAGGAATGAATTTTCCCTATTGACGTAAATCGAAGCAGAGACAATCTCCTGCCTGAATCGGGCCTATTGGCTTGTATGGTTCAGCCCATAGCCTACATTTTGCCAATACTGTAAGTAATTATAACGCCTAAAGGTGACACGTGGAAACTTTAAGTATGCTTGAGAAGTAATAAGCTACCGGAATCGGTAAGTGCGGTTCCCATGCCACCGGTAATTCTTTATTTCCCCTGACACAGAGAAATGGGCTGAAAGCAACTGAAATCTCTGGGTAAAAAGTATGAGGTCCACAGTTAAGCAGACGTTTCTTGTCCAGTGGGGCACTTACTAGAGTTACCAGCCTCATCAAAATTAACTCTTTACCCTCCGGGATATATTTAAGTGTCAAAATTTAAAATGTAGTTTACTGTAAAGAACAATCAAATAATGTATAAAAAACAACTAGTTTATGTTTTAACAGGGAGTGAACAACACCGCTAGCTGTTGTTCACCCTGAGAAAATGCTTATCATTCGTCTTGTATTTGGGTTTTAAGAACGGTTGCTTCGATTATACGAATCTGCGACTGTGATGTCTACCACATCAATAATAGAGATTTTACTGCATTTGCTTTATAATTCACCATCTACTGTATAATAAGCATATTAAAAAATGTTTTTAGAGCAAAAATGTATACAAAATGCACAACACAAGCTGCTGCGCAGTGACAGATCCTTGACAAAGGATAGCTGGTCACCTTGCAGATCTTTACTGCTGTATTCCGCTATTAAACTGATCCTAATGAGGTTATTAATTCGTCCAGACAGTATTACTATATGTCAAAATAATAAAATGTATACCAAATTATGCCACGTTATAATGTAGGCAATCCTGCGACATAATTCACTGGCCACATAAGTCCCTTGGACCTGGTTATATAGAGTGTTGCTTTCCTACGTATTATTTTATGCTTAGCGGCAGCGTTCGCTGCTTTTGCAGTACTGGGACTCACACAGGACTAAGCCGGTGCTCCACATTACTTATCTGCTGCATGCCCTGCTATTCCAGTACCGGAACCCACGGTGAAGCCTTCTAGCGCAAAAACACCCTGAACTACTGCACCACAGCTGCCTATGTATTGTTACCGATACATGGACCTGCCAGTGCACCTGTCATGCGTCTGCTCAACATACGTTCGTTTTTCGGGTGAAGGGACCCAGAGGCAGCTGTACCAGTGCTTTATAATCCATACCTGTACATACTCCTGCCGCACGTGTTTTCTCGGACAACCCTGTGTAGGCACCTCAAGCCAGACCCTGAAGCCCTTGTACTGGGACCCTCAGACAGATACCGCCTTACTCCTGACAAGGAACACCCTCATTCTAGATCTGGGACTGACACATGGATGCATCGCTGTACCTCTCTCTTGGCTTGAAGCCTCTCTCCACCCACTGCTATGCCCATGCACACCAACCGTGCCCTGCCGCACCCCTGCTATTCCAGTACTGAGACCTACACATGGGTGTGCTGATTCACCTCAGCCCCGAAGTGCAACACCCCTTGCTTCACCAGTGCAGCGGCACACATAGTTCTGCCAGTGCACCTCAAGCATAGGCTACAAACTCGCAGATACCACACGAGCTAGTCGAACGCACCACCCCTGCCATTTTAGCGCTGCAACCTAACTCCGCCTTTAAGAAACCGAGCGATTCTGCTCTTTTCCTGCAACAGTGAAACACTGGCAGGTGCCCAGATGTGATCTGAGTAAAACACACGCTGTACAAAAATAACATGACTCCAAGTTTCACAGTGGCTATGTGTGTGACAACAGAAGGAAAGGAGGGGTGTTTACCGTTCTTAATCTGCTAGTCTTTTATGGTGTCTATTTGTATCTTCCTCTTCCTCTAGGGACGCCAGCGCAGGCCTAGTCATCCACCACAGAGCTGCCCAGGGGACTGTGATCAGTTCTGCGCATTGTGTGTGAAACCCGACGCTCACTTTATAAACTTTGATACATCAGAGGACCTAAATTGGCCTACACAGCCCGTTGTGGCTGCCAACCAGATAGCATAGACTCAGAAAATTACAAAACGTACAAAATAATAGTTGGCAAAAGGGGTGTAGCTTAGGGGCAAGTTTGGGGTGTTACACCCACTTAATAAATGTATAAATGCATTGGCACCGGCGTCCTGGGATGTTACTGGCCCATCGCATCTCAGTTAGGGCTGTGTTTTTTTACTAACAAATTAGGGGAAAGGTGGCTATTTTCCTTGCATGCATTATGGCCCATGATAACCTTGCTCTTTGGTGTAAAACCAAACGTGTGTAAAAGTGTGCTGGCAAACGGGACTTCTTCCAATTGAAATTGTCATAGACGGTTCCTTCCCCAATCCTTCTTTAATCTGTTTGAGATTGGCAGGAAGAAATTAGTACTTAATTTGTGCCAGTGTTTCCCCAGTCTTAGGATTTATTTGTAAACACTGACACTTATTTATGGCAGTCTACAACATGGTGGCACTGTCTGTGTTTTTTTTAGCAGAGCTCATGAAAAAGTGTTCAATATATTTTTTAAAATAAATCCAAAGGGTTTCAGGTCATATTTACACAGTTTGGTGACCTTCAATAGTCCAAATGTCCGACTTTCTTGGGTGATGTTTTGTATTTGGAACTGCAGGCAGGAACAGTGTTTAAGGCCAGCCACTAAAGGCCTTCTGAGATATACCTCGAGTCCTAACACTTACATTGTTTACAAATTAAGCACTAAAAGAAGTCAAGAGTTAGATAATGTGATAAAGATGGGATTGGTGTTATCAGGGTTGGGTGATGTGTAAGGAAGGGCTTCTTTCGAATAAACATAATTTTAAAAATATTGGTCAGATTTCTGCCTAACTTTTGTCAGTCATTTTTAAATAGACCCTCATATTTAAGCTTTGATCAGTGTCTTACATCAACTGAAATACATTGGATAGAAGTGATATTGTACACTGTCATTACGGGAAAATCAATGTTCTAAAGAAAAAAAATATTCCACCTCAGCTTTTTCTTTGAAAGTGTTGTGGTGATCCATCAAGCAGGGCCGAGAAAAAGGGGAGAGTCCCAAATCAAGTTTCCTTATGCAATTTCTAATAGAAGAATTAGATACAGTTACAGCCAAAACAGCTGAATGCAATCACACCAAATTTGGCAGAAAGCTAGATCTTGGTCAAGAATGTGTGCCTTTTGTGATTTTTTGCAAGTTTGTTCAGTTTTGTTTGAGAAAGCAAGGTTAAAAATATATGTATAAATCATGCCATGGAGGGTCTGTGGATCTAACAGATCAAAAGGTATCATCTGATTTGCTGATTACATCAAGGTGTGGTGGGAGCCATTTCAGAATTTGTGATTCAGTCCTCTGTACTGCAAAAATGTGAAAAAAAACATATAAAGGCAGGGTATGGATAGCCTGCCCCCTGGCCTGGTGGGGGCATCCTAGAAGACCCTCTTGGGGCGAAAACGTTTTCAAAAAGTGGCACTGTAAATCCACAGAGGGTCCAGTGAGAATCTGATGACCGGTGACACCAATAAAAAAAATGATGGGATTGCCCCCTTTTCAAAATTGAGCTCCCTGGGCTGGGCCACTGCCCAGGGGCGGGTCACAGTATTTTGTTTTTTAGGCAGAGGGGCATGCGGTCCCCCTTCCCTGAGCCTTCTGGAGGCCCGAGGTACCCACACCCACAGGCCAATTTATTAACTTATGGGAAGGGGGACATGCAGACCTCCTACCAAAGGCTTAAGGAGGACCCTGGGGACCTCATCCCAAAGGGCTGAATCAATAATTAAGGGGAAGGAGGCCTGACCCCCCTTGTGCCTAAGAGAGGACAAGGGGTCCCTATGCTGTGTGGCTGATCACTAATGGGAAGTGGGGTTGATGCTCCACTTTCCATGCTTCGGGAGGCCCCAGGGACTCCATCCCCAGGGCAATTTTAGGTTGGGGGGTTCTTGGGCCCCAGTGTAACTATAACTTGTGCCCTCGTCATGAGCTGCTAAATACCTCAGATATTACATCACTGATGACATGTTCAATGACATAATTGATAATAACACTGTGCATCGCGGTAGCGTAAGCTATAGTTTCTTTAGGGCATTGAGATAACAATGACTGATGAATTTCAGTGTTTTTCTTTAAGATGGTATGTTTTAAATAATATTTTCACCTAACTATACAAATCCCTTAACCTTTGTTTATTAAGTGAATTTGAAAGATTTTTTTTAAACGTATTATGACAATTCCTAAGTATGATGCTTCACTTTAACTCTTTGGGCACCATAGACGTAATGGTTACACCCGGTGGCGCAGCACCGCTGCGCCACGGACGTAACCATTACGTCCTGGCACTGGCCCACCCCCCCAGGGCAGTGATAGAAGGGTAATCGCTTCCCCTTCCACTCCCGCCCGAACCCTCCCCCAGTGACATCTGATGACATCAGGGCGCGATGACCTCAACAGAGTTCACCTACTTTGTGCTGAAAGCATGGCTTCCAGCGCGACAGAGGAAAAACTTGTTAATTTCTCCTCTGTACGGGGGCAGGGGAGGTCAGAGAGGCATGAACAGGAAAGGAAAGGCTTTTCCTTTCCTTTTCATGTCTCTCTGAGCATTCCTGCAGCCAGATCGAATAGCGATCTGCTGCAGGAATGCCAACTAGACACCAGGGATTTTTAGTTTTGTTTCTTGTTATAAAGGGAGCGACCCCTTAGGCAAGGGTCACTCCCCAGGGAGCCAAAATACTTTTAGGCCATTTCTACCCCCCTTGGGGGCAGAACGGCCTATTTTAATTAGGCAGATCTGCCCCCAATGGGTGGGCCGGGGGGGGGGGCAGAAAACACTAGACACCAGGGATACTTTTTTTTGTTGTTTTTTTACAGGAGGGGAGCGCCCCTTTTGGCAAGGGTCGCTCCCCTGGGTGCCAAATTTATTTTAGGCCATATCTGCCAACCTTGGGGACAGATCAGCCTATTTTTATTAGGCCAATCTGCCTCCAAGGGGGGGGGGGGGGCAGAAACCACTGGACACCAGGGATTTTTTAATTACAAATTCATGGAGGGGGAGCGACCCCTCAGGCAAGGATCGCTTACCTGGTGGGCACATTTATTTTAGGCAATTTCTGCACCCCTTGGGGGCAGCTCAGCCTATTTTAATTAGGCCAATCTGCCCCAAATCACTAGGCACCAGGGATTTTTTTAAAATTATTTTTTACAGATGGGGAGTAACCCCTTAGGCAAGGGTCGCTGCCCTGTGGGGCAAATTTATTTTAGGCAATTTCTGCCCTGCTTGGGAGCAGATCGGTCTATTTCTATTAGGCCCATTTGCCCCCATGGGGGCAGAAACCACTTAGGCACCAGGGACTGGTGTGTGTGTGTTTTGTTTGAGGGGCAGCCCCTTGGGCAAGGGTCGCTCACCATGGGGGCACATTACTGTTGGCCATTTATGCCCTCCCTGGGGGCAGATCGGCCTATTTTTGTAAGGCCTATCTGCCCCCATGGGGGGCAGAAAGCCCACCAGATACCAGGGAAGAATTCTTTTCAAAACAAGAGGTTGGGGGTATGACCATAACCCCACCCCAAATAAATGGGGACAAATTTGTTCTGCCTACCGGGGGGCAGACGTGGCTATTACACCCGATCCACTCAACAGGGGGGCAGAAAGCCTACTAGATGCCAGGGAATAAATAAAAAAATAGTGGCGTGGTGGCTACCAACCAGTATGGGCATGGTTATGCCCCCAACCCCAAGGAGTAATAGTCTTTCAGCTCTTCCCAGAACACTAAAGGATCTTATCCTAATGACAAGCAAGAGGACATTTGATTATTTTGGGTTTTGATTTTACATTTGGGCCAAGAGAGCTTGGCTAACTCTCAAAATAGTCCCACTTGGAATGGTGAGGGCTGTACTTTTTTGACTTTGAGACGCTGCCATCTAGAAAAATCTACGAGACCTAGACACATCTGAAAACGAAACATCTGGATGAGTCCGGGGTGGTGTGCTTCACATGCACCCGCACCATTTTCTTACCCACAATGTCCTGCAAACCTTCAACTTTGCTTGAAATCAAACATTTTCCCCACATTTATGTGATGGAACCTTCCAGAATCTTCAGGAATCCACAAAATTCCTACTATGCAGCATTGTCGCATCTATACCAATAAAAATTCTGACCCACTTGTCAGCCTGAAAACGTTTCTTTTCAAACTGCACTTTTGGACCCGCTTTGGTTCCCCCTCAATTTCAATATGTTTTTGGCTCTTCCCTGTCACCTGCACTTGGCCCACCTATTCAAGTGAGGTATCATTTTTTGGGAGACTGAGGGGAAAAGTTGGGTGGTAGGAAATTTGTGCCAGTGGGGTGATCCCACAAAGAAATGTGGAGAAAATTTGATTTTAAGTTAAATTTGAGGTTTGCTGAGGATTCTGGGTAAGAAAACACTAGTGGATCCACGCAAGTCACACCTCTTTGGACTTCCTAGAGTGTCTAGTTTTCAGAAATGAATGGGTTTGGTAGGTTTCCCTAGATGGCTGCTGAGTCCTGGACCAAAAACCCGATGCCCCAGGCAAAAACAGGTAGTTTTGTAATTGATAATTTTGATGTGTCTACATAGTATTTTGGGGCATTTGCTGCTGCGCCTACCCACACAAGTGAGGTACAGTTTTTATCGGGAGACTTGGGGGAATGCTGGGTGGATGGGAATTTGTAGCTCCTCTCAGATTCCTGAACTTTTTATCACCGAAATGTGAGGAAAAAGTGTTTTATTGGCCAAATTTTGAGGGTGGCAAAGTATTCTGGGTAACAGAACCTGGTGACAGCCCCACATGTCACCCCATTCTGAATTCCCCTAGGTGTCTAGTTTTCAAAAATGTATAGGTTTGCTATGTTTCCCTAGGTGCCGGCTGAGCTAGAGGTTAAAATGCACAGCTACGCTTTGCAAAAAACAGGTCAGCTTTGGGAAAATGTGATGTGTCCATGTTGTGTTTTGGAGTGTTTCCAGTCATGGACAGTGGGCGTACCCATTTAAGTGAGGTACCATTTTTATCGGGAGACTTGGGGGAATGCTGGGTGGAAGGAAGTTTGAGACTCCTCTCAGATTCCAGAACTTTGCAGCACCGAAATGTGAGGGAAAAGTGTTTTTTGGTTGCCAAATTCTGAGGTTTGCAAAGGATTCTGGGTAACAAAGCCTGGTGAGAGCCCCACAAGTCACCCCATCCTGAATTCCCATAGAGGTCTAGTTTTCAAAAATGCACAGGTTTGATAGGTTTCCCTAGGTGCCAGCTGAGCTAGAGGCCAAAATCCACAGCTAGGCACTTTCCAAAAAACATGTCAGATTTCAGTGAACAAATGTGATGTTTCCATGTTGCGTTTTCTGTCGCGGGCACTAAGCCTACCCACACAAATGAAGTACCATTTTTATCGGGAGATTTGGGGGAACACAGAATAGATAAAATGTCATTGCCCCTTGTCTTTCTCTACATTTTTTCCTTCCAAATTTAAGACAGTGTGGGGGTTATTCTAACTTTGGAGGAGGTGTTAATCCGTCCCAAAAGTGACGGAAAAGTGACGGATTTACCACCAGCCGTATTACGAGTCCATTATATCCTATGGAACTCGTAATACGGCAGGTGGTATATCCGTCACTTTACCGTCACTTTTGGGACGGATTAACACTCCTCCAAAGTTAGAATAACCCCCTGTGTCTGTTTGAGAAATGTCCTCTAATTCACCTTAGTATGGGCATCCGGGAATTAAGAGATGTGCAAATAACCACTACTTCTCAACACCTTATCTTGTGCCCATTTTGGAAATATAAAGGCTTCTTTGATACCTATTTTCCACTTTTTATATTTCACCAAATGAATTGCAGTATACCCGGTATACAATGAAAACCCTTTACAAAGTGCAGCTCATTTATTGGCTCTGGGTACCTAGGGTTCTTGATGAACCTATAAACCCTATATATCCCCGCAACCAGAAGGGTCCAGCAGATGTAACGGTATATTGCTTTAAAAAATCTGCCATTGCTGAAAAAAGTTATAGAAGAAAACGTGGACAAAAATGGCTCTTTTTTCACCTCAGTTCCAATATTGTTTTTGTTATAGCTGTTACTTTCTGTAGCAAAACCTTGAAGAATCTACACAAGTGACGTCTTGATGAATTCTAAATCCTGTCTACTTTTCAGAAATGTTTAGCTGTCCGGTATCCAGCATTTGTTTCATACCCATTTCTGTCACTAAATGGAAGGAGGCTGAAAGCACAAAAATAGTAAAAATGTGGTTTGTTCCAGTAAAATGCCAAAATTGTGTTGGAAAAAAAAGTGGTATTCTGATTCAAGTCTGCCTGTTCATGAAAGCTGGGAAGATGGTGATTTTAACACCACAAACCCTGTGTTGATGCCATTTTCAGGGAAAAAATACATGCTTTCTTTTGCTGCCCTTTGTTTCTATTTTTCTGAAACAAAATGAGATTTTAGCTATATTTTGGCTAATTTCTTGGTCTCCTGCAGAGGAACCCACAAACTCTGGGTACCTTTAGAATCTGCAGGATGTTGGAAAAAAATGATGCAAATTTGGCATGGGTATAGCTTATGTGGACAAAAAGTTATGAGGGCCTAAGCGCAAACTACACAAATACCCCAAAAAAGGCTTGGCACAGAAGGGGTAGAAGGCCTGGCAGCGAATGGGTTAAACTTTGTATTTCTTATATTTATATAAATAAAGATACATATATATTTATTTCCCAGTGGTGGTCACCATTCGGTATTTATAGTTAGGTCATTGTCAACGCTAAAAACACCCTTACCACCCTATATCCCTACACACCCCAAAAACATGAAAACAACCTTACCTATCATTACCCCTAACCACCCATAAACCCTAAAAATATCCTTATTACCCAATACACCTACCCATCCCTATAGCCTACAAATGCCACCCTACACCCATCATAAACCTTAAATACCCCTAAAAAAACCTTATCACCCTATGCCCTATCTACCCCTAGATCCTAAAAACACACTAACTACCCAATACCCCTACCCACCCCTAAAGATGAAAAACACCATTATTACTCTATAATGGTACACATCCCTAAACCCTTAAAACCCCTAAAAAAACACCCTTCCCACCCTATACCCTATCCACCCTAGAGCCTAAACACCCTTACCACCCAAAACCTCTACCCACCCCTAAAGATTAAAAAACCCACCTGTACTACCATGTAACTCCAATCCCACCCCTAAACCCTAACAAACCCTAAAACACGCTTACCACCCTAAATCCCTACCCAACTCTAAACCATATACACACCCTTAGCACTCAAAACACCTATCCATCCCCAAATTCTAAAAACACCTTTACTAGCAATAACTCCTACCCACCCATAAACCCTAAAAACACCCTTGCCACCCAGTACACTTACCCATCATATATATAGATATTCATATATATGTACATAACCTACTGGCGGGGTTATAGTTAGGAACTTTCCATAGGAAAAGTGTTTTTTGTTTGGCTAATAACTTTGGCACCATTTGAAGAATCTTCCAAAAAATTTCCAAACTGGTTTCCCACTCACTTCAGCTGCTGTCTTGCAAGGTTGGGGATGATTCGTCAAGTGGGGGGTCCCAAAACACATTTTCCCCATGCAATTTCCAATAGAGATTTTACTCATGGCTACAACCTGAACCGCTGAACGGAATTATACCGAATTTGGCAGAAAGCTAAATCTTGGTCCAGAAAGATCTCATTTTGTAACCTGGCCGAAGTAGTATATGGGGAGGGGGGACTATAAAGCCCCCCTCCAGGACCGATTTTGACCCCAGACACCCCAAACCTTGGGGCTTGGCTGAAGTGATAAATGGGGAAGGGGCCACATGGCCCCCCTTCCAGGCCAATTTCAGCCTTGGGGACCACCACGCCCAGTGCAGCTGCCCAGCTTTAAGGGCCCTTATCCCTGGGACCTGGCCATGCAAAGAAATGGAAGGGGGGCCCTGCAGCCCCCCTCTGGGAGCCAATAATGGCTCTGGGGATCCCATCCTCGAGGGCCCACTCCAACTGTGTCCCGGGGTGCCCACCCCTGGGATATAGCAGTTACCCTGTTCACCTGCCTGGAGGAATTTCAAAGCTCCATCCAAGCAATAGCAAACACTAAGGTCCTCATTACAACTTTGACAGTCAGAATGAACTGACTGTCAAGGCTGTGGGGAGGAGGCTGCCGTCAAATCGGCAGCCTCCCTCCCAGTCGTATTACGTTTCCACTAGGCTGACCGTCAGAAACATCATATTACGAAATTTCTGCCGGTCAGACCAGCAGAAACAGTGCCACATTATTGGCCTCGGCTCCCTTAAGTGGCACAACAGCACCCTTGGAATATACATGCATTGCAGACACTGTGCTTCTGATTGTGCTGGCAGGAGGGAGCCTGCATGGGAAATGCTTGCCCCTCGTGGCCCGCAACACAGCCTTTTCACCAGCCGTTTCATGGCGGGGACCCACCATGAAAATGCTGTGGGAAAGAGGACTTGTGATCAGCACACCAGAGTTGAATTTGTCAGGGAGTCCGGATCCTCGGGGTTTGCGCCTGTTCCCAATATGTCCACCTCTTGGCAGCTCCAAACTCTACTAGTCATTATAGCACAGAGTTAAAGAATGGCCAAGTGGGGGATGGGGTTTTAGGTTGGGAACAGTGGGGAAGGACACCTGTGGAAATAAAGTTAAGAACACAATAGCCAGATTATTCACATTGACTTTCATAAGCTTTGTTCATACTATCTATATACTGATAACGTGAATGATCAAGAGCTTTCCTATATCATGACCTTATTAGCTCTGAGTACCTGGAAAAAAAATAAGGATTATGCAAGCTTTCATATGAGAGTTTTGTAGCATACAATCTTATGCTCTGAACCTTGAACTGACTCAAGGTATTTCTTTGAATAGAAACTACTTAATAACAGTGATCAATAAATACATTCGTTTTCAGGAATAAACTGCGTTAGACTCATGAATGATACTGTAAGGACATACTATAGCAGGAATCAATCAACACATCGGTTTTCAGGAATAAACTGTGATAAGCTCATGAATGATACTGCAAGGACACACTACAACAGTAATCAATGAACACATTGGTTTTCAGGAATAAACTGATAAGCTCATAAATGATACTGCAAGGGCACACTCTGTCTAGACTTTCAAGATTCAGTTGCTCAGGAATTATTATACACTTTAAATATCAAACTGTGCATCAAGATTTCAATGTCTAGAAATGATCACGCTATCTGCCGATCTGAAACACAAGGGTTAAATGCCAACAATGATTCACGCATTCTGCCATTGATTCAATCATCAGGATTTAAATGTCAAAAAACGATCGCGCACTCTGCCGATCTGAGTTGCAAGTTTTAATTACCAAGAATGAATCACAAACACTGATGCCGATTCGACCATCAAAGTTCAAATATCAAAACATGATCGCACACAGCTGATCTGAACTACAAGCGTTAAATGCCAAGAATGAATCGTGCACACTGCTGCCGATTCAACCATCAAGGTTTAAATGCCAGGATATGATTGCGCACACTGCAGATCCAAACTACAAGAGTTAAATGCCAAGAATGAATCCTGCACACTGCTGCTGATTCAACCATTTAGGTTTAAATGCCAGGATACGATTGTGCACAGTGCCGATCCGAACTGCAAGAGTTAAATGCCAAGAATGAATCCTGCACTCTGTTGCTGATTCAACCATCAAGGTTTAAATGCCAAGATACGATTGCGCCCACTGCCGATCCGAACTGGAAGAGTTAAATGCCAAGAATGAATTGTGCACTCTGTTGCCGGTTCAACCGTCAAGGTTTAATTGCCAAGATACAATCGCATACACTGCCGATCTGAACTGCAAGAGTTAAATGCCAAGAATGAATCGTGCACTCTGTTGCCGATTCAACCATCAAGGTTTAAATGCCAAGATACGATCGCGCACACTGCTGATCCGAACTGCAAGAGTTAAATGCCAAGAAAACCATTGCATACGTGATTTAACCAAAAGGCCCAAAACTCGAGTATTTCTGCTTGAAGATCACCAAGGAAATAAAGAAAGGGCCTGGAAATCCTAGGTAGGCCTTCAGAACAGGAGCTCAGGAAAATGCTGCTGCTCTGCACCGGGACCTCTGAATAGTGAGCACGTGGAGCTGGGCTGGGTCCCTTAAATAGACCCATGCCCCGCCCACATGCCACACCGGGCCAGGCTGCAGGAAAGGATTCTAGAAAGGCTTAGAATAGGGACCACACCCTGTAGTCCTGCAGCAAAGTCTTGAAAATGAGCAATGCATTGCAAACAGCATTAATGATGTTTCACTATGAATCTCTGCAATGTAAAGGGTTGACATACTGCATTAACACATAATGCATGAATTATTACATTACATAAGGATTGGCTTTTAGCATTACGTCGCCCGTAGAGCGCGCACTGTCCTGATGTTGACAGAACTCAACACCGTTATGGCTGACCACGACTCTGACGGGCACCACCCCCACCCCAACTGGGATCCAAGATCCTGGTGGTAGTCCGACCACCAGGGTTGTAATCAAGAGGTCATAATTTGGCTCTCAGTCCATTCACAGTAGACGGGAACATGGCAATTGCTCCCACCAGTTGGGAAAATACTTTCATCAATGGGCAGGGAAACAGATGATAAAATTGCTCCCACCAGCACGGGGGCAGCTAAAAATGCTGCTCCCTGTGGGAGAGAGTAATACTGTCTCCCGATGGAGGTGGGAAGCCGGCTGGGTCTGTAGGGGCATTGGGACTTCCCCTGCGGCCCCCACCAAAGATGCAGTGAGTGCCCTGGGTGGGCTCCAGGGCACCCACTCTTTACTGGCTGGGCCTGGTGGATTGGGACCACATGCCCCCCTCCCCCTTACATAACTAGCAAGACTCCGGGGGATGGGTTTCCCGGGGCCAATATTGTCCTGGGGAGGATGTCTGCATGCCCCCTCCTCTTTCTTAGTATGGCCAGCCCCTGGGAAAGGGGTCCTGTGGCCAGAAATGGGCCCTGTGAGGGGAGCTGCATGCCACTCCCCATTTATAATGCAGCAAGCCCCAGGAGATGGGATCCCCGGGGTCAAAATCAGCCTAGGGAGGGGAGCAGCGTTTCTCTCCCCTATAAATTGAGCAAATGGGCCCTGGGGGATGGGATCCCTGGGGCCAAATACGACTCCATGAGAGGGGCCACGTACCCCCTCTCCTAAAAAACATGTGTCAGGCACTGGGGGATTGAATCCCTCGGGCCAAAATTAGCCTGGGGAGGAGGGCTGCATGCCCCCCTCCTAGGTTGGTTGCCTTTGGGGGGGTGGGCCTGTGTCCAACCTGCCGATATACATGGCCGAAGGCCACGTGGGGTTAGATGCGTGCAAGTGATTGTCTGCATGCAAGGGGTTGGCTGCAGGCCTGGCCACAGAGCAATATCCCCCCATGTACGCCCAAAGGCTGTGCATGGCAGCGGTTGAATTAATATATCGTAATTAAATAATACTTTATGTTTAAAAAAAGTAGAAAATAACTGAAAAAAACAATGGTTACAGAGATGTTTTGATCAGGAAATAGAATCATAATAACCTTACAAATTCACTAAAAAAACAAAGGTTACCAGGACATTTTGCAACAAATCCAATACTGTTACCAGTTTGGATTTATCATTCTTGATTGTTTGATACCAAACACCCCAGAGTTCATAGTGGCCATCATGTAGCTGAGAAACTTGTACTGACCAGTGTCCAGCACATGCATTTAAAATGGCTTCTATGTTCACTTACTATGTCCCAGGTTTGGCAAGGACACAGTAGGGGCATATTGCTCATGCGTCTATGCCCACACATGTACTATAGCAAACCATGCCTTAGGGCTGGAAGGCCTACCAGAGGGGTGACTTATCTATATTGCATGCAGTTTGTAATCAACAGGGCTCACAATCAATGTGCCATGTCAGGTTTACATTTTCGGAGTGCACAGGGACACTCAGCGTTCAATGGCTCGACTTGGTGCACTTGGATGCATGGTGCAAGTTTTGTTTAATTCTATTTCCTAACTATAACTTCCCTGTAACCATTGCTTTTTAAATTGAATTTCTAAGGTTTTATGAATTCTATTTATTAACTATAACGTCCCTGTAACCTTTGTTTTTTTCAGTGAATATCTAAGGTTTTATTAAATCTATTTCCTTACTATAGCATACCTGTAACCTTTGTTTTTTTCAGTGAATTTCGAAGTTTTTTTTTATTCTATTTCGTAACTTTATTGTCCCTTTAACCTTTTGTATTTTTAGGAAACTTCTAAGGTTTTTTTAAGTGTATTTTAATACTATAACTTGTGTATAATGTTTGGGTTTTCAGGTAATTATAATTTGTTTCTCATACTACTTAGATATTAACCTCAGATGTCCGGGGAAAAAAGTGTTAGGAATCCTTTCATTAAGATCTCTGCCACAATGACAGTATTTTAACAGTTCTGAAGTAGTATTGTAATATTATTTTTATTTTACTTAATTTTGCAACGGCTGTGCCATCCGCCGATCCAAAGAAGCAGAGGGGCGAAGTTCTATGGTTTCAGTGACCTAAATGAATTCACGGTTTGGATCTGTGGATATGTGATAATTAAAAAACAAATTGCAATATGCACCCCGCTCTTTCCCGTACAGACAGAAGACTGAACCTATTTACAACTCACTAACATATTTTATTTATTTACAACAGAACACAAAACGTATTTTACAATTTTCATAGAAACCGAATTCCAGTTCGGAACTGCAGAACCGCTCAAAGTGTGAAGAGCAATCTGGCATTTCATTGATTATTTTTGAACCACACCTTATCTTGGGTTGGGACACTACCTATATCAGTTATTATTCTGCTAGCTCTTGATGGAAAAGCATATCAGCTGTGATCCTTCTGCTCCAGAACTTTCCAGAGTGGCTGAAGGGAGTGCTCTACCACCACCTGCACAGTCTAAAGCTATTCCTGAAGAAATTGATTCGCAACAGATGCTTTCTTCATGCAGAAAATAGAGAGATGTATTGGCATTTTTTACCATACCTAGTGGGAAAAAATTCACTGCAAGAATTGTGAAATGCAACCTCTGTGAAAAAAATCTCTCTCATAGAACATCAAAGAAATACAGCCATGGAACGTCGAGTATATGGAAACATCTGCGCCAATCCACGAACAGGCATACTGACGAATGATGAGAGAAAAAGAACTGGCACATTTAGATGCAGAACCTGGTACATCAACATCTAGCCAAACTACTGCTAAGAATATCAGTTTGCCAGCCACATGCACCGAATTAGGCCAAATGGTAACATTCTGCAGCATATGCCACAATATTGTGGTTGCAAAAGTAAAAAATGTCAACAACTTCTTTTTGCAGGTCAAAAAACCACCATTGCTAATTGTTGTTCACAAGGGTTTTCTTCAAACTAGCTGCTAATGCACACTGCTGTGCTTTCATAATGCAAAAATATTGTATTTAAGTTTCTCCTAAGTTTCCAATACATTTTCTGAAAGAAAAAATAAAATTACTTGTTCTATCAAAAACTACAAAAACAGTTCTTGTTAGAACCTCCACTAACTCAAACAAAGACCTGTGTTAGAGTCTTTATTATTCATCATTATTTGTATACCTGTGTGAGTCCACATATATAACTTTCATTTCCATGTATAAGTTTATCAGTTTCGGTCTAGGTGTCTCAATCTATCCATAATTGTGTCCCTGGGTGTGGTACTGTGTGTGTGAATCTGATCCTGGGTGTGTCAATGTATATCATAGCATCTACCTGTATGATTGAATGGAAGCATTACTATATCACTGGCTTTGTTAGTTTCTGCATTAGTGTCTGCCTGATACATCAGTATGTATCTTGGTGTGTTAGTGTGTGTATTAATGTGTCTCTGGATATATTAATCTATATATCAGTGTGCATCTGAGTGTGTCAGTGTATGCAATCATGTGGGCCTGGGTTTGTCAGTGCATGCATCATTTTGCATTTGGGTGTGTCAGTGTATGCAGTAGTATCTGTATGGCTGTATCAGTGATTGCATAGGTTTGTATGACTTAGTGTATGCATGAGTTTCTGCCTAGCTATGTCTGCATGAGTTTCTGCCTGGCTATGTCAATGTATGCATCAATGTGTCCTTGTGTGTGGTAGTCTATGCATCAGTGTACTCCGAGGAGTGTGAGTGTCACTCTATCCATCTCTCTCTCCCAGGGTGTCTGAGTGTATACATCACTGTACATCTGAATTATTCTCTCAATACATCAGTGTCCACTTCGCTGCATCACTGCATGCACGAATATGTGCCTGGATCTGTCAGTAGATGCATAATTGGATGAATCAGAAAATGTAAGAGAGTGTGTCTGGATTTATCACTATATACATCAGTGAGTGCCTGGCTCTTTCAGTTTATAGATAAGAGTGTATCTCTGTGTCCCACTACATGCTTTACTGCATACCTAAGTGTCTCAGCGTATATGTCAGTGTATCTGTGGATATGTCAATGTATGTAACACTGTTACCGAGGTATTATAGTGTATCCATTACAGTGCATCTGGGTGTCTCAGTCAGTGCATCAGTGTCCAGCTGGTTGTGTCAATGCATGCAACAGTGCATGCTGGGGTGTGTCACTGTACTCATTAGTACACATCTGGGTTTGTTAGTCTATACATAACAGTCTTTATAGGTATGTCAGTGTGCAGATCAGTGTGTGCCTACCTGTGTCAGTGTATGCATCAGTGTGTCCCTTATTGTGTTATTGATTCTATCAGTGTGATTCCCTGGTGTATGGCTTGGTACATTAGTATCTGCATTAGGAATACACAAGTGGCTTTATGACTATTTCACTAGATACAAGATTGACTGTATCTTTTCCTTATTAGCTATATATGTACCATATGTTCCATTTGAGTGCATATATATCTGGGCATAGGCCACTACAACCTTTCAACTCCGTCACTGTTAGACTTGGCATCCTTGGTGTGGCCTCCCCTAACTTTTTGCCTCTGTTTCCCAGGTTGTTGATATATGCTGGACATTGTTTTTTTCTGTTTTTGTTAGTCTGGGCACTTTACCACTGCTATCCAGTGCTAAAGTGCAAGTGCTCCTATGTAAAATGTATGTGTAATTAACTTTCCATGATTGCAATATTTGATTTACTAATAAATCCCTAGTACATTGCACTAGAGGTGCCCAGGGCCTGTAAATCAAATGCTACTAGTGGGCCTGCAGCACTGTTTGTGCCACCCACATAAGTAGCCCTGTAAACATGGCTCAGGCCTGCCACTGCAGTGTCTGTGTGTGCAGTTTTAAACTGCCAATTTGACTTGGAAAGTGTACACACTTGCCAGGCCTAAACCTTCCCTTTGTATACATGTAAGGCACCCCTAAGGTAGGCCCTAGGTAGCCCCATGGGCAGGGTGCAGCGTATATTTAAGGTAGGACATTTACTGATGTGTTTCATTTGTCTTGACAGTGAAATACTGCCAAATTCGTTTTTCACTTTTGCAAGGCTTATCTCTCTCATAGGTTAACATGGGGGCTGCCTTTAAATATTATTCAAGTGCAGATTCCCTTTGGTTGCAGATAGACATGTTTTAGGGAAGTTGATTTTTGGATTGTGTGTTTGAAAATGCCACTTTTAGAAAGTAGACATGTTTTTGCTTAAACCATTCTGCTTTTTTGTGGATTCCCTGTCTGAGTCAATTTGATAGTTGGGCTGTTTGCACCTCTCCTCTAGACAGTGACACAAAAGGGGTGTAGCCTGCATATCCTTATGGGCCATCTGGGCTGACAGGAGGGGAGGAGTGGTCACTTACACCTGAAAGGGCTATGCCTACCTTCACACAATGTAGTCTCCAACTCCCTGGTGTGTGTCTGGGGCCTGGCCTGGGCAATGCAGGATCTTGAAAACAACAGAGACTTCTTTGGTAGTAGGCATACTTCAAAGGCAGAAAGGGGTATGTGAAGAGCACCCAAAACCCATGAAAATTAGATCACTTCTGGAATCAAGAGGAATCTCTGCCAAGGAGGAGCTGAAGAGCTGAGGAGAAGTAGTGCCCCTGCCTGTGCCTGTGCTTTGTTGGGCTATCCAGCAGTTGCTGCTTCTGCCTGTGAAAGGGGACAAAGACTGGAATTTGTTGTGTATTCCTGCTTGCGAAGAATGTCCAAGGGCTTGAACTGAGCTTGCCTCCTGTTGTTGAAGTCTCAGGGCCATCTAAGACTTCCCCTGCCAGCACCTGGGCTCCCTGCTGAGACTTCTGCCCTGTCAAGTGGTGCCCTATTCAGTCCCTGGGCCCTTGAGAGGTGAAGCTGGCAGCTAAGAACTGAAAATCCACGCAAAGACCACCGTGTGGGGAACTTTTTGATGCACCATCTGCCTCGTGGCTAAAATCGACACTCCACCTATCGCGGCTGGAAGATCGATGCAACGTGGCTGGAGAAATGACGCGCAACACCCACAGCAGCTGCTGTTAACAACGCAAGCCCACACGCAGCGCGGTTTCGGGACACCGTACAACTGGATTTCAACGCAACATCACTGGGCCAGCAAAATCAACAAAAAGCCTGCCCGGACCCGAGGTGCCCATCCAGATCGACACTTCGCTCTCTTGCGGGAGAGAAGAAATGCTGCACGCCAACACGACCGAAGGAGGAATGACGCACGTTCTCACTTGCGGGTGAGAAATCAACACATCGCTAGCCTTTTTTGATGCACACTCTCCCGTGCAGCTTTATTTTGATGCTACCCAGGTACTTTTGTACACTAACAGACTTCTCACTCCTTTCCAAGGATTAAGACTTTTATTTATTCTTTTAAAAATTAATATCTTGACTTGTGTATGTTGGATGTTTGTTGTTGTGGTCTTGTTTTGTTTAGATAAATATTACCTATTTTTCTAAACCTGTGTTGTGTCATTTTGTAGTATTTTCACTGAGTTACTCTGTGTGTTGGTACAAATACTTTACACGTTGCTTCTGAAGTTAAGCCTGCCTGCTCGTGCCAAGCTACCAAGAGGTTGAGTGGGGGTTAACTGAGGGTGAGTCTCCTCTACCTTGACTAGAGTAAGGGTCCTTGTTTGGACAGGGGGTAACCTGACTGCCAACCAAAGACCCCATTTCTAACAGTCACTAAAACTCACAACAACATGTTTCACCTTTTAATAAAAATACACTCTCTTCTACGGTCTACATGCATATCACTTAAAATGTGACTTTTCTTACAACACACAGTATAAACCTTCTTAAACATATTTTCTAATGTCAAGTGTACTTAAAAATAAAACTGTTTACCTATGCTCACAATTAGTACCCTAAATCATATTTAAACCACAATTTATATAAATGAGAATCTATATTATTAATACACAAAACTACACATTAAATTCAGTATATTACATCCTAAATGCTTCTTTTACTATAGCCTATATACTTAAATTCTCTATGCCCACATCAATATACAAGTGGTTGTTAATGTCTCTAAATTAGAATGTCTCCCTTCATCTTTGTATTATTTTCGATCTCCCTAACAGTTGACACTAGACAGTATACATATACGTTCACATAGCAAGTACACTTTTAACACAATAAAATGTAAAAATCCCTTATTTCTCTTCTATAGACAAAGCAACCTCCTATTTAGCCTACATACAGTCTATCTGACCCCTTCACCCTCTACAGCAAAAATCAAATCAACCTGCTCTCACCCAATTATTTATCTTACCTTTTCAAGTAATATACTTCACTCATATCAATGTCTAAATCATAGTGAAATTACCTCTATGATCTCTCAAAAGATGTGTGGCTCTCTGAATGAATTCAACATTGCTTTTATACATACCCATTTCTGTACAGACAAACACATTATATTTTTAGAACTCAATGTAACATTTTTAACCATTAAATTACGCATTAGTGCATTGCCCATGCTAGCTTAAGCATACCTGAGGGATCACTTTAATATACTGATAGAAACTGGAAACATGGATGAAACCCCTTATCCAAGTTCAGCTGAATACCTTTCTTATATAAAGAATTACTTGTATAATTCCTTTACATAAATCAGAAACCTAGTATTTATATCTTTTTTAGCATTTTGTGAACACACCGCTCACTTTCTTCAATCTAATATTAATTTATTCATATAATAACAGTTTCTAAAATAAAGTACATCTCACTGCACATATCTGAAGATTATCTTTCTTGTGCTCTGTTTCTCTTTCAGTATCAGTTAGAATCCTCACTAAACAAAGCTCATTAAACCAACCACAAGAATGGAAGTCCACTCTCATAGCAGACAACAAGTAATGGCAACCTCTTCAACTCTGCTTTCAAGGTTACTGTGTCAGTAAACCAATCACAATCTCCCTTTTATGTTAATACGATTTTCTACAACTTCTCACTGGTTTGTATAGTTAACCCTTTGCAGTGCTCCTGAAAAGGTTTGAATATGATGTGAGTATGACCGGATCCGCGGATCCACTGCATCTCTCATCGTGACCCCCGTGTAAATTTGCAGGTGGATCCGCGGATCCAGTGGGAAGTTCGGAAATTATTGTTTGATCTTATAAAAAAAAACACATCCATGTAAACACTTATTTTAGAACACAAAACCAAATCATAACATTAACTAATCATTATGAATAATTACTGCCTCTATATATATGGTAAAACAAAGTTACCTTATAGTCTTTTTTTCTATTGCCTCCCCCCTAATGCTCCTTCAGCTCTGTTACCATGGTTACACAGTTTCTCACTAGAGCACTGTTGTATTTTCCTATCGAATGAGTCTGTGTGTGGTTGCCGGGGTGATTGGCAAATTCCAAGATAGGCGGTTGGAGTCACGGAGCCGGGAGGCAGCATGTACGGGGCTCTCTAATGTTATAATAAAAAGGCTTACCTTTTTACATACTCTGTCTCTCGAGTCGCTCTTCTGGATTACAACAAGCATGCTTAGTTTCAAGCCACATTTAGCAGGTGTGATTGAATCTTTCAGCTATTTTTACTGTTTTGTAATTTTTCTAAACCCACCACAAAATATGGTTACAATTCACATAACCTCACTACCTACCTCCACCCAAAAAATATCTACAACACAGAATGGAATCACTTCTCCCAGACTGTACCTACTACCCTCGATTTCAACTGATTTTCATTTCATACCAGCCTCATTAAGCCCAAGTCATTTCCTGTGTACTTTGTCAGATTACCTCCAAGATGCCCAGAATGTGGATTGTGGGTCACAGCTTTGTATTTGGGCCAGAGAGAGTGAAAAAATAAGTGGTATCAGGGACACAGGTTTGTCTTATGTGGATATTACTTGGCTAGGCCAGAGAGGGTTAAAGTGACATCAATTACTTCCTTTGGTTGAAACTTTTAGGAATTGCCAACATCCAGACCTTATGATTGTACACTGTGGTGGCAATGACCTATGTGTAGTCACAGGAGTTGGTGTGGAAATCCTAATAAATGAAACCTTTGGAAAATTAATGACATTCTCCCCACACACTACCTTGGTTGTTTCAAACATTTGCCAAAGGCAGAAGTGGAAATGGTCAACTGAGTTCTGCCCACAAATAGAGAAATCCAGGAAACATGTCAACAAAACTGTTTCTGCATTCCTCAGGACCATAACATGATTTCTATATACCCCAACAACGTACAATTTGATATGGAGGGTCTATACAGAATATAAAGAGTTCACCTAACAGATAAAGGCAATAAACATTTCCTGCATAACTTGAGAGACTCTAGCCTCTATCATGTGTAGTAATCACCTACGCATTGTAAACACAAAGGCTCAATTCAGAGCCAATCTATTACCAATATACATATACTGTATATTACTATTGATGTACTTCTTTTTTTTCAAATCGCACTATGATCTGCGAATGGCTCAGCAGATCTAGTAAAAGGGAAAAAAAAACTTTTTGGATGCAAAGGTGGGTGTGAGAGTGTCTCTCTGAGCATGAGACTGTCTGTGTAGGTGTGAAAGTGCTTGTAACAGTCTGCCTTGATGTCAAACTGAGTGTGAGAGTAGCTGTCTGAGGGTGAGGGTGTCAGTGTTTCTCTGGGTTTGACACTACATGTGAGAGTCTCTATGTTACTGTGAGACTGAACGTGGGAGTCTGTGTCTGGGTGTGAGAGGAGTGTGACAGTGTGCAAGGGTGGGGGTGAGAGTTTCTCTCTGAGTGTGAGAGTAAGTGTAAGAGTGTCTGTGTACATGTGACAGTGGATGTAACAGCATCTCTATAGGTGTAAGAGTGAGTGTGACAGTGTCTGACTGCATGTCAGACTAGGTGTAGGAGTGTCTTTTTTTTGTGTAATACTGAATCTGAGAGTGTCTCTATTAGAATTTACTATTTTCTTTTTTGAAGCTTTGTGAGCTTCACGGATCCATCCACGGATTTGCACCGAGCCCGCACTGGGCCCCTTGGGTGGATCTTGTGAAGCACCTAAAAAATAATTTTCCGCATTTCAAGGGTATTATTTGTCCCATCACCACAACTCTATCACCCCATGGGGTAGAGAACCTGTACCCTGACCCCATCAACTTAATTGTCCCCCACATTTCAGCCCCATGGACTGTTTACTGAGAAAAGAAAATGGTGGGCAGAACATTTCTCTCAGGTTGCAGGCAGCTAATCAGATTCTTCCTGTGGCACATGGATCCACGGATCAACCCTTAGTGCATCAGCTGAGGAGACGCATTCCTATATATCTATATGTTTTGGCCTTATATTTCTCCAAAACTACTGAACGGATTCACACCAAATCACAAAAAGCATGATCTGCGGAACAGAATCTAGCTTCGTGACAGATTTGGTGTAATTACATTCAATGGTTCTGGTTGTAGGTGTGTATAAATGCCCTCAGAAAAAATGAATGGGGAAAATGCATTTTGGGACTCCCCTTTTTATCAGCCACCACTTGACAGATCACTCCAAAAATTTCCAGACAGAAGTTGAACTTAGCAAAATATAAGTTTTGAACATTTCCTGAAGATTCATCAAACAGCACTAAAGTTATAGGCAAAACAAAACACTCTCTTGCTCTAGAAACTAGGTCCTAAATAACTAACTATAACTACCTAATGGTTAAGGCTGGTAGGTTATATATATATATATATATATATATATATATATATATATATGATAGGTGCACTTACAGCACAGGTAAAAGACTTGTTGGATAGAAAACATCTAAAACATCTGAACTGTTACATGGGAAAAAAGGAATTATGGTGGAACATTCAAAACTGAACTCTACATTGGATTATTTTGGAAGTGCTTGAACTTTTGCTTTTGTTTTGGACTTGTTCCTACAGAAGAAGAATTGGTGGCTCTTTTCCATTTCGAGCACCCATCACTAATTACATTTATTTGACTGTGTGCTCGGTTTACTTGTGTTTACTCAGTGTGTGTGTGCCGATTCACCGATTCACCTTAATTTGTTTAAATGTAACTTTTGGGTGGTGGCACCACTCTTGACAAAACCATTGTAACTGCTTTCTGTGTAAAATGAAAGCACTAGCAGAACTTGAGAAAATAACGGAGGAGTTACTCAGTAATTTAAATACTAGAAATCCAGTACCTAACAGGATAAATGGAAATGAAGGTTTGAAGGACAAATTCAAAAGATTAGAAAAACTTAAAATTAAGGAATTTTCTAAATTGTGGGATGCTGTTACCCAAAAGCACTATATAAATTCAAACAGAATTCCAAGTGGCCTTAAAGCACAGATTTTTCCCATGTTTGATGACCTAGAAGAAGACATTTTACTACACTGGGAGAAGGAATTGACAAGTAGTTCTATGAATCCAATTGGGATCCTAATAGTCAGTGCAGAAAGAAATATATCTAGATACCAACAGAAGATTAAGAACTTGGAGAAAGATTTAGGGCATGAATCTCCCTGACCCAAACCGGAAGAGTTATGATGTTCTTAATGATATACTACGGAAATACCAAAATGAAATATAAATGAGGAAAGCTAGGAAACTTAAAAGGGATGAAAATGACTAGGTGAGAGAGTTTTCATTTTTGCAATAAAGTTTGACTATCTAATACCTAAGAAAACAGGACCATCTATCGATACTCCTGTGGACAATATGAGTTATAGCTCATCTAGCATACCCGCGAGCAGTGAGAACAAGGGCAAACCAGATCCTGGTGAGGGTACTTCTAATGGTCCCAGTAATAAGAATAGATTTTTTGTCGAGCTGTGTCGAATCACGGTAGGCAGTCGGAAAATGAATACCAGGTCCACAAATGTAGAAAGGCCAGAAGAGATAAAACAGGAAAAAGACCAGTTAAGAGAAAAGTTGGGGCTCAACAGGATTTTGGACACGCAGAAAGTAGGAGAGATGAACACACTTGGTAAAGTATCTGATGTATGAATTGTTAATTTATCTTACAAACATTACCTCTGGATATGATTAAAGTCTTGACAAAAGGTCTACATTTTTTTCCATTTGCTGACTTGGGCTTCTATTGTGTCAAAATTGACAATTTTAAATTTGTATGTAAGCTGAAGTTGACAAAGTACTTTACAGTCAAACAAACACACCATGTACAGACATATAGCAATTTGACGATTTAAGATGTAATCAACTCATCTACTCTTCTCTGACTTACTAAAGGTGAGGAAGATCCTGTTAATGTGATGACTGTAATGGCAGCTTTGGATATAGATACAGGGTCACACATTGATAGTGGTCAATGTCCCAATTCCAAGTGGACCCGCCCTTACCCTATGATAATAAGTGTGACATATTTTTAAGAATGTGTATATTGCATTGGCCAGCTTACTAGAACAACCTAAAAAATGAAGTACAGATCATTAGGAATAACCTGATTCAACATGAGTTTATGGCATTGAAAGCAGTACTGGATGACCACAACATAATTATCAGGGAAGCTGATAGAGGATGGTGTGTAGTCGTCATGAATAAAAAAGACTATGACGTAGATATATAGTCAAATGTTATATCTATTGTCAAGTGGGGACCACAGTAGATTCTCTAAAGTCTCAAGCATACAAAAATTTGTCTTTGGGCAGAGAGGCACTTATTGTCTCGCTCAGCGATGCACATTACGGGCAAAGACAACTTTCAGGAAGACTCTTTGAACAAAAACATGCCCTCATCAGTGAATTTTAGACTAAGTCAAGCAGCATTCAGTCATCCATTGTTGAACCTTTTTACATCTCAAAGCAGTGGCCTTCAGTGTAGTTACTGGAAAAACTACAGAGATCCTCAGGCTTGGAGGGTGGAGCCCTATCCTATGCAGGATGAAAAGGGCTGCTGTATGTGTTTACTCACATTCCCCTTTTTCACAAGGTGCTGAGGAAAATTCAGGAAGCAAGAGTGACTTTAGCCTTGGGTGCTTCTTTTAGGCGAAGGGGGGGCATCATTTGCACTCCTATCATACCTGTCAGTTCAGAAGAAGACCCTATTCCCATTACAACCTTTGCTGATATCTTACCCACAATTATCTCTCAAACAACTCTAAGAGATAAGCCGGTCATCATAGAAATTGAATGGATATTGAATGGAGGGGAGTACAGGCATTAGGATGTTTGAGAGTATTGGGGGTTTCCATACAAAAGGCATCTACCATAGCGGCATATGTAAATACCGAGGCAATTTTGAGAAGTGGTGCATGGATAAATGTTACATGGCAGCAGCCGGTAAACCATTAAAAATGTTTTATTTTCTTCAAGAGGGTTTTCAAAAAGCTTTGGCTCCCTCAACCTTGTCTTCCCAATAGGTGGTGAGTCATTCCTAGATTTCTTAAAAATAGCACCCCTAGATAAAATACTGCTGAAAGGATTCAGGATTAGAAGCCCATTCTGACCCCAATGGTTCCTGCCTAGGATTTACCTTTGGTGTTAAGTAGTCTTTAAAAGCTTTATTTGGAACCACTCAAATCCAACTCTTTTCAGTGGCTTACAATTAAAGTGGTGTTTTTGGGAGAGATTGCATCAGCAAGATGCTTAGGGGATTTGGGAGCATTGTGGGCATCATATTCCTATATCAGGTTTTTTCCAGGCTGGGTTGAGCTTAAGCTGGGCCTGAAATGTCATCCCAAAACTCAATCCCAGTTCTCCAAACACCAGGAGTTAGTACTCTCTGTTTTCAAACTCAGGATGAGGCATTATATTTCTGGGGTTTTGATGTCAGAGAAGCTTTGATGGATCACTTGGGGAAATAAAAAGCGATAAGAAAAATGAATTATTTCTTTGTTTTGAGTCTACAAATAAAAGTAAAAAGAATCTAATTTGACCATCACTGGATGGGCGCGTCAGGCTGCCACAAAAGCATATTCTTGTTAGAGTATAGAGGTCACTCACTGTGTTCAAGGAGGGTCTATAAAGGAAGTGGCAGCCTTGGGCATATAAGTGAATTGTATGCTCCTAATAGAGATGTGTAGGGCTGCAACCTGGTCATCAGAGGATAGTTTTGTGAAACACAATAGGCTAGAATTTAGTGATTCTAATAGTTTTGGTCTGGGGGTACTGAAGGCTGCTATGGAGTAATAGCAATTTGGCATTTATCTCACTGTATTAAAGATATATTATGATAGAAAACATCCTTTACAACACAGCTGTAACCAAGCAGCGCCTTTACCACACAGACATTTACCACAAATTCATTATTTTTGGTGCTTTTACAACGCATACCATTATTATGCATGGTAAGTCTAGGTAAGGTAAGTATATATTCACTGAATGAAACCAAGGTTACAGGGACGTTATAGTTAGGTTCTGAATTTCCTCACACAAAACACAGAAATTCAGCATTTATAGTTATGGTTAACTCAACAATAACTTGCGCCCTAAAGTAACTATAGCTCGCGCCCAGCCATGCACAGTTTTCTTATTAGACTGCGGCCAACCTGCACTGTGCACGGCCAAAGGGTGCTGACCTGGATTGCGCAGCGTTGTCCTCGGGGGGTGCTGTGTTTAGCAATAACTTAGAAACTTGTGATTTAACAGCACCTGCTGAAAAGTTCCTAGTGCGTCCAGCCTTCAGGAAGCAATTAAAATGTCAAGATACTTCTTGTGATTAATGTTCCTGCTAGGGAGAGAGATGGAAGTTTTGTCAAGTGGCAATCTTGACTTTCCATAAAGTAGTTCAGAGGGTTAATATGCCTACTGTAAAGAACAGAATCATAGTTTATACGGATAGCTGAGTAGCTCAGTAAAGCCAGCTTTTACAAGAGCTTTAAAACATATGAATGTATGTGAAATGGGGTCTGTGGATAGATATGGGGCACATTTATCGGGTGGTAGTGTGGGAATCCGAGGTGGTGGTCATTGGGTGGAGGTGCCAAAAAAGACTGTCCCACAGGGCGCCACCAGTACCACAGCCGGCCCTGGCTGTGAGCAGCACAGGGTTAGGTGGTTATTGGGGTTGGTCGCAGTTCTTGGATTAACGTATAGTAATGAAAATTACTTTATGTAAAAAAAAATAGAAATTCACTGAAAAAAACAAAGGTTACAGAGACGTTATAGCTAAGAAATAGAATTTAAAAAACAGAAATTTACTGGAAAAACAAAGGTTACAGGGACGCTATAGTTAGGGTCATATTTCACACATAGAAAACCAGTGAAATTCAGCTGTTATAGTTACCTCAGCTAACTATAACTTGCACCCCCATAATGCACTGCTTAGGACCTCACATATTACATCAATCGCTCATGACATGGGTAGTGACATCACTTATGACATTACTCACATATAAGCAGTACATTACTGGGGCGCAAGTTATTGTTAGATGACGTAGCTATAACTTCTGAATTTCACTGGTTTTGTTCATGTGAAATGTGAGCCTAACCATAACGCCTCTGTAATCTTTGTTTTCTTTTAGTGAATATATATATATATGTATATATATATATATATATATATATATATATATATATATATATATATATATATATATATATATATATATTCACCTGTTATAGTTAGAGCTATCTCAAGTAACTATAACTCGTGCCCTGAGGTAACTATAACTCGCTCCCCCGCCAAGCACAGTTTTTTCATCAAAAACTTTACTGCAAATATTACAATTATGATATCAAAGATGTCTGAGTGCTGTAATTTGTGGGGTAATTAGCAGTGCATGATGAGGGTGCAAGTTATAGTCACCTTAAGGAACTAGTTAGATTTACCTGAGATAACTGTAACTATAACAGGTGAATTTCTATGGTTTTGCATGTTTAAAATGTGAGTCTAACTATAACATCCTTGTAACCTTTGTTTTTTTAAGTGAATTTCAATGGTTCTTTCAATTCTATTTCCTAACTATAATGTCCCTGTAACATTTATTTGTTTCACTGAATTTCTATGGTTTTATTAACGTATAGCAATTTACATTAGGCCAACCACCTATAAGCTCCCAACCTTGCGCAGTGCACAGCCTTTGGCTGTGCATCGCGGGGGTTGCCTGCAAGGCCTTACCTGCAGCCAACCCCCCTAACCACCCAACCCTACACTGCTCATGCCCCTTTGACTGTGCATGGTGTGAGTTGAATGCGGTCTGTCTCTCTGTGTGTGAAAATAGGTGTGAGAGGGTGTATCTGGGGGTGAGAGTGACTGTTAGAATGTTTGTCTAGGTGTGTGAGTGGGTGCATCAGTGTCTTAGTAGGTGCGTTAGTGTCTGTTGGGGTCTGTGGGTCTGTGAGTGGGTGTATGAGGGTTTCAATGAGTCTGTGAATGGGCGTGTGAGAGGGTGAGTGGGTCTGTGAGTGGTTCCATGAGTGTCCTAGTGGGTCTGAGAGTGGGTGTGTGAGGGTCTGAGTGGGGCTGTGAGTGGGTGCATAAGGCTCGGAGTGGGTTTTGTGAGTGTGTGCATGAGTGATTGAGCGGATCTATCAGTGGGTGCATAAGGGTTTAAGTGGGTGTGTGAGTGAGAGAAAGAGACTGAAAAAAGAAAAATTGAGTGAGTGAAGAAGGAGAGGGAAAAAGAGTTTTTAGGCTTTGATGAATGATATACTTAGAATGAGATATTTCTGGGCAAATTGAAAAGAAAAATGTACTTGTCAGTTGAAAAGAGCGAGATCACCTTTCTGTATGAACCTTAAACTTTGGAAGTTTCAAAGAAATTTTAGAAGGAAAATGACAACAGACACACCTCGAGTAGAACCTTCAATTTTCAGTGTGAGGGTCTGTGACCTTAACCTTTAGGCAGTAGGTGATTCCTTGCTGTGAGGCATTCCAGACATACCTATGACAGTCAACCTATGCATGTGATTGGAAAGAAATGGATGTTCCATTACTAGGAAGGTTTAACAGTCAAAACACTAGTACATAAACAAACACACTGCCAAGTGATAGTAGGATTTGAACCTTCAGCCTACTGAGTGGTAGCACAAAGCCTTAACCATTAGTCCAGTAGTGACTCTTTCTGCTCTGCATCCCAACGTCAGTATAACATTGGTACCAAACAGCTTGCTAGTCTTACTATTTGAAGTTGTTGCAAGGAGAGACCATTGCAATGATAATCTTTCTCTCTTCCATCCCACTATCGGAGGATGGAATGTCCCGGCAGTCCTAGCTGGCTCCCCACATCCTGCAGGAACCGGCATTGCTCGTGGGAGCAATGTTTTCATCTGTTTCTATGCACTTATATTCGCGCGCAGGGAAACAAATGAAAACTCTGCTTTCTGCCAGCAGGAGCTGTTTGATGATCAACCATGGTCACATTTGAAGAGCTCCGAGAGGAGTTTGGCCTCAGGTAAACTGAGCAAGTCAGATACCTTTGGTTGGGCCACACAGTCCGGAGACATATGGTAGAGGGTGAGGAGTTGCTGGATTTTTCCCCTATGAAAGACAGGGTACTCACGGAACCCATCCCGGAGAAAGGGATCTCAGTGATCTACAAGAAACTAATGCATAATGCTGCAGACTTAATGGGAGGTGTGAGGGAAGCTTGGTCTGAGGACTTAGTGGATCTAGATGACAAGGAATTGGGGAAGGCATTGAAGGAAGCTAAGGAAATTGCCATAGGGGCGGGCTTTTGACTGATCCTACTTCGAATACTTTATAGATCCTACTATACCAGTACCCTACTACATAAAATAGGGACAGCAACTCAACCATTGTGCCTCAAGGTGTGTGCTGAAGAGGGCACATTTCTCCACATTATATGGAGGTGACCCTTTATACAAGGGTACTGGTCCAAATTGAGTCAGGTGATGCCAAGTGTAGTGGAATTAAGGGTGCCCCTAGAAGCTAAGACATTACTGTTGTGGATACAGGGGGATGTCCCATGGCCAAGGTATCGAGGGATCTGGTTGAAACTAGCCATGGGAATCGCAAAGCGAACGTTTGCCAAGGCATGGGGCAGACAAGAGGTTCCAGAACTGTCTGCATGGGAAAAGGATTTAGATTGGTGCCAGAGGGCAAAATGGGTGATATATAAAGTGAGGGGTTTCACTAAAAATTGGGAAAAGATCTGGGGGGCATGGAAGGCCTATAGAGGCTCGGACCTGGTGGACACATTAGGAGGGCATGAGGGGGAGAGGAAGAAAGCCAGGCGCACTAAGGACGAAATACAGTGTTTTGGCCGTACAAGCGTCAATGTGATTAATGGGATAGCAGCAGAGTCAATAGCCTAGGAGATTTGGTCATGGAATATATTGTATGCAATTACTTGTCCTGCCATGATGCTGTACCCTCTTTGTTAAATGAAATAAAAAGATTTATTAAAAAAAATAAAACCCTGGGGAGGTGACAGCCCATGGGGCTGCAGAGGACCGAATGGTCCCCCACATTTGATTCCTACTTCTGCCCCAGGGAGGTGGTGGTCCCTGGGGCTGTGGTGGGGGTGGGTGCCACCCCATCCATTTTGTTAAAAGCCCCAGGGAGGTGGAAGTCCCCTGGGCTGCCAGGGGTCTGGGTGACCATCTCATTCAAAAATGTAGTGCCCCTAGACTTGGCCCGCAAGGGGGCTGTTACAAAACAAGCGCAGTTGTACACCCTTGTTTTGTTTTAATTTTTGCCGGATCTGCAGACCCAAACTGAAAATAAAATAAAAATGCTTTTTAAGCCCCGGGGGTTCCTCTGGAACTCCAGCACCACATCTAAGGGGTCAAGGTGTCTCTACCGTGGTGCCTTTTCTTATTCTTTTACTTTTTTTTTCCTGGGACTTGGCTGAAGTAGAATCCAAACATGGCTGCCAAAACTTCCTTGTTGAAGTATTGGCAGCCAATCAGATCTTAGCACGAGATCGGGAGGATTCGCCGAGCCTTCACATCCCTATATTGCAAATTTGAATTTTCTTTCATTTCTAGAAAACTACTGAACAGATTTACACCAGATATCAGGTGCTTTCTGGACCAAGAGCTACCTTTCTGCCAAATTTGGTGTACTTCCATTCAGTGGTTCGGGCTGTAGACATGTTCAAAATGCCTGTGGGAATTTATATTGGAGACACACCTTTTTTTAACCCCTCCTTTTTTCTCGGCACCCGTTTGACAGATCACCCGAAACTTTCCAGGTAGCTGCTGACATTGACTGTCAATATTGTTTGGGAAACTTTGTGAAGATTCGTCAAGTAGCACCAAGGATATAGGCAAAACATGCTTTTCCTACAGAAACTAGGTTCTAACTATAACTATCTAGTGGTGATCTCATTAGGTAATATGTGTGTGTGTATATGTGTGTGTGTATATCTGTGTGTGTGTATATATGTGTGTGTGTGTATATATAAATATATATATATATATATATATATATATATATATATATATACAGTAGTCAGTAATTATAGTTAGGACCATGGTTCCATAGAAAAAGCGTTTTTGACTTGCCTATATCTTTGGCAGCCTTTGACTAATTTTCACAAAATGTTCCAAAGTGCCCTAGTGATCCGGTGATTCTTGTTGCACATGCAAACTTTTAGGGTCATTCGTCAAGTGGAGGCCGGGCAAAAGGGAGGGTGGGGAGGGGGGGTAAAAAAAGTGGTATTTCCCATGTTAATTCCCATAGTATCTTTAAACAAGGCTACAGACCAAACCACTGGAAGGAATTACACCAAATTTGGCAGAAAGTCAGCTTTCAGTTAGCGCTTTCACAAATTTGGTATCAATCCGTTCAGTAGTTTTTGAGACATTAAAGGGAAAACAAATGTATATGTCTGAGGTTGTGACAACGTCACAAAGATTAAAGAGCTCATGCATGACAAATGCACAGCTCTGAGTGGCTGTCAACACTTCAGACCAGGGGGCTGTTGCCAGTAGGTAGTAATAGTTACGACCTGGTTTCTATTGAAAAAGTGTTTTTTTGACTTGCCTATATCTTTGGTACCCTTTGACAAATCTTCACAAAAGTTTCCAAAAATAGTGTGCCTAAGAATCTTGTTGTGCATGAGAAGTTTTGGTGTGATCCATCACACAGGAGCAGAGAAAAAGGGGGCGGTCAAAAAAAGTGAATTTCCCATTTTAATTCCCATAGGAATATGAACACGACTATAACCTGAACTGCTGGATGTAATTCCACCAAATTTTGCAAAAAGGTATTTTTTGGTTCAGAAAGAAACCTTTTTGTTATTTGGTGTAAATCCATTCAGTAGTTTTGAAATATTGAAAATAAACCAAATTTGTATATCTGGAGGTGCGTAGGCTTCACCAATACTGTCGATCTCGTGCAGAGATCTGATTGGATACCAAGACTCCAACCAGGAAGTGTTGGCAGCCATTTTGAGACTCGGCCTCAGCTGAGCCTCAAAAACAAATTTCAAAAAAAGAAAGCAGAGTACATCTACCCTAAAACCCTAACCTTGGTGCAGGGGTATCCCCTGAGGCTCAACACAGTTTTTTTCAAATCATAGCAAAAATTGTGGCAAATCCACAAATTTTGCTGTGATTTAAAAAAAAACAAGCATGGTCACCCATGCTTGCTTTTAATTTTGCCTCAGGGTGGGACAGGTCCAGGGGGGCATTGCCAACATATGGGAGGAGGGCTTAGGCCCCCCCCTCCTAGGGTTTATCAAAACCCCAAGAACATCCTTTTTCATGTATGCAGGTGGGTCCGCTCGGCCTGCCCACGCCTCGGGGAATGCCACCTCCCTGGGGAAAATGCTCTTACATTTATGTGGGGGCCTGCATGGCCATCCATACCCCAAGGACTGTCACCTCCCTAGGGCAAATGGTCTTTAATGTATGCAGGAGGAACTGCCACGTCTCTGAGGCAATCAATGCAATGCTTGAGGGGCCGAGTTTTTTTCAAATCATAGCAAAAATTGTGGCAAATCCACAAATTTTGCTGTGATTAAAAAAAAATGCTTGCTTTTTATTTTGCCTCAGGGTGGGACAGGTCCAGGGGGGCATTGCCAACATATGGGAGGAGGGCTTAGGCCCACCCCTCCTAGGGTTTGTCAAAACCCCAAGAACATCATTTTTCATGTATGCGGGTGGGCCCGCTCAGCCTGCCCACGCCTCGGGGACTGCCACCTCCCTGGGGAAAATGCTCTTACATTTATGTGGGGGCCTGCATGGCCGGTCATACCCCAAGGACTGTCACCTGCCTAGGGCAAATGGTCTTTAATGTATGCGGGAGGAACTGCCACGTCTCTTTTGCCACCCATAGGGAGCTCAGACAAACCCTTACACAGGACTGCCACTGCAGCCTTCATGAAATAGTGCACACATTATTTCACAGCCATTTTCACTGCACTTAAGTAACTTATAAGTCACCTCTATGTCTAACCTTCACTGAAGGTTAGGTGCAAAGTTACTAAGTGTGAGGGCACCCTTGCACTAGCAAAGGTGCCCACACGTAGTTCAGGGCCATTTCCCTGGACTTTGTGAGTGCGGGGACGCCACTACACACGTGAACTACATATAGGTCTATACCTATATGTAGCTTCACAATGGTAACTCCGAATATGGCCATGTAACCTAAGATCATGGAATTGTCTCCCCATTTCAAATCTGGTACTGGGGAGTCAATTCCATGCATCCTGGGGGCTCCACCATGGACCCCCAGTACTGCCAAACCAGCTCTCTGAGGCTTGCACTGCAGCTACAGCTGCTGCCACCTCACAGACAGGGTTCTGCCCTCCTGCTCCTCTGAGAGCAAGGTGTTACACCCTCTTCCTTTGGAAATAGGTGTTACAGGCTGGGGAGGGATAGCCTCCCCCAGCCTCTGGAAATGCTTTGAAGGGCACAGATGGTGCCCTCCTTGCATAAACCAGTCTACACCGGTTCAGGGACCCCTTCTCCCCTGCTCTGGTGGGAAACTGGACGAAGGAAAGGGGAGTGACCACTTCCCAGTCCATCACCACCCCAGGGGTGGTGCCCAGAGCTCCTCCAGTGTGTCTCAGACTTTAGCCATCTTGCTTTGCAAGGTGTGAGGACACTGTGGAGGGCTCTGAGTGGCCAGTGCCAGCAGGTGATGTCAGAGACCTCTCCTGATAGGTCCTTAGCTGATAAGGTAGCCAATCCCCCTCTCAGGGCTATTTAGGGTCTCTCCTGTGGGTTCTCTTCATATTCTGCTTGCAAGTTTCCTTCAGGATACCTCTGCAACAACTTCAGACTCTTCTGACCTCCGATCAACCGCAGCCTGCTCCACGAAACGCTGTAACTGCAACAAAGTGTCTACAAGAGATACTTTTCTTCAGCAACATCGGCTCCAAGTCAGCAACTGCAACAGTTTCCATGATGTGCATGCTCTGGGGACTCCCTGTCTTCACCCTGCACCAGAAGGACCGAAGACATCTCCAGTAGAGTGACCGAGTCACTCCCCTGCTCCAAGCAGGCACCTTCCAAGACAAAGACTGGTAACCTGTGACTCCTCTCACAGCAGCGAGTGTGCTCCTAAGGTCACAGAGGGTGGACATCATCGATATAGACTGTCCTGAGGTCCTGCTGACGCAATTTGGAGGAGAGAAGGCCTTGCCTTCCTCGAGGGCGAAGGTACCCCTGTGTACTGTGTCTTCTTCACCTCCTGAGTCCTCTGTGCACTCTTTGCAAAATTCCTTTGTGCAGTGCCTGGCCCAGGTCCCCAGTACACCATCCTGTGATGCTCAACTTGCTGAGTTGTTCTCCGGCGACGTGAGACCTTCTTTTGTTGTGCTGCATCAACAGCGTTTTGCACCTCCTTTGAACCCGGGTCCTGCGGCTTCTGAGGGTGCTGGCTGGCATCCTGAGGGCTTGCTAAAGTGCTGAGAGCCCTCTCTTCCACTTCACGCAGAGTTGAGGACCCCAGGTCCCTCCTGGGTCCATCCAGCGCCATTTTGACGCAAAATGCACTTTTGTCATAGCCAAGGTTTGTTGGCGCCTTCTAACACAAAATCTTATCTACAGCGATCTTCACGCCGTGGGACATCTTTTGCATCATGCAGGAACCCGCTGGCATCTTCCTAGGGTGCATTTCTGCAGACTTTGACTTACCAGGGACTCTTCTTTTGCACCCTCTTCTGGGTTGACAGGGGCTCCTGTCCTTCCTGGAACTTCTTTCGACTTATGGACTTGGTCCCCTTCCTTTGCAGGTCTTCAGGTCCAATAATCCAGCAGTTGTTGTTTGCAGACTTGGTTGGCTGTTGCAAAATCCCCAAAATGAAGTGTAGTATGTCCTAAGGAAACTTGCAGTACTTTACTCCTGCTTTTCTGGGCTCTGGGGTGGGGTAATTTACTTACCTTTACTGTATTCTTACTCTCCCAGCGATCCTACACACACTACACTTGTCTAGAGGGGAATTGGTGATTCACATTCCACTTTCTTAGTATATGGTTTGTGTTGCCCCTAGACCTATTTTATCCCAATGCATTTTATAGGATTTCCTACTGTTTGCATTGTTCTATGACTATTTGCTTGTCTAATTTTGGTGTCTAGTGTATATATTGTGTATAATACTTACCTCCAGAAGGAGTATTGTCTCTAAGATATTTTTGGTACTGTGTCACCCAAATAAATACCTTTATTTTTGGTAACACTGAGTATTGTCTTTACTTGTGTGTAAGTACTGTGTAACTATAAGTGGTATTGCATGAGCTTTGCATGTCTCCTAGTTCAGCCTAAGCCGCTCTGCTATAGCTCCCTCTATCAGCCTAAGCTGCTAGAACACTACTACTTCACTAATAAGGTATAACTGGACCTGGTATAAGGTGAAGTACCCAAGGTACCCACTACAAACCAGGCCAGCCTCCTACACTTAGCAATTCACAAAAACAAAATTCTATTTCCTAACTACATTGTCCCAGTAACCTTTGTTTTTGTCATTTAATTTCTATGTTTTTTTTAAACATAAAGTAATTTTTATTATCATACGTTAATCCCTGCAGCCAACTCCTATAACAATCCAACCCCATGCTGAGCACGACCATCGGTCATGCGTGGCAGGATTTGGCCGCAGTCCCTGGCCTTAAGCCAGGCTTAAGCAGGCCAACCCCTATAACCACCCAAACCCGTGCTTGCACGACCTTCGGGCATACGCAGTGGGGGTTGGCCCCAGGGGCCATGCGGCCAACCCTTGATAACCACCCAAACCAAGTGCCGGGCACTGCCTTAAGCCATGCTCAGTGGCGGCTGGCAGCCAACTTTGATAACCACCCAACCCCACACCATGCACAGCCAAACAGTCTGCCGCTCATTGTGTGAGAATAGGTGTGAGAGGGTGTCTCTGGATGTGAGATTGTCTGTCTGGGTGTGAAAGTGGGTGTGTGAGGATCTGAGTGGTTTGTGAGTGGGCGCATGGGGGTTTGAGTGGGTCTGTCAATGGGTGTGTGAGGGTATGAGTGGGTCTGTGAGTAGGTACATCAGTGTCTGTGCAGGTCTGTGAGTGGGTGCATCAGTATCTGAGTGGGTCTGTGAGTGGGTATTTGAGGGGCTGAGTGGGTCTGTGAGTGGGTGCATGAGTGGGTCTGTAACTGGGTGAGTGAGGGGCTGCGTGGATCTGTGAGTGGGTATGTCAGTGTCTGAGTGGGTCTGTGAGTGGGTGCATGATTGTCTGAGTGGATCTGAAAGTGGGTGTGGGAGTCTGTGAGTGGGATTTTGTGAGTGCATGAGTGTCTGAGTGGGTGTGTGAGTGGGTGTATGAGTCTCTGAGTGTATGCATAAGTGAATGAATTAGTGTTTGAATGAGTCTGTGAATTGTTTTTAACTTTTTTTGCTTATTCGTGATTAATATCGACTAGTCTCAATTAATCGCGAGTATAGCCCATGGTAAATAAAAATCACTTAAAACCCATAACTTGACCTTCAAACACCCCTATATCACTCTCCTGGAGTCAGGATACCTCCACACTGAACCATTATGCTACCTTTCATTTTATTTTCCAGCCCCAGGGACCATGTCCTGAGAGCTTAAAATGGCAGCCGTAACTTTCTTTTCAGTTTGTGGCCAGCCAATACAGCACTTCAATTTGCGTGCGTATTCACAAAAGTTTGCAAATATTTGCGAATTATTCACAACCTCAGATATACAAATTTGGATTTTCTTTAATTTCTCGTAAACTACTAACTAGTTTTCTGGTAAATTTGGTGTAATTCCGTCCAGTGGTTCGGGCTGTAGACTTGTTCAAATGTTCTATGGGAATTAACATAGGAAAGGCAACTTTTTTTACATCCCCCATTTTTATCGGCCTTCGCTTGATAGAACTCCTGAAGTTTCCATGTGCAACAAGAATCCCAGGGGCACCTTTTGGGGAACATTTTGTGAAGATTCATCAAATGGTGCCAAAGATATAGACAAGTCAAAAACACTTTTGCTATGGAAACATGGTCCTAACGATAACTTCCTAGTTGCGTTATATTCATATTACCTACTGGTGGTCACCAGTAGGTAGTTATAGTTAGGACCTAGTTTCCATAGACAGAGCATTTTTTGTTCTGCTAATAACTGTTGAATCCCCATGCATTTTCCATAGACACAGCTACAGCAAAAACTGCTGAAGAGAATTACACCAAATTCGTCAGGAAGCTAGATCTTAGTCCCCAGATTTATCTTTTTTTGTGATTTGGTGTAAGTCCGTTCAGTAGTTTTTGAGACATTAAGGGCAAAAATAATTGTATGTTTGGACAGTTGGACCTACAAGAATGTAAATTGAAAAATGGAGGCCTGTGATTGGTTGAGAAGCCAGTTTTTCGCATGAGCCTTCATGCTCTACCAGAAGTGAGAGGCTCCAGCAAGTCTCGCGAGAGTGATATCTCTGATTGGCTGACTGTTGAAATGTTAAAAATGAAATGGCAGCAATTACTGTTTACTGTGAAAAATTGGAAGTGTTGTGGAAATGAAGCAAAAGGATATCTAAAGGGACAACAGAAAGGCATGATATCCCACTGAGTTTAGAGAGGAGGTTTCTAAGTGTCCAATGCAGAGGTCTTCAAACTGGGGGACGGGCCCCCCTAAGGGGGCCTCACAGATAACAGACCTTTTCTTTAAGCACAAGCATGTTATTGCATTAAAAAAAATATAACAGTACTTAACTGCAATGTTTAAGTAGGGCTAGACATATTTAAACATTGCCATCTTTATAAAATAATTGTGAAAAATTCTGAAAGGGGGCCTAATGATTTCTATTTTTCAACTGGGTGGTGCGACATTAAAAAGTTTTAAGACCACTGGTCTAATGTATATTGTCTTTAACAAATTGTTTTGATCTCGCTGGACTCTTGCAGGATCATGAATAGTAAAAAGAGGTAGATGAATTCTGAATACACTCCATTGAGAGGAATACATATTGTGGTTATTGTTTTTGATAGGAAGTGTGTAAGAGATAATTACTGTGATGCGTACATGGTTAATTCTTATTTTTTTTTAAACTTAGGATCTTGCGAGACTCTTGTGAGATTGTGAACAGTAGAGAGGAGTAGGTGATCTTTGAATACACTGTAGTATGCACACTTTCTACTATAGGAAAAAGTGTTACTGGAGAAGGTGTTTGCCAGAGTGCACTATATATGCCCATCAGCTTTGTAAGAGCTGGGAGTAGAGTATAGTCTCTTCCCACACTACTATGCTCACCCACTATCAGAATGATGGGTGTTAGCATGGAGGACAGTCCTTGGACAGAGCATACTATGCATGCCTGTCATCTCAGACAGAGGTCACAGCAGAGAGACCAGTCTCTCTCCACACACCCCTACTACGCACACCCAACATCTGAGACAGAGGTGCTCATTCCGAGTTTGACGGTAACCGAACCACCATGTCGATGTCAGAGTGGCGGTGCAGGCTGCCAAATAACGAGTAAGGCGGTGAATCCAACGCAATACAGACAAGTCACCGCCAGCCGTGCCACCGCCGACGAGCAGCATCCCCCGGCGGAAGAAAATTTCAGGCAGGAGGCACCCAACGTCCTGCCCTCCATATTCAGAGTAATCACTCCGCCAGGATATCCAGTGGGGCCTTACCGCCATGAAAAACCTGGAGGAAACAGAAAGTATAAATGGAAACACCCACCTCCAGGCACAGAGACACCACTGTGGCTGCCATGGGAAATGACCTGCTAGTCTTTCCAGCATTGTATCTCGCCATACACCTTCATGTCCACAGACGACGATGAAGACGACCACCGTAAGTAAACCTAGCACAGAGGGGAGGGAAATGGCAGTGATACACTCCCATACAGACGACACATACCCCACACACACAGTGGAGGTCACACACACGCACACACAACATACATCAATGCCAAATACCCAATACACACTCAAAGCCATTCAGATACGTGCCAAACATACAGCACAATTCACAACAACACCACCAACACATCCCATAACCACACAGCGACAACTTCCCCACAAACACCTCAACAATGGCATAGATGGGCATGTTGTGCAACACCACACATACACACACACCATGAACTCCATGTAGCAATGACACACAATCAATAGCGGTGAACACAAATCCAAACAAACATGCAGGTGACACAACACATACAACCAACAATCAAGGAAATACACACATCTAGCACTAGACCCATGGACGCACACAACACTGCATACAAACAAACAAGCAAGCAGACATACACATCACAACATTCCCATGGCCCAAACCATCTACCAAGCGCATGCAACAACACAGACACAATCCACACACCTGTGCACACAGATGTCACACCCCATGTAGAAGGAAACCAGGACAAGCATCTTATCTTGCCAACCACAGCAATGTGGGCAGTTGTATTCAAACAATAAACTACGTATATACGAAAAGTGCCCATGGCAAGTTCAAATGTCCAATTCAGCAGGACACATTGTCGATCAATATGGACCCAACTTGACTCCTCATTGAAGCTAGGCTTCCACTTCATAGGGGCAGCAATTGGACAGGCAGGCACCTCAGGGGTGTGGGGGTGGTGAGGGAGGCTTGGATGTGGAAGGGGCATGTTTTGGCTTGGGCTTGAGAGAGTTGACCTTGGCACTGGGAGGGGTGGATTTTTTGCTGGGTGGAGGAGCAGGGGAAACATCAGAGGGGGGAACCAAGAATGGGAGGTGGAAGGACCTGATGGGGGTAGGAGGACACGCTCTTTACGGGGAAGATGAGGTGGGAGAGAAGTAGGGAAGAGGTCAAGGGTGGCAAGGAAAACTCTCTTAGTTACACAGTGGCAGTCACATGATTGCGGGTGGGGAGTGGAGGTAGAGGGAGTGCTCATCTGACGTGTCTGTGTGCTGTACATGGATGCTGGTGTGTACAGTGTCTGAATGTGTGTGGTGGCTGAATCTTGGGTGGGTGAGTGGGTACGTATGCATTTCTTGGGAGGGGCAGAGATTCAGGGAGAGGGAATGGGTGATGTGTGAGTGAATGTTGAGGTGGTGTGTGCAAGTGGGGTGGATATGCTGCAAGTGGCAGAGACGGTAGTCGAGGTGAGTGCAGATGTGGTGTGTGGGGTGTGTGACTGTGAGTCTGCTGTTGTGGTGATTGAGGGGATGACAGGAATGACAGCAGGACCAGTGTGTGATGGGGCTGTGCTGGCAGGTTTGAGTGGAGATGTGACTGTATGGGAAAAGGTGGTGGGAGAAATATCTGTTGCTGTGTCTGCAGATGTGTGTTGTGTGTGTACATGCCTGTGTGAACATTTGTGATGCCCATGTCTGTCTTTGCACACCTTGTCTATTGTACTGGGTGTATGCGTGTGTGTTGGTATGCATTGGACGGGTTTAGAGAGAGGGCTTGTGGATTGGGAACAGGTAGCCGGAGCGGGGATGGAAGATGAAGGGACACTGGCTGCTGTCAACGAGGAAGCCAGAGCCTGAAACAATCGCTGGAGTCCAGATAAGGCACCGTGAATGCCTTCCAGGAACACATTGGTTTGCTGCATCTGGGATGCCAGTCCCTGTATAGCATTCACGATCGTTGTCTGCCCCACAGAGATGGACCTCTGGAGGTCAATAGCCTCCTCATTGAGAGCAGCAGGGCTGACTGGGAGAGGGGCAGAGGTGCCTGAAGCAAAGGAGACGCCCACCCTCTTGGGTGAGCGGGCACGGGCAACTGGGTGGGGTGCTACGGGGGGACGGTGCTGGAAAGGTGGGTGGCGGACAACGATGGTGTTGGTGTGGTACCAGAAGGATACGCCACTGCCTGGGAGCCGCCTTCGGAGGAGGAATCTGAGTCAGATGTTGTGGTAGCTCCAGTCTCCCCGTGCTGCTCCCCTCACCCGCCATCCCATTGGTCCCCTCATCTTCACTGCTGGCCACCTCCTGGGACCCGTGGTCTTCAGCATTCCCACTCGCCGGTGCCCTTCCTCCCTCGCCAGATGATGCTAATGCACACATAGACAAAGGAGGGGAGAGAAAAGGAGGGTGGCACAAACAGAAAGGGAGGAAAATATTAAAACCCACACATCCACTTCACATTCAAACAATGCAGATAACAGTCCATGCCTGTTAAACAATAGACCAATTAGCAGTCTTTCCCAAAAAGAATCATGCAAGCTTTATCTAAATCCATACCAACCCTCCAGACCAAACTCCTGCATGAAGACAACTACATGCCCATCAATGCCAAAATGACTACTACTAGAATCAAGCGCAGGACCTTACCCAATCACATGTCATCCACTACAGGATGATACTAATCTAAGCAGAGAGTGACTCGGGACACTAACTAACTGATAGGAATGTGAGGAGTACATGTGGTACAGAGGATCCATTGATGTAGGAAGTGACACAACTGCAACCTTCATGTAACATGCCTGTCATTACCCATCTACAGTGCCATCATCACTACTTCAAACTACTACAGTACACGCAGAGATGGAGGATGCAACCATTGACATGATAGCAGACTTAAGAGACCCATACCTACAGCTGAACATGTGTCACTGTACCACCACTACTCATCCTACATGGCTCAACATAGCGACCATCACACACTCCTACTTGATGGGTGTGGCAACCAGGACTGTACATTCCCTAAATCCCATCTGACTACATTCATTCCAAGCCCAAAGGGGGTGATAGTGCACAACCATGCAGTAGTGACCTGGCAGTCAATACTTACCCCTTTGTGGCTGCTGTGCTGCCTTCAAGCGCCCATCCAAATCAGGGTACGCCACCACCAGTATGCAGGCCATTAGGGGGGTCAGGGTCCGACATGCACCTCTTCCATGTTGGGAGGCCGTCCCCAGCTGTGCCTCTGGGGTCTTCCTGGCCCAGCGACACTGGTCCTCCCACCGCTTCCTGTAGTGGATGCACCACCGGCTATGGACCCGCAGGGTCTGCACTTCCTTGGCGATGGCTCGCCACAACCCTTTCTTCTAGTGGGCGCTGACCTGATTGGGAAACAATGAGAAAAGGGGAGACAAGATGTAAATGATGCCAATCCAGCAGTGAGCTTAGGCGACACACGACGAACAATGCTCGTGCACACTGGCAATAACCCACACATATCATGTGCATGCTACACACCTGATCAGTCATGACATGTCAATGTGCACACTAATACATTGTCAAATAACACCCAACTTATGGGACCAAGGACGTCGAACTGACCTGTTGTCCAGAAGCTCCGTACAACCATCCATACAGGGGTAGGACCCCTTCCTCCAGTTTTTCCAGCTCCTTTGTTGAGAAGGCTGGGGCCCTTTCCCCTGCAGTGCATGCCATCGTTGCTCCAAGAGACAAGACATAGCAGCACACCAAGTGGGGGTCTGTCTTACCCGAAAGCCAGGAGTCAAGTGAGCTGTCCTACACAAAATGGTGGTTCCGACCGCAGCAGTCATGACCGTCACTCTCAGCAGTACAATGCATGCCAGGCACACAGATGCCATTTTAGTTTTTGACATTACTGTCCTGAGTTTACACAGCGTAACTACCTGCCTGTCCTCACAAATACATACTTCAGGTCTGACATGGTGAATATAGACACATTTAGTGCGTGTCTAGTGAAGTTTACAGACTTGTCACAACAATTGTCAGCATATTTGATCAGTGTGATAAAACACAGGGAAGGTGTAGGTGTGACTTCTGGATGGGGCCTGCTGTTGGGTGGAGAATGTCAGCAGAATGCAGTTGAGTTCTTTGAACTCCCCTAATATGGAGGCCATGGTGGCATTGTGTGCCTGCCACTGCTGCTTGGCCTCTTGGTGGTATTCCTCCTGCAGCCTTTGTGTGTCTTGCAAGGTGGTGAGTATCTGGCCCAACTGGTCCTGGGTTTGCTGGTAAGCTCCCAGGACCTTGGAGACGGCCTCCTGGCCAATCGTGTCCTGCACCTGCCTCGTCCCTTGTCCAACGATTGTCCTCCCACTGGCCCTTGCCCCATGTGCCTGTGCCCCTAGTGCAGTGTGCCTCCTCCAACTGACACCAGGACCGTCATTGTCTTGGGTTTGCACAGTTGACTCCTGTCCCTGTCCTGCGGGGCACACTGATGACTGTTGTGACCTTGAGACACAGGTATTGGAAGGTGGGCTCTGTTGTGCACTGGCTGCCACAGGGGAGGTGGTTTGAGTTGTGGGCGGGGTGAGGCTGGTGGTGGTGGACTGGCCACTCATGCCTGATGGGCCAGGTTCATTGTTTGAATCCAGACTTGCATGTTAATCCTCCCCTATTGGTGCTGCATCCAGGCCTGGGCTTCCTGTCACTGGGCTACTCTGCTGTGTGTCAGCACTTAGGAGACCTGTGAGATGAGAGGTATTGTGTCAGATGATGTTATTTTTGCAGTGACACACATGATTGTATTCCCTCATTCACTATATTTGCAGGGCAGTAATGGCATTGACAGTTCCCAGTCCACTGCTTGTGTTCCCATCAGTGGAAGGTTGCAATGGCCCTAATTTGCAGTGTAGTTTACATTTGTCTTCCTACTGTTATTGCCATGTACTGATGTGCGTTCCTACTACATATTGGTAATGGGGAGTGACATGGTTAAACGTGCAATTGCAGAGATGTGATATGGACGTAGGAATCAGGCAAGGGTAGGTAGTGTTGCACTGTGGTAGTTGTGGTACTTTCTGCTGTGTGAGGCATACATGCACTAGGTTAAGCTGTGAGGGAATGGCATCAGTGGGGAGATGTGGCATGCAAGTGTGGGTATAGGGCCAATGACGGGATTGTGCACGTTCGGGTAGTTTGAGGGTGTGAGAAGGTGTTGGGGGTACATGCTGTGCACAGGGACATGGTGGCCAGTGAGTACAGTGGACTTACCAGTGTCCAGTCCAGTAGCAGTTCCCGTCAGCCCTTCTGGATGTAGTATGGCCAGGACCATCTCCTCCCACTGTGCCATTTCTGGAGGAGGTGGTTGGGGTCCGCCACCAGTCCTCATAACGGCCACCTGGTGCCTGGAAGCCATGGCCCGTACCTTCCCCCTAAGGTCATTCCACCTGTTCCTAATTTCCTCCCTTGTACGTGGATGGTTTCATGCTGCATTCACCCTGTTAACTATCCTCTGCCATAAGTCATTCTTCTGGGCTATGGATGTCTGTTGGACCAGTGCTCCGAACAGTCTTGGCTCCACTTGCTCCACTTTGACTATTCTTCGACCATTACCCCGAGCTCCTCTTCTGTGAATCTGGAATTTTTCTGTGGTGCCATGGTGGTTGTGTTGTGGGTGGGGGTGTATGGTGTGCAGGGATTCTGTGTGTGCTGTTTGTAGTTGTGAATATGTGTAATGGTATGTGCATGTGCTCAGTGGCGTTTGTGTGCAGTGGTGTGTTGTGTGATGCGTTCTTAGTATGATGGTGCCTGTGGTATCTAGGTGCAGTGCCTCCTTTCAGTGTACTCTTCTCTTGCTCTGTCAGGGTTTCTATTTGCAAAGGTTTCTGGGTATGTGTGGGGTTTTTTTTTTAGTCCTGCAGACAGGTGTGTGTATGTGTTTCAGGTGTTGCATTGGTGTTATCCTATCTGGTGCGGTGTTGCTGTGGTGGTGGCTACTTATTTTCCTGCAGCGGTTTGGACTGCAATGGATTACTGCTGTGTTGGTTTCTGCGATGCTGATTTGTGAATCGGAATTTGGCGGGTGGCATTTTCTTGGCATGGCAATGGTGATGGTGCAGCTTCCTCCTTCATTCTGTCGTTTGGGCTGACGGTGTAGTTTTTTTGGTCAAAATTTGGCAGTGTGGTGTTGGTCACTCGTAATGCGGCGGGCTTCACTCCGCCATCACTGGCGGTGTATCAGCTGCCTTTCGCTCAGCAGTCTTCAGAAATGACCGCCAAATTCGGATTGAGCACCAGAGTTGTGACACAAGAGGCCAGTCCATGTATACACCCTAACACACACACCTGCCATCTGAGAGAGAGGCCTGACAGGAAAGACTAGTCCATGTACATGGCCTACTTTGCAGGACCATCATCTGAGAAAGTGTTGGACAGAAAAGGGTAGTTTGTGTATACACCCTACTATGCACACCCATCATGTGAGACGGAGGTGTCAGTGGAGAGACCAGTCTCCCTCCAAATACCTTATTACACACACCTGTAATCTGAGAGAGGGGTCAGTCCAGAGAGGATAGTCAATGTACACACCCTACTATGCATACCCATTATCTGAGAGAGAGGTCTCACAGGAGAGGCTAGTCCATGTACCCACCCTAAAACACACAACAGCCATCTGAGAGACAGGACTGACAGGAGAGGGCAGTCTGTATACACATTCTAATACACCTGTCATCTAAGAGAGATGTCTGAGCAGAGAGGCCAGTCTTTCTTCCCACATCCTACTATACACATCTGTCATCTGAGACAGAGGTGTCAGTGGAGAGGCCTTCCTGTCTCCATACACCTTATTACACACACCGCCATCTGAGAAAGAGGTGTGGAAGGTGAGAGTAGTCTATGTTCACACCCTAGCAAGCACAGCCATCATCTGAGAGAGAGGTCTGACAGGAGAGGCCAGTCAATGTACACATCCTAATATGCACACCACTAATATCAGAAAAGTGTCTCAGAAGAGGGAGCTGTCTCTCTTAGAATATCCTGGTACGTTCACCAATTATCTGAGACAGAGGTCTGGAAGGGGAGGGCTCTCCATATCCACAGTGTACTACACAGACACACCATCTGAAAGAGGTTTGAGGGGAGAGGGTAGCCCTTCTCAACTCACTACCATGCACCCCATTATGTGAGAGAGATCTGTCAGTAGAGAGATCATTTTTTACTGCATACCCTGCTACACATACCTGTCATCTGAGACAGAGGTCTTGGTTGAGAGGCCAGTCACTTTCCGCACACCCTACTACCCACACCTGTCAACTGAGAGAGAGATCTCAGTGGTGAGGACAGTCCCTCAATATACACTACTATGCACACCTGTATTCTAGGGAAGAGGTCTGTGTAAAGAGGCCAGTCTCTCCCTACATCCTACTGCACACACCTGTCATGTAAGAGATGGATTTCAGTGGTGAGGATACTCCATCCTGCATACTACTATTTCCCAACAATTTCGTTACGATCCTGTGAGACTTTTGCAAGAGTAGTCCACAAGCTTGAGGGAGTGAAGCTTGCATCATGGACACATGTGATGTTGCAAGAAGCTCACGAGACCCTGATGGAAAATTACTAATACTACCACAAGGTGTCCTGTGTCACTCAATAGATTTGTGAGATCATAATGGGGAGGAGTAGAAAAAAAGGTCCAAGTTCAGCCTATAGTTTCCATTTGTATTACATGATTGAAGAAATGCTGTGATGTGATTGGATGCAGAACCAGAGATAGTTCACATTTTCTTTGGTGATTTGGAGGAGAAGGAAGCCTGTTTGAGTTGTGCTCCACAGAGGTGACTGAATTTGGAAGTGGGACAAACTGGTGTCTTCAGCTGCATATAAGAAACTGCTCTAAGTTCAGGTAATTAAACATGTACTTCATGAACTTTGTTGAGAAGTGTTAGTAAATGCAGTACTATTGGTAAAGGTATTTTATTAAAAGTTTATTGAGTGAAAGGTTGTTTCTAAAAGTGTATATTTGTTAATATAGCTTCTAAGAGGCAGAGATTAGACGTCACATTAGAAGTATTGCAAGTTGTGTTAAAAAAATCTGCATTCTATTATGGTGTGGTGATTTTATGAACTTTAGAGTACACATTTCTTACCCCTAGGAGATGTAGGAGTAGAGATATTGGCATTTGTAGAGTAGTGCACTGTGCTCACTGTTAAAAAAGGTGTGTAAAGAAAAATGTGTTACTTTACATGGAACCATGTTAGAAGAAATGTTATAATTTAATCGTGGGTACAAAATACAGTGTGTGAGGGTGTAGAATATTTTTAAGAGAAAGGCATATGAAGTTAGTGGTACAGTACATATAAATATTTGATTATGGATGAAAAATGTAAAAATCTTTAGAGAATATAGGGGGTCATTCTAACCCTGGCGGTCGGCGACCGCCAGGGCTAAAATGACGGAAGCACCGCCAACAGGCTGGCGGTGCTTCCCAGCCCATTCTGACCGCGGCGGTAAAGCTGCGGTCAGAAAAGGGGATCCGGCGGTTTCCCGCCGGTTTTCCCCTTGCTGGGCTGAATCTCCATGGCGGCGCTGCAAGCAGCGCCGCCATGGAGATTCCGACCCCCTTCCCGCCATCCTGTTTCTGGCGGTTTTTACCGGCAGGAACAGGATGGCGGGAACGGGTGTCGTGGGGCCTCTGGGGCCCCTGCACTGCCCATGCCACTGGCATGGGCAGTGCAGGGGCCCCCTAACAGGGCCCCAGAAAGATTTTCACTGTCTGCTTTGCAGACAGTGAAAATCGCAACGGGTGCAACTGCACCCGTCGCACCCCTGCAACACTGAAACCGGCTCCGCTTGGCCGGCGGGCGCTCACTTGGCGGGCGCCTGCCGGCCCAGCGGGAAAGCCAGAATGGCCTCCGTGGTCTTTTGACCGCGGAGCGGCCAAGTGGCGGTTCCCGCTTGGCGGGCGGCGACCGCCGCCCGCCAAAGTAGGAATGAGCCCCATAGTGATGTATCACCGTTATTAATTATTGATCAGTATGTAACTTTACATTTTTGGATTATTTTGTCTTTTTTAAGAAGGAAATGGAAAACAGAAGCTCAGAAAAACAGAAGCACCATGTCATATAATATACAAAGAAGGAAAACAAAAAATGTTTACTTTGGAAGAAAGAGGGAACAGTGTGTGGAAAGTCAGGAAAAAAATGATCTGCACAACTAATGTTATTCTTATTGCGTACTGCGACATTTGTACCTCTGGAGAAGCTTGTTCTGTGTAGCTCTACTTGTTTTTGATGACAAAATGATCCGTTTACTTAAACAGCAAAAAGGTGCTTTATTTGCATAAGGAGGGTTGTTATCTGCTTGAACAGTAAGTACAGTAAGTACCTGGGGAGAGGTAGTACCTGCCAGTTTAAATAATACAGAGGCAGATGAACAACTTTCTAGTATGGCTGCCCAATCTAAGTTTCTCTTAGCTATGCTTTCAAAATGACTGCATCTACAATACTTCCAAATTCCTATAATGGATGTGACACAGTGGTTGTTTCTACATTCCCAGCAGAACTCCTTTCTGAAAAATGTTCAAAACTGTAATTTTGCACAGACTCTTTTGCCACCTAGCCTGCCATACAAAGATTATTAAAGTAGACATTTTTGGCAAAGGAAAAGAAGATCTATGTACATCAAAATTCAGTAGGCAAATGAAGCAAAAGGGGAAGAGATGTTAGTGCCAAGTAATGAGAGGGAGGAAAAAACGTTAATAATTGATAAAGTTTGCAGTTTTGTTTGTTTTACAGTTATTTATGTCGTTTGCTAATCTAGTTGTTGTTTATAATGTTGCTATTTTATTATTTCATAAAATGTTTACACTTACCACTGATTTTTCCTTAATAGCTATTAAAGATTTCAAGATTATTACAGTGTTGCAATTTTGATTTAAAGTGGCAGTTCCATATTCAAGAACTGTAACTGTGCTTCTGCATGCATATGTTTGTATATGTATATGGTACTATAGAGAGATCAGTGTTTCTTCCTACTGACCTGACAGGGCAGGCTCTCGCCATGTTCCAGGCTGTATGCTTGTTATCCAACACAAACCTGTGAGCATACAGGTCATTCCCCCGCCACACCATAGTTGTAGATTTGTCATTCAAGAGACATGTCTTGGCAGAGAGGTCAGTTCTTCTTCACCACCTACTATGCATACCCATCATCCAAAAAAGAGATGTAAGGATAGGGGTCATTTCCTCCCAACACCCTACTACATGCATTTGTCATCCCAGAAAGAGGCTTCAGTGGAGAGGCCAGTCCCTCCCCACACCCTTCCATGCATATCTGAAACTAAGAGAGGTCTCAGTGGAGAGGCCAGTTCCTTTCCACATTCTACTATGGACACCCATAATCTGAGAGAGGGTCCTCAGCAAAAAGGGCAATCTCTCCACATACAATACTATGCTATGTATCAATAAAGAGAGTGATCTCATTGGACAAGCAAATCCCTGAAGATATCCTACTACGTAACTGTATCAACTGAGACAGAGGTCTTAGCAGACAGACCAATCAATCAATCAATCACTGCATTTGTAAAGCGCGCTACATACCCGCAAGGGTCTCAAGGCGCTGGGGAGGGGGGGTGCTACTGGTCAAAGAGCCAGGTCTTGTGGAGTCTTCTGAAGGCCAGCAGGTCCTGGGTCTGTCGTAGGATGATGGGGAGAGTGTTCCAGGTCTTGGCGGCGAGGTAGGAGAAGGATCTGCCGCCGGCGGTGGTTTTTCGGATGCGGGGGACTGTGGCGAGGGCGAGGTTGGCTGAGCGGAGGCTTCGGGTGGGGGTGTGGAAGCTGAGTCGGTTGTTGAGGTAGGTGGGTCCGGTGTTGTGCAGTGCTTTGTGTGCGTGGATCAGGAGCTTGAAGGTGATGCTTTTGTTGATGGGGAGCCAGTGCAGGCCTCTCAGGTGGAGTGTGATGTGGCTGCGGCGGGGGACATCGAGGATGAGTCGGGCCGAGGCGTTCTGGATGCGTTGGAGTCGTCTCAGGAGCTTGTTTGTAGTTCCTGAGTAGAGGGCGTTCCCGTAGTCGAGTCTGTTGGTGATGAGGGCCTGGGTAACGGTTTTTCTCGTGTCGAGGGGGATCCATTTGAAGATCCTGCGGAGCATACGGAGGGTGTTGAAGCAGGACGCGGAGACGGCGTTGACTTGCCTGGTCATGGAGAGAGTGGAGTCGAGGATGACCCCCAGGTTGCGTGCGTGGTCCGTGGGTTCCGGGGCTGTGCCTAGTGACGTGGGCCACCAAGAGTCGTCCTATGCTGATGGGGTGGGTCCGAGAATGAGGACCTCCGTCTTGTCTGAGTTCAGCTTCAGTCTGCTGTCCTTCATCCAGTCGGCTATGGCCTTCATTCCTCAGTGGAGGTTAGCTTTGGCGGTGTCGGGATCTTCGGTGAGGGATATGATCAGCTGGGTGTCGTCGGCGTAGGAGATGATGTTGAGGTTGTGTTGTTGTGCGACGTGGGCGAGGGGGGCCATGTAGATATTGAACAGTGTCGGGCCAGGCCAGTGTTCCTCCCCACAGCCTACTGTGCACACCTGTTATCAGAGACAGAGGTCTTAGAGGAGAGGTTGGTCCTGCTGCAAATCCTATTTTGAGATATCAGTGACAAGATCAGTCTGAGTGCAAATGGTAGCAGAGACATCTGTCATTCCAGAGAGACATCTATGTGGAGTGGCTAGTACCTTCCTTCCCATACCCTACTATGCACCAGTGCTATCTAAAAGAGGGTTGTTGACAGAGAGGCCAGTCCTTTCCTACATCCCACTATGACCAGATGTCAGTGGAAAGGTCAATCCCTATCCACACTTTTCAACGTACACCCATCATCTAAGAAAGAGATCTCAATGTAGAGGGCAGTTTCTTCCTGCATCCTGCTAGATATACTCTTCATCCATGAGAGAGTTGTTAGTGTAGAGGCCAGTCCTTCTGCATACCATACTGGAGATCTGTGTGATCCTGGTGATGGGTCTCAGTGCAG